>NC_044383.1:1593425-2264050 GCF_006542625.1 Nomascus leucogenys | reverse complement strand
CACATGGTGGCATGATTTGTGGGGTTTGGTGACATGAAATCATTTGCATTTTCTCTACAAACCTTGTGCAAATAACTAGAAAGCTGCACTGATTCATGTTAAGCAGGCATTCACCAGTCAGAAAACACACAAACTTCCCATTTTGACACAAACATCTCTACTTCCATGTAGTAGCTTCTGGTGCAGGAGCCTGCAGATCCCATGCGGATGAAGCCACTATGTTAGCCCTGCTCCGATCTGTCCTGCTGCAAGGTGCACCTGCCTGATTTCTTACCTGGAGCTGAGAGGGCGATGTGGCTCCCTGCCTCCAGATTCCATCACTCTGTGGGCGTGTCACACCCGGACACCTAAGAGGGGCTGCATTGGGAAGCAGGTGACAGCAAAACCATTGCTTGGAAATAATTCAAGAAGAAAAGTGGCTTGGTCCAACCTGGGGGAACTGTCAATGATCGAGTGTGTTTTTAACATAGTTTCACTGTTTGGGGGCAAAACTAGCAGCACAAGGCCCCCAGTGGCCAAGGAGAAGCCTGCTGTGCCTGCTCTGAGCAGGTGGAAGCTTTGGCAGAAAGTGCTCTGTAAAGTGTCTGCTTCTCTCTGGAAGCTAATCAGCTTCCTCTGCACACGGATTCCATTCTGCTAGGAGACCATTATCACCCTACAGCCCCCAAACAGTGGAGAGGCAGATTCCCACCAGGCTCAAATTAGCAAATCTCCAATGCACAGGGTCTGAATTCACGACTGAACCCCAAACACATTTCTTTAGAGGCACCAGAAGAACGAAAGAGTGGTCTGGACATTTCTGGTAGCTCAGCTTCTGCAGCCTGTGCTTGAGCTGATCAGAATTCTAAAGATATTCCTACACCTCCCATTCTGCCAGTGGCATCTAAGCTAGCAGTGCCCGTGGTGCAGCCTGGCTGTACAATAGGATTATCAATGCCCCAATTCGGCCCATAGTGTGTGCTGTGGATGGGAGCTCAGAGCACAAAGAATAAGAGTGGAAGAGGTGTTCCTTCAGCAGACCCAGCTATCGATGGGCCTCATCAGGCCAGGATGAAGCCCTCCCTCTGTGTGTGCAGGAGTCCCCAAGAGCTTGGTTTAACATTTGGTCGTGATATGCGCAGATGAAGGGCCATGTGGCTCGTGGTCATTAGACATGCACATAGAAGCCAGATATTATCCTAAGCTATTACACACATCATTTTACTAAATCCATCCCAAAGTGCCATGAAGACAGTATGTTCCTGTGCCTGTGTGAAGGATGAGAAACCGAGGCAAAGAGAAATTTGGCAATCTGCCCAGGACTCCAAGATTGATCCTTAGCAGGGGCTGAGATTCAGACTCAAGCAGCCTCCCACAGCCCAGGCTTTCTAGGAAAGAAGGCCAAAGGATCAGAGTGTTGCTGAGGTGATGGGGACACCTGGTGACCAAGGACTCGTCCATACTGGCCCTCTGTACACGCTCCCACTCTTCCCTTCTCTTTGGAATCACGTCTGTGACTGTGGAGCTGCACATATTCCCAGGAGGTGGCAACTCTGGATGCAGCAATCCTAATCCTTTAAGCCCCAATCTCTACGTCTCTACTCTCACTAGTAAATTTTGTCTCAACAAAAAAAGAGGAGACTAAGTATGTTCTCTGCACCATTGACTGTCTTAATATTTTTCACCTTGATAAAATAGTCTTAGGGTAAGAAAAAAATAGAATTTCATAAAAGGTAGTCTATTTTTTCTTTCCTGAAGAGTTAACTTAAATAATTCTGTGCATTCAGCGAATTCTGCCTCTTAACCTTTCCTCTGACTCTTCCAGCTCATTAATAAATACATTGAGATATGCTTGCCTTGGGACCAGTCCCTGAGGCATCTGACTTCTGACCTTTTTCCATGTTCAGAATTAGATGGGGCAAGAGTTTTGATTATCTAAGGAGCTAGGTGGTGAAATAGAAACACACCCATGAGACCGCGGGTCCTGAGAGAGAATAGGGTTTCACGGGGATCTGGGAGGGTAGCGGGGCCATCTCAAGCTGAATCACCTGCTCTGTGGCTTCTGTGAAACCAGACAGGGTGGGAAGGACTCCAGCAAAGAGCCAGACCCCTCCCTGCACAAGAGCCAGCCCATAAGACGTCCTTACACCGTTGAGGGAAGATTCCCAGTGGCTCCAACTTCCAAGCCCTCAAGACAGATCATAAGGTTCTGCCTCTGCTATGAGCCGGGAGTCCATGGGCCGGGTCCAGGGTGTGTCAGCCTCGACCACCTCCCTGGGGCCTTAGGAGAGACCACTTTTCCTTGGCACAGTCAGAGAAAAAGGCCCCCCAAAAAAAGAAGAAAAGAAAAGAAAAATGTAAAATGTAAAATGTCCAGGACAGGGAAGAGAGTGAAGCCTGTTGCACCCCATGCTCTTTATCCTGAGAGAAGTGTTCCTTTCACCCAACCAGACACAGCCTCATTCATCCCACAGCCGAGCCCCAGGCTGGTACTGAGGCTGGCAGCTGCCGCAGGCCTCAGCTTTGTGGGCCAGAGCACTGCAGGCGGGATTGAAGCCCACCCACAGGTAGGGGAGCTGTGGGAGCTTCAGGACCCTTGGCTTCTCAACAAACTCCTGCTGCTGCTCCGAGGGGCTGGCCTGGGGCACCCAAGGCCACTCAGGCAGCTGAGATGGGGCCAGGATCCTGGGCCCCTGGGCCCAGTGCAGTGCTCTTCCTTCTGTCAGCAAGACGAGGACCAGTCACTGCTGGACAAACTGATTTTGGAAAGAGAGGGCACCCTTGTGGACAATCACACATAAAGGTCCTGTCCCTGCCAGAGCCTGCCAGAGCCAGCCAGAGCCACCTGGGGTGAGTCCACAAGGAGTGCAGCATGAGGGCTGCAGCCTCTTCCCAGCAGGTCCCAGCACCCACCTTTCTGCAAATCCGCCTGCTTGCATTTGGGAAAGCACTCATAGGAAGCAACAGCCACGCTGCATCTCAATAAAGAGGTGGGAGGGGAAAGCCTTCCTGTTATGCACCTTCTCCCCAAAGCCTTCTGAATAAACACAGGGAATGAATAGAGGGAGAGAGCCTGTTCCTGGGAGGCTCCTCTGCCCTCAGGGCAGCCTGGAAGCAGCCCCGCAGGGCTGAGCAGGACCGAGTTTTCTGACTTTTAGCAATAACCTGCTCACTGCCTGCGTTCCAGGCACCAGACAAGGCACCTTGTGTAGCTCACCCTGGCCATCTCGGGGCCCAGGCAGCCATGGAGGAAAGTGGGCTGCAGTAGTCAAGGAAGTTAACTGGGGCCTGAAACTCCTGCCTCAGCTACACAAAGCTAGTTTATGTGTATTACCAACAAACCAAGTAAACTTTAGTGCAAGAAACATTATTTGAGATTAAAGAGGGCAGCACATAATAAAATAACAGGAAGATGTAAGCGTTCAAATCGTGCATGTACCTAATAACAGAACCTTAAAATATATGAAATAAATATCAGCAGAAGTTTTTTTTAAGTAGACAAATTGATCAATTTTCCTGGTGGGTTTGAATTCCAGTGAGTCCGATGTCCCACGGCTCTGCTGCCCCTTCCCTGCCCGTCAGGTGCCTGCTTCTCCCCTAACCTTTTCAGAACGAGGAAAGAGAGAGGATTTCTTTTATCCTTCCACTCACACCACTTCCAAAGATATTTTTCCATATCCTTGTCCTAGTTTTACTTCTCTACAGTTCCAGGAGCCAGCCGGGTCACCGCACGCCCTTCCCCCTGCTGGGAGGGGAGGCTTGTTCTTCTCTTCCCCCTCCCCAGCAGGGGAGCCCAGGCGGGTGCCGGGGCAGCCACTCCCCTGGCTGCCACTCGGGAGGGAGGAGAGAAAGGCAGGCATAGGCTAGGGGTCGGGGGCCATCCAGAAACCCCTCCCGTCCTGCCCCGAGAATCACTGAAATGTGAGCTGCACGTGGCATGCTGTGGCTGTGTCCTCAGAATCTGGGAAACGACAGACTGGCACTCCTATATGCCCTTGCTGAATGAGGATCTTATCAGGTACATGTGTTGAAAAACCTTTCCAGTATGAAACAATTTTTCAATGATATGGTTACAATGTTTAAAAAGTACAAGGCTGAATTGGCCAAGAAGAGGAGATCCTGAGGGAAAACCTACAATAAAGACAGGCAGTGAAGCGGAGCCTCCATCCAACCAGCGCAGGTGCCAGCGCCTGGTGACCGAGCCCTTGCCAGGGCAGGAGGCTGCCCGGGAGACCCCCAGGATCCCAGGAAAGCAGAGTCCTCGTTGTGGGCCAGGAGAAAATGCTCCACAAAGGAAGACAGGAAACGTGCCCAGCACTGGGCGGAGGGAGAAGCCTCTTGCAAAAGGAAGAACCACAGACCGTCCACATGTGATTTTGGAGTCAGTGTTCACACTACCTGTGTGAAAAAAAAAAAAAAAAAGTGGTTTGAAGTGGTCCCTGGTGGGAAGTGGCCCCAGGCAGCTGACAATGAGGAATGGAAAACCTCTGCAGGGACGCATTTCAAATCCAGTCCCGAAGAGACTCCATAGAAACCGATCAAAGGGACACATTCATATTCGGAAGCAGAAGCCCAGGAGGAAAGAGGCCCCCATGACTGAGGCTTACAGGAAAAAATGAAAACGGAAGGATCAGACTCCAGAAGACAAATGGTATTAGGATTATAGGACACGGGGTATCAATGTGTGTGTTTGATATGTTTAAATATAGTTTAAAAGTTTTAGTGTGCTTGCTGAAGGGTGTATTCAAATATTTTAAACTATGTTAAAGTTAGGATGGAAGGCTGAGCATTTCTAAAAATAACCAAGTGAGTTTGTAAATGAATAGAATAAACCTTTTAGAAATGAAAGACGCAGTGTTGAGGTTTGGAACACAATGTGTGGATTACAAAGTAGATTAGACACAATGGAAGAGGTGATAAATGGACTAGACAAGAGATTTGAAGGAATTATTCAAAAAACATCCCACAGAGGGAAAGCGTTTGGGCAACGTGAAAGTGAAGATGAAGAACACAGCGGCTGAGGTAAGAAGAGCTGGGAAATGTATAGAGAGAGCCACAGATGAGCTGAGAGAGAAGAGACATGCCCAACGCAGAGGGAGAATGACCAAACGTTTTCCAGAATTGATGCAAACCCCCAGGCCCCAGCTTCTGCAAGTGTGGAGAATCCGCAGCCCAGCCCGTTTCCTGTGTTCTCTGGAGATGTGGTTCATCCTCAGCCCAGCCTGTTTCATTTCCTGCATTCTCTGGAGACGTGGTTCGTGGCTTTCATCAAGGAAGCAGGGACACAGCCTTTGGGAGGCTCTAAGGAAGTCAGTGCTGAGGACGAGACTCCTGGAGTCAAGAGGTAGCGGGCGCCACGCCAACAGCATCAGCGCTGCAGAGGCCAGGAGACCCACAGGGTCTCCTGTGAACAGGATCCCAAGGGCCCTGCCACTGTGAGTCACAACAGGGTGGTCACCTTTTTGTCATGTTGGGAGATATGAAATCAGCCAGGAATGGTGCACTTGATGATAAACAACATGAAGAGGGATTTCTGGACCTGAACAGGAGGAAATGGTATCTGGACACTGGGAAGAATCCCCACACGCAGAGATTCACCCAGTGGGTGTGGAAGGACCCCCAGGACACTGCTCAGAGAATCACCCAGTGGGTGTGGAAGGATCCCCATGTGCTGCTCAGAGAATCACCCAGTGGATGTGGAAGGACCCCCAGGACACTGCTCAGAGAATCACCCAGTGGGTGTGGAAGGATCCCGACGAGCTGCTCAGAGACTCACCCAGTGAGTGTGGAAGGACCCCCATGCGCTGCTCAGAGAATCACCCAGTGGGTGTGGAAGGATCCCGACGAGCTACTCAGATAATCACCCAGTGAGTGTGGAAGGATCCCCATGTGCTGCTCAGAGATTCACCCAGTGGGTGTGGAAGGACCCCCCCCAGGACACTGCTCAGAGAATCACCCAGTGGGTGTGGAAGGACCCCCATGCCCTGCTCAGAGAATCGCCCAGTGGGTGTGTCCCTCTGCTCTCCTCCTCATTCTAGGTCTTCAGGGATAAATGATGACACCCTAGGTGGACCCCTGGATCTTCTGACACATTTTAAAATCAAATTATTTCTCTAGACAGGGGCCTCATGTAAAAGATTTGCACAGGATCTCACTAACACTGGGGGCAGCTCTACACACAACACTAGGAAAAGAAAGCTGCTGTATGTATATTAACAACAAACCAAATATATTTTAGTGAAAGAAACATTTTTTGAGATTAAAGAGGGCAGCACATGATAAAATAACAGAAAGGTGTAAGTTCTAATCGTTCATGTACCTAATAATAGAACCTTAAAATATATGAAATAAATATGAGCAGAATTTTTAAAAGTAGACAAATTAATCATCATGATGGTAGATTTTAATGTAGCTCTCTTAATAACAGATAGTATAGCCAGATGAATACATGCATCTGCAAGTACACAGAAGATACACACAAGAGGGTAATTAAGTTTACCTTTTAAATAAATGTTCAACACAGTACCCAACATCTGCAGAATATAAAGGCAAAGGCAAAATAAAGAAGTGAAGAGTTAAAAAAAAACACAAAAAAACAAAAACAGAGATTTACTCCAACGGACTCTCACTAACTAATGTTATAATGCAGTTCTAGAGAAAGAAAAAAAAATCATCCCAAGAGAAAAGTTAGATGCCTGCAAGAATAGTGAGCAAAGAAAGCACTAAATATGGCAAAATATGAATCTGCCTTGATCTATGAACAAACAATAATGAAGGAATACTCTGTGTGGTTAAAAATTAAGACTAAAGTGCTGGACAAAAACAGCAATAAATTTGGAGAGAGGTAAACAGACTTATTAAATTTTAACTGTCAAATTAAATATGCATGTTAGTATTTCTAGAATAAATAATGAATAAAATAGTTTGGCAAGTTAAAAAATCAGTATATAACTGTTATTTGCATTTCTGTAATACATGCAATAAAGGGAGCACACAATGTAAAAATATATAATATTTACAAAGGTAACAAAAAAGATAAGGGAGATTCCAAAGTGTAATCTAACCAAGAATGTGCAATTTATTTAAGGTAAAGTTTTATAAGTTTATTGAATTGTTTAAAAACAAACTAAAAAGTGGGGAAATAGGCATTTTATGGATAGAAAGACTCAATATTTTAAAGCTGCCAATTTGTCCCAAATTTATATATAACTTTAATGCAATCAAAACAATCGAAAGGTTTTTTTATAGAACTTGATATACTCATTCTCAAATACATTATGCAAGTGCAAAGGGTACAAATAGTTAATAAATTACACATTTTTCAGTAGGGAAAGAAAGGTCTTTTCAACAAATGGGATTAGAATAAAAATATGAGCATATAAGAAACAACAGGATTGAACCCCTACTTCATACCACATACAGACTGTAAAGCAAAATGTATCCTAGAACTAAAATTAAAAACTAAAATGTATAAGTCTCTAGAAGAAAGTATGCTTGAAAATCTTCCCAACCTTGGAGCAGATAAAAATATCACAACACAGGGAAAGCCTGAACTGTAAAAAGAACAACGGATACATTAGCTTTCAACAAAATGTGGAGCTTCTCCCTTTGCAAGATGCTGCTTTGAAAACAAAAAAAGCAATGCACAAATCAAGAGGAAAAAAAGCTCGTAATTCAGATGTCTGACAAAGGGCCTGGCGTATAGAAAGAACTCCTATAAATCAATAACAAAAACACTAACAACCCAATAAGAAAAGACTCGACTAGCTGTTTCACAAAATAAGGCATTCAAATGGCTAGTAAGTATGTTAAAAGGTGCCAAACATTATTAGTCAACAGGAAAATTGCAAATTAAAAACCCCTGAAAAATGTCATTTCATACCCACAAGAATGGCTAAAATGTTAAAAAAACAAAACAAAACAAAACAAAGGACTGATGGTATCAAATACCAGTGAGGCTTGTGGAGTAACCAGAGCTCCTATACATTGCAGAGGAGAGAGTTACATTGTCCCAATATTTTGGAAAGCTGTTCGGCAGTTTCTTGTAACGTTAAACTGCTGAACTTGCACCTGTCCTGTGATGAGCTCTTCTGCTCTGAGGTACTTAGCTCAGATGCATTAAAACATATGTCTGCAATAAAACTTGTACAAAATGTCTTAGCATATTTAGTATTAATAGGCCCCAAATAATAACAGCCCGTAATAGTTTGCCAGAAATGTCATAATAAAGTACCACAAACTGGGTGGCTTAAACAACAGGAATTTGTTTTCTAAGTTCTGAGGCTGGAAGTCCAAGGTCAAGGTGCCAGTAGGCTTTGTTTCTCCTGAGTCCTCTCTCCTTGGCTTCAGGTATCCATCTTCTCCCTTTATCTTCACACAGAATCCCCTCTGTGCATGCCTATGTGCTAATCTCTTCTACCTATGAGACGCCTGTCATGTTAGACTAGGGCCCACCTTATTAACAACCTCATTTCAACTTTATCACCTGCGTACAGACCTTATCTCCAATTACATTAAATTCTGCAGTACTTTTGGTTGAGACTGCAATGTACAAATTTTGGGGGGAGACACAATTCAGTCCATAACACACCCCAAATATCTGTCAACAGGAAAATGGAGAAATGAATTGTCTTATGTTCAAACAGTGGAATACTACTCAGCAATAAAATAGTCTAAAGAGACACAGATTAGTATAACATTATGTTGAGTGAAAGAAGCCAGCCTGAAAGAATACATACTGGATTATTCCATTTTTATTAAATCCAAAAATAGGCAAAATTCATCTGTATTTCTCGAAATTAGAACAGAGGTTGCTATGGGGAGGGGGATTGACTTTTCAGGGGGTGATGGGAGTTCTCTGTGTCTTGGTGGGATGGGGGTTACAGATGCATACATTTACCAAAACTCACCAGTTTCCACTTCCAATCTCTGTCTTTCACTGTATGCAAACTTTATCTCACACAAACAAACATAGATATTTAACAGGGGAGACATTATCTGTTAACACTTAAAAGCATTAAACAAGTGTCTTATGCTTTTAAACATTAAACCTTTCATTTGAAATTATTGCGGATTCACAAACAATTGTAAGAAATAATACAGAAAGATCTAGTGTATCCTCATCCAGTTTTCCCAGTGCAAAACTGTAGGATCATATCACCACCAGGATATTGGCATTAATATAGTCAAGAGAATGAAGATTTCCATCCCCACAAATTCCTGATGTTGTCTTTTATAGCCCCGTCCACTTCAGTCCCACCCCCATGCCCTCCTTAACCCCCAGCGAATACTAATCTGTTCTTCATTTCTATACTTTGATGATTTCAAGAATGCTATATAAATGGAATAATGCAGAATGTAACCTTTTCAGTTTTACACTCAGTATCATTCTCTGGAGTTTAATCCAAGTGTTTTCATACATGACGGGTTTCTTCTTTTTTTATTACTAAGAATTCCACAGTAAGGATACACCACGGTTTAAACCTTTATCTTTTGAAAGGCATCTGGATTGTTTTGAGTTTTTGGCTCTGACGAGTAATGTGTTTATAAGCATTTCTACACATTTTTATATGAACATTAAATTTTCTTTTCCCTGGGGAAAATGTCTAGAAGAGCGACTTCTTGGTTGTATGATAGTCGCATGTTCAGTTTTGCAAGAACTTTCTAGAGCGGCTGTACCGTTTTGCATTCCCACCAGCGATGTATGAGAGAGCGTTTCTCCTCAACCTCAGGTGCATTGAGTGTTGTCACTGTTTCAAGCCATTCTGATGGATATGCAGTGCTTTCTCATTGTGGGTTGCATTTGCCTTTCCCTAATTTGCGATAATGTTGTACGTCTTTTCCTGTTGCCTCTCTGCCATCTTTATATCCTCTTTGGTGAAGTGTCTCTTTATACCTCCGTTCATTTTCTAAGATTATTTGACTAACTTTTGAGTCTTGAGTGTCCTCTATGTGTTTCAGATAATAGTCCTTTGCAAGATATGATGTATGAATATTTTCTGAGTCTGAAGCTTGCTTTTTCATCCCCTGGAGTCTTTCACAGAGAAAAATATTTTAATTTTAATGCAGTCCATTTTATTCTTTTCCTTTTTTGACTCATACTTTTTGTGTCCAGTTTAGGAACTGCTTTCCTAGCCATATACCCAAAAGTTTACTCATATTTTTTTCCCTTTCTAACATTATACATTAAATCCATGATTCATTTTGAATTAATTTTTGTGTAAAATGTGAGACGCAGGTCAAGGTCCAGTTTTGTTTCTTTTGCCTACCAAAGTCCAGTTGCCCCAGCGCATCTGTTGAAAACGCTCTTTCCCACATCGAATGGGTTTTGTACTTTTGTCAAAAACTAGGTAGGTAGGTGGAGATAATCAAGTGTTTATCAGATGAAAACGTAGGTGGAAGGCGGTGGGAGCAACCAAACGTTCGTCAAATGATGAATGGATGAGCAAAATGTGTTATAGCCATACCTGGAGTATTATTTAGCCTTGAAAATACTAAAGTACTGATACATATTACAACATGGATAAACCTTGGAAACATTCTACCTTTCACTAAGTGAAAGAAGCCAGTCACAGAAGAGCACATGGGATTCCATTTATATAAAATGTCAGGGCAAATCTGTAATGTTTGCTTAGGGATGGCAGGGATGTGGTAATGGGAATTGACAGCTAAATGGTTAGGGACTTCTTTTTGAGATAATGAAAATTGTCTAAAATTGATTGTAGCGATGGTCGCACATATCTGTCAATATATTAAAAACTTAGGGATTATACATTTTAAATGAGTTGCATGGTGTATCTCAATAAAGCTGTTAAAAAATCAGTCAGGGAAATCTCTGTGTATCTAGTTTGGAGATCTCTTTCGTTTCATTCATTCAATACCACACTGCTGACTACAGTAACTATATAATTATAATAAATCTTAAAATCAGGTACAATGATTCCTCCCACTTTCTTCTCTTTTAAATATTATTTTAGTTATTTCCCTTATCCCTTCCATATAAATTTTAGACTCATCTTACATGTATCTATGAAAATCTTGTTGAAATTTTAATATGAATTACGTTAAACGTGTATATCAATTTGGAGAGGCTTGATATCTTCATTACGTTAAGTCTCCCAATCACTGAACATGGTTATTTAGATCTTTGTTTTAGTTCTCTCGTCAGCATTGTATAGTTTTCAACATACAAGCCCTGTTCATGTTTTCTTAAATTTGTCCTTAAATATTTTTTAATTTAATTTAATTTTTTTTTTTTTTTTTTTTTTTTTTAGATGGAGTCTTGCTCTGTCACCCAGGCTGGAGTCCAGTGGTACGATCCTGGCTCACTGTAAGTTCCACCTCTGGATTCATGCCACTCTCCTGCCTCAGCCTCCCAAGTAGCTGGGACTACAGGCACCTGCCACCACGCCTGGCTAATTTTTGTATTTTTAGTAGAGACAGGGTTTCACCGTGTTAGCCAGGATAGTCTCAATCTCATGACCTCGTGATCCACCCACCTCAGCCTCCCAAAGTGCTGGGATTACAGGCGTGAGCCAAAGCGCCTGGCCAAATATTTTATTTTTTAAGCAGTTGTAAATGGTATTGTATTTTAATTTTGATGACCATGTGTTCATTGCTAGTATATAGAAATAAAATTTATTTTAATGTATCTTGCAATCTTGATGAATTCACACTCAGTTCTGGGAAGTTTTGTTTGATGTGTGTGTGTGTGTGTGTGTGTGTGACTTGGTATAATAGTTATACAGCTTCATGAAATTAATTAAGAAGAGTTCTCTCCTATTCTATTCTTTGGCAGGTATTGTGTATAATCAGTATTCATTCTTCTTTGAAGTTTTGATAGAATTCTCTAGTGGTTTTGATAGAATTCTCTAGCAAAACCACTGAGGCCTGGAGATTCATTTTGGGGATGTTTTTAAAGTTATAAATTCTATTTTTTTAATGATTATAGGGCTATTCAAATTAGTTGTTTCACACTGGGTGAATTATGTTAGTTGGTGTTTTTTAACGATGTGGTCCAGTTGATATAAGTTGTCAAATTTATGCATGTATTGTTGTTCTTAGTATGACTTTATTATCCTTTTGATGCCTTCAGGGTCTGCAGTGATATTCCATATTTTGTTCCTGATGTTGGTAATTTACATCTTCTCTCTTTCTCCTTTGTCTGTCTTGCTAGTGGTTTATTAATTTTATAGAGCTTTTCAAACCTCTATGTTTCATTTATTTCTCTGTCGTTTTCTGTTTGCAAGTCTATGGATTTCTGCTTTTATCTTTGTCATTGCCTTCCTCCTCCTGGATTTGGGTTTACTTTTCATTTTCTAGGTTCTTTAGATGTGAGGTTATGTTATTGATTTAACAGTTTTCTGCTTTTCTAATTTTTGTATTTAGTGCTCCAAATTTTATTCTCATCACTGCTTTAGCAGTGTCTCACAAATTTTAATATGTTGTATTTTAATTCTCATTCAATTCAATGTATTTTTTAAAATTTCTTTTCAGATTTTCTCTTTGACCCATGGATTATTTGGACATGTGCTGTTTTGTTTCTAAGAGTCTGTTGATTTCCCTATTATCATCTCTAGTTTGAGTTTATTGTGGTAGAAGAACACACTCTGCCTGACATCAATTCTTTTAATATATTGAGATTTTTGAGGCCTAGGACAGGGTTTATTTTGGTATATGTTATGTGGACACTTGAAAAAAATGTCAATTCTGCTGTTGTTGGATGAAATATGCTATAAATGTCTATGAAATATATTAAACCTATTGGTTTAATTGGGTTATGCAGTGGTGTTGAGTCTAATTGGTTTGGGTCAGGTGGTGTTAAGTTCTCCTCTATCTGCTGCTTTTGGTTTGCTTTACCAATTGATGAGAAGTTTATTTAATTTTTTTTTGTCTGTTGTTGGGAGAAGTTGTTAAAGACAAATTGTGATTTGTCTATTTCTCTTTTCAGTTCTATCAGATTTTACTTTACATGTTTTGCAACTTTCTTTATTTGATGCATACACATTTAGAATAATAGCTGTGTTATCTTGGTGAATTGACTCTATTATCATTATATAACATCCTTCTCTGGCTCTGGAATTTTTCTTATTTTTAAGCCTATCTTATTTGATTTTACTAAATCCACTCCTGCTTTCCATTGATTAATCTTTGCATAATGTGGCATTTCTATCTTTTTACTTTCAATCTGACTCTAATATGTTTGAAGTGAGTTTCTTACAGATGACAGCATATAGTTGGGTCAAATTTTTTAATCCACTCTGCCAATCTCTGTCTCAGAATTAGTATATTTAGGTCATTTACATTTAATATAATTGTTGATATGTAAAGGTTTGTCTGCCATTTTACTTCTTGTTTTCTATTTGTTCTCTCTGTTTTAGCTTTCTCTGTTTTCTTTTTCCTGCCTTCATTTGGGTTACTCAACTATTTTTCTTTAAGAATCCCATTTTGATTTACTTACGGTGATATTGACTCAATATATGTGTTTAGCTTTTTAAGTGGCTGCTCTAGGGATTACATTTTATATACATAACATCAAAATCTACCAATATTTTTATTTTACCAGTTCAGGTAAAGCATAGAAATCTTATCTCTCTTACATCTCTTCATTTTCTCCTATTAAATTATAATTGTCTTAAATATTCCATCTACATGCATGTAGAGCCGTATCAGATAATGTTATAATTTTTGTTCCAACTGACAAACGTAATTTAGAAAACTCAAGGGGAGAAAGAAAGTCTATTATAATATTCACACATTGGCTTATCATATTTTTCCTTCCTGATTTTACACAATTTATTATTTCATCATTTCCTTTCTGTTTCAAGAACTTCCTTTAGCTATCCTTACGAGGTTAGCCTCCTGCTGACAAATTATCTACATTTTCCTTTATCTACATATGTTTTGATTTCTCTTTTATTCTTGAAGGATATTTTCACTGGGTATAGAATGTTGGGTTGACAGTTCTTTGCTTTTAGCTCTTGAAAAATGCTATGCAACTTCTTTCTGACTTCCATGGGTTTTTAAAAAAGTAATCATATATCTTCTCTACTTTGAATTGAGTTTTCCCAGTGGTGATTTGTTGGTTTTCCTCTAGCTGCTCTTAAGGCTTTTTCTCTGTTTTTGGTGTCCAAAAATTTGACCATGATGTTTCTTTGTATAGATATCATTTGGCTTATCATATTTGGGATTTTCTCAGCTCCTTGACTTTCTTGTTTTATGTCTTCTTTAAAAAATTTTGAGAAGCTTTTGGCTATTATTTTTCTGAATACTTTTCTAACCCAGTGTTCTTTGTCTTCTCTATCTGGGACTCCAATGACATGAATGTTAAATTCTATGTCACAGTCCCACCAGTCTCTGAGGCTCTTTTCATTTCTTTGTCAATTTTCTATTATTAAGAGAATAATTCTCATCACCATGGGCAAAATGCACCCAAGTTATGGCTGGCTTTTACCCCAAGGGCATGCCCAGCTGCCTGTGGGGCTCATGGGAGTACTCAGAGCACACTGTCCTCCTGGCCAAGCACTGGCTATCCATGAGATGAGAAGGGATATCCCTAAATCTTTCAACACAGAGTAATATTTGAGAGCATTCTAGGGACACATGAGTTAAAAGAGATCCGGCCCCATCCTTCATAAGTAGGCTAAGTTTAGAAGGGTGATAGAAAGTACAGATGCTGATATAAAACTTCCAGCGTTCAAATCTCGGCCTTTCCAATGATTAATTGCATAACTATGGTCAAATTACTAACTTTTGGACATCCATGCCTCCTCATCTATAGAGTCGGGATAATAATAGAATTTACCTGGAAGGATTGTTTTGTATCAGGAAATGTAAAATCCTCAGAGCAGCTTTGGGATGCTATAAGCCCCATGTCAGTATTTGCTATTAAGATTTTTAAATTTCTTTCATCCTTAGAATGCCCTCAAATATTACTCTGCATTGAAAGATTTAGGGATATCCCTTCTCATCTCATGAATAGCCAGTGCTTGGCCAGGAGGATAGTATGCTCTGAGTACTCCCATGAGCCCCACAGGCAGCTGGGCATGCCCTTGGGGTAAAAGCCAGCCATAACTTGGGTGCATTTTGCCCATGGTGATGAGAATTATTCTCTGAATAATAGAAAATTGACAAAGAAATGAAAAGAGCCTCAGAGACCGGTGGGACTATGACACAGAATTTAACATTCATGTCATTGGAGTCCCAGATAGAGAAGACAAATTTTTTTCATCTATTAAATGGCTAATTAAACTTTTTTCACCACGTTGTTGTAAAATGTAAATGGTATAATTTGTGTAGAGTTCTTAGAGTGATACCTAACATGATACAAATCTGGAAAATCATTTTTTAATTTTAGTGTCATTATTTCTGCATTCACTACTGCCACGTGTTTACTCAGTTTTTCTCCACATAACAGCTGAGATGGACTTGTTTTGTGGTATGATAAAAGTTTCTAATGAAATAACCCTAGAATCATTTTTTGTTTTTTATTCACTTTTTTCTCTTTTATGCTATTTTGATAGTTGTGGCGTTGTGAGCATGTAAATAGCATAGAGCAGGTTTTACACACCTCAACAGTATTGACGTTTTTGGTGGATAATTCCTAGTGGTGAAGACCATCTTGGCCACTCTAGCCTCTACCAACTAACTACACACCAGTAGCTCTGCCTCAAGTAATAATAATCAAAAAATTTTTCCAAACATTGACAAATATTCCCTATGAGGAACCCTTCCTGCCCTCGTTGAGAGCCAATATTATAGATTAAGAGAATAGCAAAAAGAACCATGAAACCATGTCAATAGACCTGTCATCAAGATGGCCAAAGCAGAACCACCATCCAGAGTCTAGAACAGGGTCTGCTAGTTGTCACACACTCTGACATGCCTGCCTGACACTTATGTGAACTGGAGCACCTTGAACCACTTTGGTAACCATGTCTTAAAAAGACACCTTCAGATATTTTCCCCAGTCCCTGGACTAAAGCTCCATCTTTCTGTGTCTGTATGCCAAGCACCAAGTAGTCAGCAAACAGATCCCTGCATCTGTGGGTCACCGATTTCATGGAGAGGTGGGCATGCTTCTCCACTATGACACTGGCCTGCACTGCCCCCATGGCCATCCATCCTTTCCAATCCATCTTGCCAGGATGGATTCTTCTCGGGGAGATGAAGCACCATGCTCTGAAGGGCCAAGCTCTGCTCTTCTGACATTTCCACATTGTCTAAGAGCAGCTTCAGTTGATGCCACAGAATGTCCCTGCTCTCAGGGAACATTAGGTTGCATTCCTGCTGTAGCAGAAGTGCCATCCACTGAGCAACATCCAAAAAGGAAAATCCTTATTCATAGCCCTCATAGAAGAACATCAAGGAAAGCAGCAATCAGTCACCAACAGTGCCCTTCCTATTATTTCACTCAAACTTGACCTTCTCTAGCAAAAGCATGAAAAAGCCATAGTTAGAGATTGATGAGTTGCACTACAAGAATACTTCCACTTTTAGTATCAAGTGGCAAGATGCTTTAAAATAACGTCACTCATGCCATTGTGGATGTCCACTGGGAGCCCAGTTCACAAAGAGCCTATGAATAAAAGATGCAAAAGCAGCCCCATCTTCCTGGGCTGTGCAGAAGCTGGCCAGTGGAGTGAGGGTGAGGTGGAGGGGGCCTCATGCAGGCAGCCTGAGCACCTTTGAACACCAGCAATCACCTGGCCACCAAGCCAGCGGCACATCTGCTGCGGGAAGCCCACCACAGTAGCTTTGCTTTGAAAGAAAGGCTATTTCAAAGCCGATTACCCTCATGTGGGTGAGGCGTGTCCCAGAATCCCATCTATGGGACGCAGCCACACCTCCTGGTAGCAGCATTTAGGAAGGGTGCCACTAAATGCATAGCATTCAGGAGATTCTCAGGCAGATGTTGGTGGAGAGCTTGCTGTGTGGTTACCACAGCATGGAAACCTGCCTTGGAAGTCACAAAGAAACCAAGTGGGTTTGAAACTAGCACTGCACTCCACTTAGATTCTGGAGCTGGAGCGTCCTCTCCTGCTCCTCAGACTAAGGCTGAGCTGTGCACTGATTGTGGCTCCCCAAAATGCATATGTTGAAGGCCTAACCCCCAACGCGAAGGTATTTGGAGACAGGGGCTGTGGGAGTGGGAAAGGTTATATGAGTTCATAAGAGTGCAGCCCCCATGATGAGATTAGTGTCCTATACAAAGAGGAAGAGGGAAGTGAGCCCTCTCCACCAGAGGAGGGCACGTGAGGAGGCAGCCCTCACCAGGAACGGGCCTGCTTGCATCTTCATCTTGAACATGCAGCCTCCAGACCTGTATGGAGCATGTGTCTATTCTTATAAGAAGCAGCCCATGCTTACTCACACAGTCTGCTTCCACGGGACAAGAGTTCCCCTCCAAGAAACCACCGGTGTATTAAATGGCAAACAGAGGACCTATGTCATTACAGAAGGATCAGGGGCAGAGAAGTGCAAAGACTGGAAGAAGTCAAGTGAAAAGGAGGAGGACAGCTTTGCCCATTGCAGGGAGAAATGGAGCAGAGCCTGAGCAAAGCCTCCTGCTTCCCAAGTAGGTCACAGGGGTATCCCAAAGGGAATTTCTCTGTCCAGGTTACCAGGCCTTGGCTGCTTCTCAAACTGCAGAATGTTGGGTTTTGTCTTGGTCTTGCTGTCCTCTTTACCTGGAATGTGCTACTCCCACCCACATGTCTTCTCCATTCAGACAAGCCCTCCTCTTTCTCGAAGGCCCAGCCCAGAAGTCATTTCCTGTGGACCTGGGATATCCAGGCAGGACTGGTCACTGTGTTCTCTGTGTTCACATAGCACTAGTACAAGTGACTGTGAAATATCATTCCTCCCTAAACTGGAAGATTTTCAGTTCCTGTAGGACCCAGCCTAGGGCTAGAATATAGTAGGCATTTCATCAACACATGGTACATTAATGCATGGATGAGTGAGTAAGTGAATAATTAAATGGACACATAAATAAATGAAACAGTGGTATGCTGTCAATGTAACACATGTAACACATGGCTAGTAATGCAATCATCTTGTTAAATAAGTACTCATATATATTCTATATTCTATTTTAATAAACATAACGAAGCAAATTAGAAAAATGCAAAGTATCTTTAAAAATACCTCCAACAATGAAATAGAATGACACTGTCCCTCTTTTAATCTGTCTACATACAAAATCCTTTCTAGCACATATAAGTCAGCTTTGTTGCAATCATAATGCAGCAAACCCAGACAGAGGCAACTTCAAAACCAAAAACCATCCCCAGGGCTGCTCTAGGTGTTAGGTGGAAAGGTTCAAAGCTTTCTGAAGCCCACCCACCAGGCTGCACCACCAGCACTGAACAAAACCTACACTTCCTCTGCTGATGAGGAGGGAATCCTATTTCGTGCCAAGGACAGACTTTTCCTGAGGCATTAATTACCATCTACCCACACACTATTTCATCATTTCTCACAAATTGCCGAGTAGGGGTTGCCATGCAAAGCCTCAGCATTAAAGGACAGTTGGTACTCAAATCGCTAGAAGTTATTTAGAATATTTGATGGAGGTGGATGGTGGGACGTAAAAGACACTGAAAAAAATTACGTGTACCTGTTTTCCAAATCACTTTTACAGTTGCTTCTGTCCACTCGCTGACCGATTCCACTTTGGCAAAATGCATATGAGTTTGAGCACTTCCATGGCAAGTGACTTCACCCCCTCATTTTTCTCATTTTTCCTCAATTTGCCAATCTCTGTTTCTTTTTTCTCTCTGCATCTTTCTGTGAGGAAATGCTAGGTTCAATGCTTCCATTTACCTCCATTTGTCTTTTTCCTAACTTTTTACAAATGTTTTTGGTGAAATACACAAAACATAACATTTACTGTCTTAAAGATTTTTGAGTGTATGCTTCAGTGGCATTAAGCATATTCACATTTTATTATGCAACCATCACCACCTCCCATCTCTAGAATTCCTTTCATCTTGCACACTGCAGTCTGTACTCAGTAAACACTGACTCCCCACCCTCCTTCCCCAGCCCCCAGCACCCAGGATTCTGCTTTCTGTCTGTGAATTTGACTCCTCCATGTAGCTCACATAAGTGGAATCATACAGCCTTGGTCATTTCGTGACTGACATTTCACATCCAGTTTCATCCGTGTTGTAGCTTGTGTCAGAATCTCCTTCCTTTTAAGGCTGAATAATGTTCCATTGTAGAGTAGACCACGTATTTTTCTTAGCCATTCATCTGTCAGCAGACATTTGGGTTGCTTCCACCCTGTGACTATTGTGAATAATGCTCTTATGAACATGAGTGTACAAATATTTCCTGAGACCCTGCTTTCAATACTTCTGGGTGCATGCCCAGAAGTGAAATGGCTGAATCATATGGCAATTCTATTTTTCATTTCTTGAGGAACTCTTTCCTATAGCAGCTACCCCATTTTACATTTCCACTGACAGTGCACAGGGGTTCCAGCTTTTGCACATCCTTGCAAACATTTGTGTTCTGTTTCTGTTTGGTTTGTTTATAATACCCATCGTAATGGCTGTGAAGCGATACCTCATCACGGTTTTGATTGGCATTGCCCTAATGATTTCATGATGTTGAGCATCTTTTCATGTGCTTATTGGTGATTTGTATATGTCTTTTGGAGAAATGCCTATTCAAGTCCTTGCCCATTTTTAAATAGGTTGTTTGTTTTGTTGTTGTTGAGTTGTAGGGGTTCTTTATATATTCTGGATGTTAACCTCTTATCATATATAGGATTTGCAAATATTTTCTCCAGTCCTCTGAGTTACGTTTTCACTTGGTTGAATGCATCTTTTGGTGGAAAGTGCCCTTTGACCTCCATCCCATTAGCCCATCCCGGGTCCCAGGCAAGCACTCACCTGCTCTGTATCTGATTAGTTTTACTGCTCCAGAACTCCATATAAAAGCAATGTTGCAGTATGTACATTTTTGCATCTTTATTCTTTTGTTCAGCCTAATGCCTCTGAGGCTGCGACATGTTTTTAGGCGGATCAGTGGTACCTTCCTTTTTATTGCTAAGTACTATTCTACTATATGTAACCTAGACTTGGCTATCAATTCGTCTGCTGATCGACTTTTTGGTTGTTTCAAGTTTTTTGGCCATTATGAATAAAACTGTTATAATCATTTGTGTGCATCTCATTGTGTGGCTATATGTTTTCATTTCTTTTTAGAAAAGATATGAATGGAATTTCTGGGTTTTGTGAAAAGTATAGTTTAACTTTATAATAAGTTGTCAAACTGTTTTCCAAAGTGGTTGTACCACATTTAATCTCTCCAGAAATGTAAGAGGGTTTCAATTGCTTCTCATCTTCACCAAAAAAGTGATTTTAAAATTGCATCCATGATGATGCTATGCAGTCCTATCTCCCTGGGGCCTTAACTTGCCCTTTCATGACTGTAAATGATACTAAGCAGCTTTCTGTGTGCCTAATGCTCATTCATCCATGTTCCTTCTACAAACCCCTCTTCAAATATTTTGCTGGGTTTTTAATACCGAAATTTAAAATCAATTACCTGAGATGCAATTTACATAGGGTAAAATGCACTCATTTAAAGCATATACTTTAATGTCATACTTTGTTGAATTATCTATTCCAATCTTTTGACCATTTTTTTTTTGGTTGTTTATCTTATTGAGTTGTATAGGTTATTTATGCTTTGGATTTAATTTCAGGATTCAGACATTTTTCATGGATAAATTGCTCCTAGGATTGTTGCAAGCTTGTGGTTAATTTACAGAGTCCTGAAAAAATTGATTTTGACAATACTATAGAGTGTTTTTTTGCTTTTATGGAGCAGTGGATTTCCAGAGTTCCCAGCCCCTCTGGAAGAGTCTGCTCAAAGAATGTTTGCTCTCCATGAATTACCTTGGCATTGTTTTCTCTTCACTGGGGCTACTAGTCTACCCTCATGCAAATTACACATTTTCTTATTAAGGTAGCTCTATCTTAAGTCTTAAAATCAGGTAGTATGATCACATGAAAATTAAAACTACCTAGAAAAATGAAAACTTTTTTTTTGTTTGAGATGGAGTTTCGCTCTTGTTGTCCAGGCTGGAGTGCAATGGTGTGATCTCAGCTCACTGCAACCTCCACCTCCCAGGTTCAAGTGATTCTCCTGCCTTAGCCTCCCAAGTAGCTGAGATTACAGGTGCACACCACCATGCCTGGCTAATTTTTTGTATTTTTAGCAGAGCTGGAGTTTCACCATGTTGGCCAGGCTGGTCTTGAACTCCTGACCTCAGATGATCCACCCACCTCAGCCTCCCAACGTGCTGGGATTACAGGCTTCAGCCACCACACCTGGCTGAAAACAATTTTCTTAAAAGAACAACAGTAGAGAATTTATGAGTGAATTTAGTAAGGTCAAAATATGCAAGGTCAGTATTAATAGTTTTCTTTCACTGCTTGAGGAGTTTCCATCTTTTCACAGTTTGCTGATCGTTTTCATCAAGAATGGATGTTGGATTCTATCAAATGCATTTTCCACATTCATGAGGCCAGTTTTTGTTCTTATTGTTTTAATATGGTGAATCAAACTGATTTTTAATGTAAGCCACTTGCATTACGTGAATAAGCATTATTTGGTTATAGAAAACATGCCCATTTAAAATATCACAACCAATCTTCTACTAATATACAACTTTGCATTTAATGTAAGAAACTTACAACAGTAGGCTTCAATTTCCACCTTCCGTTCTGTGGTTGGAACACATTTTGCTCCTCTATTTGTTATAAGCTCCACAGTATCTTCCCTAAACATTGTATTTTCCCAGGCGTTTGCTGAATGCCCTGGTGCTAAACGAGGTCGCTCTTCTTTGTTTGGCTGCTCAGAACCCAAATATCTTCCAGCTCTGCTTGAGCTCTGGGAACTGTTCATTTTACAGCTACACAGCAGTCATTCTTTCACCAGTTTTATAAAGTTCCGCACTCTGCGTGTGCAGCTTCATATTCAGGATAATACCTAATGGCAAATATGAAACTGTCTGGAGGTCTTTCTATGCTCCACTTCCTTCCTTCTGCTCTGCAAATTCCAGCTACACGAAAAAGACGAAACTCAACCCTAATGCCGCCATATTCCAGAGAGGATGACTGTTACAGTTTTGGAGGGCATTTATTTTTTTACTCCAAGGATGTGTAGCTGAGGGTTTGTGGTCTATGCAATGGCATTTTTCTCTACTCACGGTTCTTGCTAGCAAAATTATTGACCTTTCGTTTGGCCCCGATTGTGTTCCCCTAAAAAGTATGGGTTAAAACCTTGACCCCCAGCATGACTGTATGAGGTCAAAAGGGTGTGGCCCTAATCCAACTTGACGTGTTTCCTTACAAGAAGAGATTAGGACACAGGGAGGAAACAGTACCTGCAAGCTGAGGAGAGAGGGCTCAGGAGAAACCAGCCTTGCCAACATCTTGACCTTGGACTTCCAGCCTCCAGGACTTTGAGACAATAAACGTCTGCTGTTTAAGCCACCCAGTCTGTGGTGTTTTGTTATGGCAGTCCAAGGTCACTGGGGACAGTGCATTTTGGAAACGGGGGCCCCTCTACACTATCAGAAAGTCAACGGTGGCCTCGTCCTGTCCCTTCCCATCACCATGGCTTTGGTGTGGATATATTGCACCATGGCCACAGAAATTTGAGCTGGAGGGGACCATCTCCTGGGAGCTGTTTAAAGAGTTGTCATATTTGTATCTATGTGGAGAAAAGAGAGAAGCAAGAATGATTATTTTCTGGGTAAAATCTTGACATGGCTATGTGAGTCCAGGATACTGAATTCATCTCGCGAGCAAAAGAGACCACACCCAAGGATGGGCTGAGCCACAGGGACAGCAGAGAGGAAGCACAGGAGTGCTCAAAAGTGCCCTGGGCTAATCTTAGGGCCATTGATTTCCAAATGTCTTGTTCTGGATGATGATAAACCCCTATGGCGTAAGACACTCGGAGTCGCACTTTGCTACTTACATCTAAAGGCATGCAATCTGAAACACAACTTTCATGTAGCCGTGATAACATGAGTCATGCATTTTGGTAACAGAACTTTCTGTGTATACCGTCATGATTTTCCATGTCATCCAACATTTCTCATGAGCCTGATTTTTCACAGCCACATAATCATTCATGCATGAGTATTCTCTCTTCCTGTGTTGAGCACGTGGGGCATCCCAACTTTGCTAATATGCCCAGTCCTGTGTGACAGTCTTGGAGTATGAATCTTGGTCTTCAGATGATATAAGGCTGAATGGTATGGACCCTTTTAAAATTCCTGATCCATATGACTGAGCCGGTAGTATGTGAGTGCAGCCAGTTTATCTCATTATGCCATTATGGAGTGTTATTTTAAAATGCTTCTAACCTGCTTGGCCATAAACAATGTTTTTTGTAGTTTTAATTTACATATATTGGATTCTTCTTGAGGTTGCATCATGTTTTCAAAGCTGTTGATTAGCTGGATGTCCGTATGTCTTCTGTGAATTAGGGGATGATGTTCCTTGCTCACTATTGTATGGTACAAGCACTTTTTCCTCATGCAAACCCTGCCTGAGAAAGCTACCACACCATTTTTTCCTTGCAGACACACACTTCAAGGGCTAAATCAAACACCTTCTCCTCTGAAAAGCATTTATTCCCTCTGTGGCATCTCTAACCCCACACCTCACTATACTCCTGTAGCTCACTGTGTGTCTATTATACACTGCACATGATTTCGGATGATTTTTTGAGGACAAGAATTCTCCTTTGCTCTGTGCCAGTGGACCCTCAGCGCTTCCTGGATGAGTGAATGAATGTGTGCATTTTTGCCCCCTCTCAGCGCTCACAGGCTTGCAGTAAGGGCACAAACAGAGATACCTGGTTCTTCATCCAAGGAGGAGCTGGTCAACCTTCCTGTGCAATAAATTTGAGGCAAAATGGAGAGAACAACCTTCAGCAGGGACTGAGGCAGAGATCTGGGTAAAAAAAGAAAAAAATGTCTCTGAACAAAGCGTGTTGTTGGAAAGCTGACACTGGCTGCTTGTCAAATGCAGCCAAAACGGACAGCCTGGGTGCCAGGACTCCATGGTCACTCACAGGCAAGGCCACAGCAGGTGCAGTCAGAGGAAAGACGATCGGCACACAGATGTGATATCCCTCATGCCTGCAAACCACCGCTCCCCAGGCTGCCTTGCTGCTGGGCTGCCTGGCCGCGCAGACACCAGACCTTTGAGGCAGACCAGTGTCAGCCTGGGTGCTCAACACACCATTAGGAAGAAAGGGGTGCATACGCTCCAGGAGAATGCCGACCCCCAAAGCTTCCTTGCAGGTTTGATGCGGGACTCACCCTCTTCTCCCCCTGCACTACCTGAAGGAACGCATATGCTCTGTGATCATGATTCTATGGGAATTTTCACTTCTTGACTTTTATCAATGAGAAATGTACGTTTGCTCTTTATTTTTCCTTTCTTTAGATTATGGAAAAGTAAGGATTATGTGACATTTTTCTGGACTCTGAGAAGTAGTTCTGAATGTCAGCTATGGGAAAGGAAAATGCACATCAGATGACGTGAAATGATGCAAGGTTGCATGCAAGGTCAACAGTGCATGTAAATTTTACTCATTAAGATAGAGTCATTTTTATATTTTCCCTTGGCACTGAATAGTTAAAAGAAAGCTGTTTTACATTGTCAGCTTGTCTCATTTTTAAGAATAATTGTGATCCTGAAATAACTGGATAAAATCTTTATAAAAATATACAGAAATGATTTTTCTGTAGCTCAAATAATGGGATGTCTGTTTCTGTTTCAGGTTTTTGTTTAATTTAATTCCACCAATCTTGCTCTTTTTTTGGCTCATCACTGTCCAAATGTATCATTTTGTCTTCTTAGTATTGATTATTTTAACATCAGTCTACAAAAGCCATGTCAAGTGACATAGCTGCATTTATGGTGAGAGCAGAGAGTCTATTTCCGAAAGAAAAATTGTGGCTGCCTTCCCCCGATTCGGGACCAGGTTTCGTTCTTCCCTGCAAGTGTGGTTCGCCCCCAGAAAGTGCCATGCGTGTTTCCTACAAGGAAGTAGCTCCACTCCTCCGGCAGCTCTTTCCCTAGAAACACTCGATGTTTTTACTCAAGCTGCAAAGCAGGGAAGCAGTCAGTCTCTCAGCTCCACAAGCTGAATTTGTAACAGAAGGGCTTAGCAGGCAGTTTCCTCTCTCCTCCTCCAGTAAGTGCAGACTACTCGAGAGCTTTTGCCGGGAACGGTTCGTGCCAAGCAGGGCAGGCAAAGCCACAGGGTGCCAAGAGTCAGGCATCTCTCATCACAGTTCCCGTGGCCTTGATCATCAGCCAGGCCCCAGAGGGAGAGGCATCGGGGCGTGTGGTTCCAAGTATCAGCTCGGATAAGTGCATCCGTTCTCTATGATCACAGGACCTCTGTGGAACAAATGGCCCCCACACGCAGCGGCTGAAAACAACGTTTATTTAGTTCAGGAATCCCTGGGTTGGCTAAGTGGTTCTTTTGATCTTGGCTGGAGATTGTATGGCCCTCAGTGGGACTACAGCAGGTTTGTCTGACACACCTTGAGGGACCTGCTTAGTCCTCTGGCAGGTGCCTGGAGCCTGGTGCTGATGAAGGCAGAACACAGCCTGGGAAGCTGAGCCTCCACGTGCTTTCTGGGCTTCTGCTGGAACTACAGTTGCTGGCACCCCATCGCCAGGGCACATTCCTGCCTGGGTCTGGAGTCAGAGTTGACAGGAGAGAGTTCCACAAGCCGGAGGGCACATGGGGCCATTTTGAGATCCGTCACAGTAGGTCTGCTTCTGGCCAGCCATGGCTGACTCCATTCTGAAGACCTCCTCACCCTCTCATGCGTGGGCCTGGCCTGATGCAGCTGAGCTGGGGTGAGCGAGCCACCTCTGCATGGTCTCCATGGTACTCAGCGGCTTTTGTGACCCAAAGTCGCAGCTTCTTGCCCTCTCCGTGCCTGTCTTGTGGGCCAAGAGGCCCAGCCTGGCACATCGATGCCATATCTCAGCAACAGGAGGGATAGTGGGAGGGATGGACCCTGGGGAAATAGGGACAGTTTAGGAGAAGAAATACAGAGCACCACTTTGGGAGGCCAAGGCAGGCAGATCACCTGAGGT
This sequence comes from Nomascus leucogenys, assembly GCF_006542625.1. Taxonomy (NCBI): domain Eukaryota; kingdom Metazoa; phylum Chordata; class Mammalia; order Primates; family Hylobatidae; genus Nomascus; species Nomascus leucogenys. The sequence continues at coordinate 2,237,912 of NC_044383.1, read as the reverse complement.
CAGGAGTTTGAGACCAGACCAGCCTGGCCAACAAGGCCAAACCTTGTCTCTACTAAAAATACAAAAATTAGCCAGATGTGGTGGTGTGTGCCTGTAATCCCAGCTACTTGGGTGGCTGATGCAGGAGAATCACTTGAACCCAGGAGGCGGAGGTTGCAGTAAGCTGAGATGGCACCATTGTACTCCAGCCTGGGCCACAGAGGGAGACTGTCTCAAAAAGAAAAGGAAAGAGAAGAGAAGAGAAAAGAGAAGAGAAGAGAAGAGAAGAAAGAGGACAAGAAAATAAAAGAAAGAAAAGGAAAAGAAAAGAAAAAAGAAAAGCAAAGAAAAGGAAAGGAAAAAGGAGCAGGCAGGCCTTCTACGATGGAGGAAGGGCATCTTGGAGGGGGAAGCCAGGCTTCGTGTGCCCAGTGGTGCGGTCTGAGACTGACCCTCTGCAGGAGGAGACGAATCCTAGGCGGAAGCCATCCCCTCAGTCCCAGGCCACACAACTGTCCTTTGGGATGGCAAGGAGGGAGACTCGCCAGGCACCAGGCTGACAGCAGCACCAGCTGGTGAAGGCCCCTTTTCCAACCACACGTCTCCTGGAAGAAGCTCGCCAGCATGGGGCACCACCTGGGGCTTCACGTCCATCCTCCAATCTGACTCTGCAACCCCCAGTGCTTGTCCGGGGTTCCCAGGGGACACGGGCTCTGTCATCACGGGGGAAAAATTCCCTTTGGATTCAGCAGCTGCTCACTGTTAATTCTGATTGTTTCAACAAAGGTTTTGTGATTTTGAGCTCTTCTACTCAGTTTCCAAAACGGCAGCTGTAAGTTCTGCTTTTTAGGCTCATTTTGAGAAACAGAGATTTGCACACACATTCCCTAGATGCCATGCAGGGAGTTTTACCCACATGTGACACAGAGCAAATAAAATATCAATAGCCTGTTACTGTAACCTCCAAACTCACCGTGTCCTCCAGGAGCCTGGGATGGACACGCTTCCTCAGCCTTGCTGTTTGTATGTGCTTTGGTGTTGTGTGACCACAATGCTGCTCCAGAGATGTTCCAAGCAGACACGCTGCTTACAGCGATGGGACAGCCTGCACCTGGGCCTCAGCCTGGACAACCCCTTCCCAAGTTGCCTGCCTGGCCTAGGGAGCTTCTGCAGGAATGTCACATGGGGCTCTCAACCAGGCATGGGGACAAGGTGACAAAATCCCCACCCCAGAAGCCTGCAAGGCTGATGTTTTCTCATGGGAAAGAGTGCCTCCAGGTAGATGTCAGGGGCACTGGGCCAGCCTCCCAGACCGGGCTCTGCTGATTTTGTTTAGACTCACCTCCTGGCACCAGGCACAGAGCCAAGCAGAAAGACGTCTGTTAGCAAGTATTTGCCGGACATCGAACTTGTCTGTTCAGCACCAGCTGCTCATCAAACACCTACTGGGCATCAGAATCTAGGTCAGATTCTTAGATCCTCAGGAGTGACAAGTGGGCTTTGAAGAGCTGACAGGCAGTGAACATCCCTTCTTTTTTCTGTCCTTCCTTCCTTCCTCCCTTCCTTCCTTCCTTCTCTCCTTCCTACCTTCTTCCCTCCCTTCATTCCTTCTTTCTCTTCTTCCTTCCTTCCTTCCCTCCTTCCTTCCTCCCTCCCTTCATTCCTTCCTTCTTCCTTCTCTCCTTCCTTCCTCCTTCCTTCCTTCCTTCTCCCTTTCTTCTTCCTTCTTCTCTTCCTTCCTTCCTTCATTTCTCCTTCTCCCCTTCCTTCCTTCCTTTCCTCCTTCCCTCCCTCTTTCCCTCCTCCCTTCCTTTCTTCTTCCTTTTCTCTTTCCTTCCTTTCTCCTTCTCTCATTCCTTTCTTCTTCCCTTTCCTTAATTTCTCCTTCTTTCCTTCTTTCCCTCCCTCCTTCCTCCCTTTCTTCTTCCTTCTCCCCTTCCTTCCTTCCTTTCTTCCTTCCTCTTTCTCTCATTCCTTTCTCCTTCCCTTCTTTCCTTAATTTCTTCCTTCCTTCCTTCCTTTCTTCCTTCCTCTTTCTCTCATTCCTTTCTCCTTCCCTTCTTTCCTTAATTTCTTCCTTCCTTCCTTCCTCTCTCCTTCTCTCATTCTTTCCTTCTTCCCTACTATCTTCATTTCTCCTTCTCTCCTCTTCTCTTCCTTCCTTCCTTCCTTCCTTCCTTCCTTCCTTCCTTCCTTCCTTCTTCTTTCCTTCCTCCAGCACCTCATTTTCTCCAGCCTGGGAGCCAGGCCCAAGTCAAGGAGCTCACAAGAATGCAGATGATAAACCGAGCAGGCAGGTGATGGCGATACAACTGAAAACAATTGTTTTGAATTTTGTTTTTTTTCTAAATGATGTTTATGATTATAAATTGCATCTTAAGAAACACTCCACAGCCAGGTGTCATGCAACAGAGAGGTTACTGCTGAGCTGTATTTCTGGCCGTGTGGCTGGCCGGAATGTGTAAGGCTTTGGAAACTGAACTGCTGTATTGAAAAATCTGGAGTGCAGATGATGCTGGAATGTGGGTGAATTACAGGAAAGGTGAGGATCCTAAGCCAGGCGGCACACGGCTTGTAGGTGTGACCAATCACCTTGCACCAGGGTAGAAAACCTTCATGTTAATGACAGGGCTTCCTGCAACCCTCACCCATGAGCTTCTGGGAGGCTTTTGCAGCAGGAGAGCAAAGGTGGTGGTCTTTTCATTGCCAGCCTCCTGCAGAGCCAGGAGTCACTGCAGAAGGGCTTGGCTAAGCTCCCTCCTCCATCAGACTTTCTCCCACCCAGTCCTCCCACCAGCAAATCGGCTGATGGAGACCGAAGCCTCAGTGTGTGCCTGGCACAGCAGCAGCAGTGTCTCCTGGGACCTTGTCAGAAAAGCAGATTCTCGGGTCCTCCAAGACCACTGAGCCAGGCACTGGAGGCTGGAGCCCTCCAGGGAGTCTCACGCCCCTGCAGCCTGAGAGCCCCTGCCCTCCTATTTTAGGTCATCTTTAAAGGACCCAGAGTGTGAAGTTTGCTGCAAGTCGCTGGATTCTGAGTCTGCTCTTTTAAGGGTACGTGGGGTTTGTTTTTTGTTTTTTTTTTTTCACTTGATCGGTTTCCTGTAGCCTTGAGATTTCCTAATGGAAATTGCTCCTCCAGGACCGTGGACCACCTTCCCTTAACCTCATCGTAGGGAGTCACTCAGACACTCAGACCTTGGCCTATCCCACACCAGAGAATGAAGGATGGAAACGACGCAGGAATCGGCAGAGGATAGTCAACCCGCTTTGCCCCCCAGGTCCCGGGGGGCAACAGGAACAGCGCAGTCCCCCCGTGCAATGCCACCACGCCTCACTCCCTGGGCATCAGTGAACCTGCAAGAAAATGAACAAGCTTATTAACATTTGCAGATGTTGGTGAGGCCTTTTTCATCCCTAAGGTGTGAAGACTTCACCTAAAATAAAGGATTTTTCTGATTTCACTGAGAGAAAATCACGTAATACAGGGAAGCTACAATTCAGTTCTCGAAGTCCAGTGGTAAAACTCTTTGATGATAATTGTGTATATTTACTGGGTCTTACCATATGTGAGGAATTGTCTTTTGCCTCGTAAATTTAAGTCACCTGATGCAAACCTCCAGCAGGCTGTGGAGATAGCTGCTGAGACTCCACTTATTCTACTGATGAGGAAACTGAAGCAAAATGCTGAGTGACCCAACCACCCATCTAAGCTCCTAAGAGGGGAGCCCAGGATTAGGAAGAAGCAGCCAGACCCTGGGAGTCACACACCCCCCATGGTCCCAGGCTGCCAGGGCAGAAAGGAGCAGGCGACTGCACTCAGAAACCCTCACTGTGTGCACCTGTGCAGAAGCTCACCTGAGCTCTCTAGATGAGGCTGGGGAAGAGGAAAGGGACGGTCTTCAGGCACTGGCTCAGTGTGACTGGGGTCATGTGTCTGTGGTCAGGGCCTGGTCATCTCCAATGAATCCCTCGATAGCATCACGGTAATGGCATGATGGTCAGGAAAGGCACCTCCATCCAGACTGGCCAGTTTGCCCCTGGTTGGATCCTTCTACCAGGGGTTCTGGCAAAGACCCAACACATCGCAGGTGAACAGAGTTCAGGTTGACTCTTCTCAACTTGGGCTCAGTCATCACAAGCCAGACGGAAGCTCTGGGCATAGCTCTCGTGAGCTATCAGCCTTCTCTTGCCCGGGCCTGGGGAAGCCACTATTTCCAAGAAAGCCAAGTAGCAGCTGAAAGCAGAGCCCTGGGAGTGCTGACATGCCAGTGTGTGCCACCTGTGTGTGTCAACTGTGTCATCTGTGTCTACCACCTGCGTGTCACCTGTGTCATCTGTGTTTACCACCTGCATGTCACCTGTGTGTGTCACCTGTGTGCCACCTGTGTGTGTCACCTGTGTCATCTGTGTCTACCACCTGCATGTCACCTGTGTCATCTGTGTCTACCACCTGCGTGTCACCTGTGTGTATCACCTGTGTGTCACCTGTGTGTATCACCTGTGTCTACCACCTGTGTGTCACCTGTGTGTATCACCTGTGTGTCACCTGTGTCAACCACCTGTGTCACCTGTGTGTATCACCTGTGTGTGTCACCTGTGTGTATCACCTGTGTGTATCACCTGTGTGTCACCTGTGTGTGTCATCTGTGTCTACCTCCTGTGTGTCACCTGTGTGTGTCACCTGTGTGTGTGTCACCTGTGTGTCATCTGTGTCTACCACCTGTGTGTCACCTGTGTGTATCACCTGTGTGTCACCTGTGTCTACCACTTGTGTGTCACCTGTGTGCCACCCGTGTGGGCCACCTGTGCACCAGCTGATTGTGCCAACTGTGTGTATCCCCCGTGTGCCCTCTGCATATGCATCTCCTGTGTGTCACCTGTGTGCATCACCTGCGTGACATCCCACCACCCTTCCTGGGCTATATCTCCTTCTCCAAGATCCAGTGAAGCCTCTGGAAAAAGCCTGGAGGTAGGAGACCCAGGGTGGGCTTGCTCTGCCATGGTCCAACCCCTGACACACAGGCCTTACTCCAGCAGCTCCTGCTCTGGGTGCTTTGCCATAAACCCCCAGTTTTTCCCTACAAAGGGCTCTGCAGGTGGTGCTCAGCAAAATCTCAAACGCCTCTTCATCACCCTAAGCTGCATTCACCCTTGGGAGATTCCTAGCAGCATTCTCTTCACAGTGCCTCTTGAGGTGGGGACAGTCTCTGTCATCTCCCCACCCAAACTCCCCAGCATGGCTTCCCATCAACCACCCTCCTTCTAACCACCTTCACTGAACAGCCAGGGCTTCTGGTCGACCTGTCGCAGACACCTGGGTCTGGTTGTCTCTGGGTTGCAGCAGTCCCTCTGTTCCCTCTGATCCTTGGACCTCAGGCCCTCTTGCCTCAGAAAGACACAGACACAGGAGGCTGCTCCTCCACCTCATCCTCCTCTAAGGCAGCAGCACTTCTCAGTGTGTCTGTTGCTCAGGAGTAGATTCGCCTACCTGGGCACTCATTTGATGGCATATTTCCGGGCCCCACCCCAGGCTTTGAGGGGCAGAATCAGTATTTGAGTCCCAGGTACTTGTCATGGATGTTACAGGCTTGGAGTCAGAGCCCTGAGTGCTCATTTCCCCTTCAAGCAACCCTTGCTCCCGAGAGTGAAGGAAGAGAGATGCATTTAGTCCTCAAGGCAGTGGGGTCTTCCAGCTGCAGAGGCTGGGGGCTTTGTTATGCATTAATTCTTGGTGCCCCATTGTGAGGGCCAGATACCAGCAAATGTAGCAGCGTTGAGCCAAAAACGCCCATTTGCAGGTGGTTTTGCAAAGGGAAAATTCATGTAAGTTGTGTCGGTCACCTTTGGGGGAAATCTTTGTGTTCAATCTTTATTACCCAAGGATCAATTGCATTCCAGAGATTTGCTGTTTGATGTAATATTTATCTACAGATTCTCGGCTATTGTTTTGTTGGGCTGGTTCCCCTCCAGAGCCCTCTGATTGTCCTCCAGCTAGTGGAATGACTGCATTAAGATGCATTTCCGTTCTTCTCCATGGACGCAAACAATACACCCGGAGGTTGAAAGGTGGCCGGGATAACAGAATGACAACGCGGAGGAGGAGACTTTTCTCCTCCTCTGCAGTCCCTGCCAGACACGCCATGTGGCTGTCGTGAGCACTTCTTTATGTGTGCGGGATGTTTTATTGTCCATAAATCTCAAAGAGCCAAACTGCAGTTGTCCTTGCTGGAAGGAAATAATCTCTTGGTAAAAGCTCAGCCTCTGAAGGCATTGCGTATTCCCAGAGGAGAGAAAGTGAGATGTGCCAGGATCCAGAGCATCTGAGGGTTGTGGAGGGGAAAGTGCTGTCTTTGGGGGGTCTCCTAAGCTCCTGTGCATCCCAGAGGAACCACCAGGGAAGCCCTGATGGGTAGGGGCATGAGGGTATTACACACCAAATGATGGGGAAAGGCTCAATTCCTGTCATGATGAGCCTGAGGAGGAGGGAAGGGACAGTCTTCTGGCGCGGGCTCGGTGGAAACACTGCCAACACAAGCTTTGTTCTGGCTGGGCAGTGGCCTTTGGGCAAGGCCAATTGACAAAAGTGCTGGACTGAAGCCGTTGACTTGCAGGAAAGCCCACCTCTCTCCCAGCTGAGCCCTGCAATCCAGGTATTCGTTGTGATACAAATCTGACCTGCCTTCTGGGTCCTTCCCAATCCAAACTCCCACTTATTCCTCCTTTAACCTGGTAACAACAGCTGAGCCCAAATAAAGTGGGAGACATTGAGCTATCAGTGGGCAGACATTGTGTGCTGTGAGCATCTACTAGAGAGACAGACACCTGTAATGAATAACCAGTACATGACTACATGTATGGAATCTCAGTGCCCTCCTTCCCTTCCTTCCCAATCCTGTCCCCATCTTATAAGGAAGAAGGCTTCTTAAAGGTCAGAATTCCCTTTCTTTGTTATTTTTACCTTTGATTTGCTGCTGTTCCTGTGACTGAGACGTATGATTGAGAATGTGCTACAGGGGATGCTATGGCTTTTTGGGGTTGCTCTGGGAATATAGGGGATTTGATACCCACATTAGGACTGGAGGTGAGGCTACCAGCTCCACCTTGCATTAAAATCATTTCCATAATTTGCACCATAATTTTCAGACACAGAGAAGGGCCATGAAGAACAAGGTTGATCAGAACCTGAACTCTGATGGGTCCAAACAGTGACAGCAAAGAGCAAACAGCAGGTGTGTGATCACACCAGCCGCCATCCTACCACTCCACATGTGCAGTTAGATGCCACGTAAAATGCCTCAGTCGACCATGGACTCCACTGATGACAGCGCTCCCATAGGTTATAATATTATATGTTTACTGTAGCTTTTCTATGTTTAAATACACAAATCCTTACCATTGTGTTACAATTGCCTTCCAGTATTCAGCACAGCCACTCGCCATCCAGGTTTGTAGCCTAGAGCAGTAGACTACACTAGATAGGCTGGATGTGCTGGAGGCGGTACCTCCTAGAGTGTAGCGTAAGTACCCTCTAGGAGGCTTGCACAAGGACAAAATCTCCTGCTGATGCATTTCTCAGAATGTATTCCCATTGTCAAGCGATACATGACTGCACGGCATCTCGGATCCTCAGGGCAGACCTCTGAGGTCCGTGCCCCTGTCACTATCATCTCTGTTTGGCAGTGGAGGAAGCTGAGGCAGAGAGGGGCTAAGTGCTTTGCAGAGTCACACAGCAGGGTAGGGGCGGGGCCAGGATTAAAACCCCAGCTTAGAATCTGCGTTTTTATCCCACACACTACAGGCCCCAAACACATCGTGAAAACTGCGTGAAGTCAACATTGCAGATTTGGGCAAACGCACAGCTCAGGATCGACGTAGCCCAGCTAAGCAAATTTATCTGGTGCGCAGTGAGTTTACTCAATGGAAGACATCAAAAATCGTTCTTGCACACAAGCTCCGCACACAGTGACAGGTCTACTCCAGGCTCAGTGGAGACCGGCTTCCTTAGTAAATGGAATCTTGCTAGACAGATGAGAAGTCCATTATCAGACAAGTATGGTCTAGTTCAAAGAATCTTCCCATTGCAGCAATGGAGCACCCTCCCCTCCCCGAGGATAGAGCTGCTGTTGAGACTTGAGTTCGGCTGGCTCTGGATCCCGCAGGCCACTCACCATCAGGAGCTGGAGGCCAGTGTGGAGAGAGGTGCAGGGCTCAGGACCACATCTGAAGGAGGGCTAGAGGGTGCCCCGAGTGGGGCGTGGGGCAGAGGAACACTGACCAGGAGGGACCGTGCACAGGGCCTGGCCACGGAATGAGGAAAGCCACATCCACTGCACTCCACAGGAGCAGCGCCTGCCAGCGTCCAGAGCCGGGAATTGCCAGGAGCTTCTCACACTGGCCCAAGATCACACACAGGGCCAGGTCAGGCTGGGCCACTGTCTCTATGGAGCTGACTCATCCCCGGGGTTGGCCCTGTCCTTACCTGTGCAAGCCTGAAACTAACACACAAGCCACCTTGGCTTCCCTGGAGGGACAGAGTGGCAGCATGGCCTATCCTCAGTTCTAGTCACCATGATTCAAAACTAGATTGACATTGGTGGCATTTATGTACTCTGGAGTACAAAAGGAAACAAACATGGTAACTTCCTAGGACGATAATGTAAGAACTAGGTAATGGTGGTGGTTGGTTTGTGTCTTCTTTCTTTCTGGTTATTTTATCAGAAGCAAGGTGTACAGCTGCCAAAACATTCCATACTCAAGCCTTCACCCCCTAGGAGGGACCCCTGACCTCATCATGGGCCCTGCAGCTGTTATGGGAGAAGTGACTTGGTGTTTCTTCCCTTTTTATGAAAAAATGTATATATATATGTAAGTTAGTAGTGGAGCTAACCAATAAAAATTAAGTAAATGAATTAAATAAATGTTTGCTTTATTGTAAAATTTGAATTTTCAATGGCAAAATAGCCTGGTGAAAAATTAAATGGTTTGATTGCTAGCTTAATAAAATCCCCCAGAGACAGCTTTTAGGGAACAAATTAAGTGGTGAATGAGTGGGACCAACAACACTCAAGCAATCTGTTTATTTGTCATTTTACTTTCAGAATTAATAATTTGATGTAAAATTCTCTCACACAAGGAAGCATCTCAGAGTTCTGTGGTTCTTTCTGAAGCAGGTGGCAGATCTCTCTGGCTTCCTTTGTGCCTGGACGCTGATGAGATTCATTTTGACATATGGGCAGATATTTGGGGGGAAAAGTTTAGATTTCTCTGGATATTTGCCAAGATAAAACAATAAAATGTTGGTTTACTTTTCTATGTTTTGTGATGACTAATTGTATCAGTCAGGGTTCTCTAGAGAAACACAACGAGAAGTTTGTTCATGTCAATGTGTGTGTGTGTGTGTCTGTCTGTCTGTATATGTGTGCAGGATCTGTGGTTACAGTTTACCCAGGAGTAAGACACAGATATAAACATAGGTGTGTATGTGGGTATACACATAGGTGTCCCAGCTGTGCCCATGGCTCACCCTTTTTTTTAAACCTCCCTGGTTTCCTCCATAGCATTTATCATCTAATTAACCACTGACTTTATTTATTTTCTATTTGTTGACTGTCCGTGCACTAGAATGTAAGCTGTTAGCTCTATGAAGACAAAGATGTGTTGTTGGGGTTTTTTTGTTTTTTGTTTTGCATTAAAAAATTACGCATTTCTTATTGTTCATGGGTCTACAGGTTAGCATATGGCTCTGCAGCTTGGGTGAGGCTCACGTGATTTTGGTTGTATTCATTCATTCATGCCTTGGAAGGCAGCGGTCATTCATGAGGTAGTTTCAGTACCGCGGACAGCGCTGAGCATGCCCCTGGTGTTCAATGAATTTTCATTAATGAAGGAATCTTGATTCAGATCCCTAATTGAAGGGTGCGCGTTCTTTTCACTGTAACCCAATTTTGTGGCATCCCTAAAATTTGGGCCAGTAGCTTCCATTTACCATTTTGCTATTTAATGATACAGAAATCAAACGAGGCTGCAGCACTCGAGACTCACTGCTCTGCTCTTTCCCCTGGTCCTTGGCAGAAGATAATGATCATGTTCACAGCATCGATCTGGGGCTGAAAGTCACAGGGCAACCCACGGAACACCCAGCTGATCATCTGGAATCCCTTCACCTAACATTTGGACTTATTTTTATAGCAGGAAATATCTAAAATGATTTTTCATTTTTGGAGTTTAAAAATAAATTTGGGGTTATTTTCAATGTCACTTTATTAAAATAGAAGCTGAAACTGCTTTGAAGCCTTGCCAAATGCAGTGAATTTCCCATTTATCGAGGCTTTTTTTCAGCATGAGCCGATTGCTTATTTCCTCCCCTTTGCCATGTAGTGGGATAATAGCCCTCCTTCCAAATTGGTTTATCTCAGTCCACAGGAGTTTATAGCTCACTGTCAGGCAAAGAAACCCTTCACTTGGATGCGTTTCAGTGTAGAATTGATAGTGACAGCCAGCGGGAAGAGAGTCTCCACCAGGACGCAGACACTGACCTAACATAGTCTGTTTTCTCACTATCTCAGAAATCACTCTCAGAATGAACGGGGAGACCCACGACAGAGAGGGGGACGCCACCTGATTCACAAGCTTTGCTTCCAGGCTGAACTCAGGCTGCCACATGAAGTGCCGTCCCAGAGCTCCATGCTCCCTCTGCCATTTGGACCCACATGAGTTTGTTCGGGGACTGTGGACAAGCAACTTCTTCACTCTAGATTTTAGGCTCAAAATACAAAACGCGCTGTGCCATTGGTCCTCTGACATTGATAATCCCTTCTCCCTCTGAGCTGTTGTCTCTGCCTCTCGCTATACAAGATTCTGATAGGTAGTAACCTGAAAAAGATCATGAGAGAGGGGACAGAGCACAAAGGATCCCAGGAGGACTCATTAATCAAATCCTGAACACTGGAAACTGAGCCCACTGTCCAGCCAGTGTTAAAATCACTGGGCACAATTATAGCTTCAAGTTGAGAGTGAGTTAAAGCACAACACAGGGTTTGCATTCCTTCGGTAGGCATGGTTTCTAAAAACCTGCAAGTTCAACTGAAATGCAATGGCAAAAATACTGCTCTTGGGGTTTTTATTTTCACATTCATAAAAAGGGTTGTTTGCAGCCTGACTTGTTACTAAGACACATCCAATGTGATGCTCTGTGTGAGGGAGGCAGAACCCCTGTCAAACACTTTGTGAGCCTTGGTTATCCCAGGCACTGCCCTTGCTATTAGCTTGATGCTAGACCCAGAACCAATGATGATTATCAAGGATGACAGGGCTCTCACACGGCTATCACATACAAGCTTTTAGAGAGGCCGTAGCTGCTCACATCTCAATAAGGGGCCACCCTGGAATGACCCCAAATCATACATGCAGCTCACTGTAAGGTTTAATGTGGAATCCTGACAGCTCTTGAGATGAACCAGCTCTTTCTAGGTCTGGGCTCCCAAGTGACTATTGCAGGTTCAGGATATGCAACATCTTTTACTTTGTCAGGAGATATTAAAGGCTGAAGCCATTCCCTTGATTAATTATTTGTCAGTCATTTGAAAATCAGTCCACCATTCACATCGTTTCTCTGTCTTTTTTCAAAGACGGTCTCTGATGTTTTCCTTTCAGCTGTTTAGTCAGGCTCAGGCTGCCTATAAAGACACTTTCACTGAAATAATACGAGGGCAAATCCCAGTGAAAGAATCTGACAAAATTGTTAGTTATTGCACAGAGAAATAAGGGAATAGGTGCAGAAATGCGCTCACATGAAACTGTATTTTAATGACAGAGGAACAAATGGGAAAAATGGCATTTTCTACAGTAGCTTTAAAAATCAATTACTGCAGTTTTCAGTGGAGAAATGTGTCTACTCAGCATAACTCTTTCATCCCCCACATTAATAAGAAATATTTTGCTGATTCTCGGACTCTGCAGCTCACAAACAAACATGCCCCAGCTCTGAGGGATAACTTCTTTGCCCCCAAAAAGGAACAGGATTGTGAACTAGTTCCTCCCTGCATCACTGAAGATTAATATTCAATTCTGTTAACTGAAGATTTTCAAGCTCAGCCTTTCACTTTGTTTCAACATAAAATGTGCAACTGCCAGGATGTCACCGAGAGATGGACAGCGGCAGGGACTGGGGAGCACGAAGTTCACCATCTCAATGCCTCACGTCAGTGTGTCTTTCTTTCTCATTGCCAATTATTTGTAAGCGCAAGAGCAGAATAAAGAATATTACCCTTCAGCGCAGTGGCTCACACCTGTAATCCCAGCACTTTGGAAGGCCGAGGTGGGTGGATCACTTGAGGTCAGGAGTTCGAGACCAGCTTGGTCAACATGGTGAAACCCTGTCTCTACTAAAAATACAAAAATTAACTGGGCATAGTGGTGTGTGCCTGTAATCCCAGCTACTTGACAGGCTGAGGCAGGAGAATCACTTGAACCCAGGAGGCAGAGGTTGCAGTAAGCTGAGATCGCGCCAATATACTCCAGCCTGGATGACAGAACAAGACTCTGTCTCAAAAACAAATAAATAAATAAATAAATAAATAAACAAACATATTGTCCTTCAGGGTAAAGGTCCTGGTTAGCCAGCCTGTCGTCCTTGTGCCTGGGCAAGCAGCAATGCCAGGTGCACCCTCCACCCTGTCCAAAGAAGAGGTTTTGACCAAGGAAGAGAATTTCCCCCAAAAGTAAAGACAGTAAAACATTTGGCAAGCGCTCCTGTGTGCCACAAGGGGGCCCAGGGTTTGAGGATTTTCCTGATGTCTTTGTGTTCTCTGTGACAGAAAGTATCATTTTATACTTAGTAGTAAGGTTGTTGGAGTGTATGCACATCAGAAAATTTAAAGCAGAGAAAACAAGAGGCGCTTCTCTTAATTAAGGAAGTGAGACTCTGCCTCGTGTGAGTTGTTTCCCACAGGCGGTGGAACTGCCTCTTGGCTAAATGGACTCCTGGTGGCCGGGAGCTGACCAGTGGGTCGGGCTGAGGACGCAGTTCCTGGCTGGGACACTGTCGCTCCCTGCTCCGGCTCTTGGGGGCTGCCTGTCTCAGCGACTCCACCTCCTGAAGGCAGGCGATTTTCTGTTCACATGGTCCGCATGCTGACGAGATTGTCTTTTGAAGCTGAGAAGGAGAAGCACTTGGCAGAGTTCCCCGAAGCAGATAACGTCCCTTCCATTAAGTAATGATTGCAGTATCAGAGCTCAGAAGCTTGTCAACATATCACAACGACAATAGCACTGCAGCATCTGCCTAAAGACAGTCTGTGGTCATCTGTGTCTCCCTTGAAGGCTATCGCAGAAATGCTGTCAGGCTGGCCAGGCACTGTGGCTCATGCCTGTAATCCCAGCAGTTTGGGAGGCTGAGGCAGGTGGATCGCCTGAGATCAGGAGTTTGAGACCAGCCTGGCCAACATTGCGAAACTCCGTCTCTACCAAAAATACAAAAAAATTACCCCAGCATGGTGGCACGCACCTGTAATTCCAGCTACTCAGGAGGCTGAGGCTAGAGAATTGCTTGAACCTAGGGGGTAGAGGTTGCAGTGAGCTGAGATCATACCACTTCTCTCCAGACTGGGCAAAAAAGCAAAACTCTGTGTCAAAAAAAAAAAAAATTCATAGGCTGAGATGGGCAGATGACAAGGTCAGGAGTTCAAGACCAGCCTGGCCAACATGGTGAAACCCCGTCTCTACTAAAAATACAAAAATTAGCCAGGTGTGGTGGTGGGTGCCTGTAATCCCAGCTACTCAGGAGGCTGAGGCAGAAGAATTGCTTGAACCCAGGAGGCAGAGGTTGCAGTGAGCCGAGATCGCATCACTGCACAACAGCCTGGGTGACAGAGCAAGACTCCGTCTCGGGAAAAAAAAAAAATGCTTTCGGGCTCAGCAGCCACCAGCTGTGTCTTGTGGCTCATGGGCACCGTGGACCTGGCAGCTCACTCCCGATCTCTGAGTCCGAAGATGTGTGCATGCCTGCGTGTGTACTTGCACATATGTCTGCACAAGCATGCATTTTGTGTTTGTGCATGTGTGTATCTGTGTGTGTGCATGTTCATCCGTTCTAACAGGGACCCGCTGTGGGTAGATGAGCTAAGTAAGCATATTAAGGCCCCGAAAAACAAGCTCCAAGCTTCTGATGACAAGGGCTGTGGCTTTCCTGCCAAGATATCTCAGTTGCTGGCACATGGCGAGTCTTCAATAATGGCTGAAAGTGAATAAAATGGCGACTGTGTGGTGAGGAAACAGTTAATACAACCAGAGCAAGGTTTTTTTCACTGAAGACTAAATGAGGCCACCTTTTCATGTCAACTCACCAGGTGAGAGGGAAACCCTTCCCCACCCCGTTTTTCCTGCCCTCTGAGCCAACTGATATCCTGGGATAAGAACTCCATCCACACCACCCTCAGAGCCCCACTTAGGAAGGCGTCTGCTCGTGTCTGCATTGACTACATTTTGAGGCAGATAGGCAGAAGTCACAGCAAGTGCTCGTGAAAGTGTGGCTGTCTTCCAGTCTCTCACATTGCTGAGAAGTACCAAGCAGAACTATTCGTGAACAATGTGAGACAGTAAGAGAGGAAACCAAAACAACTTCAGCAGAAATGTCTGTTTGATTAAAATTAAATTCTAGTGCCTGTATAATATGCATGTCCCATTTAAAACAAATCCAACATGAAATACTGTTAATTTACATAAACAATAAATTAGTGAGTAGTCATTTGCATCATACAATTTTTCTTCTCTTTGTAAAAAAGCTTTCATTCATTTATTTGTTGCACAAACATTCCTGGGCATATGCTGAGCCTCTAACAAAAATTGAGACAGACACAGCACCTGCCCTCATGGAGCACATGCTAGAGAGAGGGAGGCAGTGAGGGGATTGACAGAATGTGAGGCTGATGGTGTGACCAGCCAGAGCTGCATTCCAGCAACAGCGGAAGCCCAAGGAGGCAGATGGAGGAGCAGTTTGGCTTGTGTGAGAGGAAAAGGGCACTTCTTGGCTCCAGCACTCAGGAAAGGATATCTATAATGCTCAGCCAGGTGTCTCTGTCAGCACAGGTGACGTTATGCTGCAGTAACAAAAATCTCCCAAACCTCAGGGCTTTAAAAACTAAGCTGAGTTTCTCACTCACATAAGGTCTGCCATGGGTCTGGAAGCTCCCCAAGACAAGTGTCCTCCATGTGGAGACTCAGCAGCCAGAGACAAAAGCCGGACCTTCCAGAATCTGCAGTCTGGATGCTCAGCTTCCTGGTTGGCTAGAAGTTCTTATGCTGATAATTAAATGCTTGGCCTGCTGGTGACACATGTCAACCCTGCCCCCAACCCACTGGACTGAGGAAGTCATATAGCTCTTCTGACACTGAGCAGTCAGGGGAGGGAGACTATTCATTTGCTGGGAAGGAGGCAAATTGCTGGGCGTTGTTGAGTAGCAGTCACAGAGCCCATGCTGGTGCATTACTGTGAAAAGAAGCAAAGTATGAAACTAGGGACAGTGCCTGGGAGTTATAAGGGGGTGTGGCCATCTAGATAGGCTAGTGCTGGGGAGAGGTGGGCGTTTATGAGGGTGAATGGGACCCAGAGTGGGACCCTTCTTAGAGGTCCTGCTGGCGGCATCAAGGCCCCCTTCTTTACCATTGGCGCAGAATCAGCCCAGACAGCCCAGTGAGATCCAGCCAGTGGTCAGTCCCAGGGCAGGGGTGGTGGGGAGGGAGGTATCTTGCAAAAATTAAAGCTCATCTGCCCTTGAGGGGGAAACATGTTAATTCCATGTAGAAAATACTCTTGTTTCTTTCGTTTAAATTTTATCTGTTCAATAATACTATTTGGAGAAAACATGTTTCATAGACTCTTGGTTCAACTTGAAAGAAGTTCTTGTAGGTAAGAAAGGGAAGGTTTTAAGAAAGGCCTGTTTCTATTTGATCTTAGCCAAACGGCCGGGAAGCCATTAAAAGGCCTGGTTTCCAGTGGCAGTTACATTTAACAGAAGAGATTTCAAAGATCATTGGTTTATCACAATCACACCTTGAACACCCCCACAGATGAAGTGAGAAGCGCCTTTGCCCATCAGCTCTGCCTCTGCTCCAGGTCATCACTCCCTGCAACCAAGATGTCCCTCAGGGGTGGCAGTTCAATCACAGGCAACAACTCTGGATCCAAGGCCACGGCCACAGTTATTACTCATTCTCATATCCCTGGGTCCTCGGGGAGGAGGAGCTGTCCTGTCCGCAGGGTCCTAGCACCACAATGGTCGAGAAGGGGGAACCGTGGAAAGCACAGTGGCTGCCCGTGAGCTCTGCAGGGGAAACATGGTGGTGGCCCTACAGGGACACAGACTTGGAAACAGCTGGCCCCATGGTTATTCCTGGCTGGGGCACTACTGTGCAGGGAACACTCGGGCATGGCTAATTTCCAAGTTGTTAATACCCTAGAGCAGTGGTACTGGGAATTTTAATGGTAATATTTGCTTTCAACTAATTTTTCACAAAATGAACTGAATCTCATTACAACTGAGGGTTTAATTGATGCAAATCTGTACAGGGCATCACGTCGAGCACTTTGATGGATTGTGTGATTCATCCCTTGGTCTTTCAGGGAAGAGAGGCTTATTCATCTCTTTATTCATTCCATTGTTTTTTGAATACCAGGAGCCCCAATTTCAGACAGGAAGGCAGAACCTTCCACACTCTGCTGATCACCAGCCCCACCCAGCCTCACCTGGCAGGAGCCCAGCCTAAACTTTATTCCCAGCATGATGGTCAGTGAAGACCAGTGATGGATTTTCTCTGCCATTCACTTCTGCCTCCCCATCTGCCCTGGCTGTACCCCCATCTGGACCCCTGCCTTTCTTGGTGCCCATGTTTCCAGATTCTTCTCTCTTCCAGCCATGCTCCAGACACGCCCCGTCTCATAGCCTTCTCCTCATCAACTCAAGCCTGACCCTTGGTGTTTCTCAGATTCGTCCACTCCCTGCTGTCTCCTCCCTCTTGGTTGTCTTCCCTGAGTGGCCCCACCCAGTACAGTGCTGGCCCTGCCCTCCCTGATCTCCGTCGAAGCTCTGCAAGCTTCAGCTGCATAGGAAACACCTCCAGGTCGACGCGCCCAAAGTTCAGAATCCTTTGCCCAGATCCTGGAACGGCTGGCTCCTCTGCACTCCCACTCAGATCGAGATGCTCCCAGGCTTCCAAATGCCCACTCCAGACATTTTAGCACAGTCCTCTCTGTCCATCTCTGGTCCTACAGGTTGGTCGCTTTATCCTGCTCCATCCTCTGAAGCCTCAGCCTTCCTCCTCATGGTGCTTCCCGTGAGTGCAAGTGAGGAAAGCAAATGCTCCCAGGTGCCCCAGCTCCTAGGCTTACCCCTTCTGTTTCATAACAGCTCCCACACGACTTCTCTGCTAGAACCATTTCTGCAAAACCACACCTGATGTGTCACCTGTTGTGGAGGTGCAACAGGTCTAAAGGAATCCCTGCACTGCCTGACTCCCCTACCACAGACTCCACACCAAGCAGTCCTGAGCTTCCCTCTGCTGCAAGCCCCATGTCTTTTCTCCGTTATCCACAGGTCTGTTCTTCTTCAAGCTCCAGGTCAGATGCAACTCTCTGGTGATGTTTGTCTGAACACCCAAACAGGGGTGGCCAGTCCTTCTTGGATGTTCCTCAGGACAACAGGGATATTCCTCTAATGTGCACAAGCCTTACCACATCTTATCCATTTCTTATGGGTCGACTCCTCTTGCTAGACTGGGACCTTGTTAGGTTAGGACCTGTGTCTCAGTGGGAGCAGTACTTGGCACCCAGTGGTGCTCAGCGTGCACGGGGCGTGAAGATCATGTGAAGCACGTGGCCTCTAAGAGCATACATAGCAGAGAAAAAAAAATACTGGAACATTCTATTTCATGCACAAACTTGCCATGTGCTACATTCACCAGCGGCTTACACCTCCCGACCTTCCTATCTCTAAGCTAAATAAAATATTAAAAAGGATTTTCCTTCTTTTACATTCAGGAATTTCATTACGATCACAGAGTATTGGAAAGAGATGAGGCTTAGATTCTATATAAGCAGCAGTTTGGGCTTTGTGACATGACTCTGCCTCTAACTGGAAGTGTGACTTGACCACGTTTCTTAATCATGAGGGGCCCCAGATGGCTTCTCTGTCTTGAAGACTCAGAGGTCCCAGTATGGTGTCTGCCCAGGACAAACTCAGAGGTCCCAGTATGGTGTCTGCCCAGGACACAGGTGTATTCAAAATGGCTCACTGTGAGGTTCCTCTCACTTTACTGTTATCAGCATTGTTTTCGGGGTCGTTTAGTTAACAGGTATTAATAGAATACCTATTAGGTGCCAGGTGCCAAGCTACATGCAGATACTGAAGACACATGAAGCATGACCAGCTCTTGAAATTCACGGCAGGAACACGCTCTCACAGCAAGCGTCATCACGTCTAACCTCTTCTTGGCCCTCGGTCTGGGAACCAGGGCCTCTTTTCTTCACTCCGTTGTGGTGGCCCCCCGCTGATCCTGTAGGTTAATGAAGCAAATTCTTCTTTCTGCAGATTCAAGACCAAAGCTGGGGACTGACAATGGCAGAACAGGGTTCCAATGCCTTCCAACTGTCCCTCCCCTTGTGGACAGCGGTGGCATGGGTGTCCACAGCCAATGACTCACATGTCCTGCGTCTGTGCTGGGGCTATGGGGAGCCAGGCTGTGATGACTGCCATTTCCACCCAGCCTCCAGGATCCTGGGACTTTTCCTTCTGCAGAAGTGGGAAGAGAAATATTTTCCTTACAAAGCTGAATTGAATTTCTAAGTCATGCTACTTGGCAGCACTGTATCCTCAAGCTGTTCAATGTTTTCTTGGCTGCTTTTCTGACATGTAAATTAAACTATCATTTCTGCCCCAGCTATTTTTTTTCTGGTGGTTCACAAAGTGAATGCTGTAGAAAAGTTAGTTCTACACAAGAATTTAAAACATCTTAAACATTGTACTCATTGCTTATCAGATTGATGATTCTTTTTCCAAAGTAAGCCAACTCATTGACCGAACAGCATTTATTCTCCCCCCTAGCACTCAGCTGAACATTCCTATTGCATACCTTAAATATAGTGCATTGGAACAGTTCGCTACTTTACTGCAATGGATGTGTTTGCATTCTGGAAAGATGCTGGAAAGTGAGAAACAGACACTGCTTACATGTAGGATGACAGTGTTCCAGAGTCCATTCTTCAGCAAGAAAGGGTAGGTCTCCAGTGTATCAGGCGGCCAGGGAGCACTCTGACCTCAACAAAAGCAAAATATCCAACTACAGTGAATGAACCCTGTTGTCTGCTTTGCCGAGTAATTGTCACAAATTGAAAAATAAAAAACAAAAATTTTTAGTAAACAGCATGAAATAGAGGCAAAACATGGAATTTGAAAGTTTGGAATTCAACGTACTGATGTCCAAATTAATTGCCTTGCTTAATCCAAGGACTTCACCTCTCTAAGCTCGAATTTTTCTATTTATAAAGTTATCATAGGATTCAACTCGCTTGTTGATATGAAAGACTTGGAACAAGTGAAAATAGTTCATTCTATTACCTTTTTGAATGAGATGTTTAGTCACCGTGACTAGAAATCCAAACGTGAGGAAGGCAGAAACTAAGTCAAATGGGCCTGCCCAGCTCGTTCATTCTCCACTGCACCCTGTACTCTCATCTGCTGAATTAATGAACATGCATACTTCTCTTTCCTTCCAAACCTTTTCACTTGCAAAAATTGCAGGGGTGAGCACAACCTTAACACATCATTAGGGTTTCCAAACTTATTTCTGTCTCACACACTGACAGGATTATTTCTTTCTTCTAAACAAAATTTGGCATCACTAATTTTGAATAAATGGTATGCTTCTATAGAAAAAAAGAGGCATGTGTGACCCACCTTGATTTCCTTCACAGAGTGTCTGCGTTTAAACAATTTTTCTGAGAAATGAACCACTACCTCCCATAGCATAGACTAAGTTTTGAAGGCACACTATGGAAACAGGCTGTGGCGCTCAGTGGCGCACCTCAGAGGCAGGTGCGGCTCCCTTTGGACACAGGAGGGGTCAGGCGCCTCCAATGGTGTGAGGTCCTCTCCACTTCTGCCCATGGTTCTCACCACAGGCACCATCAAAGCTCAAGTCTGTTCAGATTCACCCCTGTTATGTGTAGGGTCTGTCTCTGTCACACTCTCTAATTGACGCAAAGCAGAGCTATTGATTTTGAATGATGATGCTGTGTTCGTTCCATTTGCTGAATTTATTTACTGTAAATGGATAGGTCAATGGCTGGTAAATACTTAACGTGTAAGTAAAGGATCAATAAAATGCATCTCTCCTCACATGGCCAGTTATGCTCCTCAGAAAGAGTCACAATTAAAATTTTTAGTGTCAGTCATGAAGTAGTCTTGCATATACAAGTACACCTATGACAACATACATACCAGATTGTTCTACCAAAAAAAGTGTCTGTAATCAGATCCCTCCAGAGTCCATCAGGAGTCAGGACTGCCTTCAGAGTCTCCTGTCACCCGCTATGTCCCCATTCCCCTCCCAAATCTTCCATCGCCTTTGCGAGACTCACAGAGCTCCCTCACAGTCCACCTTGATACAGCTTCAGCCCCATTTGTATTTCTTTGAATTCTAGTCAAATATTTTGTTCGCTATTGAAACATGTATTTTCTTTTGACATTTTGATGTATACTTTGTATTAAGTAAATTAAACATTCAGAATACTGCACAAATTATAAATGTACATCTTGAAATTTCACAAAGTGCACAAATCAATGTAACCAGCAATGAGATCAGGAAACGGTTGTTACGGCACCTGCAGAAGCTCCTTGGAGTCCACTTCCCGTTACACCCCCACCTCCTCTAAGGAAAGCCAGACCCTGTGACAGCGTGGCATATACTCAGTGGCTCTGGACCCCATAAGCCTGGAATCACATGGTGTGCTCTTTTGTGCATGTCCTCTTACACTCGGAATTGGGTTTGTGAGATGTGTCCATGTCACTACATGCTGTTGTACCTCTTCCCTCCAGTGTTCTGTGTGATCCTCCCACTATTCCTGGGCATCTGGATGGCTTTCATTTGCAGGTCTGCCTAATAAAGCTGCAATAAACACTATGGCACGTGCATGTGCACATTTTTGAGGCATCTTTAACAGTGAACGGAATTGTTCGGTTATATCCTATTTCAGTTCAATAGGATTGCCACATAGATTTCTAAAAGAGTTGTGCCAAGGTACACTCCTACCAGCAGTAGAGAAGTGTAGTAGGCCATTCTTGCATTGCTATAAAGAAATATCAGACACTGGGTAATTTATAAAGAGAAGAGATTTAATTGGAATGTGGTTCTGCAGTCTGTACAAGCATGGCACCAACATCTGCTCAGCTTCCGGTGTAGCCTCAGGAGCCTTACAATCATGGCGGAAGGTGAAGGGGGAGCAGGCATGTCACACGACAAGAATAGGAACAAGCCTCATGGGGAAGGTGCCACACACTTTTAAAGGACCTGATCTCATGAGAACTCACTCGTCATCATGAGGACAGTACCAAGAGGATGGTGCTAAACCATTCAGAAGAAATCTGCCCCCATGATCCAGTCACCTCCCACCAGTCCCCACCTCCAACACTGGGGATTACAATTCAAAATGAGATTTAGAGAGGACACATCCAAATCGTATCAATGAATGATCCAGCTGCTCCACACTTCTTCAAACACTCCATAGCATCTACTATTTCAATTCTGGCCATTTTGCTGAGTAGGTAGTACATCACATTGAAGCAGCATGTATAGATTGAAAGAAACACTCATTTGAAGTTTACAGTTGGCTGAGTTTTGACAGATACCTTTTTGTCACCTTAAAAGGGTCCCCAATTTCCTTCTGGTCAGTCTTCCCATCCCTACCCTCTGGCAGCTGCTATTTGTCTCTATGCACTAGTTCTGTTGTTCTAGAATTCTATAGAAATATAAATGGAGTTATGTGCACTATTCTGTGTCTGGCTTGTTTTGATGAGAATAATGTTTTTGAGATTCATCCATGTTGTCATGTAAATCAGTGTTGTATTCATTTCTATTGCTGAATATTATTCCATTATATGGATATTCCAAAATACTTTTATTCATTCTCTAATTGAAAAAAAAATTGAGTCATTTCCAGTTTTGCACTGTTGAGAGGAGCTGCCAGGGATGTGAGTGTATAAGTCTTGTGCTGAACATGCATTTCCATTACTCTTGGACAAATGCCTAGGAATAGGATTTCTGGGCTACGTGGTGGCAAGTGTGTATTTAACTTTGTAAGAAACAGCTACACTATTTTCTAAGCGGCTTGCACAGTCATCCCCTCCTTCCATTGAAGTATGAGGTTTCCAGCTGTTCTGGATTCCCACCTTACTCAGTGTTATTGTTTTAAAAAATATTTTAGCTTTTTCAGGAGTCAGGTAGTGGCCCCTCACTGTGGTTTTAATTCTCATTCTCCTGGTCACCAAATGCTGTGTATCTTTTAATGTGTTGATCGATTATTCAAATATCACCTTTTGATAAATGCCTGGATTCTGCCAATATTGAATTAGGGTGTTTACCATCTTACTGAGTTGCAAGTCATTTTTATGTTCTGGATACAAGTCATTTGGAATATTTCCTCCTAGTCTGTGTCTTATATGTTTATGTTATGATGGTTTTGACCACAGAGCAGAAGTGTTTATTTTGATAAAGACCAGCTTCTCAAATATTTTCATTTATGATTAAGAATGCTTAAGAAATCTTTGCCTAATCCCAGATTTCCTCCTGTTTTTTGTTCGTTTGTTTGTTTTTGTTTTTCCCTAGAAAGTCTATATTTTTAAGCGTCTACACTTTGGTCTATTATGTTTGAAGTCGTGTTATGTGTGGAGGGAGCTAAGGGTCAGTGACATGTTTGTCCATTTCACTATTTCCTTTGACTTCATGCTATTTTTGAGCAGGCCTAGAGTAGCTATTTCTGAGGTGAAATTCTTCTGCATCTCCACTGATACCAGTGTATGTCCAGTGCAGTCCCTTCTGTCTCACTGGTTGGAGCTCGCCTGTGTCTCCTGTGAGGTCTGACCTGCTCCATTGACCACCCCGACCCCCGTCTTTGTCCTGACTCAAGGAATCTCACTCTAATATGTCCTTAGCTGAGAACTCAGCCCAAGACTCAGTGGGATCCTGGAGCACGCTTCTGGAGCTTTCTCTCAGAAACTTTCTTCTTACACATATGCTGCCCTCCAAATCTCAGCCACCCAAGTCTGCTAGAATTCTTTTCCCTGTTTTAGAAAACTCATGACCATTACTCATTAAATTTTCCTTCTTTCCATTTACTTTGTCTTCTCATTCTGGGGCTCCACTGCAGATATTTTAGAACTGTATACCACATCCAATTTAACTCATACTCTGTCTTTTTACTCAATTATATCATCGTTCTTCTGTTGGGATATGTTCTACTAGCCTGAACTTCCGTTTCCTAATAGTTTCTTCTGCTGCTATGTATCAGGCATGATGACTCACTCCTATAATCCCAGCAACTTGAGATGCTGAGGCTGGAGGATTGTTTGAGCCCAGGAGTTCAAGGCTGCAGTGAGCTGAGATCACACCACTGCACTCCAGCCTGAGTGACAGACAGAGACTCTGCCCCCCCGCAAAAAAAAATCTGCAGTTATACCCAGTTATACTCATCCAGTGATTCTTAATTTAATTTCTGTTAGTATTTTTCCATTCCAGAATGTTTATTTGATTCGTCTTAATACATTCTCATTCTTTGGTAATATTTTCCATTTTTTCATGTGTCTTCCACAATTCTGTATCTATTTTCTTCAACATACTCATCATAGTTATACTAAAGTTCTTGTCAAATAGCTCAGATATTTGCATCATCTATTGATCTGTTTCTATAGTCTATTTTTTCTCTTTAATTTCCTGTATTGTGGTACTGCCTTCTAAAGATAAAATTTTATTAAGTACTAGACACTGTGGATAAAATATTGTAGTGTTTAATGATGTTATCCACTTCTTAAGAGTGTTCATCTTTACTAAGCCCATAGATGGTGATTGATCACCTTAATCCAATTAGGAACTGTGTTTAACTAAAGCCAGGTCTCAAGCTGATCTGACCGTGGCCCTCCAGGGTTTCTACCTGACAGTCTGGTATATTCACAGCATTCCCCTCCTGGTGGGTCATAAATTCTAAACTGTGGCTAGTGAAAGTGACAGAAACTCCCATCCTTTTCAGAGATTTTTGTATAGGCTTTTAGCTTCTAGCTCAGGGCAGCCCTGGGATTTTCTAACTTGCATGAGGAAAACCTAGCCATGCTCTCAATGTCTATTTCATCTCCACTGCAGGCTCTTCCAGTGTGTCTATACCTCACGCCAGGTGCACAGCTGGACTTTCTGCCTCTTGCCCAGGCCCAGAGCTGGCTAACATCCCTAGAATAAGACTGCTGCAGGAGTCAGCTCATTTCTCTAAGGTTCTCTCATCACCCTGCTGCCTTCAAGAAGATGGCTTCTTTATTTTATCTTGCTTGTCTAATTGTTCTCTAGAGGCAGTGGTCTTTCATCAGCTCTTCCGTGTCACTGAGAAACGTATGGTGCAGCTACAAGCTTCCGATCCTCTGTTCTGTAGGTTTTATTGCTTTATTTGTTTATCCTGCACTAGTTAAATACTTTTTGTTTCTTTTTTGAGACAGAGTCTCGCTGTGTCACCCAAGCTGGAGTGCAGTGGAGCGATCTCAGCCTACTGCAACCTCCACCTCCCAGGTTCAAGCGATTCTTCTGCCTCAGCCTCCACAGTAGCTAGAACTACAGGCACAAGCCACCAAACCTGGCTAATTTTTGTATTTTTAGTAGAGATGGGGTTTCACCATATTGGCCGGGCTGGTCTCAAACTCCTGACCTCATGATCCGCCTGCCTTGGCCTCCCAAAGTGCTGGGATTATAGGCATGAGCCACTGCACCCAGCCTACTAGTTAAATACTTTTTAAATCACTATAGCTATAACATATTTTTTGATGTTTTGGAGAATAAGTTCTCTCCCCCTATCTTTCCAGGTAAGTTTTAGAGTCTGCTATTGTGTTTCTTAAAAGGCACTATTAAGATTTTGGTAAAAGTTGCATTAAATTACAGGATAATCATTGGAGAAACGACATCTTTACAATATGAAATTTTAAATAAACATCGTTAAGAATACAAATCTGCATTCCAAGTTGCCAAGTAATACACTGAGAATATACCACCACATTTTAAAACATTGAAATTTAGCATTTCAATATCTTTGATGTTTAGCAGAAATACAGTATTTAAAATTGTATTTAGTAATTTAAAATGTTATATACATGTGCACCATGTATAGAACTTAATTCCTTACTCTGCATTTCATTCTGTTAGAAGCAGGCAGCTGTTGTGTTAAGTTGTGTTGGCAGATGCTGTGATGTGCCACCCACATCCTGTCCTCTGTCCTCTTAGGAGAAAAACACCTTTTCCCCAGCTTCTGGGGGTGTTGTCAGGGCTCACAGCTTCGTCCTTCCCCAGGAAGTGCACGGGATAGAGTGATCTTCCTTTTCCCTGGGAGTAGCTGGTTCCCGTGCAGGTGCAGAGGTTCAATCCCCTTGTGCAGGTGCAGAGGCTCAGTCCCCTTGCCACAGATTGGAGTGACTCTGGGGACTCCGGCTCACCTTCCTCCCTGCCAGCCCTACTTGCTCCCTTTCCCCAGGTGGTGTTGCCTGGAGAACTCCCCAGTCAACTTCCTGAAAGCAGCTCTCTGCTTCTGGTTTCCCAGGAAACCTTTCCCGGGAAGGAAGCTGACCCTGAAATGTGATTTGGGGGCTGGATGGCCCTGAGTGGCGGGCAGGTGGGACTTCATCTCCAGTGATGGGTGAGGCTTTGACAGTCCCCAGCACCCAGTCGCGATGGTGCTGCTTGCATTTGTCATTGAAGAGCTGGGGTGAGACACTGGTGGAAGAGGAGGCAACAGCGATGCGATGTGCCAGGCATGTGTGGGACTTGCTGCACTCAGGGGGTCGTCCCCTAGCCAGGTCCCAGCGCCATCCAGCTGCCCAGGGCTCCCTTTGTCACTTTAAAACCTCCCTCTGTGCCAGCCACCTGTGGGAGCTGTTTCCCCTGGAGTCAGACATGAGAGGAAGTCTTGCCACCCAGCCATTATCTGTGTATAATAATAACACATTGCAATGGTTTTCATTTACATCACAGCTGAAATTGCTATAAAACTATTTCCCAAGTGTGTTTTCTGCAACAATAGTCCAAGAGATGACTTGAAGACCAAGAAATGTTCTGTGGTCACCGAAACCCGGAAGGTGCTTTATGGGACCTCCCTCTTAGGAATCCAAAATGCACGCTAGCTATTACAGGCTCCGAAGAGTTTTGCACAAAGAATACTATTTATTTATTTCAACACAGTGTTTCAAAATGTAGTTTAACATGCGACATTTACTGGTGATGACCCCTGGCTTACTGTTTGGTGGTCACTCCAGAAAAGCTGCTGAAAGTCATTTTTATGTAACCACATTGCAGCCTTCCGGAGGTAAAAGAGTGAAACATACAGTGTGCAAATCTCACTGAAGTGCAGTGTCACTGAGACTTCACTGTAGCAACTTCAGTCACTCTGTCTGACCCTACGGATCTGAAGAAATGACAGTAACAAAACAGGTGCAACAAAACTTCCCCTCGCCTCGGGACCGTTTGAGGGTGTCTTTATGCCCATCAGCACTCTCCACAGCCTCCCACGTGCACCCCGGGCAATCCTGGGCAGCCTCACCACTGGGAGCCAATGAACAAATGGATGGCCAAGTGGACCATGGGTGGCAGCATTCCCCCTCCTCATTCTGACATTCTCCCTTTTGCAAGGGCCTTGCCTTTGGACACCACTGAACTGGATTCTCAATTTCCCTCAGTGCTAACATTCTGCTCTCACAGTGTTAGCAGCAGAGATAGGAGATTTCCTGAGTCAATTTGCCATCTGCATAATTCAGGCACATCATCTGTTCTCATTGCTGCCAAGCTTCACTGGATCTCCACTTGAAAGTCCCACTTTCTTCTCAGTAAATGCACACTACGATTCACGAGAAACCGCAGAACCAGAGTCCACTTGCAGCAGGGTGCTCCGTGGCTGGGAGGACTCCAGGGAGCTGCTGCCTGTGTCCCAGAAGGAACCCTGTGTCCCAGGATGCCAGGGATCTAGGAGGCAGGCACGATTCGCAGGGACACATGCATGATCTCAAGGGAAAAAGAGGTGTGTGTCCAATGCAGGTCACTGCTTGAAGATGAGATGGAATGGGCACGGGATCACTCCTCGCTTGGAAAGGGGCCCCGTCCCTGTGGAACTTCTGCAGGCTGCAGTCCCTCGGGTCCTCAGTGAGAGCGATGGTGCTTCAAGGCACACACTCCTAGAAGGGGTAAGTGGCTGCAGCCAAGCTCTCAGGAAAGTGGGGCAGAACCAGCTCCAGCAGCTTCTGCCTGTCTCAATGTGTACCCGCCTATGCCAGGAGCACTCTCCACACCCCACACCCTCGGCCTCACTGACCCCACCTCCTCCTTCAGTACTCAGCCCCAGTATCACCTCCATGACCAGGTTCTCTCATGTGTGCACACTGGAATCACCCAGGGAGCCCTAAAGATACAGAAGCCTGGTGGCTTTCCTGAGATTCTGAATTGTTGCTCCAGGTTCAACCCAGGCTTGGTTTTCAAACGCTCCCGGATGATTCCATTGTGTGGCCAAGGTCAAAAACCTCTGTCTGCAGGATATCCTCCTTGCTCCATCCTCTGACCCCAGTAAGGGGTCGGAACTCTGCAATCTGTACACACCAACCCAAGGCATTGGCCAATCAGCCTTCGAGACCAAAGCACACCCTTCTGGAGATCAGCCCCCACCCTCCCTGCCCAGGCCCCACTGCAAGGCTCCAGTCAATGTCTGCAGTGGGGTTGGGGTGTCAAGGAGGACAGGAAGAAGCACAAAGAAGTCGCAGCTTCCAGGCCCCAGGTTGGTGTCTTCTCTGTTAGGTAACATTCGGAATCTCAGTCCCTTAAGGCTTTTAAGTTGAAAAAAAAAGTTAATTTATAGATTTTTTCTTCCTCTACCATTTTTAATATCTAGCCACATATTACAAAGGATTTTATGATGTTTTCTATTTTTCGTGAGCAAACTTTGCTCATTTCACCATCTTAAAAAGTGCCCTCCTCACTCAAGTCACAAACAGCCCACAGTGCCTGAAAAGGCGACCTTCTGATTAATAGATTGTTTTCCTCAAGTTGGCCTTGGTCTGCAAAATCTGGGCAGCTTATATAGTCTCGTGGTGAAAAAAATGTCTTTTTCACATCCTCCAATAAGCACTTACCCAAAGCACAATAAATGGAGAAAATATGTTTCATCACAATAAAATTTAAAAATATACCAAGCCGGTTGCTAAACATGATTTTTGTAATTACTGGGATATTCTTATTTTGTATTATTAAAGTTTGATATTTTAAATGAGATTTTCTATCCTCTTGAGCAGGGCTTTTTTTAAATAATTGAATTCCTCTACATTTTGATTAAACCCTTAACCAAGATCACTGTGTATGAATGATAAAATGCAATTACTTTTAAAACCATAGTTGACTTCAAATTTTCCACCAATGACCTGATTTTAAATACAGTTTGTTTATTTAAAAACTTAGGTAGGGAGCTGTCCCTCCCCTTCCATAATTATCAGTGCAGACCCTCCCCAGCCGAATCTCACACCCACTCCAGCTTTTTCTCTCTGCTCCGACCCACCTGCCCACCCATGCATGCTCTGCCCTACAGCCCCAGGCCCTTGGCAAACACTATTCTGTCTACATCTCTGTGACTGCAAACACTGTCCTTTTCACCATCCCCTGCTCCTAGGGACCTCATCCTAGGCACCACTCCCACCGTGAAGCCTTCCCTGATCCTCCCTGGAGCCTAGACCAGCCCCTGCAGCTGGGATTTATCCCTTCTAGCAGGCATGACATTGACCCGACATTTCGCTCTGTGCTTATTGGAGTGTCTACCTCCATCTCTGGACTACAACCTCCTGAGGCCAGGGCTATATCTCCACTGGGGGTTATTGCCATGGTGTGTCCAACTGAGTGCCTGGGCTGGAGAGGGGGGTCGAGGCAGACATGCCGGGAGGACGGCTGGACGGTGAGCATCGTCCTGACCCGGGAGGGGGAAGGTCTGGTTTGTTGAAGGAGCTGTGCTGACCCGGGAGTGGGAAGGTCTGGTTTGTTGAAGGAGCTGTGCTTTGCTGCCTGTGATAATCGTGCTTTCAGCGCACTCGGAAAGGCTAAATGGGAATTTATTTTCATGAAATCATCTCTGGAATGGTGACATTTTGTCTAAAGGCACCTTGTGGCCCTCGAGGATGTAAACTGCAATATTTAATGCCCCCATTGCAGCAGCCACAGGATGGGTCCTTGTTACTTTAGGCTTGGAAAATAGTTATGTGATATTTTAATTTAAAAACATTCTGGCGGCAGGACTTTCCATACTTTTACCCATTGGAAAGATTCTGTGTGTTTCAAAATGATTTTCACTGAATGGTGCTTAAAATGCAGCGTCTTCACCCTACCTGTAATGGACACATTCCCACTCCCCGCATGAATGTGTGGGAGGATCTTCCCTCACTGTCCCCTGGGGGGACCCACGCTGAGTTCGCACATACTCACCACTGCACCAGCAGCCCACCGTCTTCTCCCCGGGCTGCCTCTCCTTTCTTCTGTTTAAATCAGGTCAGTGCGGTCAGAGCTGCAGACGGTGATGAGGGGGCAGGAGAGGGAGGCCAGCTGCAGTAAAGCCCACGTGAGACTCAAGTGGCCCAACAGAGATGGGAGCAGACAGCAGGTGCAGAGAAAACCTGCTGGCGAAGTGCGTCGATTGGTCTCCATCAGTGATTAGCAGAGGCGTGCTTATCGGGCCAGGGAGCTTTTGCAGACTTTGATTGACAAGGCATCGATTTCTCCATCTGTGGTTCTGCTCGTCTCTTCGAGGTACTAAATAGAAACTTACCTTGTAAACGTCCTGTTGGTTGCTTTATGGGATCTGGTCTCAGGAGGCTGCAGGATTATTCATGCCAAGGATGGCTTGAAATAAAGTCAAGTACAATAGTCTGTATTTCCGTTACTGAAAACCCCAATGCTTATGTTTGTCCTCTTCATGGATTCAGAGCCCTTCACCTTTTCTCCCTGTGGGTGAGATTCCCTTTGGGATGTGTCCCATAGTCCAGCCACATGGGTCTCAAACTGGCCTGATCTATGCTTTGGAATCTGTTTGGCCTGCAGTTCTTGAGGAAGGTAAATTCTCACCAGGGTCACCCAGAAGGGCACCTGATTCTCTCTCTTCTGGCCTGCTGCTCTAGATGGAAGGGGCTACCTGGCAGCTGCCAGCCAGCAATGTCCTTGCCAGACCAGGGACGAAGAAGAGCAGCACCACGGATGAGGGAGCACCTAGCCTGCGTGTGAGGAGCCTCTTCAGTGGGCGGGACCTTGCCGTATCCTCCTCTCTAATGTCTATTATCTGCACCTTCTGTAATGATGCGTCTGTCACCAATCCCAGCCCTTCACAATCCTCAGGATGCAATAAATGCAGCTGCACTTTGGTACAATCTGTTCACCCAGAAATGTCTATTTTTAGAGACTCACTTCAAATTAGCCACATTAATTGGGTGGGAAAATGTGTTTCTCTTGATAACTTCCAGGTTCTTCAGGGATCCTGGAACACGGCTAAGCCTGTTGTCCTGCCCAGGCCTCTCCCTTGAAGGCTCAGCACTTCAGGGTTCCTAGGTGAGAGAAGCATACAGTACTCTTGCTGATCTCATCACTAAGCGTTTTCCTGGGAGTGTACTGGGTACCTCAGAGAACCTCCTTGGGGTCTGGGGTACTGAGTAATGGGTACCTCAGAGAACCTCCTTGGGGTTTGGGGTACTGAGTACTGGGTACCTCACAGAACCTCCATGGGGCCTGGGGTACTGAGTACTGGGTACCTCAGAGAACCTCCATGGGGCCTGGGGTACTGAGTACTGGGTACCTCAGAGAACCTCCTTGGGGCCTGCGGTACTGAGTACTGGGTACCTCAGAGAACCTCCTTGGGGTCTGGGGTACTGAGTACTGGGTACCTCACAGAACCCAGTACTGTTCTGGGGACTCAGCTCACTGGCTGCACGGACAGGAACCGCAGCCCACTTCTCACTGGCCCTAGTGCCGGGTAGGGCTGTGCTGCCACCTCTCTGACTGCCAGGTCCTGAACCCGCCTGGCTCGCCACAGCAGTGCTCTGACCACCCGCATGGCCACAGCTGCCCTTTCTGCTCTGCTCTGGGATTTCAATCTTGCCACCTTGGAGGCTCTTCAGGCTCTGGTGTCTTTGAGTCCCCAGCTCCTAATGCAAAGTCCGGGGCGGGTCCTTCATACTGACCAAGCCCAGGACAGGAGCCACACTCATCCCCAGAAGGCAGAAGCTGCATGTCTGCATTGGCAGCTGTTACACGGGGCAGGTGGGTTCCTGACTCCCACTCCAACTCACAGGAGGGCCGTTCCCCAACCTAGGACACAAGTGTGTGACAGTCGATTTCATGTGTCAAGCAGATCACTTTCCCCAGTGTGGGTCAGCCCTCTCCAGCCTACTGAGCCTTAAAGGAACACAAGGGCTGAATGGGAGGAATTCTGTCTGCCTGACAGTCTTGGACCTGGGATGTTGGTTTTCTCCTGCCTTCAAACATGGACTCAAACTAGAACCACAACATCAGCTCTCTTGGTTCTTAAGCCCATGGACTCAGGCTGGAGCTCACATTACCAGCTTGCCTGGGCCACCAGCTTCCCATCTGCAGGTCATGGACTTCTCATGCTCCAAAACTGCATGAGTTAATTTCCTATAGTAAATACCCCCACAGCTAATTAGCTAGCTAGCTAGATATGTACATACATACATACATATATAGCTAGCTATATACATACATACGTACATGGATGGATGGATGGATGGATGGATGGATGGATAGATAGATGATAGATAGGTAGATGAATTAAAAGATAGGTAGATGGATAGATAGATGAATTAATAGATAGGTAGATGGATGAATAGACAGCCTGTTCACAAGCTAATTTCAACAGTCATCCACTTGTTAACAATACTAACAATGCCAGTAGTGTGCAGTATTTAAATGCTATTTTTAAATGTTTATAATTTAAGAATAAAACATTCTACTTTATGTTCTCATCTTCCATGTAGAGGTTCAAAATAAATATTTTAAACCTTCAAATTCCAGTTTTATTTTTGCAAACACATGAACTTAATACCGAGAAAAACAATTTCATCAGATATCATTTTTTTCAAAGACAATGAAATTGGTTCTTCCATCCTCAATTCTCAGTCTCATCAGATGGCTCCTTCTAAAGGTAATATGATATCTGACACCTAATTTATGTCCTGATTCATCTGGTCAGACTGAGGAAAAAGTTACCACGAGTATGCACTTCCCACAGCACTGAAGCACCTTTCAGAAGGCTCACACTTAATTACCAGATGTTCAAAAGTCAAAGTAAGGTGATTACCAAGAGCTGCCATATGATTATTTTAGGGTAATTTTCCAGGCATTGAGAACTTGCGGGGCTCCACAGCTACAGTGGGATTGTGCTCCTAATCGGAAGATCAAGGCCCCCAGAACTATGTTCACCAGGCCCCATCTTATCTCCTTCAAGCACAGATGCCCCCCCCTGCCAACACTGGTTCTAATTTCCTTGGTGCCTTGGTGGTTTTCACAGAGAGTCCGAGGCACAGCTTATGAATGTGGAGACACACTGCTCAGTGTTACCTCATCACTCCCACAGCCAAGGTCCCTCCAGCCAGCAGACACCACGGGAAGACTGCGTGCTCTAAAGGTGCGGCAGGCCACTCCTCCGAAGCCCAGGATGCAATGCAGCCCGGGACAGGGGCTCCCCTGTCCTTCCCTTTGGGTCAAGTCTTGGTTGCTCTGATCTCTGGAGCAGGATTCCAGGGTCCCAAGACCCCTGCACCTCCGCCATGGGACACGGGCGCGATCAGGACAGGCTCAGGTTGTTTGTTCATTTTTCTCACAGCTCATCAGCGGCATTCCCATTGCGATAGTTTCTTATTTTATGCAGTCATGAATTCTATTCTGCAATTGTAAATTTCAAAGCCGTTGTAAACTCTATGTTCCAAGGAGTGGGCTCGGATGGAACATCAGCTAAAGTCCTTCACTGCACCTTTTCGGGGGTTCTACCCAGGAAATAATTCTTAGTTCTCTTCTCTCTTTTGACCTGTGTTCCCTCCCGAAAATTGTAGGTCCCGATGGGAGAATTATTCTTGCCCTGAGCAGAAATATTGCCAAGCTTGCACGGGTCCTATTTCACGCACAAGTAATTCAGGCAGGAATGTTTGTAAATGTTCCATGAGAAGCTGGTTTTGTCAAGTTAGTTTAGAGCAGTCAATTGGAGGGGATCGGCCATTGTGGGATAAGGCTTTGACTCTCGAGTTCGGTAAAACACGCCCAGGGGTGCCTCAATGAACTGAAATCGTTTTGTGAATGTCTCAACTGTGTTAAGGATGTGTGTATGAGACCGATGCCAATGTCTGCAGTGTTTCTCTGTCTGCGGCTCTCGTCTGAGGACAGCCAGTGGGGAGGAAAGGTGAAGGGAGAGAGGGCAAGGGGCTCACAGAACCTCCCAAAGCCTGGCAGCTTCATGGACCACTTGCAGTTTCGGCAGGAGCCGTCCAGCTTGTCACATAGCAGAGAATGACCCATCACCCTCCAGGTCATGACACAGAGACTCTGGCCTTGACAAGTAACCACAGGTGACAGAGAAAAGGGAAATGGCAGGAATGAGTGGCAGGAGATGCAGGTTCAAGCCACGGACCCTCACTTGGGAAAGGACTCGGCTCCCCGCCAAATGGCAACACCAAGTCTTAAAAGACTTAAGCGATGCACTTGGTGTGATTTTCCTTTTTAACTGACTTGTTCCAATTTGCCAACCAACTCCCAGCAGGTACTTATCAAACAGAAAGCACGCCCCTGTGGGATCTGCAATGCTGGGGGGACCCCATCCCAGGACAGCAGCTGCCTGGGGAAGCAGGAAGGCACCAGTGGTGTTACATGGCATTTCGGAGGAGGTGGGCCCTGATCAGGGTGCAGGTGTTCCCTCTCAGGCAGGAAGACCCTAACCATGGGGGTCTGTACACAGAGTCCAGGCAGGCAGCGAGAACATGAGGGCAGTGAGATGGAGGCTGGAGGGAGGGAAGGTGTCTGGGACAGGCAGGTCCCTGCAGCTGCTGCAAGAATCTCCATAACAGCCACAGCTGGAAGTCAGGCGGGAGCTGCAAGGAGGAGCCCATCCCTGTGGCCGTGAAGGGCAGGCTGAGGAGTGGTCACTGTCCACGGACATGTGAGCCATGTTGATTGTCTTTGGTTCAGGGTCCAGGCCCGCTGGGGGCTGTTGGGGTGGCGGAGGAGAGGAGTCTGGGATCCAGACCCTTGAACTTGAACCTGGGACCTGGGCTCCGCCTTAGCCTAGCTGTGTGACCTCTGGCACCTGTGTCCCCTCTGCAGAGTGGAAATGATGAAACCTTCCTGGAGGGGTTGCTACATGGCTCAGAAATAAGGTGTGTTAGGCCGCAGCTCAACTCAACTCAACGTCCCTGGATCCCATCCCTGACACACCCTGGGCACAGAGAACTGTCCGCTGGGATGTGTGTTCAAGGCGGGGTCATCGGGGTGAGAACTGTCCGCTGGGATGTGTGTTCAAGGCGGGATCATCAGGCCCACCCTCCACCTAGTCTTGGTGGCCTCTGTCTGACTTCCTTCTGTGGGGTCCCGGTGCTCCAGTGCCCATCGGTGTGCCCATGGCCGTGGCGCTCCCCTGTCTGCACGCTGGTGACCCCAGCCTCGCCTCCACCCCAGGCCTCCCCAGGGCCCACCCCGCAGTCACACTTCCCCCTCCCCGGAGCAAACCCAGGCCCATACGACTTCCTCTCTGTGCAGCCCAGGTGAAGGTCAGTGCTGCGGGTGAAGGTCAGTGCTGCAGGGATGCTTGGGAGCCGCGGGTGCCTGAGCCCCTAGGGATGCTCTCCCTCTGCACTTCAGGGCCACCTTCTTACCAGGAACTCAGAGAAAGTGCTGGTGCAGCTGCCGTCTTTGGGGGATGTCAACACCCCAGGAAGTATTGGGCCAGTCTCTTGGTGGACTGTCTGAAACAGGTAACGCAAGCACCAATACCTCCTCCCTTTTCACTATTTCTAATGTTAATGACTCACTGGTAAAAATTAAAAAAAAAATTTAAATGAAACCTCGCACAGTGTTGTATTAGGTCCCTGTCACTGTAACACATTGCCACAAACTCAGTGTCTTCAGAAACACAAGTGACTCCCTTAGAGTCTTGTAGGGCAGAGTCCAGTGTGGGTCTCCCTGGGCAGAGTCGTCGAGGCTCCAGGGCGGAGTCCACTCCACACCTTTTCCTCCTTCAAGGGGTTTCCGGGATTCCTTGATTCATGGCCCCATCCTCCACCTTCAGAGCAGCGACATTCATCCCTCTCACCTCCTGGGTCACCTCCCTCCCTCTCACCATCCTGGTGGTCCCCTCCCTCCCTCTGACCATCCTGGTGGTCCCCTCCCTCCCTGTGACCTGCCTGGTGGTCCCTCCCTCCCTCTGACGTGCCCGATGTCCCTCCCTCCCTCTGACCTGCCTGGTGGTCACCCCTTTCTCTCTGACCATCCTGGTGGTCCCCTCCCTCCCTCTGACCTGCCTGGTGGTCCCCTCCCTCCCTCTGACCATCCTCGTGGTCCCCTCCCTCCCTCTGACCTGCCTGTGGTCATCCCTCCCTCCCTCTGACCATCCTCGTGGTCCCCTCCCTCCCTCTGACCTGCCTGTGGTCACCCCTTTCTCTCTGACCATCCTGGTGGTCCCCTCCCCCCTCTGACCTGCCTGGTGGTCATCCCTCCCTCCTCTGACCATCGTGGTCCCCTCCCTCCCTCTGACCTGCCTGGTGGTCATCCCTCTCTCTCTGATCATCCTGGTGGTCACCCCTCTCTGACTCTTTTCTGCCTTTCCTTCCCGTTTTAAGGACCCTGGTGATTACACTGGGCCCACCTGGATGATCCAGGATCATCTTCCTATTTTAAGGGCAGGTAATTCATCATAGTAATTCCATCTGCCACCTCAAATTCCCCACTTCCATGGAACCCAACCTATTCACAGATTCTGGGACTTTGGAAAAGGACGACCTTAGATAGGGGACATTATTCTGCCCACCACAGCTATTAACTATTAAAACATAACAGAAGAATGTAAACTGGATGGTAGAATGGCAAATGCTCAGTGTTTCTTTTGTAAACTTTTGGAAGAAAAGGAAATAATCTAAATGAAAATATTTATTTTGACAATTGTATTTTTAGGGTTTATGCCACATGCTAAAAATAAAGGTGATGAACCAAATAAAATAAAATAAAATAAAATCCATCAAAGGCAGGTTAAAGTCATCTGTCCAGATCTTTTGGTGTCAATAAATTGTTCCTTGTTTAGATTATAAACACTTTCACAGCAATTATAAACATGTAATAAGGACTGGCCCATTATAATTCCTGACCATAAACCAATCAATGAAACAAACCAGATTGTGTCCCAAAGCCCTTATTCCGCATGGTCTTCTTACTTGTCTTACAATAGCAGGCCATACCCAGATCCAGGAGGGAGGGAAAATGTGAGCGGGTGGAGAGTGCCAAGGAAATAGGGTGACCAACCATCCCCATGTGCCTGGGGCTGACAGATTCCCGGACGCCAGGCTTTCCATTTTAAAACCAGGAAAGTCCCAGGTACGCTGGGACCATCACTCACCTCATCCAGGCATGAGAGTCCCCACATGACATTGAGAATTAGGACGCAAGTAAAGAATTGTTTGATTCTCCCTCAAAATGTGATCACACCTACCAAATGCTTCTTATGCAAATTGTCCCATCTCCCAGAAGCTTCCCAATAACCCATGAGGCCATAGCAGCTGATGTCATGAATGGGGAGACTGAGGCCTGGAGCCACATGTCTGGCATATAGCAAAGCTTAGAGCTCAGCCCAGGCCTGTCTGGTCCCAAAGTCCGCACTCTTCACTTCCCCACTCAACGGCTCTTTCGACAGTTGCCAGCTATGGATCTGCTGTTTGTTCAACCTGCACCACGGTGGCCAGGGACTGAAGTGACTCAGGGTGGTGCTCATAATGTGCGTGTGTGTGTGCCAGTGTCGGAAGGAGTATTTACTTTGAGTAGCATTTCTCTTCTCTCCTCAGTGTTATTTAGAAATTTTGTACAAATTTTTCATAGTGAACACTCTCTAATCTTAAGCTGTAGCCACCAAAACCAAATGCAATGTGCCTCCTTCCAGAAATTGTTTGCATCCTGTGTTTTTGTTTCCAGACTCGGAGCTGGAGTCTGCAATTACACAGCTCTGCAGACTTGGAGCTGAGCCACCCAAGCTTGAGCTCTTGTGCACATTCCATTTGGGTTTTCCCAGAATGTCTGAGGCCTTTGCTACAGATACTGTATGTCTGAGGCTCAAATGGTATCCTGCAGAAAAATAAGCAATTTGAGTACAAGGTGTATTGGAGTTGAGGGGAAATGGTCAGATAGAAATAAACGCAAAGGGAAAAGAAAGGCATATAAATTGAAAGCTTAGAATAATGTATAACTATTAAAATATTTTGAAAAACTCATTTTATCTATTTAACAATCTCTGAGGTAAAAGCAGAGGATAGCAGTCTCCAGTTGGAATTACTGGCTAATGTTATTCATAGCCAATCGTTATCAGCTGCCATCCAGCCCCATATTTTCATATTCTACTAAAGTCTTCTTCCATGCAAACTTGGGAAGCAGGGCGATTCTTGTCCCACCTCACAGGCCACACAGAAGAGTCAAGAAGAGGTTTTTAATCGATGCGTATTAAGCTCAGAACTTGACTGAGGTCTTCATCACTGCTCAATCCTGCCTGTATGACTATCCGGAAAAGGTTAAAACTCTCGCTAGAGCTAACCAATGTGAAATGTTTCTAATTGAAAAACGCTGCATAACAACGGTGTTTCAGCAGCATGTTCTGAGCCAGGGGCTCTGTGGGGACTCTGACACTCCCACTGGGAAAGCCCAGGGCCCTGGAGAACCAGCCAAGCACTCACCTTCTCTCCAGCCTTCGCTCCAACACGCACAGGGATAAGTCAGAGAATTCCAGGAGCCTCCAGGGGCTCTGTCGCTTTCATTTTCCTGATAATGTTAAAAGCCCAGGTGTCTAAACAGACACAGACCCATCCATGCATGAAAACATATACACATACGAACACACACTTAAACATATGCACACATACACATATGCACAAACACACAATCTCTTTTCAAGTGTATAAGTCCCAGTAAACATACACACATATGAACATACTCTGAAACATATGCACACGTACACGTATGCACACACACACACACAATCTGTTCTCAAGTGTATAAGTCCCAGTAAAACAAATTACTTCATGTCAAATATGATTTTTGACCCATAAATAAAAATAAATCCTTATATTATTCTTGTCTTTTTTATTCTCCCAATGATTACATTAAACCCCTTTTTTTTTAAAGATCCTATTTGGCTTGACTTAAGGAATTCTGAAAAGCTTGCTGCTGAGGGATTCCAGAAGAGTCGCAGATGGTTGATGTAACCAACTTCACCTGTTCTTTCATCGTTGGTTGTATGGTGTGGCTTTCCTTCCACTCTGCATGTCCGTGGAGCAGACAGAACTCGTGGCCTGGAAAAAGTCATTGCAATTTGTTTTTACACCAGCAAAGCACAGAGGGAGGGGCAAAGGGAGAGGCCAAGGGAGGAGCAGAGAGAAAAGCAGAGGGAGGAACAGAGGGAGGAACGAAGGGAGGAGCAGATGGAGGAGCAAAGGGAGGAGCAGAGGAAAAAGTGGAGGGAGGAGCAGAGAGAGAAAAAGAGAGAGAAGCAGAGGGTGGAGTGGAGGGAGGAGCAGAGACAGGGATAGATGGAGGAGCAGAGGGAAGAGCAGATGGATGAGTGGAGGGAGGAGCAGAGAGAGGAGCGGAGGGAAGAGTGGAGAGCGGCAGAGGGAGGAGTGGAGGGAGGATGGAGAAAGGTGCTGAGGGAGGACTAGAGGAAGGATTGAAGGGAGAAGCAGAGGGAGGAGTAAAGGGAGAAGCAGAGGGAGGAGCGAAGGGAGGAGTGAAGAGGAGCTGAGAAAGGACCAGAGGGCAGACCAGAGGGAGGAGCAGAGAGAGGGATAGATGGAGGAACAGAGGGAGGAGCCGAGGAATAACCAGAGGGAAGAGCTAAGGGAGGAGCAGAGGGAGGAGCAGAAGGCGGAGTGCTGGTGAAGGAGCTTCAAGACAAAGCTGGCCCAGCACCCACCCAGCATTAGCCCACCTGCGGCTCCCTGGGCTTCCTCAGTCGTCTCTCTTTGCCCTCACCTTTTCGAGTCTCCAGCTCCTGCCCTTAGAACAAGTATGAGGACATGCAGGGGGCCTCTTTTTTGTGTTTTTGTTTCTAAGCCAGCTTTAGCTGTGTTTAGCTGCACCTGGGTTGGCTCCCACGGTGTGCCGTGCTTTTGCCTCTTGTGATGGAAATAGCTCCATGGCTGCAGCATAACCATGGCCCGTGGCCTGGGCATCCCACTCTCTCTCTTGCTCCTCCGCAGCGGCTTCCCTTGGAGACCCCAAGATCCCTGTGCGCCCTCCCAGCTGTCCCCAGGGCTCCAGCCCTGCTGGGCTCCCCTCGGCCATCCCTGTGCCCACTCCCACCTCAGGGAACACTGGCTGTGTGCCAGCTGCAGTGCAGCTATCCTCATCATCAGCAAACCACTGGTGCTCTGAGCACTGACGTTTCTAAAAGACTTAATTTTTTAGAGAAGTTTTAGGTTTAAGCAAAATTGAGCGGAAGGTGCAGAGATTTCCCATGTACCCCTCTCCCTGCCCCCAGCCTCCCCCACCGTTAACAGGCACCACTCTGCTGAGTGTTACAGTTAATGAGTCGGTAATGATGCATTATTATCATCTAAAGTTCATGGTTTACTGACGGCTCACTGTTGTTGGACATTCTGTGGGTTGGAACAGATGCATCATGATGTGGACCCACCATTATGGTAGCACACGGAGTAGCTCCATTGCCCTAAAAGTCTCCTGTGCTCCACCCACGCCTCCCTCCCTCCCCCAACCCCTGAAACCACTGATTTTTTCCCTGCTTCTATAGTTTTGCCTTTTCCAGAATGTCCTAGAGTTGGAATCATATGATGTGTTTCTGGTTGGTTTCTTCCCAGAATGTCCTAGAGCTGGATTCAAACAATGTGTTTCTGGTTGGCGTCTTTCTCTTAGTAATATGCACGTAAGCTTCCTCGGTGGCGTCTCATGAATTCATAGCATGTATCTGTGAACACTAATAACATTCCACCATTGATATGCACCACAGTTCATTCACCCATTCACCAACCCAAGGGGACCTTGGTTGCTTCCAAGCCCTGGCAATTATGAATAAAACTGCTATAACCAGCCGTGTGCAGGCTTTTGTGTGGACCTAAGTCTCTAACCAACTCTGACATTTATAACAGCCAGAAATTGGGGCCACCAGGAATGGACACAGAGCCTTTGTGTGGAGGAGAAAGAGGCTCCTTTCTCAACACGCTTCAGCTTCACACATCTGAAGAGCGCCTGAGCCCCCACACAGATCTGCACAGTGACCTGACTGGTGCACACTCTGGCATGGATCGTGACAAGTGCATATACCCCTAGGATCCACCTGGGCCTTATACTTTAAAACAATGCCCCTGTGCAGGCTTATCTGCAAAATCTGGGGTGTGATAATGCCTAGAGATGAATGAAAGCCATCCGCACCCACGAGAGAGGAGGTTCGGCCCACATTCTGAAACATCCTCAATGCCTCACGTCTCATGGGGTTCCCACACCCATTTTCCCATGAGCTGCAGTGATTTCCAGCTTTAGCTTCGTAGGTTTTCTGACAAGTCTGGTCAGGGGCTTGGAGGTTTTTCTAGAAGCTGTGGCCACATACCATTGCAGTTTTCTATGATGTTGGCCATGGCAAGCCCCTCACTTCTTCAGCACTGTTTCTGTCTTTTATGCTCATTCTACTGGGTTCTCTCATAAAACACAGGGCTCGTTTTGGAGAAGGCAGATCTAGCAGGGGCTGTGCTTACTAAACTGAGTTTGGGTCCAATTCCCTATATCTGCCAGGCTTGGTCAGCTCATTTGACACCACATGGCTCTTACGAGACTCGCGGACCTCTGGGATCTTCCGGGTCTTCCAGCTTTTCCTTTCACAGCTGCATCTTTGACCTGCCCTCAGCAGCCCCTGCAATGCTGTGTGCTACGGGCGTCGTGTGCGGCCTGTGCCCTCGCCGGGGCTGCCTCCCCTGGGGTCAGCAGCAAAACAACACTTTTCCAATTGGTCCCTGCACTTGAGCAAGGAGGCAGGAGCCCGGGCCACCTGCTCACTGTTCCTGGTGTCACCAAGATCTCCAGGTGCAGAGCCAGCAGCCTGGGATCAATTAGAAATGGTGATTGAAGCTGAATGTGATTAATTATATAATTTGAGTGATTCAGGTTTTAATTATGCTAAAATCACATCATAAATCCAGGGCATTTGGAAGAATCCCCAACAAAACTCATCCAGGGAGGAATGCAGCCTCCACGCCAGACTCTCACCCGCATCCCGTCCCACGCTGCTCACCAAATGCACGCGTCCCACTCACACTCACAACCACAAGGGTCCCACGTG
This sequence comes from Nomascus leucogenys, assembly GCF_006542625.1. Lineage (NCBI taxonomy): Eukaryota > Metazoa > Chordata > Mammalia > Primates > Hylobatidae > Nomascus > Nomascus leucogenys. Next base: position 2,196,091 of record NC_044383.1, on the reverse strand, counting down.
TGCGGAGGTCTCACTCAGCCACTGCTGAGCAAGTGTGGGTGCTTCATCCTGCAGCCCCTGATCAGTGAGGGGAATTTTGTGGGGACAGCATGATCACATTGTCGTTGGTATTGCCAGCGGAAGCTGTGGACACATTCCCCATTTCATCTGTGGCTGTGAGGCATACGCTGCTTTAGGCCACGCCTTTGCATTTCATTGAGATAAACTTAATCCCAGCTCCACGCAGGGATTTTTGTATCCTACACCTACACCCATAGGCTGCTTTGAAGAACAGTCGTTCGATTGGATGATGGTAATTTCCATGTAATTAATTTCTGGCACACCTTGGGGATCTCTGGAAAGCAGGACGTTATTCTGGCAGTGGCTCCTTATTCCTCGGAGTGTCCTCAAATGCTGTCCCATGACCTCCATCGTGGCCAGCGTGGATCTGCTCCAGTGTCCTGGAGAGCAGGTATGCCTGGAAACAGGCATCTCTGTGGCTGGGTCCCTCACTATGTGTAACAGATGTGGAGGCCTCCCTCCCTCAGGCAGCTCCTGCAGCACTGCCCCCTCCAGGTCAGCACTCCTGACCCCACCGTTCACTGCAGTGGTCACCTGGCTAGCCACTGGCCTTTCTAAACGGCATTGCTCGGACACGGCTGAATCAACATTAGCAGAAGGGAGGAGCGGAGGGAGGGGTGCCGGTGGAGGAGCTTCGTGGGAATGTAAATTAGCACAACTTCAAGAGCAGGGGCCCTGGCTGGAGCTGCCTCTGTGGCAGCCCAGAAAACACTTGCTGACCCAGACCCATAAATTTTCTGGGGCAGAGCTCAGACCGGCAGCATGTGCAACCTCTCAGATACACAGAATGATGCCCTTGGTTGCCGTCTCCCAGCTGGGGCACTTGCTTCCCCATCCCATTCTTGCCTCCCGAGCCCTGAGATCTCTCCAGGGGTCATCTTGGACACATAGGGCCTTGACTTCATCATGGCTGCTTTCATCCTCTCCTCCTAATCAAGTTCCACCTACCTGGACTCCTGAGCACTATAGTCCCTCCGGCCTGGAGCCCCGGGATCTGTGAGCCAGTGGTGACGATTTGCAGCAGGCACCGTCTCCATCCTCACGGGTGGGCCCCCACCTTGGCTTCAGCTTCTGGTGTTCCATAATCTGTAATTTTCAGGGGTACAAATGCAGTTTTGTTAAATGGCTACATAGTTTCACAGTGGTGAAGACTGGGCTTTCAGTGCATCCGTCATCCAAATAAGATACATTGTGCCCATTAAGTAATTTCCTCTCCCCACCCTGACCCACTGTCCCGGACCTTCTGAGTCTCTGATGTCTATCATTCCGCACTCTTGGTGGGAATGTAAATTCGCACAACCTCAATGGAAAATACTACAGAGATTTCTTAGAGAACTAAAAATAGAACAACACCATTTCATCCAGCTTGCCCACTACGGGTATCTACCCAGAGGAAAGAAACAAATATACCCCAAAGATACCTCCACACCTGTGTTTACGGCAGCGCTGCTTCGCTTCACAGGCTTGAGTCAGGGACGAGTCCTCCGTTTCCTGAGGAACCACGTTCTCCGTGGCTGGCATCCTCGGTCTGAGAATCGATTCAGGTGGTGGATGTGGACACGCTCCACAGCTGATTCTAGCATCTGAGCAAACTTAGGCATGAGTATGCTGCACTCTATACTAAATGCCCTGCCATCCCCAAAGTTCCATCAGGGATGCTGCACCAGCAGATTGCAAAGTGAATTTTGCTCCTATGGCAGCACAACAGGATGCTTGGTCATGAAAACTCTCCACTGATTCTAGTGCCCAAGTGCCCTGACTCAGGCATCCAGGCAGTCAGTTCCTCTGAAAGCTACAAAGACAGCTATCAGCAAATTGAAGTGCTGGCTAGGTGTCCAGAGTAGAGGTACTTGGAGACCGCCTTCCAAGACGTATTTCCAAATTCTAAATATTAGGGAGAGCTTCCTAGATAAGGAAAGTGTGTCAGAAACTACGTCAGAGCCACGTATTATTATTTGGGTTTTGTTCTTTCAAGCAGGAGGCTTCACTGTGAGCTCGGCGCTCAGGGATGATCGTTTCAATGGCATTTGCTGATTTGGCTTTATGTGAACGAAACCTTCGTAAATAATAGGCACCAGCTTTGTTGATCTTCTTGCATTATAATAAATTCCATGAAGTAGGTGATAGGATCCATTGATTTGTAGTTCAAGCCACAGTTTTAAACTATCAGACGACTGTCAATTCCGTCACTGCACTCTTCCTTTTACCCCTGGTTCTATAGCGTGTCCATCCACTTAGCTGTTTTCATGAGGTGCATTGAGACCACGACACCCCCACCCCTAGGACCACAGTCACGACTCACATCGTGCAGATCATTTGCTGGAAGTGGCAGAAACATGAATATTGCCATCCGAAGATTAGGGACAATGGCATTTATAGGCATGCATACCTTTTACTATAGTCTAAAGATACAGAAGGCCCTTTAAAGCTCAGTGTACTCACTAAAAAACAAAAATGAGCTCTGCAGCCTCACCAATAATAACTTCACGGCAAATTGCCCATTGTTCCTCAGAGTTCATTTTTAGGAGGCTGAGATCTGAGCCCCGATGGGATTTTTCTCTGCAGTAAAGCAATACAGCAGCAAATTATAGACAATAAGTCTGATTGAATCAGTATTGTTCATAAGCACATTGAGTGATAAAACATGGAGTGGCTAGAAGCGGTTGATGCTAATTGCTAGCTCAGCTACTGTGTACCGGGCAGCCTGCTGAGTGCAGCACTCTAGAAGTTGCCACGGCATTGATCGTCTCTGGACAATGGCACTGGGAGACCCACGTGGCTCCAAGGAGAATGACTCTCGCCCCTCAGGAAGGCCTGCTGCCCAGGGCCAGGCATCTGGAGGCCAGGTCTGTAAGGGAACGAAGTCCCATCATTGGAATCTCTCTCTGGATTCCACTGTAATCCATTTCAGGCTCAGCCACACGTGTTCATGAACTCATCAATGCAATCTGGAAACTTGACTTTGGCTTGTGATCTCTGACATTTTGATGTTTTAAAGTGGGCCTCCCTCTCACACTTACGGAGTCTTCCTATGGACGTGCCCTCCAGTCTCTGTGCTCTGCCGTTTGCATATGGGTTGATAAACTTGGTCACTTGGCCTTTTCATCTGGGAGTCTGCAAAACGAGGGCTGAGTCTGAGACCGTCATGACAGTGTCAAAGCCCCAACGCTGCAGGAAGTCAGCAACGGGGCAGCCCACGGGTCTCCAGCACCGCCAGCATCTGCCTGTCTCCGTCTTTAGAATGAACCGGATCGAAGCCACTTTGTTACCTCCAAGGGCAATGGCTGGGGAGGGGCTGCTCTTCTTTTCTCTTTATCTGAACATCCTTGTGATTCAGCCCTTTTAGGGCCACCACGGTGCCCGATTCTAAGTTGTATGTTCTTTTCACCAACAGAGGCCATTGCTCTCAGGGAAATGGTCAGGATCCACTTCCCAGATGGGGATGTGGCCCCGACCTGGTATGTCCCTGTGTGTTTAACAAAAAGCCCCCGTCGAAGCTGCAGCTTTCTGAAGAACAGGGCTGGGAGTGTGGGGAGCATGGCAGGGGATTTGCCACCAGCCTGAGGGGAAAGAGAGAAATGGGGGCAGCCAGGAAACGTCCGAGTTGTGTGTTTTTGGTTTGTTTGTTTATTTTTTACAACAAGCCTTCACTGCTTTGAAATTGAGAATTAATAGCTGAACGCTGCATGTAGAAGGTGAGTTTGTGCCTGAATGGCAGAAGTAAAGTGTGTGCAATCCCTTGATCTCCAGACTGTCCCCACGGCTGTGTTCCTTCCTGCCACAAATGACTGTGGAAGGTCTTTGGTGATGGTGTGGAGGCCTGGGGGTTCCATATTCAGGGGGCATTTCTGTGTGTTCATGGAGATCCTTTGGGCATCCCTAATTCAATTCTCCCTGTTTCGAAGCCAAAGTGATCATTTTTTTGAGATACAAACACAAGCCTGGAGTAGCTCCTGGCTCAGCAAATGTTGGGTCACAGCTTGTCCCCAAGGCCCTGCAGGTCCACCCCCACTGGTCTCTGCCACCTCAGACCTGGGCCCCCTTTCCCTCCACATGCCAGTCCTCTTGAGGGTCTTCCTGTTCCCCAGGTGGGCTCCACTTGATCTGACCTCCAGCCTTAACATTTGCTGCTCTCTGGCTGAGACGCTCACATCTCACCTCATCTCCCCTCTTCCAAACCTCAGCCCGTTACTTCCTTCTGAGCATCTTCCCTGACCCCACATCTACTCCAGCATGGGGAAGGAATTGCTCCAGGAAGTCTCAAAGGAGACCGGAGGCCCTGTCACAGCCCCAGTTGCTCCCTGCTCTAAGGGTCTTCGGCACTGTCCCTGTTTCCATTTCTTGTGTCTCCTGCAGCAAATGCCTCCATGCTAAGGAGCTGAAGACAACACACATTTATCATCCGCAGCTCTGAAGGTCAGAAAGCAAAGTCACTTTATGGGCTAACGTCAAGGCATCAGTAGGGCTGCATTCCTCCTGGATCCCCTGGAGAAAAATGGTTTCTTTCTTTTCCAAGTTCTAGAGGAACTTGTGTTCCTGAGCCGCTGGCCTTTCCCCTATTTTCAGAGCCAGCCATGTAGCCTCTTCAGGTCTCTCTCTGGCTCTCGGATCTGTTGTCCCATTCCATGCCCTGACTCGGACCCTCCGGCCTCCCTCTTACGAGGGCACTTGTGATTTCAGTGGGCTCACCCAGAGAGTCCAGGAGAATCTCCCCAACTCCAGGTTCCTCACCACATCACACCTCCAAAGGCCCTTCTGCCACATAAGGTGACACACCCACAGGTCCTGTGGATTAGGATGTGGCACCTGGAGAGAGAGCACTTGTCAGCCAACTGCAGTGCATCTCACCATGTTGCAGTCAACTCTGGAGTCAGAGGACTGTGTCCTCATGTTCACTATTGTAGACTTGTCACGTGGCACAGAGCCTTGCGCATGGAGCTGCCTACAAATCCGTGTTGAATTAAGTAAATGAATGGATGAGTGGATGGATGAGTGGATGGATGGATGGATGAGTGGATGGATGGATGGATGAGTGGATGGATGAGTGGATGGATGGATGGACGGATGAGTGGATGGATGGACGGATAGATGAGTGGATGGATGGATGGATGAGTGGATGGATGGATGGATGAGTGGATGGATGAGTGGATGGATGGATGGATGAGTGGATGGATGGATGGATGAGTGGATGGATGAGTGGATGGATGGATGGATGGATGGATGGATGAGTGGATGGATGAGTGGATGGATGGATGGATGAGTGGACGGATGGATGGATGAGTGGATGGATGAGTGGATGGATGGATGGATGGATGGATGAGTGGATGGAAGAGTGGATGGATGGAGGGAAGGATGGACGGATGGATGGACTTCTATGATATCCCAAGTTCACTTTGAAGCCTCAAAACCAGCCATGACACAAAGCAGCTAAACAGGGCCATTTGTTTAAGAGCTGATTCAATCCAGACACCTCATGGTCCAGGGCCAGGCCATACTAAGTGGGCCCGAAGTGTGGGCACCTTTCCACTCTCAGCCTTGCCCCGAGAGAAGCACCCATCCACCATGCCCCAATAGACGTCATAGTGGATGCTTTCATCATTTGTTTGAAAGCTGGGCTGAGCAAGATCCACACTGAGAACCGTTATGATGGTAGATGACACAAAGCCCCCCACGGAGTAGACATAAGGCATATGACCACTGTGGACACTTCCCAGCTCCATCTCTAGGCCACTTGATAGCCCTTTGACCTCAAAAGACTCCAGAGCTTGTGTTTGATGCAAGTTTCAATCTCCAACTAGGCTCGTCTAGTCCTGTTATTACTATCTAATATTTTTAACATGAAAAGAGGTCGTGTTATAAAGAATAGGAGAAGGAGTTCAGATCCTGGTATTGTCCTACTCATTCAAAGAAGCTCAGTACACAGAGGCTAGTCTGGCTCTCAAAGTGTCTTCCAGGAAATGCCACCCACAAGCCCCCCTCTGTGTGTACACCAAACTCAAGGGTTCCATGGGCAAAGACCTTTTCAGGGAGACAGTCACAGTACACACTCATCAAGTAGCCACGTTGCCAATGCCGGCTCCCTGCCTGTCAAGAAGCACTCACCTGGAAGTCTTTGCAAGTGAAGCAGTGAGGTTGGGTGAGAGCCAGGCTTGCCTTATGCCTCCAGCCTGCAGCTGAGGTCCAGGGAGGCTCAATCCCTGTGCTCAATGGGGCAGGAGTTGGCACCTTCAGGACTGCACCCCCTACTTGTTGCAAGTCACATGTAAACTGAACTTACAAATTCCAGGCTGAGATTTCTTAAACCAAAAGTTTGCAACTTTTGGTTACTTAGCAATTGTTTGTGACCTGTAAGATAATTGACAAAAGATTTTTCCAAAAATAAAATATACCCATCAACTGACTTGAATTCTGTGTCTGTTGATCTTTTTCTCTTCAAGTTTCCACTCCATTTGGATAGATTCTGTCACCTGGCCACGTTATTTCAGGGGAGATTTGCTGTTGTAAATGAATATGACTCTGCAGGCCACATTTGGGTGTGAACCCTGTATTTCTGCTCACACTATCTCTATCCCACCACCACAATGGACATTAGTAAAATGCAAGCAACATTTTAATAATACTGAGGAGGCTACAGTGAGCCTAAAGAGAAACCCTTCCAAGTACATGTGGTCTAATTTATAAGAGGCTGCTTATCTTGCCTTCCAAAATAATACAGCAAACTGACAGCACAGAGGAGATTATCTGCACAGCCCGGGGAGCAGGAGCGAGAGTCAATTTGTCACAACCGACGTCACCACCACAGTGAGCTCTTCAATTAATGTCCACATTCAGGAGAAACCTTGCTATCTAAATGCTGTTGTCAATTATTCCTGGACAACAGCTTGGGAGCTAACTTGCCTGGGGCTCCCACTGATTGCAGAACTAGGGAACAACCTGCAGGGGACTGGAGCCATCAGGAGGGAGGTGGTGCCAGCAAGCTGGGTAGGAGCCTGTATTTAAATAAAATCTGCTCAGATCCAAGGTAAGTGCAATCTGGCAAGTGATATTATCTTGGCCTCTACAAGCGGGAGAGAAGGCAACTGTGGAAGCAGAAGTGTAATTGTCAAGAGATTTCCCAGCTAATGGACGCTGTGATTTGGGGCCTTGAATGTCCCTGCAGTGCTCTGACAGTTGCTTGACGTGAAGCTGTGATTTTGTAGGCGGCACGCTCATGGAATCCCTGCCTATTCGTTCCTGCACGGACATTTGCTAGGTATTTGGAAATCTTTTCTTTTGCAACTTTGCCATGAAAATTATTATGTTTTGAGTTGCATAAATTTCTCAAGTGTGTTGCATAACTAGAAAAGTCTAGCCATGGATTATCCTTTTTCCCGTCATTTTCACAATTTTATTCCATGCCCCGGAGTCAGGGTTCTGACAGGGTGTGCTAAGGCCAGAGTCAGAAGCTGAGTGGAACTCTCAGAGCTGGACAGCGAGGCTGGGGTCCTTATGCTGACTCACACTTTCTACTTACATCTTGAATAAACATGTTTGAAATCTCTGAAAGTTAACCAAGAGGTGGAGCTGAAACTATGAACATACAGATGCGGCTGCAATGGACACATATCAAACATCCGATGATGTGTGCAGCGCGATCTCTAAGGTGGATTAAAGTGTGTCTGCTAAGCTCATGGCCAGGGGCGCAGTAATGCCAATTCACCTTCCCAAAAACCCACTCTCTTCTCACGTTCTGCCTCTTTTTTGATTGTTTATTGACTCTTGTTTTCCTAGGAAAATTTTAACCGTAAAGTTCCAGACAGCCTGTACGTTAGCAAGAGTAATAGGGACAGAGCTAAACGGCCTACCGCAGTCCTAACCCCCATCCCCACTCACAGCTGCGGCAGGTGGAACTCCACACCCCCGTCATGTGAAGGAAAAGGCATCTTGCTGGGGCCGTGTAAGAAAGCAAAGAATGTCAGGTAATTCTAGGAGCTGACCCACTAAGCATTTCTCATGCCCCCGCTCATTTAATCCCTGCAAAGGTCTATGAGCTGGATACAGTTATTATACCCACTTTGCAGGCAAGTGAGGTAGAGGCATGGGCAGCAGAAGTGACTTGCCCTGGGGAACACAAGGAGCCTGGGGCAGGCCGGGGCTCCCTGTACGCACGCTCAGCCACCACGCTATGGTGCTGCCCTAAAAAACCAGTGTCACCCCGTGACCAGATGGTGCCACACAGGCCCAGGCTCTTGGTACAAAGAATTGGGGGAGACACACACAGATAGCACAGCAAGGCAGGGCCAGTGTATGAAGCAGTGTTCCCCTCTCGGAGGGGAGAGTGGACTGACCTCTCCAAGATGAGATCGGCATCCGTTTGGTGTAGTTTGGGTCCTTTTAAGTGTTTTTATTTTTCCTTCTCATTCCAAGGCTGCCTAATCTCTAGCCGTGTCTGCCCTTTCTTGATCAGTTGGGTGTGCTGCTTAGTTACTGTGGCCCCTTTGTGCTTGTGAGTCACCTCCATCCCATAATTCTAAGTACCTGCACGATTCGCAGCCCCTATGCATGAACCTTAGGTAGCCGATTATCATAGGGGGTGATGAGAAGGATGCTTTTTCTCTCTAAGGCTCACGCCCATCTCTGCAGAGCTGCCCCTGACTGATTTGGCCTGGATCCTGCCGGCCGTGGGGTCCTTGCTCACTTTTGAATCTCACCTTTGTTTTGGCTGCCGAACCTCTGCTTTTTGTCTTTCTTCTTGCTGACCTGTCCCTTCACCTTGCTTCTGTTCTCTGCTTTTACTCACTCTGCCCTTTATCCAACTTTGAGTTTTCCTGCCTCATTTTCCCTTTTCTCCTGCTTCAACCCAGTTACTAGTTTTGTTATACTGTCCTGGTCCCCAGGCAGAAATCTCCCTCCTGGGTGGGTGTGGCTGCTGGTGGATGGTGGGTCTTCTCCAGGTGAGGGCATGGGGACCCCTGAGCCTGACCAAAGCAGCTGGCTCGATGGGGAGCCAGGGTCCAATCCGTTCTTGGAGCCTCCCTGGAAGGAGCAGAATGTGCCCCTCGAGAGTCCGGCCCTGTGTCCCCAGGCTCCCTGCTGTGCTGCTGTGACCCCTGCATGTCATCCCTTCCTCTGATGTCTTCACCCCCAACTGTCCCTTCAAGCAATGGCCTGCACATTACTGTTTTGATTGCTTATTTTGCCTGTAACTTAAACCAAAGAAATAAGTAACCCCCTTCTTCATTCCAAAGAGTAAATGTAAACTTCAAAACCTCCGCAGGATTCTCACGTCTTTGTAAGGCAAGGCTGTCACGACAGTAGATGCTTCTCTGTAGTAAGTGGACATTCCTCCTCCTCAGTGCAAGTCAGATACACCTACCCTCACAACGCCTCTTGCATTTGCAAGAAAAAATGCAAACAAACTATTAAAATGTTATCACAGAAAACATTTGCAAGGCTGGGCATGGTGGCTTATGCCTTACAAGTATTTCTCAGCATTTTGGGAGGCTGAAGCAGGAAGGTTGCTTGACCCCAGGAGTTTGAGGCCAGACTAGACAACATGGTGAGACCCTGTCTCTACAAAGACAATTTTAAAAAATTAGCCAGGCATGATGGTGCATACCTGTAGTCCCAGCTACTCAGGAGGCTGGAGCGGGAGAATCACTTGAGCCTGGGCGGTCAAAGGTGCAGTGAGCTGAGATTGCACCACTGCATGTCGGCCTGGGCAACAGAGCAAGATCCTGTCAAAAAAAAAGAAAGAAAAGAAAAATTTGCTTAATTATTAATATTGACGTATAACAGGCATGCAGGTGAAATGTGACTGCAGGTGCAAGAAGCGTGGCATAAGCCAACACTAATGTTCTGTTACAAATGCTTGTTGCCCGGTGCTATAAAGAAATAGCACGTGAACATAAATTTAATTTCCTCAGCAAGGCCATTTTTACTTCCTGCAGAAAGGGTACACTCGCCAGCAGTTTTGCCATGAGAGTACACCGAACAAAAAAGGCAGGGTCGTTTATAACCTGATGTGTCCACCCTACTGCTGTGTCTGGTTTCCACTGGCTGGAATGGGAACTCACATTCTGTATTTGTCCCGATTGGCTAGCAACTTAGAACTTCTAAAAACAGGCAAAGGCAGAGGAGAACAAAGGAAGGAGGAAGTAACTTGTGGAATGCTGAGAAAGGTAAAAACACCTTCAAATAAGGAAGAGGAACAGGCTATGACCTAATGCTTGCTTGGACCAGTATAAGCATGCCAGGGCAAATATTTAGGCTAAATTGTGGAAGCTAAAATCATAAAGTACATTGATTTTTTTATTTCAGCTAGTAGATATTTAAGAATGTTAGCACAAGTCTTTGAATAAATTTTGCTTCTAAGAGAAGTTACTATTTATCCCTAATTAGATGGGGAGGAAAGTCTTTGAAGAGGAACCTCTTCTTTACTTTCTACACTTCTTTCAACACACTCTTTGCAGAACCATCTCAACCCAGCCTCCAAATCCTACTCCTCCAGTTTAATAGCTGACACGGATGGTATAATAAATTGATGAAGTCTACATGAAAGAAAAGCTCTCATTCCCAAATGCAAACTTTAACTCTGACACAGAGGGAAGTCGGCTTCCATTTCTCATGTTGTACTGAAAGATTATCTTTCTAAAAGGCCATGTGGTCTATGGACAGAGAGTCCACCCAGCGTTGATCAGGATGTGAAGACTCTCCCAAGAAAGATGGGGATTTTAGGGGGAAAGAGGCTTTAAGCACAGTCAGGCCTCCCAAGGAGGAGCACGGGTCTGTCTGCGAATGAACCATCTGCCAGGAGAAGGCCAGAGAGCACAGCTTCCAGCCCAGCTTCCGGTGGGATTCTGAAAGCTGATGAGCTGCAGAAGCAGTGAGGATGGCCAGAGGGGATAAACGAGGACAAATTGTGATTCCAAAGAAACACACCGTTCAGCACACCCCTTGGTGTACATGCAGTTCTGGCATGTGGGTTCCCCGGCACCAGTGGGCGTCTAAAAGCAGAGGATATCCTGTTTTCTAGAACCAAGAGGAAATTCTCAGTGATTCTGTGTGGCACAGCAGGGAGCGGGCAGTGTGTGTGGGGGTGGGATTCATAGTTTTTGGCTGGGCTTCGTCTCCTTCCAAACACCTTCCTGAGTGCTGAGATGAACAAGACGTGGCCTCTGCCCTCAGGACCTCAGTCCTCCAGGCCCAGCAGAAAGCAGGACAATGGCTTATGCAGGGAGACAGCTTAAGCAGGGCCCTCCTGGCCAGCCCCAACCTGAGTGGGGAGGGTGCCTGTGGCAGCCCAAAGGGGAGGGTAGAGGGAGAGTCTGGGGAGTGCAGCACCACTCCACCGACAGTAAAGGGCTTGCCTGGGCCACTGCAGAGGCGGCTGAGGTCACAGCACTGCAGGTGATGCCACAGCAGTCCCTCATGGAAGTGACACTTGGTGTCACCCTCAAGGAGACTTCCCTCCCTGTGTCAGCTTGATTGGGCCCCTGGATTCCCAGACATTTGGTCAAACATTATTCTGGGTGTCTGGGTGAGGGTATTTGGGATGAAACTAACATTTGAATGGGTGGGGTGAATTAAGCAGATTGCCCCCTCCCATGCAGGCAGGCCTCATTCATCAGCTGAAGGCCTGAATAAAACGAACGCTGACTGTCTCCCAGGTAAGAGAGAATTCTTTCTTCCTGCCAGCCTTTGAAGGGAGACATCAGCTTTTTTCCTGCCTTCAGACTCAAACGGAAACACCGGCTCTTCCTTGGTCTTGAGCCTGCCGGGCTTCAGACTCGAAGCTACACCAGCAGCTCTCCCGGGTCTCCAGCCTGCCGACTCACCTTGGATATTGTGGGACTTGTCAGTGTCCATCACCTTGTGAGCCCCTCCCTTACAGCAAATATGTACATCCTACAGTCACCCCTCAGGATCCCTGGGGGGTTTGCTCCAAGACCTCTCACAGATACCGAAATCCACAGCTGTCCAAGTCCCTGATCTAAGATTTCGTAGTGTTTGCATGCAACCTAAGACATCCTCAGGGGTACTTCACATCGTCTCTGGATTACGTAGAATACCTAATACAATGCACATGCTATGTAAATAGTTGTTATAATTTATTGTTTTGGGAAGAACAAGAAAAACAAGTCTCTGCATGTTCAGAACAGATGCCATTTTTTTTCCAGTGGTTTTTGATGAGAGGGTGGTGAATTTATGGATGCAGAACCCATGCATATGGAGGGCCAGCTGCATATCCACGCTTGAACTCCAGCAGGCTGCATAACTACCTCAGAGGGCATTTTCATTCACACTCTGCATCAACAACACATGCATGCGGTCCTGACTTGAAAGAGGGCCCAGTGACGGTTTAAGTGCTTCACCTGTAATGGTTAGCAACCAATCATAAATGTTAGATCTTATCTGAAAATAGAACCTAGAAAACTAAAGGAGCGATCTTCTTACTGCAGAACTAGTCACGTCCACCCAGTTGTCAGATAAATCTGGGGATGGGACAGATAGAGAAGTGCACCAGGAGCCTGGAGGCCCTTGGAAAGAACCAGGGGTTGTGGGGGCCACGGAGGATGGCGCAGGGGTCATGATTCTGCAGAAGGGGCGGCACAAGGAAGCCGGCGAGCTGTGACTTCAGTGCGATGGTGTTTCACTCCCCAGAAGTTTCCTTGTGGATCCCTTGCACAGAGCCACGTCCTGTTAGATCATTTCCTGTCATATCCTATCCATGCGTCCACTCATTCATGCACCCTGTGGAGTAATGTGGATTCAAACCCTCTCCTGATTGGTTTCTTTGGCACTCTCCTCTCTCTCTGTGAAAACTCCTCAAAGCTCCCAGGCCATGTATTGCGTTTGCCGATCGCTTAGAAGTCTGGAGACAGAGAGTTCAGCCACAGGTAATTCCTGTATATCGAGTCACTCTTAATATTGATGCCAGCCTGTTAATGATTCTCTAAATCCATATTCAACACTTCTGCTGAAAAGCGGGCAGAGGTGTGAAATGAGGGGCTCCCTCCAAGCTCTAAATGTCGCTCTCAGGGTGGGGTGGCCCTTGTTACTCTAGTTAACACGGTGCAGGCGTGAGGAGACTTGCTGCATATTCTGTTATCAACAGGAGAACTGGCTCCCTTGTTATGAGGATGAAATAATGACATTTGTAGTAGAGTGAGTCCTAGAAATACGTCATTGACTGCCAGAAGAAAATCTTCAGCATTAATTGCATCAAAATGGAAGGTTCTTAAAAACTGAACAATGTGAAATTACACGGAGAAAATCCACCTTAAATAGCTTCCCAGAGGTTAAACTGTGTGGCTGCCAAGCAGCTGTTACCCCAGGTGGGGGGCAGAGAAGGCACTGGGATAGGAGGCAGGGGATGGGGCGGCGGTTGACCAGAAGGCCCCCAACTCTGAAGGTATTTCAGGATCTTCTGGGCTCTGGATGTAGCATCTTGCCATGGGGGTGTGGTGGGGTGTCAGTGACACTGCAGACACAGCCACCCACCAGCGGAGGACCAGCTGCAGGGGAGCCATGGGGACCCGTGTGCTGAGGCCTGGGGCAGCAGGGAGTGCCGCAGGGCAGCCCAGCCTGGGCTTGGAGGCCTTGCTCTCCTTCCCCTCTGTGGGCGGTGCTGGGCAGGCTGTGGGTGGAGAACATGGTGTGGAAAGCCTCCCTTCCCCGGAACAGGGCACACCTTCCCCTCGGGGTGTGGGTGTGGATTCACTGCAGCAGGGGCCACACAGGTAAGGATGGTCCTCGTCCCTCCTGCTGGGCCGTGGGACACCCCCACCTGCAGCTTACACACAGATTTTGCTGATTCCCTAAAGAACATACAAAGGAGAGGAGAATGTGGGAGGGGAAGGGAGCTGCAGCCACATCCTGCCTGCCCTTTGAAAGACTGGTTTGAAATGGTCTCTCACCAGGCTCTGTCGGCGCCGAGTGGCCTCTGGACGGGAGTCTCGCTGCCCGGAATCTGGCTTCTAGAAAGCCTCCCATCGTCCTCAAGTCACCGCATCAAAACAGATGGGTCTGTTCCAGCGTCTGTGATCCCTGGCCTTGGATTGACCAGGAAAGTGACCTCCAAAAATCCTCCGGCATTTTCAGTTTCTAGATCAAAAGGGCTGTGGGTTCCAACCTACCAAGGGCAGCAAAGGTGGCTCGCGTTTCAAACAGAAAGACACAAACCATCTGGAGAGCAGCTTCTGAGACCTGAGCATGAGAAATGCTCATTTCAAACCGAGCGCTTCCTAATTTCACCGTTTTCAGCTCAGCTCTCGGGCCATGACCGCGCCACCGCTGCTTTGTGACTAGAGAACAGCTCATTCCAGGCCCTTCTGGGCCCCATAGAGCAGGGCCTGGCTTAGTGATTCAGAACTTTGAACTCTACCTGAACAATCTGTGAACAATTTCTCAGTGAGGAAAGAGGAGCAATGTCCCTCCGTGGGTCTCTCCCGTCTCTGTGCTGGCGGCACAGGAGGGGGCAGTCACGCCATGCTGTGCACGTCACCTCCAAAATTCATCACTAGGGAAAGAAAGCAAAGGAGAGATCCAATCAGCAGGAGCAGGTGGTGGGGGAGGCTGGGGTGGCGTAGCACAGGCCATGGAGACAAGCTGCCCAGAGCAGCATGGCTGGAGGAAGGCCCCCGGCAGGGCTGCCAGAGCCTGGTCCTCAGCACCGCCCCCACCAGCCATCCTGGGGCGAGGCCTCTCCTCCGCAGCCCTGGCCTCACTGAGCCTGGCCCACTGCAAGGGTGACTTGTAGCCCCCTGGGGACTCCCAGGCTGACTCCAGACTCCAGCGATGGGGCAGAACAGCAGGACCTCGTCACCAGGAGAGCACGGCTGATCCTGGGGGAAGCCTGAGAGTTTAGAAAATAACCACTCTGCCCACTCGCCCAATATCGCACTAATGGGGTCTTGCCCAGGCTCGGGCGCTCCCACAGGCACAGAGCACGGTGGGAGTGACCCTCCCACCCACCTAGACACCCCTCCTTGAGGGGCTCCCCCGGGCCATGGAGGCATCCGCTTTAGCTCTCATTCTGGCACCAGCAGAGAAGAGCTGGGAGCCATGCCATCAGCCAGGACGTGCCTTCGCCCTCGGCCCCTGCGTGCATCTGGCACCAAAGCTCTCCGTGCTCTTCTCGGCCCCCACAGGGCCTCCCTCCAATCCAGGGAAACGGCCTGGTGGGGGGGTAAGAAGGGGTCTGTAATATCCCCTGTGAGCCAACCTGTGCCAGTGGTCAGATGCCACAGGGAAGTTAAACCCAATCACAGCCATGCCGGCTGGTAATTCACCAGGGAACACCGGCTCCACTTACTGGGATGCAGAAACAGAGCAGACAAATGGAGATGGTGGCTTCAGAATTTCACATTAACGTGTGGGGTTGTAAATACTAAATCATATTGATGACTTGGTCTGAATTCAGATCTTCTTCCTGGAAGCAGCAATAAATCACATGAAAACATTTCATACATCGGAAGCCTGATTTGTGAGGAGCATCTGAACAGATATAAATGTCACTCCTTCAAGGAATGGAGGAGTTTAGTCTCCCCATGTGTGTGGCTCTGGGTCAGGTTCTGTGAGGATGCAGAGGATGGGGGGTCAAGGTGTGGTCCCTGGGGAAACCCCCAGGTTATGGGTAGGGAGACACAGGTGGGTGGCGAGTCTCCATCCTCTGAGGCTTGGTAGGCCGGGGGCACTCTGGGCCCAGAGTGGCTGACCAGAGGAGGTGCGAGAACACGGGTTCCCCAGAGCTGCAGGTAAGTTCAGCAGACATGGAAGGATGTGCCTTTTCTGGCAAGACAAACAGGGACCCCAAATTGTGTGCACTGAGCACCCTCTGCCGGGAGCAGTTCCCAAAGTCCACCTGCATCGTCTCATGCACCCTCCACTCCCCGTGGGGAGGCAGCGCTGTTTGTACAGGGGAGGACATGGAAAGCCAGGACAGGTAAGGCCCAGGTGGGGAACAGCCTAGTTCTCTGCACCCATAAGAAGGAAATGGGGAGAACAGGTGTGTAGACAGGGTCCCTCCAGCCTGGACCTCACTCTGTCTCTGGAATCACACCCTCTCTCCTAGCGAGACCTCGGGAGGAATCCTCCTGGGCATGTGAGGAATGGTCTGCGGAAGGGCCTGTGAATCAGCCAACGTGTGCCGAAAAGGACTTGGGTTAAGGCTGAAAGAAGTTGAGTTGGTTATGTGGTACCTTGAATGGTCAGCTGAGGACCCTGCTTGATGGAAGAGTCACCTTGAATGGTCAGCTGAGGACCCTGCTTGATGGAAGGGTCACCTTGAATGGTCAGCTGAGGACCCTGCTTGGTGGAAGTCATGGATATTTGGGAATACAAACAGCAGATACAGCTGATGCCTGTTATTCGTGGATTCCACGTCTGTGAATTCACCTACTTGCTAAAGTCGATACTCATGGTACTTTCGCAGTCACTAACGAAAGTGTGCAGAGAGGTGACAGCATCCGTGCGGCCACAGGCACGTTCCCGCTGAGGTTGGCAGTCAGGGCCGTGCTGGTTCCGCCTTCTCCTCTCAGCCCCACACTGTAAACACGCATCCTTTGCGCAGTCTGTTTAGCAGGGCACCTTTTGCATTTTTATGCATTTTGTTGGTGTATTCACTGCTTCATGGAGCACAGAGCCAGAGTCCTGTGCAGTGTTCCTAAAGGCAGATGCCTGTGATGTGCCGTCGGGAGGAACTGCGTGTGTTAGAGAAGTCCCTCCAAGGATGACCCACGGTGCTGCTGGACAAGAGTGCAGGGTCAAAGACTCAGCTATGTGTACTTAATAAGATGCCTTAAACTTCTACATATAACACAAAGTCATGTACTGATTGATTGGCAGAAAGTGGTCGGAAGCTTGTAGGAGCCTAACCCTGTATTTCCTGTAGGAGCAAGTCCTCAGTACTCATGAATTCAGTGTTCACAGTGACTTTACAGGACATAGCTGTGGTGAATAATGAGAATCCCCTGCAGCTGGAAAAAAGAGCTTTCTCCCAAGGGGAAGTCCGTTCCTAGCAGGTCAGGAGAGAGTCTGAGACCTGCCATGGCCACAGCCTCTGCCAGTTCACTTCTTGAAGGCCTGCTGTGTGCCAGGGCTGGGCCAAGCCCTTTCCCTGTATCTCCTCTTAACCATCAGAACAACCCAAAAAGCTGTGTCATTTCTTTTACACAGGAGGGGACTGAAACCAGAAATGAGGTGACAGTGGCCAAGGCTGCAGGACTAACAAATGGCCACCAAGGGTGGAAACCCAGGAAGCCCGAGGCCACCCATGCTCAGGCCCCAGTGTTTAGTGACTCCTGCCTGCACTCCCACAGGGTCCTGGAAGGTCCCCCACTCAGCGGCATCTCCGCGTGTGTCGGGAGGATGGGACATGCGGATGTCATGACCGTAGAGCACCGTGAGCCGTCCTTGGGAGCAGAGCACCACTTAGGGGTTGGTAGAAAGGTCGAGGGTGCACCCACCTGGA
Organism: Nomascus leucogenys; assembly: GCF_006542625.1. NCBI lineage: Eukaryota > Metazoa > Chordata > Mammalia > Primates > Hylobatidae > Nomascus > Nomascus leucogenys. Next base: position 2,178,579 of record NC_044383.1, on the reverse strand, counting down.
GAGAGCCTGGATGGGCACCTTCCTGCAGGTTACATGTGTGGACAGGCATCTTCGGAGGAGAGCCACCTCTGCCTGCGGACGGCCTGGCTGGTATTTTAAGGCCAGACAGGCTTTGTGAGTGGCACCGAGGAGAGAGCACACCCTCCTGGTCACTGTGCTCTTTGCACCTGTGTGGGGGACATTCCAGCAAATGAGTACCTGGTGAGGGGACCAGCACTCAGCAGTGAGGTCTTGTCTCCAAGTGCAGGGAAGGGCTGCACGAGCAGCCCGGGGCATTCCGTGGCTCCATGGGGACAGGGAGATGATGGACATCGAGCCACGGAAGGTAGGCATCACCTCTCATGAGCAAAGGGGGAGCCCAGGAAGAGATGAGGAGCCAGGAGCTGCAGTTGCCTGAGCCGGAAGCCTCAGACATCCCAGGCAACGGCACAGCCCCAGCCCTACCATGAGCCTGAGCTGTCCTGGGACCTCTAGGGCCAATGACAGAGCCTCTCTGTGCCTCGACTTCTCTACTGAGAAAGAAAGGTTGACAGGAGTGCACTTGTGGGAAAGTTGTGAGAATCAAAATGAGGTGACAGACACACACTGAGTGCAGTGGCCCATGCCTGTAATCCCAGCATTTTGGGAGGCCAAGGCAGGTGAATCACTTGAGCTCAGGAGTTCAAGACCAGCCTGGGCAACATGGAGAAACACTGTCTCTACCAGAAATATAAAACTTAGCCAGGCATGGTAATGCGCACCTGTGGTCCCGGTTACTCTAGGTCCCAGGAAGTTGAAGCCCCAGTGAGCCATAATCTCGCCACTGCACTCCAGCCTGGGTGACAGAGTGAAACCATATCTCAAGAAAAAAAAAAAAAGTTAACAGATACAACAAAACCTAAAGAGCTGCGGGCGCTGCACAGACGCAAAGCTTCCTGCATCACGCCTCTTACCTGCATCCTCCCTTTCTCCCTCTGTATTTTCTTGAAAGGGAGTTGTGATTCCTGAGTTCATCCTGAGCTCTGTGAGCATTCAGACTCAAGCCAGCATTTCAGCCACAGGAAACAGATGGCCCTTTAGGAATTGCTCTGCCCAGATAATCTGATCTAAGTCCTGCCCTTAGGTGGGGATTCCAGAGGGCCGAGCATCTCTCTAAACCTATTATGATTCCCTCCCAGGACGGGGATCACGGCTGTTCAGAAACTGTTCTTGTTTGTGCTTCATTTGAATGGCTAATATTAAATCAAAGTGGACTAATTGTAAAAATGCAGGTGACAAGTATGTCGATAGGAGATAAATTTACGATAAGTGCTACACTGTCTCATTTAAAATTAATCTGTAATAATGGAACACTCTAAACATGTTTAGCTCAGTACCCCTTGTAATCTACATGACTGCAGAAGCCTCCGCTAGGACCTGCGGCAGGAGGCCAGGCACCTGAGCAGCGAGAGGCCCCATGGAGCCTGAGATGCTCCCAGGGGCATCAGGGTGGTCCATGGCCAGCCCCAGTCTGGGAAGGAGCAGACATGCACGTGGCCCTCGGAACCCTAGAACTGGCTCCAAGACTCTAGGGCTCCTCCTTCTGGAGACGCCATCCTTGGCTCTCTGCATCTCTCTGTAGCAAAGTTGATTCTTGTTCAATGGAGTTGCTTTAAAGAGGATGTTTCAATACTCTTTTTGAAACTGATGAATGCTACCGACATTTAGGATTCTCTGTTGATGACCTTGGATGCTGTAAAGTGATTCGTCATAGTCTCTGGGGTACCCAAGTAGTTGTAGGAAGCGTCTTCACTAATGCAATACCAGACAGCCATATTATGAAAAAATTAAGTGGAAATCAGCAGAAATGTCCATTCATTTGCTGTATTATTTGTATGTAATATTTGGGTTGATTTGTAAACACTGTCAGACTAAAGTTTTTAAAATATACTTATTTCTAAGCATTAAAAAAAAAAAGAGGATGTTTCTCTGTTACTTGCTAAGATTGTGGCCACCACGTTAGTTTTTTGTTTTTGTTTTTTGTTTTGTTTTGTTTTGTTCTGAGACAGGGTCTTGCTCTGTCACCCAAGCTGCAGTGCAATAGCATATCATGGCTCACTGCAGCCTTGAACTCCCAGGCTCAAGTGATTCTCCTGCCTCAGCCTCCTGAGTATCTGGGACAACAGGTGCATGCCACCACACCCAGCTCAATTTTTAAAAAAAATTGTGGAGTTGAGGGTTTTGCTATGTTTCCCAGGCTGGTCTCAAACTCCTGGGCTCAAGCAATGCCCCCTCCTTGACCTCCCAAAGTGCTGGAATTACAAGCGCCAACCACTGTGCCCAGCCATATATTTTAATCAGGTCCAACACTTCAGGGCAATTACAAAATAAAGATGCAGCCATGATTCCCAAGTGAGAGCTCAGCATATAATATTATCTGTGGGGAAAATTCAAGAGGAGCAACGGGTGGAAAAGGGACTCAGCTCAAGGGAACTGTGTCTGAGGAGCAGTTCCTGGCATCAAGTGCATCTGTGGGATGGCGTGGACAGTGCCTACTGGCTCCGGCCGCAGTCCTACCCACACAGGACTCAAGGCCACTGGTGTTGTGTGGCATCTCGAGGCTCAGAGCATGTGATCCTGTGTGTGGGGTTGTGATCCCCACCATGTGCCCCTGTCTCAGCTGCAACGAGGGTCAAATGAGAGGTCCCAGGACTGTCAGTGACGGTCTCACCTTTCCCAGGAAAGCCTGTCCTCCCCCTCAGCACCCTGCAAGGAGGAAGACGTGCATGCGATAGAGGTTTCACTCACACAAGCTCAGCCCGTTGGTCTAAACCAAGAGGAAAAAGGCCCTTTAAAAAGAAGATAAAAATCTGGTAACTGCTTTGCTGCGAGTCAAGTTGTGTGTCCCAAGATGATATGTTGAGATCCTAACCCAGCTACCTTAGAATGTGACCTTATTTGGAAGGACAGTCTTAGAGATAGAACCAAGTTCCAATGAGGTCATACTTGATTCCTGTGGACCCTAAACCCGATGACTGGTGTCGTTACAGGAAGGGGATGGGAGACACAGAGACATATGAGGAGGAGGTGTTTGCAGACGGAGGAAGAGCCTGGAGTGACGCTGCTGCAGCCACAGGACACAGGGAGGGCCAGTGACCACCGGAAGCCGGGAGAGAGGCCAGGACAGATCCTCCCGCCAAGCCTCCTGGAAGAATCAACCCTGCTAACACCTTGAATTCATGCTTCTAGCCTCTAGAACTGTGGGAACCAACATGTCTACCCCAAATCATGCGGTCTCGTGGGTGCAGCAGCTTCTGCAGACCAGAGCCGATGTGGCACTCCCGAGGGTCAGAGACATGGGCTGAAATTGCCCCCACTGCAGCGGGGGCTGCCCCGACACAGCCATCTCAGAGGTTAACACCGCATCCGAACCCATGCCTAACTCAGCCCTGAGTTTGTTCTGATGATGAAGCAGCAGCGCCCACGCAGCGCCCACACAGCGCGTTACAAGGCAAAGCTCCCTGCTCTGTTCTGCACAGTCGTCAGGAAAGCGGCTCATCTGGTAGCAGCGTCCATGTAAATGCAAAAACATGCTCACATTCAGCTCCCCAACAAGAGGCTTCTAAAAGCGTCGCTGCTGGCGCCTTCTCTCCAAGCTGAAGGGCCTCGCCTCAGAACCCAGGGACAGAGGTCCTGGAGCTGTCCCCAGCATGGGAAGACAGAGACCAGGGGTTCCCTTTAGCATCCCTACGACAGCCACGTTGCTTTAGTGTTCACTGTCCAGAGAAAGACAACTCCCGTGAAATGCCCGAGTGAGGCTCTGCTAGTTTTTGGAGGTTCTGATGTAGGAGAAGAGGTGAAACTTCCACGCAGGGTAGGGAAGGGGGCAGCCATCACTGGATTTGTACAATTAATTTCATTACAAGAAAACCTCAAACACGTGTTCACCAGGAGGGCAATGTTTCCAGTGTTGAGGAGAAAGACGCGATGAAAATTAAAGGGACATGAGCACCGACTATAACACGTGTGGATGCCAGCAAAGACCGCGGAGCCAGGCGACTGCACCGCCCTCAGATCCGGAGCCAACAGCGGCCCAGATGGTGACTGACCCACCCCAGGAAGCCAGAAGCTTCGCGGGTCTTCAGATGAAGTCTCTTTCAGAAGTCTGCCTGCTGGGGCCTTTGTGTTACCTGGTTCCACAGCCTGATTCCGTATCATCATGGCACCAGCGAGACTTCCTCCAGGATAGTCATGACGACTACCCCAGACTCACCACCTACAGGTCTTTAGATTAACCTGAGAATCTGGTGAACCCCTGTGAGCTCCAGTGAGGCCAAAGCTACCTCTATCTTTGAGCAGGGCTGTGGGTTGTGTAGCTGTCTAGATCCACATTCCCAAACTTCACTGTGCTTGAGAATCTCCCAGGAAGCCAGTTCACACACGCATGCCCAGATCCCGTCTCGGATGCCCCAGTGCAGTGGCTCTGCCTCCTAAAGGGAGATCAGCCAGCCTTTTCTGTCAAGCACTAGAGAGTGAATATGTTTGGTTTTGTGGGCTGGCGGGCTCTGCTGTGGTACAGAGGCAGCTACAGACAGCCAGTGCCCGCGTCGTGGGCTGCAGTCCAGCGTTGCTTTGTTCACAGACACTGTGGTCTGAATGGCATGGAACTTTCACATCTTGAAACATCATTCTTCTTTGGAAACTTCCAACATTTAAAAGCCTGAAGTCCCCTCTTATTTGGTGGGCCATACAAAACACAAGGCCGGCCACACTGGGCACCTGAGCCCTCATTTGCAGACCCCTGATTACAGCTGTCAAACAACAGCGCATCCCTCTCAGGGCAGCCTGACCTGCTGACTGTCACTGGCCTCAGTCGTCTTTAATAACTCATCTTCAGGGGTAGACGGGCATGCGGACACACCACCCAGAGACACCGCGGAGCACACGCCAGCCAGGCACGAGAGGCGCTACCATGTCCGCTGTGGGCAGGTGTTCTCCACACTTCCCGGGGTCTGGTGGGAGGGTCTGAGCAGCCCACTGCGTGGAGAGGCATCTTCAGAAAAGTCTGACCATAGCTGGGTTCTAGGGGTTCTGCCGGGAGAGGCCCTCAGGCCTGGGGATCCTGGGCCTGGTGAAGCCTTGGTTTGACCCCAAGTTTGGTACAACATCAGACGCATCTGCTGACATGAGAAGGGAACCTGGAGGCCCACCGTGCTCCACCTCCAGCCGCCCGTCCCCACCACACCACCACCTGCCAAGGCCCCTTGAATCTCCCTTTGGGACCCCCCACCCGAGCTGTCAAGACTGTCCTCAGCTCGCTCCAGAAGCATGTGTGGCTCAGCAGAACCCCTCAGGACCCTCACACACAGGAGGGATGCTGAACTCACCAGGCCTCACTCCTGAGCCCCTGCTCCCTTCCCACTATGTGCAGAGTCCTCAGCCAGCCAGGAGACACCTGCAAGGAAAAGTGCGCAGGGCCAGGGCTGTGTTAGGTGCTGAGGGGGTAGTTAGAGGGCTGGGGGGCCATTCGTTGGGAGATCAGGGTGCAGGGCCAGGGCTGTGTTAGGTGCTGAGGGGTGGTTAGAGGGCTGGGGGGCGGTCTGTTGGGAGATCAGGTGCACTGAGATCCCTGTTTCACAGGAGCACGGGCGGTGTGCAGACCTGACACTAAGGCTCAGAGCGCTTCCTAAGAGAAACAGCATCCAGCATGAGGCTTAACGGGTGAGTAGGGCTCAACTGGGACAGAGGCAGGGACAGGGCTGGGTGAGGACACTGTGCTATTGCGGGCAAATAGTGGCTCCTCAAAATGCTACATCCACTGAGGACCTGTGAATGTGACTTTATTTGGAAAAAAAAAAAAGGGTGAGGGGGGTCTTTGCAGACATAAATAAGTTAAGCAGCCTGAGATGAAATTGCCTTGGGTTATGCTCAGCCCTAAATTCAATGACAAGTATCCTTAAGAGAGGAGGACAGAAGACCCACAGAGGAGGTATCCGTGTCACAATGAAGGCAGAGACAGGAGCAATGCATCAACCACCCAAGGGACACCAGGGATGTCTGGAGCTGCCAGAAGCCAGGAGAGGGCCTGGCACAGATTCACCCTCAAAGCTTCAGAAGGAACCAACGCTGATGCCTCCTGGGTTGCAGATTTCCAGCCCCCAGAACCCTGAGAGGATGACTTTTCTGTGGTTTCCAACCCTCTGGCCTGTGGCGTTTGGTTACAGCAGGCGTGAGATGGAACCCTGGGTGCATGGGAGTGAGACAGAGCTGAGGACAATGGAAAAATTCAGGCAACTCCATGCAGCAGCAGCCCCTTGTGTGCAGGTCAGGGGAAAGGTGGGAGACAGGCCACTAGGAATCCCCGGGTATCTGAAGTTGGTGGGGAGCCATCAGGAGCTTTAGGCAGAGCGGCCGTGTCCAATTTACAGGTGGAAAGATCTCTGACTCCCTTCAGAGAGGAAAAGTGATTGCAGGAGGATAAGGTGGGTGAGAGGAGAATATCTAGAAGCTTTATGAGGAAATTTCAATCCTATTTGGTATAACTTAGGAAGAAAACAGGCCAGGGCTAGGAGGGAGAATGACCTGCAGGGTCAGCTGATGGAGGCTGGGGCAGGGCTGAACGGGGACAGCATCTTGGGTTAATGGGCACAGAGTCCCCCGGGAACAGGGAAGCAGCACTGTCCATGTCCACGGGAACTGAAGGGACTGAAATTCGTGAGCAATCCAGACCCAGGCTGTCCCAGATCAGCAACCCTTCCACCACCCCACGTGGCTTACCATGGCCATCAGCAAAGAGCAAATGGCGTGGATGGGGGTTCTGTCTCACACTGGAGTGGCACAGGTGAACCGAGGCCCAAGTGCAGGCACAGAAGTCAGGGGCAAATGGGAGGGAGCAGCCAGGAGCTGAGGGGTTCCCAGACAGTGGGAGGCAGCAGGGCCTCATCACACAGACCCAGAGGGGCCTACAGAGCCCTAGAGAATCCTGGAATCCCTAGAGAACCCTGGGGAACCCTGCAGAACTTCAGAGGACCCTGGAGGACCCTGGGGAACCCTGGGGAACCCTGGAGGACCCTGGAGGACCATGGGGAAGGCTGAAGGACTGTGGAGAACCCCAGAGGACCCTGGAGGACCCTGGAGAATCCCAGAACCACAGGACTACAGAGGTCAACCTGAGACCTTGTACTGTGTGTGTTTTCCTTCCCCAGTGGACACACTGTCTTCCTTAGATATCAATAACAGCTGGAAAACCGTTTCCTTGGTTCATCTTTCCAGAAAAATACATGGCACCCAGCTATAAAGAGTAGTTCTGAGTGCCTGCACTCCAATCATTTAAAAAAGCAGATTACCTATCAGCGGGTAACTAGTAATCGTGAGATTACTTTCTAAACACACTTCAGAAGAGATGGGCAAAAGGGTTCCACACAACCTCAGCATTTCTCTTTTGAAGGCACAGCTGGACTTGCACAATTCTCAAGGCAAGCTTGAGAGAAAGGAAGAATAAAAGTGCCAGAGGCTTGAGCGATGCTGGTGTATATCTCTAGAAGGGAGACAGAATTTCATTTTCTCGCTTATTACCCCCTACGACGTGTCGCCAATGGTCTGTGAAGGGAAAAATGGAGAGGACCACAGTAAATTTTCCCACTAAGCTAAAAAGATTAGGGAAGAGGCAATGCAAGCTCTTAGTGGGTGTTTCTCTTTGAGCTTAAAAAATTGGTTTACTAAGCAAACCTTGTAATAGTCTCATTGGCTAAGAAAATGAAGGAAAGAAAGCAGAGCCAACGAAGGAGGCTGACAGCCAGAAAAAGTTGTCTTAATAACCTAGTTTGGGTAAATGTCCTCAGAATGCTTTTTAAAAACTATGAACATGAGGTATGGTTCTACTCAGATCGATTTTCTAGACATTACGTTGCCACTGCCGCTAAAATGACTTCTCACAATAGTGTTTTGGGAGGAGGGCACTTTCCATGCAAATTAGAAGCCTGGATTTGTCTTCTCTGATTGTCTGCAGAGAGCATGGGTCATCTTGGAGGAGGGTCTGTCTTTCCTCCTCTGAGAAACGAGGCTGGTCGGCATCTGTCCATCATTCCCCAGGGAGCCTCAAGGGCTTCTCAGATGGCGCACGTCCTCCGAGGCAGGCAAAGCCGGAGAAGCAGAGCTAGACTGTTCTGTTTCCACGCTTTCCTGGTGTCCCTGACTTGGGTCCAAGGAGGAGCCGCCTGGCACCTGGATTTTCACAAAGCGTCAGCCTCATGCCTGAGCTGATGCCTCCACATCCAAGATCTCGTTTAATCCGTGTAATTCCCCTTTATGCAGAAGTTGCTCGCTGTCCCCTTTGAAAGATAAGGCCCAGGCTGCAGAGTTGGAGACTGGCCTAGGGTCACGCAGCTTGTAGCATTCACACTCCAGCCATCACTGGCTAAAAAGACTAAGATGGTTGGGGGGGTGGGGGGCAGGGAAGAAAACTGTGGCTTTAAAAAATTGAGTTAATATATGTATAGCACTTAGATCAGAGACTGGGATGTGGTGAATGCTATATAAGGGTTAGTTCTTGAAACCAAGGCATTTGGGCAAATATTATACATTTTTATTTTATTAATTTTCCAGAACCCATTTGAACCATGAAGCCATTTGTGCATACAAGTGTCAAGAGAAGAATCTTCCTAACAGTGTACACTTTTCGAGAGCACGATCGTATTTTATATTCCTGAGGATCCTGTCTGATTCTTTTTTTTTTGAAAGCTTTAAAAATTTGTTTTGTTTTGCTGCTGAGAGCAATAAATTGTTTGGAAAGTATTAATGCAAATACCGAGATTCACCATATTTTTGCTGTGTGAGTTCTAATCCCTGCTCTTGCACGTGGATAACTGAGGGGGAGCCAATAACTTATTTTCTTGGAATTTCAGTTTCTTTTTCAATAAAATGGGAGTAAAAATGCTTTATATGTATTTGTCTAGCACCTTATATGAGTGAACTTCCAGGTTCATTCTCAGGGAGTCACAGCCAGTGCTTTGTGACCATTGAACCAACATGATGAGATGTTGATTAGGAGCAAGATGAGGCAAACCTGCATTTTCAATTTCTCAAGGGCTATATGAACAAGCTCATGGGGCTCTAGACAACAAAAGGCTGCCCTTCCCCCAGAACCCGGGGGGAATAGGTGGAATACATCTCACATCCCAGACAATGGCACACAGTCAGAGCCTGTCTCTGTGACAGCTGTCGTTTTCCTGTCCCTCATTCTTTCTCTCCCACCCTCGTTTCATTTCTTTCCTCCTCCTCCTCCTCCTCCTCCTCTCCTCCTCCTCCTCCTCCTCCTCCTCCTCCTTCCTCTTCCTCTTCTTCTTCTTCTTCTTCTTCTTCTTCTTCTTCTTCTTCTTCTTCTTCTTCTTCTTCTTCTTCTTCTTCTTCTTCTTCTTCTTCTCTTCTTTCTTCCCCTTCTCCTTCATAGGTGTTTTGCTCTGTATCCCAGGCTGGAGTGCAGTGGCATGATCACAGCTCAGTGTAGCCTCTACCTCCCAGGCTCAAGTGATCTTCCTACCTCAGCCTCCTGAGTAACTAGGACCACAGGCAGGTGCCATCTTGCCTGGCTAATTTAAATTTTTAAAAAAAATTTTAATTTTAGAGATGGGGTCTCACTATGTTGTCCAAGCTGGTAAAACCCTCTGAGCTCAAGCAATCCTCCTGCTTTGGCCTCCCAAAGTGCTGGGATTACAGGCATGAGCCACGGTGCCCAGATTTATTTTTTTCCTTTTTCTGCTTATCCCCCACTTGCATTCCATCACTGGCCTGGGGGAACAGCCCTCACCTGCTTGCTATGTATCTTAGATTCTTATCCCAATGAAACATACAAGTACTGTTTTCCTTGTGTATATATTTGTAACTATTTTATTAAAAACAGTGTACAGATCACAAAAACAACACTCAGTAAATTACACACAATAAAAATAGGCATAAACGTCTTCCAGGTCAAAAAAATAGGATTATCACCAGCATCCAGACACCCCATGCCACCTTTGGGTAACTGCACCCTGCTCCTTGAAGCTAAGCACTGTCCTGTGCTCCAAAAGCACAAACTCAATCTAAATACAACTGTGACACACACTCCATGGTGACTGACGTCTTTCACACAACATTGCATCTGTGAGACTCATCCATGCTGTTATGGGCAGTTTCACTGGTTCATTTCACTGCTGCTTTTGAGGGATCGTTAGTAGGCCTTTTAACTTTTAGCAATTCAGATTTTGATTTAACATGTCGTAAATTACACAAGACAATATTAGTTTTGTTTTTACAGTCAACGTACTTTTAAATGTACTCACAGATCTACCTTTTCCAACATAAATGTGCATGCATGCGCGACAAAACACCTGCATGAGAATGCCTGTCACAGCCCTTTTCACAGTAGCTCCAAGTTGGAAGCAACTTGGATAAGTATCAGCATAACAGTGGATGAATACACGTTGGTGCATATGAGTCCTCTCGTATGCCTTCTTAGTGTGACCTTCAGTACAGTGGGCTGAGAACACGGTGTGCCCCTGCGCTGCTTCCCCCTGTGGATCACCAGCTCCGTTTGTGTCTTCTCAATGCGGGGGAACCACTGAACACCCCTCCTGCTTTCCAGAGGCAAAGCCGCTTTACCAACCATGCACTGGAGCCTCCAGTGTGCAATTTTACGTCTCTGGACTTGGAGACGGCCAATGGTTTTGTTGCTGTTTCGCCGAAGCAAAGCCCCCATCCTCAGCTTTTCCCTTGTGTCCAGAACTGACAAGCAGCCCCAGAAAACAAGCGTGTCTGGTGTGTCTGCACTGACCCTCCAGTTCTCACAGCTCCAGCAGCTCTGATCCTATCAAAATGATTATTGTGTTTTTCTCATTGTCCTCAGAGGGGGTCAGTCTGCCTCAGCTGCTGCATCCTACCGAGAAATGGAAATGTTCCTAAAACTGTAGCATTCCCCTTCAGGTTGAGAACAACAGCTTATCTGGAGTTACTATTTATGTGTAGTGGTAAATACGGAAAGGAGAACCCACAGACCCATCGCCGTGCATTGCCCTGTGCTCTGTGGTGCCGGCTTTGCCGTAGATCCAGAGTCCACACACAGGAGGGATTGTATCTGGACTCCATTCTGCCATATTGGCCTCTATGTCTCCCTTCGTTCCCATAACCCATGTTTTTAGATAGCACAGAAAATAAATACTGATATGAAGGAAAAATGTTCTTGCACTTTTTCTTCCTCTTCAGTAAGACCTTGACTATTTGGAGAGTTTGCATTTTCACATCGATTTTAGAATTTGCTTGTACATTTACAAAAATTAAATAAATAAACCCTCTCCCCCTACACAGATATGCCCATTCCTGTGCACGTGCGCACACACACACACAAACCTGTTGGCATTTTAATCGATATAGCTTTGCCTCTATAGGTAAATTTGGGGAGATTAACAGCTTTACGATATTGAATTTTCCAATGCATGCATCTTGCATATCCTTTCATTTAATTAGGTCTTCTTTGATTTTTCTCAGCATTGTTTTCCCAGCTTTTCTAATTGTTCTCTGTGGTAGTTTTGGTCTAAATTAACTTTCCCACTATTTCCAAAAGAACCCATGCATGTGTTATTTTAATTTACATGAAGAGTATAATGCTATAGGCCCTATTCTGTTTTACTTATTCATCCAGCTCTATAGTTCCTGTTAATTTATGAATATCTACTTTATTGCTTCTAATTGTTACTTAGTAATCCAGCAGCGTCCTTAATATATAAGGAAACCTTGTAAAGTAATAAAAATTAAAAAGGCAATAAAGGGATAACAAATAAAGTCATAACATTCCCACAGAAAGCCATGCAAAGGGGCAGTATGTGTGTGAGAAACACCAAGTCTCATTAATAATCAAATTAATGATTTGATTATGAATGACAGAGTCACTCTCATTGACTCCTGTTGGGAGCTAGAAATCCATCTGTCAATAGCTGTCAGGATGAAGGTTGTGTAGGTGCTTTGATGTGGCAGGTTCTCTTCTTGGCGTGCATCAGTCAAAAGCCCCATAACAAATTCACCAAGTACGAAACGTGATCACCATCGTGGCATTGAGTGTAATTGAAAAAGGAACTCAAACAACTTACATGTTTATTAATAGAAGACTAAGTGCATGAATTCTTGGTACAAGTGAAATGCTTTGCAGCCGTTAAGACATAATCTAAAAATCTTACTTATAAAGATGCTGAAGTCATGTGAAGCGAAGAGCGAATTTCAGCAGCGTGAGTGCGTGGTTGGGCGGTCTCCCTTTGCAACGGTGCTGGTTTTGATGGAGTTCAGCTCCTGGCTTTGTGCCACTCCGGGCATATTTCACAACTTTTCTGTGTCTCATGACTAAGCTGCTTAAAGTACTTAGATGCAGCCAGGCATGCAGAAAATGATGAATCAATGTCATCTATTGTAAGTAAAATGCTCCCATAAAATAATAATTATAACACACGTATAGGAAGAGATCTTAAAGAATAGACACAGTATTTTCATAGTGATTATATCTGACTTTTATTTCCAAGTTAACTATGTTTGTGATATTTAACTTTAAATTATTTCATGATAGTTTTGTAATTGTTTATAACTGGAAAACATAATATAGAAAGAATGCAGAAATTTTTAAAGAGAAAGTGCTGTGGGCGTCTTCCTGGGTGCTGGATGCCCATTCAGCCAAGGCTTGGTATCAACTTGGAGGGCGAACATCACCCTGAAGACGCAGCCCCGTGGGAAATGGAAAACACTGTGGTGTTCCAGGTGCTCCACACTCCAAATGCACAGACAGTGACTCCTGCAGGGAGTCCCTGAGCCCTGGGCACAGAGTGATTTGTTGAAACTTAAAAACAAAACAGAACAAAACAAAAAGATGGTGGGCGTCTGTAATCCCAGCTACTCGGGAGGCTGAGGCTGAGGAGAATCTCTTGAACCTGGGAGGCGGAGGTTGCAGTGAGCCGAGATCGCGCCATTGCACTCCAGCCCAGACAACAGTGCGAGACTCCGTCTCAAAAAAAAAAAAAAAAAAAAAAAAAAAAAAAATCTTTGCAGTTATTCTCGCCTTCCTCGTATTAACTTTTAGGGGTTATTGTGCATTATTTTTCCATTAAAAGACTAGATAAATAGCAATGCAGTTGACATTAAAATTAGTGAATTTTATTCTAGACCTCAGATAAACTTTTAGAACCATTTAAGGACTTTCAGCTACCCATGCAAAGCCATTAAAGTTTCTGTTTAATAGCTCACATGACAAACGTATATGGCTAATTTAGAAGACAATGAAGAAGCAAGTGGGGTTGATTTAGAATATCTGTTTAGAATTTTCTCTAAGTTCATGGGATAGAGGCTCAATAATCAAGTGTCTTAGTCGTGTAACATCTGAGCCAAGCTGATCGTCACCTTGAACAGGTAGCTGCTCTGATTTGAACCCTTCTCGTGACGACTCATCGTGTGCTGTACTTGGGAGAGAACACAAAAGGGCAGAATGATCGCACCGAGTCCAAAGGAAGATGGAAGTTAATGTGCCCAGGCTTGCAGCAGAAGTGAGAGGATGCCTTCCACAGGAACGAACGGAAGAGCGTTTGATGCAGGATCATTTGGAGGTGTGGCCAGAGTGAAGACGTTCAGGATGCAGATGCACTCAGGATCTATTAATAGAAAGAGCGGCCACCCCGACCTCAGGCCTTCAGGGGCGAAGGGTGAGCCTGGTCTTGATGGAAGGGTGGGGTCAAGGGAGGAAGAAGCTAGGTCGGGGGGGAGGGGAGTAGACATGGCCAAGGGAGGAAGAAGCTGGGCGGTGGTGGAGGAAGGGGAGTAGACATCTCCCCCGCCCTCCTCTTCGTCCTGCTGAGGCTCCCACCGGCTCAACCCACCTGGAATGAAAGGCTAAGCTCCCAGCGCTGCTCTCTCTGGGGGCTGAACCTCTGGGGTGCAGGGCAGTGAAGGGCTCTGGAGTGCAGCAGATGTCACTCTGTCGTCAATAGCTAAAGGACAATGTGACTAAAATAACTAAGAACAATGCCCAGCTTTCCTTTCCACTTGATGCTGATTCTGAAGATGGCAGTGACCTTCAAGTGCCCTCAGTGCCAGGAATAGTGCACATTCAGAGCAGCTGCATGTACCAGCCAGTGGGCATGGATTTGTGTATTTGGCCTTGGCAGCAGTCCTGTGGTGCCAGGATTACGGCTAAGAAGAATGCAGGGTTTGAAGATCCCAGTCTTCACTGCCGCCCCTCCAAACCCAACTCTGTGGCTTCCATTCCCCATGGAGTTCGCCCTAGGGGCAGCATCATCTTCAAATTATAAATCAGATTATGTCACTTCTCTAACTGAAAGTTTTCAGTAGTTTCTCAATGCTCTCAGAATAAAAAGTAAATACAAACTCTTCGTGCTTGCCCTAAGGCCTGCATGCCCCACCATGCCAGCTGCTTCAGCTGGTTCCATCCATTCCTCCGCTGGGGTCCTCAGGCCCTGCCCTCCTGTTGGCCCAGCCCAGGCCCTGCCCTCCTATTGGCCCAGCCCAGGCCCTGCCCTCCTATTGGCCCTGCCCAGGCCCTGCCCTTCTGTTGTCTCCACTCGGTGTGGGCCAAGGACCAGAGTTCTTCCCTGCCCCTGCTTTTGTTCCTGCTGGCCCCTGGACCTGCCACGTCTGCTCCAGCTCTGGACAGCCCCAGGCGTCTGTCCTTTCTTTTGCAGCTCCAAGGTGACCTCTGTGAGCCTCTCTGAGCATCTCCTAAAGGTGGGCTTCCCCAGGTTTTCCAGATCAGAGCCCGCAGTGGAACCCCTTTCTTGCCTTTATTGTGTACTTTCTGCCTATTTCTTGGCATATAAATAAAATGTATGCTCATAAAATGTTTCTCCATTCCCTCCCTCCCTTCCTTCCTTCCTTCCTCCCTCCCTCCCTCCCTCTCTCTCTTTTTTCTTTCTTTCTTCTTTTCCCTCTGTGGCCCAGGCTGCAATCTACTCGGCTCGCTGCTGCCCCGCACCGCTGACTGCCTGGGACTGCCGGCGCGCGCCACCACCGCTGCCTAGTTTTTCTCCTTTGGCTGCAGGCGCGGTTTCGCCATGTTGGCCACGCTGGTCTCCGGCTCCTGACCCCGAGTGCTCTGCCCGCTTCGGCCTCCCGAGGTGCTGGGACTGCAGACGGAGTCTCGCTCACTCGGTGCTCCGTGTTGCCCGGGCTGGAGTGCGGTGGCGTGGTCTTGGCTCGCGGCAGCCTCCGCCTCCCAGCCGCCTGCCTTGGCCTCCCAGGGCGCTGGGATTGCAGCCCCTGCCCGGCCGCCGCCCCGTCTGGGAGGTGAGGAGCATCTCTGCTCGGCCGCCCCGTCTGGGAAGTGGGAGCGTCTGCCGGCCACCTCGCCGGGGAGCGCCTCTGCCCGGCCCCCCGTCTGGGAAGTGAGGAGCCTCTGCCCGGCCGCCCCGTCTGGGAATGGGGAGCGCCTCTGCCCGGCCGCCCCATCTGGGAAGAAGTGACGAGTGTCTCTGCCTGGCCGCCTCGTCTGGGAGTGAGGAGCGCCTCTGCCCGGCCGCCCCGTCTGGGATGTGGGAGCGCCTCTGCCCGGCCGCCCCGTCTGGGATGTGGGGAGCGCCTCTGCCTGACCACCCCGTCTGGGAGGTCTACCACGGAGGCCAGAAGCAATGTGGGGGCTGGACGTGGTGGCTCACGCCTGTGGTCCCGGCACTCTGGGGGGCCGAGGCGGGTTGATCACTTCAGGCTGGGAGTTCGAGACCAGTCTGGCCAACATGGCGAAACATATGAAAAATACAACAGACAAACCAACCAACCAACTCAGTGACAACAAAAGAGGTCTACCCTGGAGTCACACTCTAATTTTTTCTGTTTTCCTCCCTTTCTGATCCTTTATCCCACTTTCTTTTTCTTCCTCTTCCTTCTCCTTCTTCTTTGTCAAATAGAGGATTGAGTTATTATCACTGATCCATATAAAGTCCCTCTCTCATTTATTTTAATTCCCGCCCCCCATTTCTATTCCCCGACTTCCCATGTGCAACCTTCCTAATATGTTTGATACGCATCTTTTTGTTTGTATGTATTTTTAGAAAATGTTTATTGTTTTTGTGTGCAAAAAAAATTAATAAAAAAAAGTGGGAAAAAAATAAACAATAAAATAAAATAATGCTGTATTGGAAAAAAAAAAATGTTTCTCCATGCAGGCGGAGGCCACTGCTGTGTTCTGCAGTGTCGCACTCAAGGCAGAGGCTTACTGTGGGATGAGCATGTGAGGGATGAATGGTGTGGGCGAACGTACCTGCTGTCACACCGCCCCTGCATGCTGGTGTAGGCAGCCTGGCTCCAGAGCCTGTCCGCTACAGGCACTGCTGCAACCACAACTACATCCCCGGGTGGAGGCACTTCACCTCTGGGCACCAGGACTTTTACACCTTCAGAGCCTCCAGTGGTAAGACGAGAAGCACGAATGTCCTGGTTTGGTCATTAGAAGTGGTGTTGAGTGGAGCCACCGCTACGCTCATTTGTTGTGTCTGCGTCTCTTGAGTGGGCATTGATTTAGGATGAGGATTGCATCTTGGTGGTTGACGCTCCCTCCTCATAGGAAGAATCTGAGCTGATGCCTCACCTGCACTTTCCAGAGGCCATTCTCAGGCTCTCCAAGGCTGAGGCCTTCTAGGCCTTCTAATGATGCAGGGCAGAGTGCAGGATGTGACAGGACCAGTGGGTGCCTGGGTCACGGGCCCACTGCCACACCTTTTTCGTTGTAGGGTGTGATAGGACCAGTGGGTGCCTGGGTCACGGGCCCACTGCCACACCTCCTTTGTTGTAAAGTCAGTCTCTTGGTGCAGTGAGGTCATAAGTGGGACCCTAACTTGGAGGATAAAACTCTCTATGCATCCTCGCATACCAGCACTACGCAAAGCCCTATAGGCAGACCAGGTAAACCCACATCCAGGATACGTGTAGATTCTAGCCAAGTGAATCACTGTCCTTTGAGATGGAAGAGGCTCAGTGTGTCAATCTGATACAAAGTTCCTGGTTGGTCTTTTCAGGGGATGATGCTGTACGAGGAGCTCAGTATTGGTTTTTGTTGCTGGCAGTTTAGACATCAGGCAGCATCCATAGCTGGATTAACTGTAATAAACAAAGGCCCAAGCTGCTGGGCCCAGGAAAAAGCTCCATCACTGCTGCCTTGCCTATCTGCTCATATGGCCACTTGCCAGCACAGGTGTGGCCATTCTGCCAATTACTAGCCAAGCTATTCTGCCCATTTGGCTGTTGAGTGGATGCTCCCTGATGGATGCCAGCCTGCAAGACAAGAGGCTCACACTCTACGTCCACTCCTAGAGCCCCATCCACCCATCTATATGCTGCTGTCCCACTCCTCTCATCCTCAGCCTTCTACACTTTGTCTTTCCAGGATCCTGGGCAACCAATCAGGCCATTTGCCAGTGCTTGTAGTTGGGCATATATTCTTGACTTAGGCTATTCCTTTCTCTGCTCAAAGTGTATGAGCAGGTTAATTCCCAGAGTTCTACCCAGTGGGAGAACGTTCAGCCCAGTGCTGCAAATGGAGCTGCTACGTGGCTGGGTATCTGGTAGTTCAGGGTCTTCTGTCATGAGTTAGCCAAGTGTTGTGGGGCTCCGTTTGGTAGATTAAGTAGGTACAGAGTGGTGACCACTATCCCTGCATTCTTTAACCCTTTGATAGTGGCAGTAATCTCCAACATTCTTTCCAGAGATGCAGTCTTGTTTTTTGCTGTTGTGACTTGGTTTGGTTTGTTTATTTTTTTTATTCTCTTGGACAGAAAGAAGGATACTTGGGAGTTGGGGGACTGCCCACGGTCAAGAAGTTTCCACTTGGCCCCACAAATTATGATACTTCCTGTTCCACAGGTCATGGAACAAATGCGAGGGTTCTCCACCTGCCAATCCCAATCAATTTCAATGATAGATTCTGGGATGGGTAAAGTGAATGCCAGTGGGTGAAGCATCAGCAACGCCTGGGACGGGACTCCAGCACCACCCTCCCCGACAGGCTCCCTACAGCAGGGACCATGGTGGGCCTTTGGGCATCTGGGCCAGCAATGCCTGGGCCGGCACTCCGGCATCGCCCTCCCCGACAGGCTCCCTACAGCAGGGGCCATGGTGGGGATCAGGGTCAGTGCAGACCCTGTGTCCAGCATCTCCAAAGGGCTGTCAGGGGCTCCTTTCCTGGGTGCATGTTTGTGTAGGTAAGAGGTTGTGGGCTTTTCTGGGAAACTAATGAGAAAACGATTACCAAGCATATCTGACACCATATTTTAGGAAACTTTCTCATAGGAACCTAAACTTCATCCAGTGGGTTTTGGATCTCAGAACTAGTTCTGAGACCAACACTGGAAAATAGATTGTGACTTTAGAGGGGTGACTGTCATGGCACCTTTTTCTCACTGATTTTTCTTTCCCTTTACTTCGGGTAGTGTCTATTGCCCCCAGACTCACTGCTATTTTCTTCTGTGGTGTCTAATCTGCTATGAAGCCTTTCAAGTGAGTTTTTAATTGTAGATATTATACTTTCCAGCTCTGGAAATGTCACTTCACTTTATCTCTTTCTCATCTTATATGTTCCTGTGTTTCTCGGGATCTTTGAACATATTTATAATAGTCTTACTAAAGTTTTCGTTTGCTGATTCCATCACCTCTTTCATTTCTGGGTCTGTTTTTTAACGTTTTTTTTCTCTTCATTATGAGTTATATTTTCTTGCATCTTTGCATATCTCATAATTTTAAAAATATTAAACACTGGATATTTTGAAAGTGACATTACTGCCTGTCAGGATTTTGTTTTCTTTTCCGGAAGTGTTGGCTTCTGCTCTGGCAGGCAATTAAGTTACCTCCAGGTCGACGCGATCCACAGAGGCTCTCTTCGAAATGTGCCGGGCAGGGTATAGACTAGTGTGCTCCTCTCCTCCAGTGACCCTCTTCCACTCCGGGTGTCACCCTTCTTGCTTTCCGACTGAATGCTGTGGCTCAGCAAAGCATCTTCATTTCAGATGAATAGAACTGCAATGCCACTCCCTGGGTGAGAGCCCTGGAAGTTGCTCCTTTTCGTGGAGACTTGTGGACACTTGCTCTTTCCCTGATAGCCGGCCTTCGCCTGGCCTCCTGTGGTCTCATCCTACACACACACACAACTCCACATTTGCAGTGATGCAGGTTTTTGGAGCTCTGCCCTATTATAACTCCCGCCTCTTTGAGAATCTCCCCTGGGAAGTTTAGCCACCTCAGCCTCCCTGCATCCCCACTTCCATGTCTTCAGCTCCATCCGAATGCTTTGTACTGGGCCAATTCTCTCTCCCCGTGCAGTCTTCTAGAAAATCCCTCCAGGCAGAAAGCCAGGGCATTCCCAGGGCGTGGGGTTGCCCTGACCAGGGTCACAGCCTTGCCCCTTCTCCGAGGTCGCAGGCTTGCCCTGCCTGTTGTCCAGTGTCTGGAAACAGATGCTCATGCATTTGTCTGATTTTCTAGTTGTTTACTGCAGGAGAGCAAGTTCTGTACGAGTGACTTTGTAATGGCCGGAAACAGAAGGCCCGGGCTCCAGCTGTTCCCTCGATATTGTCCCGTTTCCACGAAGGGTGCTGGGGAGACACTAAAGAGCATCTCATCGTCTTGTGAGGCAGCGCTCCCCAACCGTTTTGGCCCCAGGGACAGGTCTCATGGAAGACAATTTTTCCACAGAACTGGCAGAGTGAGGGTGGAATGGTTTCAGGATGCAACTGTTCCACCTCAGATCATCAGGCACTAGATTCTCATAAGGAGCGTGCAACCCAGATGCCTCCCGTGCACAGTTCACCATAGTGCTCGGGCACCTGTGAGAATCTAATGCCGCTGCTGATCGCTGATGGGACAGGAGGCGGAGCTCAGGCAGTACCACTGGCTCATGCCCACCTCCTGCTGTGTGGCCTGGGTTCCTAGCAGGACCAGTCCATGGCCCGAGGGTTGAAGACCCCTGTTATAAGGCACCTATTTCACTTGTGGCCTTTGAATTATCTTTATCTTCCAAAACAATGAGACATGGAGTCATTATTTCAGACACAGCAGGGGTCAGTGTGGGGCGGGGAAGGGGATATGGTGGATTCGTGGCTGTCAGTTACATCTATATGTACGGTCCCACTCCGCGTCTCAGGTTCCACCCCTCCCCAGTAGGGCCTGGCCCTGGCTCAGGAGAGCAGCCCCAGCCGCAGACGCCCTCCTCTGAATCCCTGGTGATCTCCTAAGTCCTGAGCTCATCCTCAGCTCAGCTGCATACGTCCAGCTGCAGGTGATTTTATGTCCATGCTGCCCCGGGGCCTCCGCGTTTAGCCTTAAGGTGGTGCTTAGTCCCCCGGAGATTCCCTCTTCATCTCTTGAGTGAATCAAAGGCTCTCAGCTGCAGCTGCCATTTCAAAGTCTGCACAGCCTTGACAGTTGTCATTTTCCTCACCCTAGCACATGACTCCCCTTCAACTCTCATACTATTCTCATCACTGACAGTAAACGCTGTAACAAGTGTGCATTACAGCATGTCAGGAGGGGTCCGTACCCTGTACCCATCAGTATAAAGTCCCAGTCAGCACCATTTGGAGGAAAGGCCACCTCTCAAATCCCCTCCTACAGCCTCCTTTCCAGGACAACTCCCAGGGCAACGTTAGCAGCATCTTACACTGGGTTCTCTGAAATAGACTGAGCTGGAGAGTCTCCTGCACACGGCTTATCTAAAATTATTTAGATGTCAATTCCACTTTATTTTTTCCATATTATCCACATTGAAAAATTGAGGCTTCAGCTACAGAAATTCAGGAAGAGATCAGAAATTCAGGAGAAATGTGGCCTGAGCAAAGGCACTAACCACAATCACTAAAGAGTGGGTGAGGGGCACAAGGGGGAGGAGCGTGCAAAGAGCTCTCCACAGTGGGGCAGGAGCAGGGCTGGTCTCCAAGTGACCTCAGGGCTCACAGCATCCCCATTCTGTGCCTTTCTTATGAAGGAGTAGGGCCCTGTCCTTTGCCCGGCTCCTCACATCCAGGGGCCTTTCCTCCGAACCCCAGATCTGGGCTGCTGGGGAGCCCTTGGGCTCAGTGACACTGTGGCCCTGGACCCTGCTTCCGGGGCCGGCTTTCTAACAGCAACTACAGTCTTTGCCTGAATGCACGTGCCTAAGATGAAAGATTCTAGGCCTTTTCTGAGGAATGGCACCAAAAATGGAAGCATGGACAGGGGCAGGAGCTGAGCAGGGCTGGGGAGGTGCAGCCGGACCCTGTCCTGTCCTGGGGTCACATCGCATGGCTGAGATGAAGCCAACATCACAGGAGGAAAATGACCCCAGGCCCATCTCCAATTCTTCATTGGCCCTAACAGAACAGACAGAAGACAGAAGCCCCCAGTTCTGAGGGTTGAGCACTGGAGACCCGGGGCCTGGCCAGGCTCCCTTGGGCGGTCAGCTCCCATCTCAGTGTGGGCCGTCAGCAGCAGGCAGCCCTGCAGCCTGGGCAGTGTGGACTTTCAAAACAGAGCCCCCGAAGGAGGGGCCAAGGCAGGTGGGGAGTGAAGGTTTTCCCTTCCCGTTTGCAGACATGGGAAGCCTAGACTTGCTTTGCAGGGGCTGGAGCGGCTGAGTCTGGGCAGCTACCCAAGTTTTGGCCAGAACATCGGGTCAAGGCCGCTCCCTGATCCCTCTGCCTTTTCTATTTAATGGGCCCATCACTCATGTTTAGGAGACCTTGTTTTCTCAGATTACAGCTGGAACCAGTGACTCGAAGGGCCAGAAAGCCACCGAAGAGGCTGCTGTTGAACCGAATCAAGGACAGGGGAGGCCTCCCTGTTGTGGTTGAGAGGAAAAGTGGCCCCTGGGCTGGACACCCGGGAAATGACTGGTCTTAATTTCCTGAGCACACACACACAACCCAATGGACACTTCCATGCTTAAAACAACAGCTAAGGCATTCGAAGCACCTGGGCTGTGAATGCCAGCACATCGGGCAGGGCGCAATGAAGCTCAAAAGGGATGCACATGGGGGGCGTTGCCTCTCCTGGGATAATCAGCTTGGTGGGTGCTACTTGGGGAGGGGTGCGTGCTGTTCCTACCTCACCCTGCAACAACAGACACGGTCAGCCTTCCCACTCATAGACCAAGGAACCGAGGCTTGGAGAGGGCAGGTGAACTGCCTGGCGGTGCAGGACGGAGCACGGTGAGTGTGCAGACAGTGGGGTGTGAGCTCAGAGTGGGCACCTCCTCCTCCAGCCATGTTCCCCTGGGCTCCCTGAACTCTTCCTCATTATGAAGTTGGAAAAATCCCAACTCTGAGGACTCAGCCCCTCCTCCACTCCTTCCGGATACACCCTCACTGCCGGGGTTACCTGGCCATTGCCCACATTCACCTGAGCTACAGGGTGAGGCAGAGCTTCTGTCTGGCTCTCCTGGCAGGCCAAGGAAAAAGGGAATCGGAAATGCAGTCAAATATCAGGGTGGGGAGGAAGGAAGACACATTTTTAATTCCTACAGCACAACATCTGTCTTTTCTTCTTTTGAATATAAGACATTTTCATCTGAGAAAAGTCTAGGTATTGAGAAGACCTATGGACCTGCATATAAATACCAGCACTGCTGCCTTTGGCTCAGGAAAGCATCAGTGGTCCTTTCTCTGTTGAGAAACTGGAAGCAGTGGCGCCCTGATCCCAGGCCGTCGTCCACCAGGCAGCAAAGCCATGACTACAGGCACATTATAAAACTTCAAAAGAACATTCCCATCCCATCTCATAAGCGGGGACTTTAGCAAAGATCACATAAGTAAATCTACCCGAACTATGGCCTGATTTCCTGACTTTTATTGAAGTTACAAATGAATGACCAATATCAGTGAGAAAATTCTTGTTATCTAGACAGATGTTTCTTTCAACAGTTAAATATGCAAGCCAGAAGGGGGCATTTTCTCTGAACACATGAGGTAAATAACACGAAGGAAGTTCTATTTGTCACTTCTAGACATCAAGGCTGTCTCAGCTTGGTAGCCTTAATCATTTTCAGAACCTGAAAATTAAACTATAGCTTGCTTAATTAACATGAGTTTGGAATGAATAAACATTAATTTGGGCATATTGAAGTTTGTTCACCATGGGTATAATCTTGGCTGTTACCAAGCAATTTTCTCACCAGAATTCCATTACTGCCTCTTCACATACTAGCTATTCTTCTATTTGTTTTCTTTCTGTAGAATTTGATTACAGCAAGTGTCTACAATGGATTAAATGAAGATGCCGTGGGGAGGCTCCAGCAGATGACAACAAGTCTCAACCTGCGCAGGTTCGCATTGACAGACAGCCCCAGCCCCGCACCCCTCCCCGGACCTGGTCCATCCATTCAGATGGCACGGCCTATCCCGCCACCCCAATGCTGGCTTTGGCCATGCCACCGCAGCCAACGCCCTGGAGCAGGAGACTTTGTGCATGGCTGCTGTCCGAAGCTGCAGAAGCAATGCATACATGGGAGACCTCACTGTCTGACTGTGGCAGGGATTGAAGGACTGGGAAACCCAGAGGAACAAAGGGTCTGCAATGAGAGGGCCTTCCTCCTCCAGGGAGAGAAGCCACTCCCAGCCCCATCAGCCTCCTGAGTGGTGCCTAGAGCCTCTGCTCTGTGGATGGCCCTGATTCATGTGATTACACGAGCTAGCCTGGAATGGCTGTTTCTTTTTTTTTTTGAGACGGAGTCTTGCTCTGTTGCCCAGGCTGGAGTGCAGTGGCGTGATCTCGGCTCACTGCAAGCTCCACCTCCCGGGTTCACGTCATTCTCCTGCCTCAGCCTCCCAAGTAGCTGGGACTATAGGCACCCACCACCACGCCTGGCTAATTTTTTGTATTTTTTAGTAGAGATGGGGTTTCAATGTGTTAGCCAGGATGGTCTCGATCTCCTGACCTTGTGATCCTCCCACCTCAGCCTCCCAAAGTGCTGGGATTACAGGCATGAGCCACCACGCCTGGCCTGGAATGGTTGTTTCTACTTCAAGTTCCTGCTTCACCCAACTTCAACTTTCCCTTATACAAGGGAGAGAGAGAGAGAGAGAGACAGAAAGAGAGAGAGAGAGAGAGAGAAAGAGAGAGAGAGACAGAGAGAAAGAGAGAGAGAGAGACAGAGAGAGAGAGAGAGAGAACATTGCCAAAAATGTGATCCTTACAAAATGTCATCAGCATACGGAAAATTATTTAGATGTCAATTCCACTTTATTTTTTCCATATTACCCACATTGAAAAATTGGGGCTTCAGCTACAGAAATTCAGGAAGAGATCAGAAAGGAGGAGAAATGTGGCCTGAGCAAAGGCACTAACCACAATCACTAAAGACAAGAACCTCCCTCAAGCCTCTCGGCTTTCCCTTTGCTTTGGTAGAAGGATCTGGAAGGTTGAACGAGGAACTCACTCAACCCAGAGTCACACACCTGAGACCAGAGGGTGCACATGGCCCACAGCTCAGTTCATTAGACCTCAGGATTTCTCCACTGTGAATGAGTTGTCCACATTTATAAGCTGAGCGAATTCACACAGGAAAATCTGGACTTCTGGTTTGGTTCAGTTTGCATCTTACATGGTAGTCCCATTCCCATGGGGCGGCTTTCTGGGCCCTGGATTTCATAACTACTGATCTCACCCTCTCTTCCCACTCTCCAGACGGGAGTGCAGAGCACAGAGAGGTCCTCCCAGGACTCAGGATGCGGCCCCTGGCTCCCTCTTGGCTCCTTCCTGGCCTCAGCTCCTGTCACACCCCTGGGCTTTCACTCTCAGCTCTGCCTCAGTCTGCTCAGCCATGTCTCTCTGGCACCTGGAAAGCCAGCACAGGGCATCCACTCTTCAGTTCACCCCTAGAGAGCAGCCCCACTTGACGCAGAGGAGAGGTGGGTGGCAGGGCCGGGGTGACGATGAAGGCCCAGGGTGGAGACAGAGCCAGGGACGCGAGCGCATGCTGGTTGGGGAGGCACAGAGCAGTTCACATGGAAAGGTCTCCTTCCACCTCCTGAGTGTGTCTCTTCTCTCTAGATGAATATGAGGCCTTTTAACTCTGTGGAACTGGCCACTGACATCCAAGGCTGGGATTTCCAGGCCAGTAGATTCCCACCTGAGCAGAACATTTGTAATTTTGAAATTTAACTTTGGAGGAAATACTTGTCAGTGGTTGAGAGGAGAGGTCATCTGTGACGCTGAGATGGTGCTGTGAGAATGTAAAGAGCCAGGTGACAATCCAGCCCCCTCACCAGGTCCGGGGACAATTCCGGGGGCAAAGGCACAAGAGGGCAGATGGAGGATGGGGGCTTTGGTGGACACTGCAGCGGACCTGCTGGTGGGAGCTTCCCCCACATATACCTCTCATTACTGCAAAAGCAGAACGTTCTCTGGACCTAGTCCCATGAGTGCGATCTGGCATCCACCCATCCAAGTGACCAGGCAAGATTTGGAGGCAGGGGCGGAGCCCAGGCCACACTCGAGCTGCAGAAGTTCTCCTGGCAAGTGCAGTTGTTAGAAGCGTGTGATTCCCCCATGGCCAGCACCACTGCGTCTGGTCATTAGTTCTCTGGCTGTGACAAGGCAGGTGGATCCTAACAGCACCATTCTCCGCCTGCATGGAGGAAGCTTGAGCTGAGGATTCCTCACCCACTTCTTCAGGGAGCCATGTGATTCTCAACTCCGATCCCCAGAAGTAACCTCAACTAAATCCCTTTCTGTTAAACTAGTTGAGAAAACTCAGATTAAATAATGAAGAACAAACCCGTTTTTCACTCCAGTGGACACCAACACCAAAAATGCAGAAAACAAGTAAAGTGACCCAGATTGTGAGGATGCTTCAGGCTTTTCTTTTTCATTCGTCATTCCTAAGCCACCATTTCTACTTCTTTCCCGAAAAACATCTCCATTCACCCCAGAACTTGAGCTCATCTAAGGAAGACACGGGCCCTATTGCAATTTGTCATACTTCACAGATTTTCTCGTTGTTTTCCCCTGATTTCACATACAGAAAACATTTTAAGTTAAGGAATATATGTAGTCTTTCTACCAAAAACTGTTAAAAGTCCTTA
Source organism: Nomascus leucogenys (assembly GCF_006542625.1). NCBI lineage: Eukaryota > Metazoa > Chordata > Mammalia > Primates > Hylobatidae > Nomascus > Nomascus leucogenys. Next base: position 2,152,561 of record NC_044383.1, on the reverse strand, counting down.
AACTAGATGGGAAGATATTTAATAAGCTGATATTCAGAAATGTTGGCAAAAGTTCACTTTTACTGGAATTGTAGGTGACAGGTGTGATTCCTCCTCTGAAGCCTGCTGTGTGCTGGGTCTCATGCCACTGCCTCCCTTATGGTGACAGCACACCGTCCCACCTGCTCGAGACCCCACCTCTCTCGTGGAGGGTCTGCACCTGTGCCTCCAGCTTCATATGCGGGGCTTTCATCTAGTCTCCAAAATATTATAGGGCACAACAGTATTCCTTAGAGAAGGAACAACTGTAGAATGTCATAACCATCCCTCTGCCATTTCACCAAGGACAACCCACTTAGTGTCTGGTCATCTGGACCACCCCACGATGCTCAGCAGGATTGGTAAAAGGTGGAATCAGCACCCAGCTCTCCCATTCCACAATGGCCGTCGCTAATGCTGGATGAACCAACAGCTGCTTCTTTGCTAATGAGCTCTAAGTAAAAAGAAATTTATCTCCGTGGCTGCCACTGGCAACTTGGCTGGTTGCCTGCGGCCATTGCACGGAGAAGTCAGGCGCTATAGAAGTGGGTCTTTAAGTGTCTCTTGCTTTCTTGTGCAGCCTGCATAATTTCCTATGTTGTAAGTATATTTTGAAACTAGAAAATCATTAACCCTACATATAATTAAATGCCCTTCCTTTTAATGGCTAGAATTGATTTTTTTAATGTTTGCTAACAGATTTGGAAATGGTGGCATTAAATATGTTAAGGAACCTTTATCTCATCAAATCTAACTTTAAAAATGGTCTTTATCAGATGCAGAACCCAGCTCACACAGAGGAAAGATGCACAGTCCTGTGGTAAAGCCCGTGAAAGGATCCCCCCAGTGAGCACCCCTGCCCCTCTTTCTTCAAAGTTCCTGCAAAGATGAAAATCACTCTCGAGTTAAGGGACTGGCTGTTCCCTCTGGGCATGCTGGGCATTTACCCTGCATTGGGCATGCTGCCAGACAAGGGGCACAAAGCCAAGAGTCAGGGCCAGCTGCATAGACAGACCTCACCTAGCGTGGGCTGGAAAGGCTTGCTTGGGGAGGGAACGTGAAAGCTGAGCCCTGAATTATGCAACCTTCTGTGAAAAGACAAAAGTAACAAGCATCCTAGGCAAGGGGAACAGAAAGGACAAAAGCCCAGAGGCAAGAAGGAGTGCGGAACCCTCCCGGGAGCTAGAGAAGGGCTGTGTGCTGGGACAGCATGGAGCAGCAAGGCAGAGGGCAGGAGCTGGGGCTGGGAGGGCGGCAAGTGCAGGCTGCACCCCAGCCCTGGTCACAGCCGTGGCTATGAACTGGAAGAGCCAAATGAGTATTTATGCCAGGGATGCCAGGATTTGTGAACGGAAAGCTCTCCTGGGCTATGTTGAGCAGGGTGGCGGAAGAGGAGCAAGAATGAAAGCACAGGCCGTGCTGGGAAGGCGCTGCCAGGGCCCAGGTGAGGGATGCACAGTGCTGGCATGAAGTATGAAGGCAGCAGTGAAATAGGGTGGCATATGATATAGAAAACGTCAGTGGGAGTTACCTGCTTTTGTCCGAATCTGAGGAATGCATGACGAGAAAGCATCACACCTGCTTCTAGGTCTGGGTCTTCAGATGAAGCCAACCAGGGTGGGAACCTGCTGGGAGGCGGCGGGTGTCGGGAGGCTCTGGGACTCATGGGCAAGGTTGCCTGGAAGAGGCCTGGGCTGCAGAGCTAAGCCTGCAAACCTCCAATGTCCAGCAGGAGCCAAGGCTGTGTGGCCAAGGGAGACCCCATCCTGAGAGTGCACAGAGGGGAGAGGGCTGCCAGGCTGGGAGCTGAGAGTGCTCACAGGCTGGTCTCTGGGGGTCAGGGACCCTGCAGAAGAGAAGGGCCACATCCTGTGTGGGGGATGCCTGGGGGATGCCCCTGGATCTGAGGAACGTGCCTGGAAAGGCAGGAGGGTCACCCACACAGAGGCTGAGGAGGCAAAGGCACAAGAGGGCAAATGGAGGATGGGGGCTTTGGTGGACACTGCAGCGGACATGTGGAGTCCGCTGGCTGCAGGGAAGACTTCCTGATGTGGGTATGAGCCTTTTCCCAGCACAGCAGAGCCAGGAAAGGTTCAAAACGGGGCAGTGCCTGCTTGTCTCTATAAGAACCGAAAATCTTCTGGCCTGGGCATTAGTCTTGTCAGGACCTGGAATCTGGGCTAGAGAGATTCATTCTCCTGGTTAGCTCACATCTAAAACAAAAGACAGGCCGGGCACCGTGGCTCCTGCCTTCGATGCCAACGCTTCGGGAGGCTGAGGCAGGAGGATCGCTTGAGCTCAGGAACTTGAGACCAGCCTGGGAAACATGGGGAGATTTTGTCTCTACCAAAAACTAAAAACAAAACAAAACTGGGGGTGGTGGTGCACGCCTGTCATACCCACTGCTCAGGAGGCTGAGGGAGAAGATCAGTTGAATACGGGAGACTGAGGCTGTAGTGAGCTGTGATTGCACCACTGCGCTCCAGCCTGGACAAAAGAGCAAGACTCTGTCTCAAAAAATAAATAAAATACAATACAATAGGAGAATGATATTTGCCAAAGTGCTACCATTGTTTAAGCATATTAAAGTTAGATAAAGATGTAAAAGTGTTGTGGAAAGGAAAACATTTCTGTTACTGGATGACATTATCAAACTAAGTGCTTGTGTGTGGCTCTGTCTACTTGAATACACAGGATATTGATTATCAAAAATTACCCAATCACGTTAAAAATAAAGCCAAGAATGTCGAAGCGTATTACTCCAGAAAAGCTTGCACACCAGGGGTGAGACGTCCAGGGCTTAGAACAGGGTGACTCAGTTTACTTCTGGTCCTGAAGACCCCTGCTCAGCTGCGGGAATTGTGAGCCCCTTGCTGAAGGAGGGTGGGATGCCCGCTGGTGCGTCCATCCTTTGAAGAAGCTCCAGAAACCTCAGCACTGATGGAGATTGTAATGAGAGGAGACTGAGCAGGTGGGGATTAATTAGTGGGGATGACAGGCACACGGGCAGGTGCAGGGACGTAATGAGGACAGACAATTGGAGTAGCCGCCAAGGAGGGAGATGAAAGGCCGTGGCTCGTCTGGGCTGCTTGTCGGAATCAGGCAGCTGAGGAGCTGCAGCCTGGAGCTGTGTGAACAGGGCTGGGGCTTGTCTCACACATTCTCTCTCTCTGGTCCCTGCACTGAGCAGGTGCTTAATAGATACCTACTGAGGGATTAAATCATATCCTCCTCTAAAATAAGAGAAATATCGTGTCATCCACAACCTCAGCCTGGAAGTCTCCACGTTTCTTAAAATTAGGTAACACAAAACTCAGAGTTCTGGAGTCCTGAGCAAGCGTCAGGCGTGAGCCAGGCTGTGTCCTCAGCTTCCAGGGAGAGTTGCCAGTGCCCTGATTTTTCATCTGGGAAAACTGAGGTCCAGAGAGGTCAAGTCTTCCTGGTAACTGGTGGTAACCTGGTATGTGGCAGCACAGGGGGAAGCCTCTGTGGGAACCGACTTAGTTTTGTTTAATTTCACAGGATTTTGAAAAAGCATAAGCTCTATTTCTATTTCTCTATTTTCAAGGCAGAAAGATGGGAACTGACAAAAATGTAAGGGAACAGACAGTGCACCATTTTGCTCCAACCCAAATGCCTAGAAGCAAGATATGAAGAATGGCCCGGGCTCCACAGGTCGGCCCGCTCGGCGGCTCAGCCATGCCCCAGTTTCAGGTAACAGAGCGCATAAGCTTGCCCAGCTGAGGCCAGTCACCTCGTCCCTGGACCCCACAGCAATCACACGGGGCGGCTGTCCCTGTCAACGTCTGCGGATGCAAAGCTCCGAAAGGCTTTGGACTTACTAGGTGGGCCTGTTGCTGAATCTCAAAGTGTCCTCGGCCCTTGATGGGGATCATCCCCCCAGGACCCCCGGGCTGCCTGCAACACTCTTGTCCCAACAGTCTGGACGGCAGGTGTCCAGCTCCTCCAGTGGGAGTTGGAGTCTGTATGATCTTTCTTTGAGCGGGGGCGTTTTCAGGAAGGCCCTGAGCTGGGCGAAGGAGGGCCGTGTGTGCCCCGCGCATAGAGTCCCAAGTCCCCTCTCTGCCTCCATCTTACAGGAAGGGCTCTGAAGCCGGGGGTCGTTGACCAACGAAGGATGGAAAAGCCCGTTGTGAAAATGGCAACCCTCATGCAGAGTGGGGGCTGGGGAGGGGGGTGTTTCCTGGTGAACTTGTAAGAATTCTGAAAAGTGCTGACCGTGGAAGGAAAAACTCAGATGTGTGCAGAATTGACAGTGGGCAGATTTGAACCAATAAACCTTCTATTTATTTATGTTGGGGGAGTCGTAAGTTGTATAAATGTGGAAACTATATGAAATAACAGCTTGTCTAACATTAGTCCCAGTAAAAAATTTGGCATGCATCAGTAAAAGAAACATATGTATACATATGTGCACGTGTGTGTGCACTGCCTGTTTGAAGATGCTGCAGTGATCCTGTCAACCTGATTAACAACTTCCAGCTTTAAGTAAATCTCAACCATTGTTCACTATTTCATTTTGAACTGTCTGACGTTAGTTTGTAATTCCATGTGTATTACAAGGGATTTCAAGGAGATGGTTAAAAAGCAGCTTTTCTAGTAACAAAAGAGAAAGTGGCAGGCCTTAGTAAAAGACCTGGAACACACCATACGCAAAGGCAAATGAGCCCATGCCGTGAGGGCCGGCCTGCAGGCTGGGGACGGCACCCCCACACCTGGAGTTTTCCTTGAGTCTCCACAACCCGAGAACCAGCAGAAGCCCCGAGGGCCTGAACAGACACATGTCCACAGCCAGGCCCAGCAGAAGGCAATGTGGAAGGAGCAAGTCAGCCCACCGTGTCTTTTTCCAACAACACAACTCCCATGAAGATGTGGCCAGGGACTCCCTTTGCAAGTCTCAGATTTCTCTGTAAATACAAGCTTCTTAAGTGTCTTTAGTCTGTCTCTTTGACAAAGGAAACCACAAATGTATCCTAAAACTGGGAACTGGACTAACCACCGTGGTTTAAGTTGCTGGTGGTGTTGTTTGGTTGTGTTGTCTGTTTTGTTAGACTCTTTAGTCAGAGGGCAGAGCAGGAACAACTTGGCCAGAACAGCCCGCATTTCACCAGAGGAGCCTGCCTGCGTTCTGCTGTGGTGTGGACAGCCCGATGACGGCAGGTGTCTGGGGAGAACCGCCCCTTCGAGGCTCTGGAGAAGCCCCTGGCACTCTGGCCAGGGACTAAAGGGAGCCACTGAGCATGCTTCTACTTCCCACTTTTCTTCATTTTGGCAAAACGAGTGTAGGCTGGGGAAACGGCTCTGAAGCTGTGCATGTCATCGGTGCTGGCCCTCCCAGGGAGGCAAAGATCTGTTCACGGTCTGGCCTCCACTAATGCCACTACATACTGGCCAAGACAGCCTGGCACTAACCCAGCAGAAGATTCCTCGGCCTTGGAACTGTGGGCTCAGGACAGGGGTAGCTGATTTGAGCCTGGAGCCCAGCAGGGCACCCCCGGGGGCTGCTGAGTAATTGTGTCTTCATCAACAACAACAAAAATGCTACTAGTTTTGGGTTTCTTCCAGAAACTGCCAGTTCCTCAAAAGGCCATGCATCTCCTAGCACTGGAAAAAAGCATGGACTAAAACCTCTATTTTAAAAGTCAAAGCTCAAAGCGGAGGGCCCTGCCTCAGCTCTGGATGGCCAGCAGTCCTCTGAGGCCAGGATCCTGCCCAAGTCTCTGGGGTCTATACCGGGCAGCTCATGAGAAACGAGCTCATGAATAAAAGAAGGGAATTGCTTCCCGAGCATGCCAGAGGAATGCTAACTGGGCTCCAGCATCTAAGCAGCCTTTAGAGCAAAGCCACAGCCATTAATGACTCTAATGATTTTTTCCTCCTCTGCCATGTACGATCCTCTTAGTTTTGGGAAACTATCGGTGCATGCTTGTTAGAGAGAGAAGTCTTCGAAATCCATCCAACTCTGCTCTACATCTGAGCCATTTATAATAGAAGACTGATTAATGTTTGAGGCAACCCCGGTGAAAAGAATCTTGGCTGAAATGCTGCCAAGCTTTCCATTTTTAAGGCTTGTCATCAGACTAAGTATGCTGATCTTGAAAAGTGTGGGTGAGGAAGAGGAGGAAGCTCTGAGGGGTGGAGGAAGGAGCACTTACCTGTCCGAGGACACGTCAGTGTCACTCGGGAGACCCCAGAGATGCCTGTCATCAAAGGCTTGCTGCTAAGTATTTGATTTATTTCCATTGCAAAGAGAAATGTTGCAGAACACTGGAGTCGTCATAATTTTTGTGATATTATAGGTATCTTCGTCAAACCCTAGGCTAAAAATTACATAAATTTGGAAATTTCTCAGAGGAGGAATGACCAAGGATTTGGAGAGTCAGTGAGTGAGAAGGAAGAGGGCAAGGCGAGGGGGGTCTCCTCCCACCCCCATCACCCTCCACCCACTGCCCACAGCCCAGTCTGTGTGCCTGCTGGGGCCCCATCCCCCACATCCCGGCCCCACCCTAGCCCACCCCCTCCCCCAATTGGCAGGTGTCAATCACACAGAAAACAGAAAATTATTACAACAACCCACTGAGCAGACCCCAGGCCCCTCCCCTCCCTGTCCAGCTGCAAGAAAGCCAGCAAGTCCGGTGGAGGCAGAACCCCATGAGCCTCTCTCCACCCACGGAAGGTGGAATCCCATGAAATGTCGCCATGCTTGACTAGCATGCTGGATCACAAGAGAAATTTCAGGATACAAACCTTGGAATTTCATCTCCAATGAGCTGAGAAGCTCTGTATTGTTTTTTGTATTTGGAATGCAAATATTTGCTTGTAACAAATAGGAATGCAAAACCATTAAATAGATCAAAGTCGATAGTTTTCAACTACAAGAGACCCATGCAAGTGAGGTGGAGCTGGAAGATGAATGATGGTTGGAACGCGGTGTCTGGTGGTGAGACCTCTGCCTCTGACTCACTGTGCCTGGGCCCCTCCCTGGGCCACTCCCCAGGCAAGGATGCACCTCAGCAGCCACCCTCTGCCCTGCCTGTTACCTCCTCTGCTTACGACTGTGCCTCCTGGATCGCAGGTGGGTGCAGTCATTCCTGTTCCCTTTAGAGGTGCGGTAGCCTCAGAAGACCACCCTGGCCAAGTGAACCTGCACCCTGATTCCTAAGCCCAGCGATGGCTTGGAGACTCTACCCTTTTGATCTCTGGCTTTGGACAAGTCTGTTGCCTCCCAAGCCTCAGTTTTTGCTCAGAGAAAAAGACAGCCGTGGTCATTGTTCTGCTGACAAATTTCTGCGGTCCCCTCGTCCTTCAGAGAGGAGGAGCTGGTCCTGCCAGCAAGGGCTGCCTCTCGAAGGCAGAGAGGCTGCTGCTGGGGGTCCGAGTTCCCTGCCCTGTGGGGCCTGACAGAAGCCCGGTTGGAGCACCCCCTGAACTCCTCTGGGATGCACATGGCCAGATGCCCGCAGGCAGAGCTGCCTGCGCCAGGCTCATAAGCAACGTTTGCAATGAATCTGCTCCTAGGAACATACTTGAATTCTGCTCAATAGGGAGTGTGGAGCCAAAGCCAGATGTTGTTGGGTGAGGCGTCCCGCCTGCACCGCTCAGCCCTGCCGGAATCTTTCCCAGGGGCCTGTGGAAATGAATGCCTGGGCCCAGCTGCTGGGCAAGGAGGTGGGTGGCACTTGGTGCTTGTCCACAGCTGGGCCTCTCTTGCCACAAAGAAACAAGGAAATGAGGACAGCCTGGCTGCACAGGCAGGATTCGGAGAAGTGACTGCTCCCGCCTTTGCCCAAGGACAAAGTGTTCTGCAGAGCACTAATGCAGGTTGATCTTGTCAGGATCACAGGCTGGGTGCTACTGCAGGCACCAGTGCCCCTGGACAGAGGCTGGAGGCTGGAGGCTGGAGGCAGTCCCCCCAGGGCCACCACAGCGTCCTCAGAGCGGGGCCGGGAAGTGCTCCTCGGCCCTGCTCTCTCCTCCTTCTTTCCTTTCCTTTCCCCTCCCTTTTCCTTCCGTCTTCCTTTCCTTTCCTTTCTTTTCCTTTCCTTTCCTTTTCCTTCCTTCCTTCCTTCCTTTCTTCCTTCCTCTCTCCCTCCCTTTCTTCCTCTCTCTCTTCCCTCCTCCATCCTCTCTCCCTCTTTCCCTCTCTTCCTTTCTTTCTCCCTTCCTTCCCTCCTCTCTTCCCTTCTCCCCCCACCCTCCCTCCCTCTTTCCCTCCCTTCCTGCCTTCTTCCTTTCTTTTTTGCATTCATTTATGCTCTATTAATAAACAGCCTTTTATGCTCTTTCTTTTTATTATTTTTTCACTCATTCCTCTATCCTTTTATTCATTCATCAGAATGCCCAACCTTTTACTCATCCATTAATGCATAGGCTGAGCACATATTCCAGGGGTGCCTGCCAGGCCCCAGGCCTGGTGCATTTCCTGGCAGTGACTCCCTCTGGTGACATGGGCTGGGCAGCAGCACTGGTCCCAATGTCACTTTCGCAAGCCTCCCTGACTTTTTTATATTTGTGGGCAACTCCCTGGGGCTCACCTTGCTGTCAAACTTTCAGGTGTTTGAAAGGGCGACAGGCTCAGGTCTTTCCTTGGTGTGAGAGCAGCTGGTGGCCCCCTCTGCAGCCTGAGCTTCTTGTCTGAGCCCAGCATCCGGCCCCAGGGTCTGCCTCCACCCATACTTTCTGCCCCAGTGCCCCCAGCTCAGGCCCCAGCGCCCCCAGCAGAGCCTGCTCTGCCCCCACCTGCTTGCAGCTTCCTCCTAGGAGCAGCATCCTTGTGTTTCCATTGGTGAAAGAACACAGGCTTCCCAGCTGGGAATCCTGGCAGCCTTCACTGCCCACTCAGGGCAGCAAAGTCAGCCCCATGGGGCTCTTCCGGGGATGGAAGCAGACTCTGGAAAAAGGCTCTTCCCATGGTTGGTACTTAAATTTGTGTTTAATTAGAGTCAAAATAGGGCCCTTCAACAATATAATACCTCTAAATTTAGATGTTATTAAGTATTTGTTAAAAGGCCCTGAAATCCAGGCCCTTTTCCGGTTGGTGGTGGACACAGCTCCCATGGCCAATTCAGTAGCCGTGTCTGGGTTGGGGAGGTGGCTTCTCCAGGGTCCTCTCAGGCCCGTGTGGTGGACGGCGCCTTCCAGAAGGGAAAGGACTCCCTCCCACCGGGAAAGCGGCTGGGTGCAGATGAGGGCCACGCAGGTATGTAGTCATGCCTGGGACACTCACCAGGGCCTCCTCACCTGAGCGCTGCAGTCTCCTTTAGATGCCTCCCTTTCTTACATGTCTAACCCAAAATTACAGCTTAAAACAGTTCTTAAAAAATCAAAAAATGGGAAACACATCATCTGAGAGAAAGAGCTGAGTGTTCACCTTGGTCACACAGAGCCCAACCCCAGCAACATCAGAAAGCAAGTCCTAAACCAATGGCCACGATCAGAACACTTGCCCAAAGCCCTCGATGCCTTTAGAATCATGGTTTATTTATGGGAGCAGCAGGCAAGGGGTCTCATTTTTTATGCTGCTCTATAAGAAGACAAAACTCTTGCCTTTATCATCTGAGCTATTTGAGTCATCCACTAGGTTTTCCTAGGACGTTAGAAATACACTGTAACCCTCTTGATCTATGACTTTGCCACCAGTGAAAATGCTAACGAGATATTTGTAATCAAAAGGCAGCTTAAAATGCAATAAATTTCAATATGGAAAAGTGATAGTTCACATACAATAGCTTTCAGAGTCCACCGTAGATGTAAGCTGAGTGAGAATTACGGAGCGTGAGCTGGGCACCGTGTTTTGCCCTCTCACTCAGCCTGAACAGCAGCACCTTGTAAGCCCCTGCGGGCAGGGCACAGGTGGCAGCTGGGGGCTGGAGCTGGACATGTCCCCTGGACAGGGGGTCAGGTCGCCGAGGAGCCAGCTCCAGCCCAGCCACCTGCACGTGCCCCATCGCTGAGGAAGGTAGCTGGGAAGCCCAAGGTCCTGGCTGAGAGGCGATGCCATGGGAAGGAGCAGGTCTGGGAATCTGTGAGGGTGTTCCCGGGGGCACAGCCACTTCCAAAGTGGTCATCACTGGTCAGCAGGGAGGGAAGAGGGAGGGGCCTGAGCCTGACCCAGACGCCCCCTCCACCCCAGGCCAGGTGCTCCTGCTTACCCCCGACGCCCACACCTTGCTGGTGAGTAGCTGTTGATTCTGCCCACGGGGCCGGCCCCATGCACACGTGACCCTCACAGCGGGGCAGGGCCCCGAGCTCAGGATGCCCGCCACAGACCTAATGCTCTATGCATCATCAGGAAAGCCTCAGCCATGTTTGAATGGGAGACCCCACGTTGTCATTTTGCACCGGGACCCCGAGATTATGCACCCAGCCCCTCCCACCCTCATTGCCCTGCCGTGTGCCCTCACCCAGGCACTCTGCCGTGCTGCAGGCGCCACCTGCTCCCTGTTCCCATCTACCCAGCATCGCCTGGTCAGAGACAATGGGATGTGCCCCTCAGATCTTTCCAGGTCCCTCCTGTCCTGGGCACTGCCAGAAGAGGATCACCTAAAGGCACTACAGCCTTCGGGATGGGAGCTGAGTCACCCATACTAACCCAGCTAGAAGGAAGGTAGAAGAAAGGAGGGAGGGAAGGAGTAAGGAGGAGGGGAAGGATGGAGGGCAAAGGAAAGAAAAAGAGGGACAGAGGGAGGAAAGGAAGGAGGAAGAAAGGAAGAGGGAAAAAGAGGGAGGGAAGGAAGGAGGAAGAAAGGAAGGGAAAAAGGAGAGAAGGAGGAAGGCCAGCTCTCCCCTCCTCTCACTCCATTGCCCGCAGATGCCTGTCCTGGGCTAAACCCCCGCAGGTGGAGGCAGGAATCTTTGGCTGCAGCCACACTCCCCACCTCTGCTGGTGGAAAGTAGTGCAGACTCTTCACGGGACAGATGGGAGGTGGAGGCAGAGAGGGAGGGGGCGATGGAGCCAGGTGATGGAGAGAGGAAGCAGGGGAGGGAGAGGCTGAGGGAGTGAGTTTTGTGCATATGGAAATCAGGTTCATTCTGGCATCCAGGTGGAGGTGTCTAACAAGCTGGGCAGCTCTCCTAGGAAGGCAGGAAAGTCTGAAAGATTTTCTTTTGCAAGTGTAATACAAAAACAAAAGAAGAATGATAGTTAAGTGCATAAGCTTGAGTTATAAGGAAAGAGCTTTAACTGCATGGAAAATGCACTTGTGTGGGCTCCTTTATCCTTTGACTTTTCCTAGCTGTTATTCAGGCAGCATTGAATGAGGGCTCAGTGGGCACCAGGCATGGTGCAAAGTGACGAGGATGCAGAGGTTGGTCATCGGGACCTGCCCCCAAACACATTAGGGTCTGGAGGGCCAGACAAAGATGTCAAGAGCCTGGAGTAAGCACAGGATGGAGATGAGGCTCCCTTGGAGGCGAGAACCAGGATGGAGACCCTGGGAGGGGCAGAAGCATCGCAGTGTTTAAGCACCAACAGGTGAGCTGCCCAGCTGTGCAGGGATGGCTCCCTGATGCTAATAAGATTAAAAATGAAACAGGGAAAGAAATACAAAGTCACTTAAACTCGAGTTCTTAACTGTAAATGTCTTCTTGCACATTTATCTATCTTTCATATTTTTAACTTGATTTCCTGATTCCTTGATTTCTTTTATGTGGACGGGTGGGTGTGTGAGTGCGAGAGCGAGAGACTGACTGATTTGGGATGCATCCTCCAGTACAAACAGGAAGCCTGGCCTAGGCGTGGGAAGCCTCTCCAGGTGGCCTAGGCCCCTCTCTCTGAGAGTCTTGTCCCTGCTGGTGGTGTGGTGCCCGCATGGCCGGCTGAGCATGGTCCTGCTGGGGTATGAGATGCTAAGGCATGAAGTGTCAGGGCCCATATCATACAGTGTTTCCCTCTGCCTCCATCCATCTCCCTTCCCCATAAGTGATTTTTTTTTTTTTTGAGGCGGAGTCTCGCTCTGTCGCCCAGGCTGGAGTGCAGTGGCACGATCTCGGCTCACTGCAAGCTCCGCCTCCAAGGTTCACGCCATTCTCCTGCCTCAGCCTCCCAAGTAGCTGGGACTACAGGCACCCGCCACCGTGCCTGGCTAATTTTTTTTGTATTTTTAGTAGAGACGGGGTTTCACCGTGTTAGCCAGGATGGTCTCGATTTCCTGACCTCGTGATCCACCCGCCTCAGCCTCCCAAAGTGCTGGGATTACAGACATGAGCCACTACGCCCGGCCCAGAAGTGATTTTTGAACTCTTTACTGATTATAGGTATAAATACACTGTTCTGTCAGATAATGTTCCTGGAGTGGCCTTGGCCCTCTCAGTCCTGTTTGGTCTGCTTTGCCACATGCATTTCTTCACTCTCCTGCAGAGCCTGTGACTCCCGTCACTAATTATCAGAGCCTGAGTCTGATCCAAAACTTCAGGTTCTAATTCCTCAGATTAAAAACAAACATAGCTAATTTTATTATTTGACGTTCAACTTTAAATTGGAAAAAATTTAATGTCTATAGTTGATCAGACCCAGTGCAGAAGAAAGAAATTGTCGTTTAAAAGTTCCAGCTGCAGCCCTGAGATGTGTTAATGACACTCACCTGCAGCTCCACGTGAACTCATTAAAACTCTTAATTATACCTTTTAATGCAAAGTGGAAGGTTTTAGGTGATGGATTCTGTGTGGTTTGAATTTTTAAACAGAAGTCCCAGGGCAGAGGCTGAGCTGGCGTCTCTAGTAGAAGCCATGCTCCAAGGTCTGGCGGACCTGCCCACCGCCCACTGCCTGGGACCAGGGTCCGATTCTCCCCATTCTTCAGTGGGATGGGGCCACCTCCTCCACAAGCACTTTTGAAACCTTGTGTCCCCACCATGTTGTTACTGAATTTCTCCTTGGAGGCTGGAAGAATGGGGCGATTGGGTAGAGCCCCCAGGGCCCAGATGGCCAAATGCTCAGCCCACAGCAGCCAGGCAGGTGCCTGAGGCAAGGCTGTGACCACACCATGTCCTGCCATGGACAGTTCCTCTTCCTCTCGTTCCTCCCTCTCCCTCTCCCTCTCCTCCTCCATGTCCTCCTCCCTCTTTGGAGAAGCCCTGACTTCCACACCATGCCGTGGACTCCTGGTGCCACGGGCCACATCTCCCTACACCTTTTGAATGTCCACCACAGTTCTCTACAATGGAGAAGTAAGAGACTCTTGTGGCCCTATCAACTCCAGTAGGGATGGCGCCAGGTTCAAGAGGCTGGAGAAGAGACCCGGGGCCAGCAAAGGAGAGATGGGGTTTCACTGGGGGCTATAGACAGGGGAGAGAGTCCAGCGGGCTGGGCAGGAGAATCGTGACCACTCAGCACCCTCCCCAAACAACCTCCACCCGGCAGCCTTCATTTACCCCAAAACAAAGGGTCTCAATCCCCTGTACAACCTGCAACCCATGGGACAGGCTGGGGGCTCAGATGTTCCTCACAGGTAAGAAACAAATCTTCAGGTTGTCCTCTCCTGGATTCCTTAACTCACAACGCTGAACCGCACTCAGGTGCACCTGCCATCCAGGGTCATTCTCACGCTGGGCTTCAGGTGCTGCTGTCAGGCACACTCACTGTACACTCATCCACCAAGGGGGCTGGCAGTGGCAGAAGGAAGACCCAGGGCCCATGCCTGCCTACCCCAGCAGGGCATCAATGTGGAGGGCAACAGCAAAACCACAGAAGGGCTGTGTCCTTCACTCAACAAACACCCACAGGGGACTGACCCTCACCAACACAGAGCCACCTGCACACAGGTGAGCACAAGGGGCTGTCATAGAGGCTATAATAGATCACACAGGGGTGTGATGGAGACCTGCTCTCAGGTGAGTACACAGTAGTGAGATGGAGACCTGCACTGAGGTGAGTACACAGGGGTGTGGGGGAGACTTGCACTCAGGTGGGTACAGAGGGATGTGGGGGAGACCTGCACTGAGGTGAGCACACAGGGGTTTAGTGGATACCTGCACTCAGGTGAGCACACAGAATCAAATGACACGTTTGTGGAGCCTGGGTTGAAGGAGGGAAGCACAGTGGCTGATGACCCGGGAACTCAGGATGCGGTGCCAGCAGAGCACAGGCTGGAAGCCAGGATCTGAGACTGGGCGTGTGCAGAGCTGGAACCGGGTCGTGGGTGAGGTCCCTCTTTTGAGAACTTTTACAACTCAGAACGGAAGAGCCTTCCCACGAAAGCGCCAAACTTGAGCGCTGCTCGGGGAGTCTTCACTAGGTTGAAACAGAGGGGATTCCGCCGCTGCAATGGAACCAGCTCGGCGGAGGTTCCAGGACAGCGGGCTGCGTGGAGGAGTCAGGCTCCTGGGAAAGGTGACAGGCTGTAAGTTCAGGAAACTGCGGAAACAGCCACTTGAGCATCAGTTTTCTCACCGCTGCAGAGTGTGGAGAATGCACAGGGCCTGGGCTTCGAGGCATCTGTGTGACTAGGCAACCACAGTGGAATGGCTGGGCTCACTTTTTCATGTCGTTTAATTTCTCCGCTGTCACAGCAGCCACAGGACCATTGCACAGACAGACACACAGTGGAGCAGACAGAGCTTTTGAAACTGAAATCTGAGCACTGGAGAAGGGAACCAGGTGTATTGCTCCCAAGATGAAATGGGGACTTCTTTCAGCATCCTCTGGGGCTGCAATTAAAATCGGTTTTGGTTCTTGAAACCAGTTGACGCTATATTGTTCAATAAATGTCTCTAAGGAGAATGAATAATGCCATCATCATTCAACATAGTCCTTCAACCTTTGAGACTTGTCAACACAGGTTAGGCTCAAATGCCCAGTGAGATGTGGGGGGTGTTCCATGCAGGTGGGCTGGTGCCCTGGAGCTTTGGTTGGTAAGATGGTCTAGCAGGTAACATGGAGTGGGGAGAGGGGGAGGACAGCGGGCTTCCCGGCGAGGACTGAGCGCATGGGGATCTGCTCCACATCTCCATGAAAACCTTCACTAGAACCTTGACCACTTCAGCTCTGGCTCCTGGCAGCTGCCTTAAGAGGCTAGGACAGAAAAATGGACTTTCTGTGTTAGAGCCAGCAAAGGGGGAAGCAATGCACAAGGGCAGTTCCCCCCTTAAATCACACATCCAGACAGGTGTGGCCGGGCTGCGGTGTACGGAAAGGATTTGTGATATTCACCTGCGTGGAGTCCTGAGGACTGATTGGAAGTGATCTGTGCAAATGTCAATGCCATTCATCTTTAATGAGAAGATGAACCCTCCCGACCTTATGAGCTTTGGAATTAGAGAATACATTGGTTGATATCCTGTCATTTTCAAAACCAAATAAGGAAAGACCATGAAAAAAACCGAGTGTGATATAATCTGCTTGGCCTTGGTCTCCAAGAACGCATTGGCACCATCTGCAACTGCTGCTAGTTAGTTAGTGGCAATGTCACCATCATGATGGATGGCTCCATAATGCCATGCCAGCTGGCAAGGCACATTTGGGGATTCAGGCTGTGTAAGTGAGATCAAAAAATTATCAAGATAGATAGCATGATAGAAAGATGGAAGGGAGTTTTGGGTAAGGTGTTAAGAATTCATTGTGTGCATGCACGTGCCTACGAGTGTGGTGCTGGCATGTTACAGGGAGGCACCCGCGTGGAGTCCTGAGGACTGATGGAAGTGATCTGTGCAAATGTCAATGCCATTCATCTTAATGAGAAGATGAACCTCCGACTTATGAGCTTTGGAATTAGAGATACATTGGTTGATATCCTGTCATTTCAAAACCAAATAAGGAAAGACCATGAAAACCCCTTTCATCTTCATGACACTGCAATTAATAAGAAAAATAATTAACTGTCAGGACGGGGTCACGCCTGTAATCCCAATCGTTGTTGGAGTTAGAATCCTCCCAGCCTTGTGTGACCACATAACTTTCACCGGTTCTAGCCCTCTCTCTCTCCAGTAAACCCAAGCCTCACGTTAGTCATGGGAAATGTGGACAGGCTAACACCTGGAATCTTCCTGGGGTTTTGCAGAAACTCCAAAGGAAACTCTGGAATGCTGTATGCAGGACGTGCCTCCACCCCTTTCATCTTCATGACACTGCAATTTAATAAGAAAAATAATTAACTGTCCAGGAGCGGTGGGTCACACCTGTAATCCCAACATTTTGGGAGGCTGAAGCAGGTGAATCACTTTAAGTCAGGAGTTCAAGACCAGCCTGGCCAACATGGTAAAACCCCGTCTCTACTAAAAATACAAAAATATAGCTGGGCAGGGTGGCAAACACCCATAGTCCCAGCTACCGGGAAGGCTGAGGCAGGAGAATTGCTTGAAGCCAGGAGGCGGAGACTGCAGTGAGCCGAGATGTTTCTACTACACTCCAGCCTGGACGACAGCGTGAGACTCCATCTCAGAAGAAAAAAAAAGAGAGAGAGAGAAAAAGGAAAAAGGATTAACAAAGTTCCAGATAGAGACTCAAATATAATCAATGTGTTTGGTGATCACCGAATTTGTAGGAAGACTTGGACAAACAGACCCCAAGTTCACAAGAGTGAAGTCATTGTCCATGATGCTAGAAGTTATTAGTAAGAGGTATCTGCTTTCCAGAGCTGGTGACTTATTAATCAGTCATCGAGTGTGGACTGAAAGCTGCTGCAGAAGTGAGGAATCATCCAACATTTTGCAGATAGTTTTAAGCAGCTACCTCGGTAAGCCCTATTGTAGCATTGAGGACACTGTGGTCAGTCAGGGAGGAAAGGAAAAAGGTTCCAACCCTAAGACATAAACCACTGTGCATTTTATATGATTTATCATTGTCAGCATACATAATTTAGAATATAAAGTTACATAATTATAACTGTTAAAAGAAGTATGTTATTTATCATTTATATTGAATTTCTATAATACGCTAGTGAGTTTTGTGTTCTAGGGAAAAGCTGCTTATGGATCTGCTGGGCTGGGCTGTGTCTTCATAAAAGTAAATGATATAAAAGACCCATTCTAATCCCAAAGGGTCTTGGCCTCCACTGTTGACTAAGCCTCACAGCTTAGATATGTAAACCTCATGTCAAGATCAAGGAATCAGTCAATCCTTCAGTCAATAGCACAAAGTGCTTTCTTTCTGGGAAATCTCACAGATGACTTGAGTTGGTGCATGAACTTCAGCTTCCTCTCAAAAATTCCATTCAGCTTCTTTTCTCACAGCCCAAACAACAAGCAATGTGACACAGAAATAGTGACAGCAGAATGGTGTTATCACCACACAAAGGAAGAGTACGGCACGAGCCTCTGTAACATGCATTCACACTTTACTAAGTGATTAAAAAAAAAAAAACCTATATTTAAATATTGGCATTGAGATTTGAGATTCTTGAAAGAAATGTGTTAGCTAAATGCAACATTAAGAATTCAGCTAATTTTTTAAATTTCTATTTTTTAACATGAAACACGACATAGGGAAAACTCCACATTCCTCATACGTCTACATTTCTAAATTCTCTGCAATATGATACTTTCCTAAAAATAAGGTGGAAATGAAAACGCAGACATAATACAGCTTGCAGACGCGTGCGGAAACACAGACGGCTATAACACACACCGGAGGAGCCAGCTCACACCAACGCTGCTGTTGGGTGACCCTCCAAACCCACAATGCGGTGTTGCAGAAACACACACAAGGTGTCCCGCAGAAATACATTCGAGTTGACATGTATACTTGTCCTTCTGGACTCACCAACCCTGATTTCAAGAAACAGGCCAGATCCTCGGGAGCACCAGCCCCGGTGTCACTTTGCCCAAGAGGCCATGGAGATTCTGATGTGCACTTCCTGCCCAGAGGGTCCCAATAGGCTCTCAGCCTTTTTTTCTTTGCCTGTCCAGATATAAAACTGAAAAAGGGGCTGGACACAGTGGCTCACGCCTGTAATCCCAGCACTTGGGAGGCCCAGGAGGGTAGATCACGAGGTCAAGAGATCAAGACCATCCTGGCCAACATGGTGAAACCCTGTCTCTACCAAAAATTAGCCAGGCGTTGTGGCACGCTCCTGTAGTCCCAGCTACTCCGGAGGCTGAGGCAGGAGAATCGCTTGAACCCAGGGGGCGGAGGTTGCAGTGAGCCGAGATTGTACCATTGCACTCCAGCCGCCTGGATGACAGCGCGAGACTCCGATTTAAAAAAAAGCCAAGAATGAGGCCCCAAGCTCACCTCCTGCTTCTTCCATGTGCAGAGAAAATGCAGTTTCCTTGAGATTGTTTTAAGGTCATGATAAAATCAGGCAAGATATCATCAGACTCTTCTAAAATCAGCAACACCGAGGGAAGTCTGAACACCAGGCTTGATTAATCTCTACCCAAAACAATACTCCCAACAGGCAGGTCCCACACGGGCGCTGATATTTGAGCTTTTAGCTGGTGGGAGTTACTTCAGCAAATGTGTGAGCAGCTCAGTCCTCCCCTGGGGACTGTGTCCTGCAGGAAACGGGCAATTTCGTCCAAAACTAGGCATCAGCCTGCAGCCCTCAAGGTGCTTCCCAAAGTCGGAAATGACTGGCAGCCACGACAGCCAGTCGCGCTCCTTCTCTCATTAGAGGTGGTTCAGTGGATAACCAGCCCCACCCAGCCATTCAGCTGTAACACGAGAATGTGCACATACGCAGGCACACACATGCTCACATGCACACATGTGCACATACACTCCATCACATCAATGTAAAATTTATATAAGAAAAGTGGGCCGGGCACAGTGGCTCATGCCTGTAATCCCAGCACTTTTGGAGGCCGAGCCAGATAGATCACCTGAGGTCAGGAGTTCAAGACCAGTCTGGCCAACATGGTGAAACCCCAAATCTATTAAAAAACCAAAACATTAGCCAGACATCGTGGTGGGCACTTGTAATCCCAGCTAGTCAGGAGGCTGAGGCAGAAGAATTGCTTGAACATGGGAAACGGAATTTGCAGTGAGCCAAGATAGCTCCACTGCATTTCAGCCTGGGCAACAGAGCAAGACTTCATCAAAACAAAAAAAAGGAAAGTGAAGGGCAAGACCAGTTGTAGTGGCTCATGCCTGTAATCCCAGCACTTTGGGAAGCCGAGATGGGAGGATCACTGGAGTCTAGCAGTTTGAGACCAGCCTGGACAACATAGTGAGACCCCATCTCTACAATTTTTTTTTTTAATTAGCCAGGTGTGATGGCGCATGCCTGTGGCCCCAGCTACTCAGGAGGTTAAGGTGAGAGAATCACTTGAGCCCAGGAGGTCACGGCTACAGTGAGCATGATTACGCCACTGTACTCCAGCCTGGGTGACAGAGCAAGACCCCATTTCAAAAATAAATGACAACAACAACAAAAAAAGTAAAGGGCATATCTTGGTGGAACCTCCTTAAGACTAATACTTTACAGTTATAATTTGTTATTTCTATCCTTTCCCCAGGAGAGATAAAAGTCACTGGATGTGCTTGAGTGCCTGAAAGACTAAGGTCTAAAATAAGGCATTTGGCTTCGGTTCTTCTAGAATCTGGAAGATGGGTCCACAGCTGGGCTGGCCTTCCTCAAGATCTCCTGCTGGAGAAATGGGGCGTAAGTATTGATCTTGTTTAGCTCAATCAGGGCAAAGCCGTCCAAGGCTAGGATGGACCTGTCTCTCCAGGCGATGCAGGTATTTTTGGTCCCAGCCCCACCATCAGCATGCCTCTTTCAAAGTGGCAACTGGGTGTTTGGGGCTCAGAGCCTTCCTAACCTCACAGCACTGCTGGGGGAGGGCTCCCCAATGCCCAGAGATCCTTCATTTACGATGTGGCTCCCTCAACTATCTCAGCCAGAGAAGAAGCTGACAGCCGGCCGCCCAAGGGACCCCCCACTGCCTTTGCTTTGGGGCCTCCTCACTCCCACTCCAGCAGCAGGTCCCACAAAAGGCTGGCCACCTCTCCAGGCAGTTTTCAGTGACCAGGAGCTGAGGAAGGCACAGGTGGGCAAGCTCTCCGCTCCCTGTGCTGCCAGCTCCTGCAGCTGTGGGCTGCCCAGAGGCTCAAGAGGAGGCCCCGCTGATAGGATGCACCTCTCCCTCCTCTAGTGAGGCCCCACCTTGGGACCCGCACCACCCCCACGGGCTCCTTCTCTTCATCACAACCCCATCCAGAGACGAAGGTTTCCTTTGACTTCCCCCCGGAGGAGGGCAGGAACCAAGAGCAGAGAGAATGCCCACACCAGGCATGGGAGGACTCCTGGGGCCCACACCAAGCAAGCCTGGGCCCTGCCCCACCCCTCACCACCATAAATTCAGAACTAACATTAGAAAATCCTTGGTGTTTCTGGCAATTCATGGCTTTCAAGCATTTTGCCTAATTGCACAGTTTTATTTTGAATATCTGAAGCTATGCATTAACACTGTGCTTTCTTTACATTCTTTCTGGAAAAAAACCCTAATTCCCCTACCACTCAGTGCAACTCAAGACAGAGGTGCCTTGCGATCACCAAGGAAAAACTCATGCATTTAAAAAAGGCTAAAAGAAAAGCACTTCAGTCATTTTTTAGAAACATCATGCTGTGTACGTTTGTATTCTCACTTCTTAAGACGCTATCATTCCAGTGTCTCTTCTCTTGGGCAATTGTGCCAACCACATTACGTTATTTTCCAAGTTTGGGGTGAGCTCCCCCAGTGAGCCCTGGAGGTCGGTCTGGTGCCTTCAGTCATGGCAAAACAAGGAAGTTTCTGCGTCCTCCTGGGGCCAACCGAGGCCTCAGTGTCCCTGCTGCCTGGATGCCATCTTGAGACAGTGTATGAGTCCATTTTCACACTGCTATGAAGAACTGCCCGAGACTGAGTAATTTATAAAGGAAAGAGGTTTAATTAACTCACAGTTCAGCAGGCTGCACGAGAGGAATCGCTGGGGGGGCCTCAGGAAACTTACAATCATGGCGGAAGCTGAAGGGAAAGCAAGGCAGCAGGAAGGAAAATGACGCAGGAAGAACTACCAAACACTTAGAAAACCATCAGATCTCCCGAGAACTCACTATCAGGAGAACAGCATGGGGGAGACCGCCCCATGATTCAATCACCTCCACCTGGTCTCTCCCTTGACACCTGGGCATTATGGGGATTACAGGGATTACAATTCAAGATGAGATTCTGGGTGGGGACACAGCCTAACCGTGTCCGGCAGCGTCCAGGTGTCCAGGTGCAGGCATGTGTCTCCTGTTCCTAACGGGGAAGCCAATGGATGCAGAGTTGTGAGCACAGAGGGCCTCCCACATTTAGGAGAGGCAGGCTGGTGTCCCTGTGAGAACACATGCTAGTCCAGAATGAGGAAAAGGACGGCCCCGTCACATCTGCAGGGTTGAGCCAGTTCCAGAACTCGCACGTAGATCGCAGAGAGTAAAGCCGGGTGGCCTGGCGCCATCGCGTGATGCAGAGTATTGTGAACGGCCTGCTCTGGACGCACAGAGAGACTGAAGGTGGATGGCGCTGAGGGGAGGGGACACAATCGGAGCAGCAGCAGCCAGACCCTGGCAATGACGAAAGCTGCCCAACTGACCGCTTAGCTGGGAGCCCTGCTCGGCCTTCCCCTGCAGATGCCGTTACTTTCACAGGATCCTGCAAGGCAGGGCTGCAGTGGCCTGGGCCCCGAGGGGAGGCCCATAGCAGGGACACGTTCTGAGCTCTGCAGTGGTGCTCCTCCCCGGCCCCTCTGGCCTCTGAACCAGCTGCTATTGTGAGCTCTGGGCCCCGCTGGCACTCCCATGCCCTGGGAAGACGCAGCCACTGATGGCCGGAGGATGGAGCACAGTGTCGCTGACTCTCCGCCGTGCTGCCCAGGCTCCCGGGTGGAAGGAAGCGCCGGGACGCTCCACAGACTGCAGGCTTCCTGCTCCGCCCCATGCCCTGTGCCCCGGGACCCCCTGGAGCATGCCAGCCAGGACATGACCTCCAGCTGCCAATCACTCTCCCCTCCCAGGCAGTGCTGTGTCTCCTAAATGCACAGCCCTGACTCGCGCCGCTACCCCGGCCTGGGGTGCTCACCACCCCTGTGCTCCTCCCTGCCTGGAGTTCCACCCACCACAGCTGGGTCTGCCCTTAGGGGCATCAGCTCCTCAGCCCTCAGGCTCTCAAGGCCGGCATCATGCTTTGTGGGGAGTTAAGATGGCGGAGCTCAATCCAACTGGGCCGTGGCGGGTGAAGACTCGTCCCTAGCTCTGAGATGCATGTGCCGGACTCACTGGACCCTGACAGCCCAGAAGCTCAGAGCGCCCCTGCCCCCAGCTGCAGGCAAGCCCCGCCTGTCACTGCAGAGCTGTGCCAACTTGCAACTTGCTCGTGCTGCTCCCTCGGCCCCTCCCACGGCCTCAATTTGAACTCCCATCCGTGCAGGTTGTAGTAACCACATCTACGTCCAGAGGGCGCTGTCGGGATTAAAAGTTTGAAGTATGCGTTTTGGTGTTTGGTTTATAGTCAAAATGGTCTTTCTTCATATTTCTTTTTGTTATTATTATTAAGTCAGATCTCACTCTGTTGCCCAGGCTGGAGCACAGTGGCTTGATCATAGCTTACGGCAGCCTCGACCTCCCAGGCTCAAGTGATCCTCCTGCCCTCAGCCTCCCAAGTAGCTGGGACCACAGGCGTCTGGCACACCTCCTAGCTGATTGTTAAAATTTTTTTGTAGAGAGGAGTTTTCACTACGTTGTCCAGTCTGGTCTCAAACTCCTGGGCTCCTCTTGCCTCAGCTCCTCTTGGAAACTCCTCTTGCCTCAACCTCCCAAAGTGCTGGGATTACAGGTGTGAGCCACTGTGCCTGGCCCAGATTCCTTCAGGGCATCAGGAGCAGCACAGCCCATGCTCACCTCCCCAGCCTCGCCTGCCGCTGTAATTTGCACTATGTGGCAGCTGCCGGCAGATCCAGTCCCTCAGTAACTGGTCGCTCCCCATATGCTGAGAACCTTTAATCATCCGAAGCCCCGGTACCCATTACTGCTTTTCCCCTGGTACAGATGGTTCCTGGAGTACTTTTTACTTTGATTTAAATACCTGTACTTGTTCTTGGCTTTAAAAAAAAAAAAGCGTTTTTTGGTTCATTTCTGTGTGGCATTCTGGAATATGAATATGCATCCCATTATCATAATTGTCTGGCTTTTAACATGCTTTTGCCGATGTGGAAGTTACTTATTGTAAAATCTTTAACCAACTGTCAAAAAGCCCGAGCCCGGCCATTCTGTCTCAGTATAAATGTCTCTATTGCAGGCAACAGCACAAATGTAAACTGTGGCTAAACATTGTACTTCAGATTATAATTGGGTTCAATTAATTTCACTAAAACAAACTCTTGGCAGTAAAAGTCGCATGCTTCTTGATAAAATGCCTGTACAGATGACTGAGATGGAGAGTGATGAGGACTCTGTTATGAAACCAGGAGCTGACTCTCCCATTTTAACTGCCCTGTGGGAAGCAGATGGTGATCCTGCAGCTGTAGGGAGGTTGGAGAGGTCTCAGGATAGAGACAGGGGACCAGGAGGTTCCCGGCGTGAAGCCTCAGAGGTCATCTCCACTGCAGTTCTTCATGGGAGAGAATGGGATGCTTGCGGTGACTGCTGTGGTCCAGTGACTACACGGCCTCTAGTTTTACCTCATGGAGAGGCCGGGGCGTCATGTGTGGCCTGTGCAACCCTGATATCTGCAAAGCTTATTTGTAACTTTAGATCAGCTTTCTCTCTCTCTCTCTCTGTTTCAAAGTTTATAATAAGGGCTCCCTGTATGTTGGTGTCATTTCCAGCCTCAAGGTTGTCAAAGAGGTAAAATATTCTTTTTTTTTTTTTTTTTTTTTTTTGCTGTCACGCAGGCTGGAG
The DNA here is from genome assembly GCF_006542625.1 of Nomascus leucogenys. Classification (NCBI taxonomy): domain Eukaryota; kingdom Metazoa; phylum Chordata; class Mammalia; order Primates; family Hylobatidae; genus Nomascus; species Nomascus leucogenys. The sequence continues at coordinate 2,128,728 of NC_044383.1, read as the reverse complement.
TGCAGTGGCATGATCTTGGCTCACTGCAACCTCCGCCTCCCGGGTTCAAGCAATTCTCCTGCCTGAGCCTCTCCAGTAGCTGGGATTACAGATGCGTGCCACCACGCCCAACTAATTTTTTATATTTGTAGTAGAGACGGGGTTTCACCATGTTGGCCAGGCTGGTCTTGAACTCCTGGCCTCGTGATCCGCCCGCCTTGGCCTCCCAAAGTGCTGGGATTACAGGCATGAGCCACCAAACCTGGCCAAATTTTCTAAACCGATACTTTGTTCCACTAGGGCTGTTTCTGCTGGATAGTATCCTAATTAAGCCAAAGAATTTTTAGATGAAGCAAAGCACAACTGTTTCTAATTGTGAGTTTACATCTCTGAATGTTAATCTTTCCTAAATCAGGACATAGATTTTTATATATTCAATTGTCAATCTTAAAAAATTCTGGCAAAATGTTGTATTTGAATCATTTTTCTTACTCAAATGCGGAGATGCAGAGGTGATTAACCTCAACTAGTTATTTTGAATATAAAAATGATGTAATCATGCTGATGACTAGGTTGCCTTTGTGAAACATGACCCTCCATGGAGGAAGTAGCCCCAGTGTTTCAGGCAATTGGATCAATTTTGCAGCAACACATTTATCTCATGCTTGACAGGAGCATTTCAAAACGAACATACTGGAAAGCATCACTAAATTGAACTCAAATGTGCTCAGATGCTGGGAGGTTAATAATCTCGGAGGGCTGGACCTGAAGAGGAGTGTATCAGTGCAAGAACCGCCAATCAATGCCCGTGCGGCAGCGGGGAACTCAGAAGTGAAGGGTGTGAAATTAACTATTTCTGATGCCGCTGTTGTGTTCTGTGGTCCAGCGTCTTCAGCTGTGCGTGGAGCAGGCCCTCGGGGATCAGGTCCATCAAAGCACGGCTGCTGCATGGACAGACGGACATCCCATCGACTCCGATCTGCTGCACCACGGAGGACTGGCTCTCCTAGACAGATGACTTTCTTTAAAATGTGCTTAAGAAAGAAAAATGACCGAACTCTCAAAATGTACAACTGCATGTTAATGCTTTTCTGTCAAAATATCACACTGTCTAGACTTAGCTTAATCTTGGGCTTTGAAAATCCATCTCTGAATCTGTATTCCAGAAAGGCTGCTTTTACAAAAGGTATTAAATTTGAAGGAGAAAGCCAATAATTGCAATGTTTGAAGATTCAATTTAAATACAAAAGTGGCCAAGAGCAATCCCAGGGGAATCCAGGTGAGGAACTTTAGCTGTTGCGAAGTCTTAGTCTTAATGTTTTTAACATTTAAAAACAAAAAAAAAGTCATTCCCCTCTTTGAAAGGTTTCAGTGTGCCCAGCCACCTCTCAGCGGTGATTCTCATGATAAGGGTACACAGTGAGTTTCATGTGGGCCCTGGGGACTATGTAAGCTGAATGCACTGGGGGTATTGCAGACCTGATACCTGCATTAATACATGCGGCTCTCCAGTATGTGCTGGGGTGGGAGTGTGTTACCCAAGGCGAGAACAGACTCATTTCCTTTCGGAAATAGCAAGTGTTTCTTTCTCAAGAGCATCTCGCAGAACAGCTCATGATTGGCTTTGCTGACATGTCAACTCCTCTCGCAACTGCTTATTTCATAGCATCTTAGAGTTTCTAGTTAAAGATGGAATGTGGACAGTTGAATTCTGTCTGCAATGCTGTCTGACTCACAAAGTGAGTTCGCTGTAACACTAAGGGGAGTCCATGTCCCTTGAGAAGTTGCCCTTTTGGCTCCAAGTCACTTGTCAGACAGAGGGGGGGATCCTGGAGGACACCGTTGTGGGTGCAGTGGTGTCACGCTCCAGCTGTAGCTGTGACTTCCTGGAGTTAGATGGGCCAGGCCAGTGTGACATGGGGAACCTGTGCCCTGGCGGGTCACCTCCAGCTAAGAGATGCCTCCTTTGTCCACCCCAGTGTGTAGAAATAGTGTTGTGTGTTTCATAACAGAAAACACTGGCAGCACTTCCTTAGAGAACCAGTGGAAGATGAAAGTGGACGGTAGATACAGAAGACAGAAAAGACAAGCCGATGAGAGGGTTTGCACCAAAGCTGAGGACCTCGTTCTCTGGCCACGCCAGGGAGGACAGTGATGGAAGCCATGGTGGACGCCGGCCAGGGAGGCAGGTGGCTCGGGCAGGGCCTCCTGAAAGACAGGAGGCGCTGTCCTCAGATAACAGGAAACATGTGACTTGTGCCAGGAAAAAGGAGAAAGGGCAAATAGGAGATGACGGAGTCCCGAGAAGCTGTTAAGACTCCGCTCAGACCACAGAATGACGCCCAGAGATGGGCTATCGCAAGCACCACAGAGCTGGGGGGTCCCCTCTGTCCAAATATTAATGTCCAAATATTAACCTTGATGCTGTCTGAATACTAATAGCTTTACTGATGCATAATCTGCATTTCCTTAAAAAGTGGGCAGTGCAGTGATTTTTTAGTAAATCCACAGACTTGTCCAACCACCTCCACAAACCGGTTTTAGGACATTTCCAGCATCCCCAGAAGTTCCCTCATACCTATTTCCAGTCAATCATAGGTCCCACAACCCAGCCCTGGAAAGCCTCTTAGCTTTCTTTTCAGTCTCGTAAATTACACACACAACGCCCCGGATATGTCCCAGAAATGGAATCACGTTATGTAGCCTTTTGCATCTGACTTTCCGTCTTCATTTGGCACTCTCACCCACAATGCATGAGAGTGTGACCTGTTTGAGGTTTAGCATATATTAGCAGTTCATTCCTTTTTGTTGCTAAACAGTATCCCATTGTAGGACTATCCCGCATTTTGTTTATGTCACCAAGTTATGAACATTTACATCGTTTCCAGTTTTAGAAATTATGAATGATGCTGGTGTGCACATTTATGTACAAGTTTTTGTGTGGACACACGTATGCCTTTCTCTCGGGGAGGGTCTAGGGGGTGAATCACTGGGTTATATTATAAGCACATGTTTAACTTTCTAAGAAACTGCCCCACAAGTTTCCAAAGTGACTATACCATTTCACCAGGAATGCATGGGGGCCCACTTCTCCTCACTCATGACAACACTATATTGCCTGTAGTTTTCATCATAACCAGCCTTGTAGGTTTGCAAGGGTGCCTCATTACAATTTAAATTTACAGATGCAAATTTCACTTGCATTTCCCCAATGACTAGTAGCATTGCACACCTTTTCAGGTGCTTTTCAGCCATTGGCATATTTTCTTAGGTGACGTGGCTATTGAGAGCTTTTGCCCATTTTTATCAAGTGTTTGTCTCGTCGAGTTGTAAGAGTTCTTTACGTATTTTAGATGCAAGTTGTTTACAAAAAGTATAATTTAAAAATATATTCTCTGAGTCTATGCTGTGTTGTTTCATTTTCTTAATGATGTCTTTTAAAGCACACAACTTTTTAATTTTAATGATGCCTAAATTATCCATTTTTCTTTTATGAATCATGTCTCTATTTTTGTACCTAAAAACTCCTTGCTTAACCTGTGATTATGAACAACCTATCCCACATTTTCTTCTAGAATTGCTAGTTTCATCTCTTACATTAAGTTTATAATCCAGTTTGAGTTAATTTTTGTGAGTGGTGTGCAATAAGAAAATACGTATGTTGCATATGTTTGTAGAATTGGTCCAGCATTATTTGTTGAAAAGACTGTCTTTCCCTCACTGACTTGCATTTGCACCTCTGTTGAAAATCTCTGGATCAAATATGTAAGGTTTTACATCTAAACTCACAATTCTATTCCACGGATCTCTATGCCTCTATTTACACCACTATACGCTGTCTTATTCTCTAAAGCTTTGCAGTAATTTCCATATAAGGTAGAGGAAGGCTTCCAAGGTTGTTCTTTTCAAAATTATTTTGGTTATTTTATGCTCTTTGCATTTTCTTATATATTTTAGGATTAGCTTGTCAGTTTCTATTTTAAAAGTTTGATAGGAATTGCCTTGACTTTACAGAGCAATTTAGGGAGAACTGCCATCTCGATGTTGAGTCTTCTCACCATAAACATAGAATGTCTTTATTTAGTTCTTTAATTTCTCTCAGCAATATGTTGTGGTTTTCCATGTAGAAGTCTTATATGTTCTTTGTTAGATTTACCCCTAAACATTTTATTCCTTCAATGCTCTTGTGAATGGAATCGTTTTCCTAATTTTATTTTCAGATTGCTCATTGCTCATATATAGAAATGCAATTTGTTTTTATATTGATCTTTTGTTGTGCAATATTTCTAAACCTGTTTGTTATCCTAGTAGGTTTTTTTCTGAATTCTTTAGTATCTTCTTTATACAGGATGGTGTCATCTTCAAATAAAGATTGTTTCACTTCTTTTCCAATCTTGATGCCTTTAATTTTGCTGTTGTGTGACCATGCTGTCTAGAAACTCCAGTGCTTTGTTGAAGAGCAATGGCAAAAGTGGGCGTCCTTGGCTTGTCCCTCAATCAGTCTTTCAGCATTAATTAGGATGTCATATGAGAAAATGAGCTTTATCAACTTAAGTAAATTCTCTTCCATTCCTGGCTTGTTAAGAGTCCTTAGTCCTGAATGAATGATGGATTTGTTAAATGCTTTTTTCTGCATCTACTGAGATAACCACGTGGATTTTGCCCTTCATCGATTAATATTATTTACCTCCTTAGTTGATTTTTAGTTGTTAAACCAACCTTGTACTCTTGGGATGAAGCCCACCTGGTCACCAAAATTCATTTTATATTTTGCAAGATTCAGTTTGCAAACATTTTGTGAAGGATTTTGGCATCTGTGTTGTGAGGAGTACTGGCCTGTCAACCTCTGTTCTTGTGACAGCTTTATTCTGGCTTTGGTATCAGGGTAACACCAGATCTGTGGGGTTGCACGTTGTGGCACCTCTGGCTTCTGGCTTCCCCCAGGAGGGCAGTTGTTGCTGTTGGTTGAGGTGTTGCCTGGACCAGCTCTGGGACCTGTGTTGCCCAGAGAAAACTCGCTTCTCTTGTCTGGGGTCTATTGTTGTTATTTCTTTTTCAGCTTAGCTTCCTGGGGTCACCCCTGCATCTGCATAGCTTAGTGGTCAACTAATGATTGGTCAGAATTTGTGCTCAAATACTGTGCCCCAGTCAAGCCCTCCCACTGCTGATGGATGTGTGTGGGTTCAGAGGTACATTCAAAGTTCAGGGAGCTTTTGAGCCTGCTCCACTTTTGCTATTTACAGAGCCTGCTTCCATCTTCACTGTCCTGCACGCGGCTCCTAGCAGGCAGGGCTGCTGGGAAAGGCGCATCCCTGGGACCCTTTCTTGTATCTCCTGGTTAGATGTCCGGCTAGTCTGTCACTGCTCACACCCAGACCAGATGTTTCAGACTAATGGAACAGCCTGCCACACTTGCACACTGACCACTGGGATGGCTGCTGATTTCAGACAGTGTCCATTTCAGACAGTGTCCAGCCAGCCCCTTCAACAGCACAGCTGTCAGCAATCCACAGCTGCCCTGGCCTGTCGGATGACCACCGGAGCGGGGCAGGGATGCTGGGAGCAGGCAGGAGTCACCCCGAGCAGGAATGCCTCAGAGGCTCCGTGCCCTTAGCCAGAGCCTGGCCATTGGTCATGAATAAGTGCACCTCAGCCTGATGGAAGGCTTTGGTCTACTGCCAGGGCACTGGAATGGTCGTTTCGGTCACTTGTCCAATTTGTGATTGCTTCAGGGACAGCAGGCTTGGAGCCTCCTCTCTCTACCACACCAGGAGACCCTTGTCTCATACATGTCCAGTTCTGAGTCTATTCCTCTGGCTGGGTGTCAGGAGAGCTGGTCTGTTTCCCTCTCAGCTCTGAGCCAGCCCTGTTGTGGGGTGCATGCTCCTCCATCTTCCTGAGGCTGCCTCTGCTGATGCAAATAGAGGAGGCCTGACAAAGGGATCTCTACGTCCACAGCCAGCTCTAAAGTCCCATTAACTCAAGGAATCCAACATGAAAATTATTCTTCGGTAAAATTCAGCTCCATGAAATATTTCAGAGTCACTCAGCTCTTACTCATGAGAACACTTATCTTTTCTTCTAAATGGAAGTGAATACAGATATTTCTCTCTGCTTCCATCTCAAAACAGTCTCCATTGTGAGTCTCCATCTGGGTGTGCCCCTCCCTTGCTTGCTGTATTTAATGCACGATTAGGCAGATGTGAAGCAGCACTGCTTTAATCCCAGGTCACTAGAAAATCCTATCTTTCTAGCAGTAATCCCACATTTGGGGATTCTGGGTTGAACTCTCCTGAGCTTATTTTACTTTTTCTTGATGGCTGCAAGACTTTGTCGTGGGAATGTTATTGCACCCATGACAACATGGATGCGTCCTCAGGTACCCTGTCTCTGCATGGTGACACCAGCTTTAGAGTTCTTATGTCCAGTGGCACCGTGTCTCAGCTCTCTGTCTCTTGCTCCCTCTCTCATTCTCTTTCATTATCTCTGTCTCTCTATCTCTCTTCCTTTGTCTCTGCCTTTCTCTCCCCGTGTCTCTCTCCATCTCTCACTCTGTCTCTCTCTCACACTCTTTCATTCTCTGTCTCTCTCTCTTTTCCTCTGTCTTTGTCTTTCTCTCCCTCTGTCTCTTTCCATCTCTCACTCTCTCTATCTCTCTCTTTCTCCTTTTATCTCTTTCTCTTCTTCCATCTCTGTCTTTCTCTCCTGTCTCTCCATATCTCCCACTCTGTCTCTCTATCTCCCTCTCTCTCTTCCTCTGTCTCTTTCTCTTCCTCTGTCTCTCCCCATCTCTCATTCTCTCTCTCTCCCTCTGTCTGTCTTTCTCTCCCAATCTCTCACTCTCTCTGTCTCTCTCTGACTCTCTCTCTCTTCTCCACCCTCCCGACCCCCGTCACTTCTTGCTTCTGGTTGTTGTCTGTTTCTTCTGCATCACACCTGCTCCTTGCCTCTCACAGGAACCTGCTCCCACTCACGACGGATGAACACCAATGAGTAGAACAAACCGTGTCTAGTGGTTTGATGCTAATGACGGAGCCACTTTCAGAGCCATGATGCGACTCCTCAGAAGCTCCCCCTTAACTAACCAGCAGCCTCAGCTTTACCTCTAACTATGTTTCATGCTTCTCACTGGGGACCTATTTTAGCCATCAAAGAGACTACTACTGTAATCTGACTGTATGCATGAATGACTGAGCAAAAAAAAAAAAGTTAAAGAGTTCCATGTAACTCATTCTTCATACGATCCATTAGGAGTGTTTAAAGCTGCCTTTTGATGTTGATAAGGTCTATTTATCTTTTAATCAGATATATGACTCATACCATGAATTTAATTTAAATTTTATATTTTGGTATTTTACATCAAGTTGATCTGCTAGGATGCATGTGTACTGTGTTAAATCACCCTCATGTGGTTTGCAGGAAACAGCTAATTAGTCTGAAGGACAGCGAATCTGAAAGGTTTTCAACTCACTACAGGAACAGAGCTACTTCTTTAAGGATTTTTTAATGTTTTTCTGTGACAGCCCCTTAGGCTGTTTTCATATCTGGCTATCATGAATAACCCTGCGATGAACATGGGAATACAGATATCTGTACCCGAGAGTGGTTTTGTTTTCTTTGGATATATGTCCAGAAATGGGATTGCTGGCTCGTGGGCTGGCTCTATTTTTATTTGTTGAGAAGCCTCCAGGCTGTTTTCCATAATGGCCGTACCAGCTCACCTTCCCACCACAGTATGCAAGGGTGCCCTTTCTCCACCCTAACCAGGACTGACTATACTTTGGCTTTTTGATAAGAGGCATCTTAGCAGGTGTGCAATGATACCTACTGTGGTTTGGATTCGCGTTTCCCTGACGATTAGTGATGCTGAGCACATCTGCGTAGACCCGTTGGCCACGTGTATGTCTTCTTTGGCAAAATTTCTATTCAGGTTCTTTGCCCATCTTTTTAAATCAGATTACCCACTTTTTGCTATTGAGTTGTTTCAATTCCATACATATTTTAGATACGAACGCTTTTATGGAATCTAAAGTTTGTTTTTCAAATGCTTGGTGCACTTAGCACCATTAACATTGACAGCCTCATGAGATCTTTGCTCATCACCAGCTCTCTCTCCAGCGTTTTATACCTTGGGGAGGTCAGTCACGCATCCCGTCACCCACACGGAGGAGGGGCGGAGCTGGAGGCTGCTTGGGGCACGGGAAGGTGAAGTCGATCCCCCCTCTTCTGGGAGGAAATGCAGGACTAATGTCGATGCAGCAAAGAAGGGATCTGGGGTGCCCGGAACAGAGGGCTTGATTAGGAATTGCTGGGATTGTGGGGGAACCCTGTGCCCTAAAGAGGGGCCTCTAACCTGACATTCCCTGGGCTGAAAGAAGTTAAATATACAAGCACTACAGCCTGTCCTGTCACAAGGGCCAGCTCCAAAACCTGCCTCAAGTGATGAGGGTGAGATCCTCCTGCCAGGGAGACTCCGAAATCTAAGGAACAGAACTGTTGGTTGCTGACATCGTCTGTGCGTGAGCTGGTACTTTCCCTGAAGGGGCAGTTGTTTCCTTGATGGTACCGCTCCACAGAATGCTGCTACAGGCTGCTGATTTGGGAGAGGAGGTTGCTTCTGAGAGGATGACTCTTGCAGGAATTAGTTACAGGGAATGTGCTTCAATTTTGCTCAAAAATGCATCACCTGGGAGCATTCCTCAGTGTCCGGACTCACCCTCCACCATGGATCCATCAGAAGGCCCTGAGTTCTCACTCCCCCGGTGTCTGGATCCCCCACCTCTGCACCCCAGGCCTGCTCACCCCCTCTGAGCTACTGAGCCTGAGTTCTCAGGGTTCTCGAATCCACTCTGGCCCGACTCCTTTTATTCTGTCCTCTGCATTGCAGCACCCATGGCTTGCTTAAAACGTAGATAGTTTTAAGCAAGATAGATCATCAGATCGATAGTTTGTTGGTTCTCTTCACAGTCAAGAGCTCCTTTCCATGGTTCACAGCATCCCGTGTGGCCCACCTGGTCACCCTCTCCGATCTTGTAGCCCAGGGCCCTCCCCTGGCCTCACCAGCTTGGCTCCTCTTGGTTTCTTCCCAGCTGCTCGTGGTAAATTGCCATCCCCCTAGAACAGGCATCCCTCACCACAGGGGCCAGGCCAGTCCCTACTTGTCCCTCCGACCTCGGCTTAAACCCTCCCATAGGCTTCCCTTCCCGGCCACGTGGCAGAGACGGCCTCACCTGGCTGCTGTCTACCTCAGAACCCTGTGTGCCTTCTGCCCTAGGTTCTAAAGAAGAGATTCGATAACTTTGTTCGTCTCGCTGTCTTTCTTCTTTACTTCTCATATAATCCCTCAGTAGGCTAAGAGCAGAAGCTCCTACCGTGATATTTAGATGGAGGGCTTGGGGGCTGTGGTCAGTTAGTTTTACGACTTGGGAGGGAAATGCAGAGATTAGCTCCTTCCTGTCTTGTAAGACTATGTTTAGAGGAGTTTTAGGCTTATGACAAAATGAACTCTATCCACCTCCCACAGGTGCACAGCCCCCTTAAGAAACTTCCCTCCCAGAGTGGGGCATTTGTTACCCCTGAGGAATCTACATCGACACATCGTGGCCAACCAGACTCCATGGCCCACCCGAGGCTCCGCTCTCGGTATTGACATTCCTTGAGCCTGCACAAATCTCTAATGACTGTATCCACCACTGAAGTATCACACACAGTAGTTTCACTGCCATGAAAGCCCCCTGTGCTGTACCTGCTCATCCCTCCCTCCCCAACCCCCAATAACCACTGATCTTTTTACTGTCTTCATAATTTTACCCTTTCCAGAATGTCCTATATTTGGAATCATACATAGTGTAGCCTTTTCAGATTGGCCTCTTCCACTTAGCAACATGTATTTAAGCTCCCTCCATGTCTTTTCATGGCTTAATAGCTCATTTCTTTTTAGAGCTGAATAGCACTCCCCAGTATGGATGAACCACAGTTCATTTCTCTATTCACCTCCTGAAGGACATCCTGGTTGCTTCCAAGTTTTAGCAGCTATTAATAACCCTGTTATAAATATCTGTGTGCAGATTTTTGTGTGAGCATAAATTTTCACCTTCTTCGGGTAAATACCAAGGAATGTCATGGCTAGATCATATGTAAGAGTATATTTTGTTTTGTAAGAAACCCCCAGATTGTCTTTTTGCATTTCCATGAACAATGAGTGTGAGTTCCTGTTGCCAGCATTTGGGGTTGTCCGTGTTCCAGATTCCAGCCATTCTAATGGTGTGTGTAGCGGTGTCTTATTGTTGTCTGAATTTGCATTTCCCTGATGATATATGGCATGGAGCATCTTTTCATATGCTCATTTGCCATCTATAGATCTTTGGTGAGATGTCTGTTGATATCTTTGGCACATTTTTAAATCAAGTCGTTTTCTTATTACTTAATTTTAAGACTTCTTTGTATATTTTGAATCAGAGTCCTTTATCATAGGTGTCTTTCGCAAATATTTTATCCAAGTCTGTTGCTTCTCTTCTTATTCTCTTGCCATTTTCTTTCATCAAGCAGAAGTGTTTAAGGTTAACTAGGTCCAGCTGATCAGTTATTTCTCTCATGGACCATGGTTTTGGTGCTGGATCTAAAAAGCCATCACCATGCCAAGATCACCTAGGCTTTCTCCTCTGTTATCTCTTAGGCGTTTTATAGTTTTGTATTGTTCATTTATGTCTATCATTCATTTTAAGTTAGTTTTGGGGAAGGGTGTAAGGTCTATCTGGATTCATTTTTTGCATATTGATGTCTCATTCTGACACCATCTGTTGAAAAGACTATCTGTGCACCATTGTATTGCCTTTGCTCCTTTTCAGCAATTGTAAAAGATCAGTTGACTATATTTGTGTAGGCCTGTTTCTGAAATCTCTACTCCATGCCATTGATCCATTTGTCTATTTTTTCACCAATACCACGCGGTCTTGATTTCTGTAGCTTTACAATAAGTCTTGAAGCGGGGTAGTGTCAATCTTCCAATTTTCTTCTTCAGTGTTGCGTAAGCTATTCTGGGTTCTTTTCCTCTCCACATCAACTTTAGACTCAGTTTGTGAATATCTAAAAAATAACTTTCTGGGATTTTGATTGAGATTGCATTGAAGCTATAGATCAAGTGGGAAAGAACTGACATCTTGACAATATCAAATCTTCTTATTCATAAATGTTAATAATCTAGCCATGTATTTAACTCTTATTTCACTCATCAGAGTTTTGTAATTTTCTTTATATATATCGTACATATTTTGTTAGCTTTATGCCTAAGTGCTTCCTGTTTGAGAGTACTAATGTAAATTTCATATATATGTGTGTGTGTATATATATACATATATATATATATATATTTTTTTTTTTTTTCTCAGATGGCATCTTGCTCTGTCGCTCAGAGTTGGAGTGCAATGGCAAGATCTTGGCTCACTGCAATCTCTGCCTCCCAGGTTTAAGCAATTCTCCTGCCTCAGCCTCCCGAGTAGCTGGGATTACAGGCATGCACCACCATGCTCGGCTAAATTCTGTATTTTTAGTAGAGATAGGGTTTCACCAGGTTGGCCAGGCTGGTCTCGAACTCCTGACCTCAGATGATCCACCCACCTCGGCTTCCCACAGTGCTGGGATTACAGGCTTGAGCCACTGCACCTGGCCCTCTTTGTTTTTTTAATGCAGATCTGAGATTCTGGCCTTTTTATTCTCCTTCTCTCTAAAGGATCTTTTAAAATATTTTTTGTAAGACAGGTCTACTGTCAACTAATTCCCTCAATTTTTGTTTGTCTGAAAAAGTCTTTATTTCTCCCTCACTTTTGAAGGGTAATTCTGCAGGGTACAGATTTCTGTGCAGGGGTGTTTTTTCCTCTAAATACTTAAAAAATTTCACTGCACTCTCTTCTTGCTTACTTGGCTTCTGAGAAGAAGACAGAATTAATTTTCATCTTTGTTCCTCTGCAAGTAAAGTGTTGCTTTTTTTTTTTTCCTCCCTTTGGCTTTTTTCAGGACTTTTTTTAATCTTTGTTTTTCTGTGTTTGAAAATGGCATGCCTAGGTGTAGGCTTGGGGTCACAGACCCTGCTTGGTGACCTACACTTCATGGACAGGTGGTTTGGTATCTGATATTAATTCGTGGAAGTTCTCAGACGCTATTGTTTCCAGTATTTCTTCTCTTCCTTCTCTTGCTGATATTCTCATTTAATCTTGGTTATGCTTTTCGTGCCTATCCCACAGCTCTTTGATATTATGGTCTGTTCTTTTCATTCTTTGTTCTGTTTGCTTTTCAGTTTCCAGAGTTTCTACGGATGTGTCCTCAAGCTCACACAGTTGGTCCTCAGCGGCGTCCAGTCTACTAATAAGCCCTGCTCATTTCTGCCCCTGCATTTTTTTATCTCTTCTGTTTCTTTTTCCTTCTTTCTTAGGACTTCTATCTCTCTGCTAAAATTGCCCATCTGTTCTTAAGTGCTGCCTGTTTTACCCTTCAGAGCCCTTAGCATTTTAATCATACTCATATTGATGGGAACAAAACCAAACTCTGTAAAATATTTAAAGAGGTTGATTCTAAGCCAAGATAGGAGTGACCTTGGCCTGAGGTCCTCAGAAAGTGTGCCCGAGGCAACTGAGTAACAGATTGGTTGTATACATTGTAGGGAGCCAAGAATTGTGGGTAAAATCACAAATCAATACATGAAAGGTGTACGTTGGTTCAGCCTAAAGAGGCGAAGATTCTTGAAGCTCTTAGTGGGGGAGGGCTTACAGGTCGTAGGTGGATTCAAAGATTTTCTAAATGGCAGTTGGTTTAAAAAGTGAAACTTCGTCTAAAGACTTCACGTCAGTAGAAAGAAATGCTTGAGTTAAGGTAAGAGGGGCCATGGAGGCCAAGGTTCATGTTAAGTTGAGGAAGCCTCAGCGGTGGCAGCCCCCTGAGAGGACAGAGGGTCAGTGTCTCTTTTTGGATCTCAAAAGGCATCAGACTCTCAGTTAATCTCTCCTAGATCTGCGAAGGCCTGGCTGCATTAAAGGAGATTCTCTAGAGATGCAAAATTTCCCCCACAAATGATAACTTTGCAGGGGCCATTTCAAAATATGTGAAAGAAATACATTACATTTCGGAGTAAAATGCTTTGATTTCTTTCAGGGCCTGCTGTCTGACATGTGATGCTATACCAGAGTCAGGTTGGAAATTGGTATCTGAGTGCTACAGAGTCTGTTTGGTCAGCCTTTTGCTCTCCACTTTAAAGTTAATGCTGGTCATGTTCCTAAACTCCGAAAGGGAGTGGGTATAATGAGACATGCCTGACCTCCTGACCTCCCAACCTCCTGACCTCCCGACCTCCCAACCTCTCTTCCTATCATGGTCAGGAATTCCATTTTTCAGGTTTCTCTGAGGTCCCCTTGGCCCCAAGAGGGTCTGCCCAGTTGGTTGGGGGGCTTAAGATCTTATTTTTGGTTTACAGTTTTATTTATTTATTTATTATTTTTTGAGATGGCATCTCACTGTGTGGCCCAGGGTGGAGTGCAATGATGCCATCTTGACTCACTGTAACCTCCACCTCTTAGGTTAGAGTGATTCTCCTGACTCCTCCCGAGTAGCTGGGATTACAGGCATGCATCACCACGCCCAGCTATTTATTTTTATTTTTATTTTTTGTATTTTTATTAGAGACATGGTTTCACCATGTTGGCCAGGCTGGTCTTGAACTCTTGACCTGAAAGGATCCACCCGCCTCAGCCTCCCAAAGTGCTGGGGTTACAGGCGTGAGCCACCGCGCTTGGCCACAGTTGTTTTAAATTCACTGTCTGATCATTCTAAAATCTCTACCATGTCTGGTTTTGTCTCTCCAAATTGTGCTTTTTTGCCTTTTAATATGCCTTATAATTTTTTCTGATACGCAGACACAATGGGCCAAATGCAGGAAACTTCCATACAGACCTTGGTGCTGTGGCGGTGCGGCGCTGGGTGTGGGGAGAGCAGCCTAGAGTCCTGCGAGCAGGTCTCCGGCTTCCCAAGAGCCTGTCTCACTTCACAAGCACACGCCTCTGTTGTTCCCTCCCCACTTAGATGGGACAGAACAGCCTGAGTGGGCTGAGCTGGGTATTTCCCGTCACCCAGGTCAGGAGGCTCTGGTGATCACCCTCTTGGTTAGGACGACCGGCCTCTCCCCGGCGCAGGCCTTGCTAGCAAGAGCAGGGTGCTCTGGCACTTTTCTTTTTTCTTTTTTTTTTTTTTAGAGACGGAGTCTTGCTCTGTCGCCCAGGCTGGAGTGCAGTGAAGCGATCTCAGCTCACTGCAAGCTCCGCCTCCCGGGCTCATGCCATTCTCCTGCCTCAGCCTCCTGAGTAGCTGGGGCTACAGGCACCCACCACCACGCCCGGCTAATTTTTGTATTTTTAGTAGAGACAGGGTTTCACCGTGTTAGCCAGGATGGTCTCGATCTCCTGACCTCGCGATCCGCCCGCCTCGGCCTCCCAAAGTGCTTGGGATTACAGGCGTGAGCCACCGCGCCCGGCCAAAATGTCCCTTTCTCCTCTCTCTGCCGAAGCCTAAGGGAATGTTTCTCGGGTACTTACCATGGGAATCTGGTTGAGATCATGGAGGCGAATCGCACAGTATGGTGAGGGTCGTTCTGGGACCGAGTCCACTGGAATCTGCCACTCCAGACTTGTCCCCACTGAGCCTCCAGGGACTCATTCATTACAGCTCAGCCCCTACCCTGGCACTGTACCCCCAGGTGGGTTCCGCTCCCGAGACTCTGCTCAGGCCTGATGTGTCCCTGTGTTTGCTCCATCTCTCCAGTCCGGGGCGCCACACGCTGCCCTGCCCTGCATGCTCCCTCTTTTATGGATCCAAGAAGAGTTGTTTCTTGACAATCTGTTCAGCTTGTGACGTGTTAGGATGGAATGGCATCTTCCCCGCTCCTTACCTGTGGAACTGGAAACCCAAAGTCTCCCCACTTCCTTTCTGAGATGGCGCTAACTTCCTTTGTTCATTCACCATTGTGTTTTTGATATTCACTTATGTTGATTCCCATAGCTCCAGGTTGTTCCATTCACATGTGCCTTATATACGGTTTACTTTTTCACCACCGCAGCATAGGAGAAGTCGTGGTTCCTGTGTTTCCTGCTGAAAGCTGAGCTGCAGTGAGCAGCCTCACGTGGAGGCCTAGACCCAGCACAAGCGCAGACTCCCTCCTGGAGGGAGAGGAGGCATGGAGGGGCAAACCTGGGGCATCCCAAGTGCCCGTGGATGGGACCAGAGGATCCCCATCCTGCTGAACGCGTACCATCCACGGGAAACCCAGGAGCTCCCACATCTTCTCCATCATCTTACATCATCAGCCCTAGACGTCTGTGTCTCTGAGGGGTGGGGAGTGGCTTCTCCTGGATAATCAATATGGTTCATAGGCTTTATTTTGTCTGCGTAATGATTTAGCATATTTATTTTGTAACTCTCTCTCTTCTTACTTTCCCCCCATTAGGTGTCCCTGCAGCTCTGCCCCTGCCCTGGACGCCTTTGCAGACTCCTGCAGGAGTGTGAGCTCTGAATCAGATGCGATGGGACTCAGGTATCCGCTTTCACGGCGCGGCTTCACTTTTCCTGAGCCTCAGTCTCCTCCACTGTAGAAGAGGAGGACGTTCTCCACCTGTGGCGGGAACAGCTCATTGTTCACCAGAACGGATGCACCCAAGGACGGATCTGTCCGCCTCATCTCCCACCAGCCAGTCGTGCGTTAGGAAGCACCTGCCCAGCCTGGGATGCATGTTTCAGAGCTCCCTGTAGGAAGGTGGGGCCACAGGACTGGTCTCCGCTGAAGAAATAGGAGTGGAAATGTGTTTCACCTCCAGCCCAGGTGTCACCAAGCAGGCCTCCCTCCTCCACGCTCTCTCCACACCTCTGTCAGCTGGATCCAGGTGTCACAAGCAGGCCTCCCTCCACGCTCTCTCTCACCAAGCAGGCCTCCCTCCTCCACGCTCTCTCCCCACCTTTCTCAGCTGGATCCAGATGCTGCCAAGGCCCGAGCGTGAAAGCCACTCAACTTTGAGGGTCCATCTGTTACCGCAGCTCACATGGCCTGAACTCACTCACCACTCACAGAGGTGACACGAGAAAACACGAGGAAGGTGATTAGAAATTCAGCCTGGCACACCCAGCATCACACACGTCTCAGCCATGAGCTGTCCACACTTAGAAAACCTGAGTTCAGCAAAGATTGCCTGTTATGCCGAGGATTGTGAGAACTGGCAGGAGAACTGGAATAAAGACATTGTGTTTGTTCCTACATAAGGAAAAAAGATCATTTTCCTATTCAGCAACAGGACAGCATCACTGCAGAGCAACACACTCCCCGACTTAGGGGTGTTGGGTTTGTGAGCAACAGGTGGTCACTGGCTCCTAAGAACCTTCATGATTTCAGACTAAATGGGAGGGAGAAGGGGAGGAGAGAAGGGTCTGTGCCTACTTTGTGCTCTTTCTCTAAGCTTTGGTTGATGTAAAAGTTTGTAATTTTAGAGTTTTGGAGAAATATTGGTCATCTCTAAATTGTGTCTAAAAATAAATAATAACAATATTGCCTTATGCATCTTCCCTTTTACAATGGATGATAATGTATGGAGTGGTAATAACAGGTGTTTATTGAGGTCAGAGAGTGAAAGTAGCAATGTGCATCTATTGTTTCCTGCCTCTTTGGGTTCTTGCAAGGATTCAAGGTATTTAGCACCATTTCATAAGCAAACCGGTAAGAAGTGTTTGGAGCATTTACGCCTCTCACCAAAGGGTCCCTAGCAGAAACCGTAGGGCCGTGAATGAGCTGGGTCCGCTCTGCAATCTCTCTGCACCCGCACCTATGCCAGGTCCTCCTCCCACCTGAGTGCCATCAAACCCTCACTTGTAAACAAGGACCAGGCTCTGACTTTGCACTGGGGGGTCCCATCAGCATGGAAGGAGAACAGGGATCTGGGTGACACAACCCAACGCTGAAATCCTTTATGCAGGCATCTCACCTCGATGAGAAATGTGAACTGGGCAGATTGCAGAAAAAGGCGAAGGACTCAGCTGCCTCGGATATTCCCCTTTCCCATCAAGAAGTCGATCTGCCTATGATTGGAAATTGGTTTAAAGTTCAGTCAGAGATTTGAGTTACATTTAAGAGAGAGGGTATCTTCACCCTTATGCCTGTAGCGCAAACTAGCAAACATTTCCTGACACTCTCTTTATGCATAACACAGACAGGATAGCAAAGTAACTTCCCCAACAGATGACATGGTGTCCACTCTACTCCAGGACACCACTGGAGACCTGGGGGATGCAGATGTGAATAAGGCACAGCCCCTAAGCTGGGGATAGATGCTGAGATGCACCAGGGCTATGGAGAATAGTGATATTCACCAAGCACATACAACGTTTCGGGCTCTGAGCTCAGTGCTTGGCACACATGGGGAGTCTAGGAGGAATAAGCAAGTAGATGCCTTCCATTGCTGCAACCGCCTTCCAGAGATTTGCCAATTTGCCTTAAGTTGCTGTGTTCGGAGGAGACAGGGAGGACCCAAAGACAGATCTGCCTGACTCCCGAGGCCAAGCACTAACACAGCTGCCAGGCCGACCTTCCAGGGATCTCAGAAGATTCCAGGAAAAGAGATGGCACACCTGACTGGAAGCCCAGGAAAGGCATCAGGAAGGAAACCGTGGTTCTTGGGAGGTAAGTCTGACTTCATAAATGGGCCATTCCAGGAAGAGAGAGTAGCACAAGAAGCTTGCGCTGGCAGCCCCACGCTGCCACAGCCCCCTGAGAGAGGTCTTGGTGCTCATACCTCTGGCCATCTCTTTCCATGATCCTGAGCTGGCTCTGGACTTGATTCTGACTGACAGGATGCCAGGGAATTGATGCAATGGCAGGTCCAAGCCTGAGCCTTAAGAAGGCCTGGGAACTCCCGCTTGGCTCTCTTTTGAGACCAGAGGAGAAGCCATCTATGAAGTCCCTCCACCCTGCTGCGGGACCACCCACTGAGGGGGCGTGGCAAGGCACAGGGAGAGACTCCTAGGGGGCATGGAGAGAGAGGACCCTTTCCCCATCCAGCCTGCCAGCCTCACACAGACCCCGCGACCACCAGCAGAGGAGATAGAGCCAAGTCAGCCAGGCCTACGTGGTTGTGAGCAGCTGGCACGGCTGGCGCAGCTCTGAGTCGCTGGGTTGTGGATGGTTTTGGTGCAGCAACAGATAACCAAGACTCCCCTAATGGCAAGGTCCAGGGTGGAGCTTCGGGGACCCACAGGAGGCCCCATTTGGGGAAGACTGTGACATGTGGAAGGTGACCTTGTGTTTCAGAGGTCAGGAGGCCAGACCAAGGGTTGTCTACTCCAGAAAGATCGCCGCGGACATCTGAACAATGAGGTCTCGTGACTGAGCCTGTGCTGAGGACAGAGGTGACTGGTGGCCACGCTGCCCACGGACAGACCATGCTGCGGCCTGGGAGCGACTCTGGGGGAGGCCGCAGGGCAGATGCTCGTCTCTAGGGCATGGAGCCGGGAAGTCTTCCCACCGGAGGCCAGCAGCAGAGGAGAGCATTTCCTTCTGTTCCTGGTGGCTCCAACTGTCCCCATCCCAAATACAGAATGATTGTCTGTCCCAAAGCACCTCTGGGACCGGGCACAGGTGCCACTGAGCCAGGCGGTGCCCTAGCACAGCTCTCTCATTCCATGAGGTTCCGCTTCATGCCTCCAGGTAAGCCCAGTGCTGAGAGGCTGCTGCCTCCCACCTGAAAGCAGGACCAGCCTAGCCCCAGCCGCAGGGGCAGAGGGATGGCCGGGATGGCAGGGCTGGAGGGAGGCTCAGCAATGGCAGTGAGAAGTGGCCTCTCTATCCAGGGATTTCAGCGGGCTCCATATGTTCTCCAGGTCTTGGCACCTAGTGACTCAGTACACACAGCAGCTGAGGACACCGCCACCGGCCCTCTGGGTGTGCAGAGCCAGTCGGCAGGCCACACCAAGATGGCCCAGGCAGAGTCCACACTGTGCAGGCCGAGCTTGGGTGTGCAGGGAACTCTGAGGACCCTTCCAGATGCTCCAACCGAAGGACACACATGCCCCTCCCCCAACCCAACCCCCACTCCTCCCCCTCCCCCTCCCAGCCCACGTGTGCCCTCCCTACACACACGCAGACTGTGGCTCTGCCTCTAAGGCCCTCTCAGAGCAGGGCTGGAACCAGTGTGCTGAGTTTTCTCCAGCAGGAAACAAAGGAGAGCGTCTTAGGAATTCTGGAATTACAAACACACCCACGGGGCTCCGGGAGGAGCGCATGGCCCCTGGACAGATGCTCGAGGGGCAGCAGCAGGGTAGAAGCAGCATCCTGGGGTCCTCAGGCCCCAACTTCAGCGGCTGGAGCCAGCATCAGCTTCCTCAAATGCCTTTTGTGTTAGTCAGGGCTCTCTAGAGGGCCAGGACTAATTGGAGGGATGGATGTGTAAAGGGGAGCTTACTAAGGAGTACGGAGTCACACAGTCACAACAGGAAGTCCCACAATAGGCCATCTGCAAGCTGAGGAGCAGGGAAGCCAGTCTGAGTCCCAAAACCTCCAAAGGAAGGAAGCCGGCGGTGCAGCCTTCAATCTGTGGCCGAAGGTCCAAGAGACCCAAAGCTGAAGAACCTGGAGCCTGATGTCCGAGGGCAGGAAGCATCCAGCACCGGAGGAAGATGAAGGCTGAGAGTCTCAGCGTGTCTCCTCATTCCTTCTCCTGCCTGCTTCATTCTAGCCTTGCTGGCAGCCAATTAGATGCTGCCCACCCAGACTGGGGGTGGGCCTGCCTCTCCCCGCCCACTGACTCAGATGTTAATCTCCTTTGGCAACACCCTCACAGACACACCCAGGATCAATACTTGGCATCTTTCAATCCAATCAAGTTGACACTCGGTATTCACCATCACACCCTTCCATGTGGGAATGCATTGGTGGGGTCTGGGATGGGAAGATGAAGGACAAACCCGCCCACATCCATGAGGCACTCCAGCTCTGCAGGGCTTAGGGTGCAGGTTCTTAAATGTCCCCTGCCACCCACACACCCATACCCACCCCCAGGCCTGCCCTGGGCGCCGAGTGGGCAGTGCAATGCGGTGCCTGGGGCCGCACAGAGCCTATCCGGCCATGTCCGTCCTTGGTACGTTCAGCAGCAGTGGGTCACCCCGCGTGGGGGCTTCCTGGAGCCGGCCCCTTCCTGCACTCAGGGAAGACGCCTCCCACCCAGAAACTACGGCGGCATCTGCACAGGCCAGCTGGAGAAGCTAAACAGATAATTACCTCCGCCAGTGTCGTGGCGAGCCCAGTTATTAAGGCGCTGATTAATTGCCTCCAGTGCACACACTGAGAGACAATGAAGCTGCAGGAAAGAGTGTTGGCCCGAAATCCGAAAGGAGAACACCCCTCTCCTGCACAGACTGCGCCGCTGAATGGTGCCCCACACATCGAATTATGGAGAGTTTTCAAAGAGAATAAAATGGCATTGATTTATTTGGTCACTGAGCATCTCAGTTCCGCTGCGTGTGGTGTAGACGTGCGGCCTAGAGGTCAGGGTGCGTGCTGGATGCTTCGTTCAAGAAGACCTGGGGACACTGTTAGTTTCTGGCCCATGGACTTGTAACTCATCCTAAAATGTACAGTTTTATTGTTTTTTCCTATGAGCACGGCTCCCCTCCAGCGTGCTGACAGTGACACTTAAACCCAGCGAGGGTGCGTTCACCGGTGGGGCTCGGAGACTGCAGAGCAGCCTGACTGGGAGCGGGACTCCAGGCATGAGGGTGACCCACAGCCTCTTCAGGCACGAGGGTGACGTGTGACCCCAGGGCACGAGGGTGATGCATGGCCTCTCCAGGCATGAGGGTGACGTGTGATCTCCAGGCGTGAGTGACGCGTGGCCTCTCCAGGCACGAGGGTGACATGTGGCCTCTCTGGGCTCAGATTCCTCCTGAAAATGCCCCTCAGGCATCCCAGCCAGCGAAGGTGCCCGGATGTGCATTTCCAGCGTGCCGTGCACAAGGGTAGGAGGCAGAGGTAGTGTTTCTCCTCCTCCCTGGTCAGTCCCAAGGCCACACAGAGGTGATGGCCCAAGGAGGCTCTTTTCCATCCATCAGTCCTTCCCTCAAATGCTGTCCCCTGAGGGCCTGGGTGGGCCTGATGGCAGGCTTCTGGCCATTTCTCCTTGACCACCTGCAATGAGGGGCTGAGTCTACCACCTCCTTGGGCAGCCATGGGCACCTGCACATTCCGGAGCTGGATGACTGTTGAGTCCTGATGGAAGCCAGAACTGCAGAAAAGTCCACCCCACATTCGAGACACGCACCCTTGCAGCCCCCTGGCAGCCAGGACCCACGAGTGCCTTCTGAAAGCAACAGGCCCTGGGCACCAAAAATACACATACGTGGCGTTGACTTAGTACTTAATGCAGCTTCGTAAAAGTTTTCACTAATAACAGAAACTTCACAACAAACCATGTAAATTGCAGGATAGATGGAATTTCCATGACCTCTGACTGTGGCCGTGAGCGGTGGTGAAGAGACAGCTGCGTCCACTCAGTGACCCAGCGTAGACGTGGGCTCCTGGAGTGGACATCCCCGACTTCTCTGCACTCAGCCCTTCCTAATGCCCTGCTCGGGAGCTTTGAGGAATGATCGATGCAGAGCAGGTATCGATTTTCTCACTGGTGATCGTTTTCAGGCATCTGTGTGTTTTTGTGTGTCCTGCGTTCTTGGTACTCCAAATGTGGCATGAGTCTCAGTGCTATTTAGAATAAGGAATGAGGTCACAGAACATCCTGCAAGCCACTCAGCCCTCAGCCCTCTGTGCCTCTGTTTCCTCTTCTATAAAAAGAGGAAGATAATAGCTGCCATGGACTGGATGTCTGGGTCCCCAGCAAAATAATTCAGGTTGGAGCCCCAGCCCGCAGTGTGATGGTTTGTGGAGGGGAGCCTTTGGAGGTGATTGGGCTTAGAGGAGACCATGAACACGGGGCCCTCACTAAGGGGTTAGTGCCCTTTTAAAGAGAGCAAGACTCAAAATCTCTCTCTCTCCAGTGCATTCAATGGAGGAAGGCCACATGAGGCCATGATGAGAAGGTACCGGCCGGAAACCGGGAAGAGGCCATCTCCAGACACCAACTCTGCCGTTTGCTGCATCTATGCAGCCATGCCATGCCAAGCCATGCCATCTATGGTATTTTATCATGGCAGCTCAGACAGACCGAAATAACAGCACTGACCCTATGAGTGTCGTGAGGCTGACATGAGTCAACCTTGAACCAAAAACCAAATCAATCAACGGAGGTGGGAGGTGGCATGTTTGTGTGTTGCTTGCTTTAACAGGTGAGGGTAAGTGGCTTGCTCAGGATCCCACAGATACTCACAGGCAGGGCTGGGACCTGAGTCTGGGTCTGTTCGACCTCCAGTCCTGGGCCTTTCCACCGGATGGCATTACCTCCTTTTAATGATGCAATTTCCTAAACACACCAGAAAGAGACAAACCCTTCCCCTGAAGAACTGACAGTGGCCAAATTTCCCAGTGCAGGTAACACGGCCATAGCTGTGTGTGCTGCAGTGCGGGGTGGTGAGTTCCTTCTTGTGTGTGCATGTGGGGTTTTGTTTTTAATGTAGTTTTCCTCTTCCTTACTGCCTTTTACAACCTAACATGATTAGTGCCCTGGAAGGTAGAGCTCATTAGAGATGCTGAATCTGGAAGACTGTCTGGAATATCAAGCGTCTGAAACAAAGTGAGTGAGTCCTTCAGAACTTCTCTTCAAATCAGCAGAGCCCGGCCTCATTAATTATTAACTGCACTGTGACCTAAATAAATCACAGGATCATACTTAATTTAAACGCTGCTTGTCACCCACAGTGCTCATCCGGTTCTCTAAATGGTTCGAGCGCGAAGGAGAGAAGACGTTGTCTTTCAAGTGCAATTATAACTACAGGAATTAACACAGCCCACCCTTAACTGGCTAAAATGCCTTCATTCTCCATCAAACGCTGATGCCACGGTGATCCCCACTGTCAGCAGGAAGAGAATACTTGAAGCATGTGTAACAAGATGGCTAAAAATGACAATTCTCTAATAAATATCATTTTATTATGCAGTGTCCATCGGCGACTGTTAAAAATTTGTCAGGAAGTTTATTGTTGGACATTTGCCAAAGAGATCTGTTTGGCCAACAATTAATGACAGTTAAATGATGTTGATTAGAATACATTGCACATCTAGTAGAATAAATGGTGTCCTTGCTGATGCATTCAGTAACCCCTTCTGGCTCTGGATCTCTGTCAGGTCAGCAACCTCCAGCCTCCTCTCCCAGGGTCCCCTGTGATCACAGACCCTGTGATGGGAACAGAGCCCAGAGCAGCACAGATGCCAGAGATGGCAACTGCAGTGTCTGTGTCTCTATTCTTCCCTCTGCTGTCCAGAGATCAGCCACAAAAGGCCAGGAGCACGGCCCTTCCCGTGTGCTAGCCCCTTCTTGTGAACTTTCTGGCTATTTTCTGTCTCTCTTTGCCCCCAGCTTGGCCTCTGCAGCTAGCAGCTCACGGGAGCCCAAAGCGTCCTTTAAAGTGACCAGCTGACGGGACATTCATGCCCAGCACGCTGGTTGTCCTCAGCCAACCACCTCGGCCAGAGGGGCCTCCCCAACTCAGTGAGGGATGGAGGAGAGTCCACTGTGAAGTGGTGGAAGCACCTCGTGTGCCTCTGCAAAGTGGGAGAGCTGAGAGTGCCCTGGGCATCTCTGCAGGGGCGATCTTAGTGCCACCCAGTGATCCTGGGGAGGAGGAGGAGCATCACCATGGCCTGAATGACCCAAATCCAGGCTCCCCCACGCTCTGGCACTGGAAGTGTGAGAGCAGCAGCCACAGCCAGCCGCTTCTTTTCCTTACACCCTCGGCCTCCTGAACAGGGCACGCTAAATTTCAAAAAGGGGAGAGGAGGGGAGAGGAAAGGAGAGGAGGAGAGGGTTTTGACTCTAAGATTTTTTTTTCAGTTTGGTTTCCTTTCCTGAAATTTGTGATATTGGCAACCCTAATGCCGAGCTCCTAGAACATTCTCTTTCCTGACTATTTCAGCACAGAGACTATGACTGCATGACATCTTAAAAGCTTCGCTTCACAGCCCACAGATTCTAGCATGAAACGAGCTGCACCGGTAGTCCTGCAAGTTTTAAACTGAGAGTAAAATGTGTTTATCTCCTCCTCCGCTCAGAGCCATGCAGCTAAGACAGTGGTGCTGAGCGCGCTCCTGCCTCAGGTTCCATTTGCCACTCCCTTTCCTCTGCTGCGTCTCCAAGACCAGGAACCAGCACTGTGAGGAAGGATGGTTTGTTTTGTTTTCAAATGTTCTCAAAGGTGAATTAGGAGCCAGATTAAATGGCTTTATTCATTAAAATGACTTAATGAATAATAATGAGCACGTTTAATCTATTTAGGGGCCTTTTTTTTTTTTTTTTGAGACAAGGTCTCGCTCTCTCACCCAGGTTGGAGTGCAGTGGTGCAATCTCAGCTCATTGCAACCTCCACCTCCCAGGCTCAGGTGACCCTCTCACCTCAGCCTCTTAAATAGCTGGGGCCACAGGCGTGCACCACCACACCTGGCAGATGTTTTTGTACTTTTTCTAGAGACAGGGTTTCACCACGTTGCCCAGGCTAGTCTCAGACTCCTGTGCTCAAAGTAATCCACTGGCCTCAGCCTCCCGAAGTGCTGGGATTATAGGCGTGAGCCACCACACCCGGCCCAGGGGCTCTTCTCTGCTGAGACTTTATGCTATTGGAATTGAGTGAAATGAGAACACGTCACTCTCTTTGAAGGGTTATGATAACTACTTTCGATCTCAAAAATTTAAAAATAATAAAAACTTACACATTTCGGCTTTAGGACTTTTTATTTAAAAAATATCTACCTGTTATGCCTCCCTAATCCATGTAAGTCCATGGAGGCCATCCACGTCTTCCAGAAACTTAAGCCGGTAATTGGATGCAGCAGCCATCAGCTTCCCAATGCCAAACTCATTACTAGACCAGCAGATGAGAATGCCGCAGATCAAGCTGCTCTGTGCTCAATCTGGCTTTCAGGCCACATCCTGCTAAATTCGAGGTAAGGAGAGTCATTCTAGATTGACTATACTCCCCTACCGCAGGGTCAGAGTTTGAAACAAGGCACCCTTGTTAAAATTTAGGCAGAAACATTGTGAACCAATCTAATCAAGAGGTGCTGCTGTCTGTGTGATTTGAATAGCAGGATAGAATGAGGGGAAAGGAGACGGGGTCAGGGAAGGAAGAATATGGCACAGAATCCGTTTCTAGAAAGCTCAGAGGAATCCAGGTAAAATGCAAAAAAATGTATTTCAGTGTTGCAATTCTTCATACTTCAATCTGCCTTAAAAATTCCTCGGATCACAATGTGAATTCCTTAATGAACGACAAAGGATGGTTTTGTTTTTTCCTCTTAACTTCCAGGCTATAAAATGGTGCAGGCACTAACAGCTCAACAGCCCACAGAGATGAACCAATGGCCCTGTTGAAATATCATCGTGGAAATGTCACAGCTTTTGGGAGTGTGTTATTCCATTTAAATTGGGATGATGAGAAAGGTACTGTCATTTTCCTTGTTTAGGGAGTGCTCATTTGCATATTTCTCAAATTTCAAGTAATAATGAGCTGGGTTTTGTATTTGATTTACATCATTTAAGAGGAACAAGGACAGCCTTAAGTGGCCCAGGGCCAGCAGCTCGCTGATTGATGTGGCTCTTTCTGCGTCTGGCAATGAGCTACTCCCTCCAGCTAATGGCTCAGTGGATGCAGCCTAAACATCCATCACGGGAGCATTCTTCAGGCTGATGAGCCAGCTCAAGACAGACAGTTTTCTGATACAGGCAGCCAGGAAAAAGGAACGCACTTCTCCACAGCAAACACATGTTGCATGGCCCATGTGCTGGCCTGTTGATTCAGGGCATGCTAGTGTAGTGACGGTAGCATCTCAGAGACAGCTGAGAGCTCGTCAACCTTATTATTCCATGGGCTTGAGGAGCCATCATTGTCACTCTGAGTAGAAGCTCAGCATTTAGTTTGGGGGAGCAGGCCCTTTGGAGTCTCCCTGAGACTGGCAATAGTATATTTACTGTTACTGCAGCATCTCCTAAGAGAAAAAGACACCGTTCTAGATGCCAAAGCTGGTAAAGTTGAGAGCTAGACAAGGCTGAGGGAGAAAAAGAATATGTATGTCACTAATTTATGTCAGGAAAAAAACTTTACAGTAGATGAATGGATGAAATCAGAGTAATTAATGGGGCAGAAGGGGATTCCCTTCAATGGTTAAAATGCAAGGAAAAGCTTGAATCATTTTGGAGTCACATTGTGATTGCCAATCTGCACTTTTTAAGCTGTGACACAGATCTGAGGTTGAGGCTGAACCACACGGTATGCAGCTTCCCCAGGTCGGCACAGGTGTTTCCTCCCCAGCTTAATTGTGGGGCCTCGGGGACAGGGATTTTCTCTGTTGGGACTTTGATTACCTGCATCTGGCCCCATATGACAAGTATTATGATGAAAAGGTCCTCAAAAGTGAGGTTACGCCTGAACCTGTTTGTTCACAAAGGGTCCTTAGTATAAAGCATTTGATTTTTGCGATGTGTATGACCACGTGGAGAAAATACACTGCTTAACAATTGTGCAACCTGATAGTTGAAGACCCATTTTAGACATAAGAAGATAAAAAAGGAGGTTTAAAATGATTTTGATAATTTTAGTATATAAGATATATGCTCAGCAGAGAAGCTAAGGAACATGAGGGTTCAACTGGCTGAGGTTCAGTTCCAGAGAAATTAGGAGCTTCCATGCTTTTTCAAAGATCTGGGCATTGCTGAGATATAGGTAGTCAATTAAAATGCATCTCTAAGTAAAAGGAGGAAATATGATAAACCAATCTTTCTTGAAATGGAAATTGAATCAAAGGACACACAGAGTGAGTAAATTTTAGGTTAGATGATAGTCAGATAAAGCTATGAATATCATAATTCTAGTTCTGTACAAGCATCCACGAGAGAGGGATGTGGTGGGTGATGCTTTGAAGACACCATGGCCTTTGCAGTTTATACTTTGCGCATTCACCACAATGGAGAATGGGAACAGCAGTCCTCTAATTAGGTCGATAAAGAAAATGTGGAAGTAAGGAAGCAGGAAGATACTACTCTGTAGTTTGTGCTTTATATAGGCAGAGCATGAGAGAGAGAGAAACAAGGGGAGGGAGAGGAAAGGTTTGAGTAAAGAAACTACTAAACGGGACACCTCAGAGAGGGGCCAGGGTACAGCCATCCTGATCACACCTCTTTACCTTGCATCTCCTGCTGTGCTCCTTTTGGCTGAGCCCAACAAGAAGCACAGAGCACATGAAGCCTAATGATGCAGTCCATACTGCAGATCAGCTTCCTGGGGCATGGGGCATGGAGCAAAAGAGGGACAGTGCAATTGATAAGGCAAATGGAAGATACTCAGCACAATGTCTGACCAAGAGAGATAAGTCTTTCATGGTGGCACTGTATTTGAAAGACAGTTGACATCAGAACTTCATTTTGTCCCCTCAATATCTGTTCCAAAGACTGGCATTAGCAAGGGTGGTGGCAGGCACCTGTAGTTCCAGCTACTCGGGAGGCTGAGGCAGGAGAATGGTGTGAACCCGGGAGGCAGAGCTTGCAGTGAGCCAAGATCATGCCACTGCACTCCAGCCTGGGCGACAGAGCCAGACTCCGTCTCAAAAAAAAAAAAGAAAGAAAACAAAGACTGGCATTAGCTAGTACTGGATTAACACTCGAAGAGATGTATAAATGAGTGAGTGGATGAATGGATCAAGCAATGAGTGGATGAAAGGATAATGGATAGATGGATGAGTGAAAACATGAATGGATGGATGAAAAGAGGAATAGATGGATGGACAGAAGGTTGGATGGGTGGGTGTATGGAAGAAAGGATGGGTGAAAAATCAATGAATTGGTTTATGAAGGGAGGGATAGAGGGAAAGATAGGTGACGGATGGATGGATGGATGGATGGATGGGTGGATGGATGAGTAGATGGGTGAGCAGATGAATGGGTGTGTGAAAGAGTGAATGAATGGATTGATGGATGGGTGGATGGATGGATGGATGAATGAGTGGATGGATGGATGGATGGATAGATGAGTGGACAGATGGGTGGATGGATGGATGGATGAGTGGGTGGATGGATTAATGGATGATGGATGGATAGATAGATGAGTGGACAGATGGGTGGATGGATGGACGGATGGGTGGGTGGATGGATTAATGGATGATGGATGGATGGATGGATAGATGAGTGGACAGATGAGTGGACAGATGGATGGGTGAAGGGATAGATGGATGAATGGGTGGATGAATGGATAGATGGGTAGACAAATGGGTGGGTGGATGGATGAATGGATGATGGACAGATGGATGGATGGATGAGTCAGTGGATGGGTGGATGGATAAATGGACGAATGGATGGATGGACTGATGGATAGGTGGATGGGTGGGTAGATGGATGGATGCTTGGGTGGATGGGTAAGTAGATCAATGGGTAAATGAGTGGGTGAATGATGGATTGATGGGTGGATAAGTGGATGGATAAGTGGATGGATGGGTGGATGGATGGGTGGATGAATGGTGGATGAATGGATGCATGGATGGATGGAGTGATGAGTTAGTGGGTGGACGAATGAGTGAGTAGATGGATGGCTGAGTGTATGTATGTATGTATGGATGGACGGATAGATGGATAGATGGGTGGATGGATAGATGGGTGGATGGATGGGTGGATGGATGGATGAGTGGATGAATGAATGGTAGGTGGATGGATGAGTGGATAAATGGGTGGATGGATGAATGGGTGGATAGATGGATGCACGGATGGATGAATGAATAAGTTGATGGATGGGTGGATGGATGGATGGCTGTGTCTGCTTTGAGCACATGTCCATCTCCTCATTGGAAAGCAACATTTGTGATGATACCATTCTGAACTCTATTTGTGGGTTTTTGACACTGCCTGGATATGTTCTGGCTTCCACCAGGGAGGATTTATGCAACTCACGGTATGATGGGGGTTTCCTTATTAAAGATGTTAAGATATTTTAAGTTTATATTTTGTAAATTAACAAATATAGTAATTAATTTGTGATTTCCTCTTTTAAATAAATCACCAAGTGCTGAGTGGTCATTGTCAAGCATTGTCATTGTTCTTGGTCTTGAGAACGTGCCTCTGAACAATTCTAACTACGTGATTTTTTGAATATTAAATTGTCTTATGAAACTATATCATCAAATTTGTGACTGCAGTAAACCATTGATTAAAATCAGTAAGCTAGGAAACACTAATACTGAAAAAGAATTAAGAGAGGAGTGTAAAATTATAATAATTGGCAAATTTGCTTAAAGATAATCTTCACCACATTCATAAATTATAATCATTCATTCAAAATTTTCTAAACACATTGTAATGTGCCCATATTTAGAAAGCAATAATAAAATTAAAAATTAGATATGATTTGCCAATTTGGCTTTTTATTTATATACAAAAAGTAGTCAGCCCTCACGATGAGTGCAAGTATAGAATATCTGAAAATGAAATTCTGGAACCTTCTCTCATATTTTGTTATTTAGAAAGAAAACAAGAAAATAATAAATATATTATCTTCTTTTGAAGGTGAAAAATTAAAAGCATCTATCTCAAAAATTAATTTTCAAAATCTATTCTGATGCCATTATATTGGATGCTATTGTTTGGTTTTATATACACATTCTGTTGTAAAAGTAAACAAATGTGTCGTTGAAAACTATTTGTCAATACTCCCACTTCTTTTTTCTCAAAATTACTTTATTATCCCACATAATTGGGTACTGTATAATACCTGTGAAAAGAAAAAGTCTAAATGCTTCCTTTATAAAGTGAAGGTTAATAAAGATTACACTTGAACTTACAATAAAATCTTTAGTACAATACATATTCAGACCTAAAACTACATTCAATGAGAGAAATAAAGAGAAAAAGATTACTTAAATTTATCTCTTTAACTAATACCATTCAGACGCTTAGAAAAATGTATCCAAGAGCCTAACTAACTAACGAGGTTACTAAGATGAGAAATAACCCTAAACGTGTTTCCCATTAAACTATTCCAGGCAGCTCTACTAAATCTTGTCCCACCGTTTAAATCATGACCGGAGGTGTTCACATAAACGTCGTGCTCTTACCACTGACCTAAATTTTTACCAAAAAAAAGTGTTCTAAAATTAAAATAAAAGTATCTGTCAATTTTAAAAAATTATGTGGAAGGGGAAATGGGTAGGTTGAAAATCATAAAGACTCATTATAAGCATTCAAATGCTGAGGCCAGCCACTCAACTCGAGATTATCATTTTTTAAGGGTTCATCTGTTTTCCAAAAAAGTGAACCTAAGAAACAGGCTTTCATTTCTCTTTCAGATCCATACTCTGTATATAAGGAAGGCAAGGGCATGTTCCTAAAGAATACGTGTAAAGTGTAAAAATACAACATATAGGCCGGGTGCGGTGGCTCACGCCTGTAATCCCAGCACTTTGGGAGGCCAAGGCGGGCAGATCACGAGGTCAGGAGATTGAGACCATCCTGGCTAACACAGTGAAACCCCGTCTCTACTAAAAATACAAAAAAAAAATTAGCCGGGCGAGGTGGCGGGCGCCTGTAGTACCAGCTACTCAGGAGGCTGAGGCAGGAGAATGGTGTGAACCCCCGGGGGCGGAGCCGGCAGTGAGCCAAGATCGCGCCACTGCACTCCAGCCTGGGCGACAGCGAGACTCTGTCTCAAAATAAAAATAAAAATAAAAATAAATACAACATATAGACTTCAGAGATTTTTAACACAACTAACACAACGTGGCATTATTTCAAAATGGACTTGCCTGGACATTCTGCTGTTGACATCATGGATGTGACCTTGGTGTTGCTCTGAAATGTATTCATCGCCTCCTCCTCACTTGTACAGCAGGCAAAGTTCAATGGATGCCCATGATCTCTTCACTCAACCAGACATTCTCTTGGCGAAAACACTGATGGATCCAATGAAAATGAGAGTAAAAGTCACCAAGGTCACTGCTTAATCACAGGATGATGGCATTCTTCTATATCGCAGGCCTCAGACACAATTCCTGGACCACTGACAAACCTCCCCCTTCCTCTTAAAAAAGAACGTGAACAAATAAGTGACGTGTGTAAAAAATGTATCATTCACTCCAACTAAGTAATTGTGTGAGTTATGTGTGCATTTCAATGTTTCTTTTTAACAACAAATTGTGACCTGTGATAAGGACAAATTGAGTCTCTGATGGCAAAATGGTGCCTATGTATGTGCTTATGTATGTGTATTTTCGCATATGTGTTAGCATGTGTACATATGTATGTGCATGAATGTAGGCCCATGTATGTGTAGAGTTGTGTATGCATTTGTTTTCATGAAGGAGGGTGTATATGTATATGTATGTGAGTATGTGTGATTGGCACATTTCTACGTGTGTGTGTTTATGCTCATGTTTGCATGTGTACATTATGTGTATGTGTGTTTATGCTCATGTTCACATGTGTACATTATGTGTATGTGTGTTTATGCTCATGTTCACTTGTGTACATTATGTGTATGCGTGTTTATGTTCACCTGTGTACTTTACAGATATATTTGTGTGTGTTGGTATCTGCCTGTGCACCTGAATGTCTTCATGTATATTCATGTGCTTATGTGTGTTTGTGAGTGTGCCTGTGTTCATGTGTGTGTTTGTGCATAGGTGTGCGCTTGTGTATATGCACATGTCTTGTAAATACGTGTTTGTATGTGTACATATGTGTGCACGTATGCACTCACTACTGCTATAAACATCTTCACTGCCTAATCAGAGCCTTAGTTAGTTAGCCCTCTCTTGCATAAACATGTCAAAGATCTGCTCCTCTTTGAGCTCATTGTAGAGTGTCTATTTCATGCCTCCACTTTGCTCCAAATAAAAGTTCTAAAACGAGTTCATTTAAAAAACTCTTACACTCTAGGGCTTGCCTGTGTTTCTGACTGCACACCAAAGTAGCCATAACTTGCAGGGAAAAAATAGAGCTGCCCTCTCCCTGTCTGGGCCCCACAGTCCCTTGGCCAAACTCCCTCAGTCCTGAGAGCCCTGGCCTCTGCGACAGCATGGACCACCCATGGCAGCCCACCCATCTTCCTCACCAGCAGGTTCAGATGGCAGTTGCCAGAACTGAGGCACGCCCTTGACCGTGATGAAACATCCCTTTCTTTAAAGCACTGGTTTAGCTCTGAACATACCCTATGTCAAAACCACTGGTGTTTCTTAAATACAGATCCTTCACTACAGTCAAAATTCAAAGAGTTCAGATGAAGATTTAAAACCATCCTGCTGAATAGACAGCACTATTACTCATATCAGGTTAATCATGCTATAATCTGTTAACATTTCTCTTTTCATAAGGAAAAGGAGTCTATGAATCAACATAGTAAAATTGGGAGTGGCGTGAAGTCAGAGAAGTGGGGGCTCGGAAGAGCCTCCTCCACGCGGGGCCCCGTGGCTCCCACTGAGTTCGCATATGGTGCAAAAGTGCCCGTCCTGTCTCCAGGAAAAAGAATTTTTAAAAATATGATATTCCAGGAAAAGTAGTTTTAAAATATGATATTGTTAGAAAAGAGGCATAGGAATCAAGTCTTCCCTTACAGCTTATTCTGAAATATATGTTTCCCTAATGCGGGGAAATAATTTGATTTTCACAACTGAAAACTTTGAGCCTAAGGAAACGCTAAGATGAGCTTCAAGAGTCCAATAGTGGTTATTAAAAATTCTTAAAAATCTGTCAGTGTGGCTCGGCCTTAGTGTTTATTCATAAATGACACTCAGCCGACTTCCAAGAGAGGTGTGCAGTGGACTACAGATAAAGATATACATACAGGGCATCTACAGTCACCCACAGCTAACCCTGTACCTACTAACAAGAGTGAATGCTTTCCCACTAACTTCAGAAACAATACATGGATTCCATTCTTACCACTTCTATTCAATATGGTACTGGAAATTGTAGTCAGGGCAATTAGGCAAGAAAAAGAAATAGCAACCATCCAGATTTGAAAGGAAGAAATAAAACTAGGCTTGCAGATGATGTGCTCCTGTGTACAGAAGAGCCTAAGGAATCCACTAAGAAACTGCTAGAATTAATAAACAAATCTGGTAAGACTACAGGAGACTGTTTCTATACAGTAACAATGAACAAACTGAAAATGAAATTAAGAAAACAATTCAGTTTATAATAGCATCAAAAGAACCTAATACTTATAAATGTAAAAAAAGAAGTGGAAAACTCACTCTCTGAAAACTACAAGACATTATTGAAAGAAATTAAAGACAAACACATGGAAAGACATCTTATATTTATGGATTAGAAAATATTGTTAAGATCACAATACTCCCCAATTTGATCATAGATTCAGTGCAATCCTTATCAAATTCCTGGCAGACTTCTTTGCAGAAATTGACAAGCTGATCCAAACATTCATGTAGAAATTCAAGGGACCCAGAATAGTCAAAATAGAAGATAGTTGGAGGACTCACAATTTCAAATTTCAAAACTTAACTATAAAGCTACAGGTATCAAGATAGTGTGGTGTTAGCATAATGACAAGCTTATAAATCAATGGAATAGGATTGAGAGTCCAGAGATAAACTCATGCATTTATGTCTAATTAATTTTTGGCAAGAGGGCCAAGATAATTAAACAAGGAAAAAGAATGACATTTTCAACAAATGGTGCTGGGACACCTGAATACTTGCATGCAAAAGGATGAAGTTGAAACCCTACCTCACACCATATGCAAAAACTAACTCAGAGTAGATCAAAGACCTACAATTAACCCCAGTAGAAAAATAAAAAGGCACACAACCAAAATTAAAAATTGAAAAAGGATATAAACAGAGATTTATCCAAAGAAGATAAGCAAATGGCTAATAAGCACATGAAAATATGTGCTACATGATTAACTATCAGATAAATGCAAATCAAAACCATGAGATACCACTTCACACTCAATAGGATGGCTATTTTAAAAAGTTCGAATGAGTAGTTTGCAAATATTTTCTCACATTCTGTAGATTGCTCCTTCACTTTGCTGGTTGTTTCCTTTGATGTGCAAGGTTTCTTTAGTTTGAAATAATCTTATTTGTCTATTTTTGCTTTCATTGCCTGCTTTTGAGGTCTTCCCCCCTCCCCCAAAAAAATTTGCCCAGACTAATGACCTGAAGTGTTTCCCCAATATTTTCTTCTAGTAGTTTTATAGTTTCAGGTCTTCATTTAAGTCTTTACTCCATTTTTATTTGATTTTTGCCTATGGTGAAAAGGGTCTCATTTCATTCCTCTGCATATGGATATCCAGATTTCCCAGTACCATTTATTGAAGAGACTATTTTTCCTCACCTGTAAACAAAGTCAAGTAAAATCACACATTTTTAATAAGCAAAAAAAAAAAGGAAAACAAGTATTCAAGTATTGTTAAGCATGTAGACACATTAGATTCCTTTTAGACTGCTAGTGCGTGAAATGAGCAGCCACTTTGGAAAGGACCATTCCTCAAAGGTGAAACCCAGAGTTATCACATGACCCCGAAATTCCTTCCCAGGCATATGCTTGGTGGAAATGAACACATGTGTTCATATAAAACCTTTGCACTCATGTTCACAGCAGCATTATTTACAATAGTCAAAATGTGGAAACTGCTCAGCTGTCCATCAGCGGGTGAAGATGCACAGAGTGTGCTCTCGCCCCACAGCGGAATGTGATTCAGCCGTAAGAAGAAAGGAAGCGCTGGTGCATGCCAGAACACGGGTGAACCTTGAAAACTCTGTGCCAAGCAAAAGAAGCCAGTCACGAAAGACCATGGATTGTTAGGTTTCATTTACACAGAATGTCCAGAATAGGGAAATTCTGCATAGCCAGAAAGTAGATGGGCAGTCGCCAGGGGGCAGGAGGTGCAGAATGGGGTAGCAGAGAGATTGGGGTGGCAGTGAGAGGTATGGGGTTTCTTTTTGTTATAATGAAAATGTCCTTGGCCGGGTGCAGTGGCTCACGCCTGTAATCTCAGCACTTTGGGAGGCTAAGGCAGGAGGATCACAAGGTCAGGAGTTTGAGACCAGGCTGGCCAACATGGTAAAACCCCATCTGTACTAAAAATACAAAAATTAGCTGGGTATGATGGCATGCACCTGTAGTCCCAGCTACTCGGAAGGCTGAGGCATGAGAATTGTTTGAACCTGGGAGGCAGAAGTTGCAGTGAGCCAAGATCATGCCACTGCACTCCAGCCTGGGCGTCAGAGCAAGACTACATCTCAAAAAAAAAAAAGAAAAAAGAAAATGCCCTAAATTTAACTGTGGCAATGGTTGCACATATCTGTGGATACACTAAAACCCATTGATTTGTACACTTCAAACTTGTGAATGTATAGTATATAAGTTATAACTCAATAGTACTTTTTAAAACAAAAAATGTGTATGTGTGTATAATTTTTTTAATTAGGTAATTGCAATATGAGGAAATAATTGGATAATTAAAGCAAAATATTTCTCTGTAGATACTCCATTGAAATATTAAATTTGGAACTCACCGTCTTGGCCTTCGTGACTCAAAGGGAAATCATTCTTCCTGTCTGATTCAAGGAAAATACCATGCCACTGGGGAAGTATCACTTTCCTCCTGCTAAATTCTAGGACAAATTGTGAGTTGTGAAATGGGGAAGGGTTCCAGCAGTTTTACAGATGAGCCATCTGACGATGTCCTTGGCTGACCTGTTGTACGTGGGCCCCTAGCATGAAGCCGTCCTCAACTGTATTTCTGGGGATCACTGCGCCCTCCATGTGGGGCCGATACTCAGATGACACTCCTGCAGGGTGCTGGGCTCAGGGCATGGAGGATGCAAGGGGCCAATGGGCTTGCAAAGTTAGGCCTCTGCAGGCACAGGAGTGCCTGTGAGGGAGGCCATGCGTGTGCCTGGGCCTGCAAACCAAAGGCGTGGGTCTCATCTTGACCCAGAAGATTGCACATGAGCATGTTGGGTGAATTCCCTTTTATTCTCACCATCACGGTGGCAATCCAGTGCTAAGTTTCAGGAGAAATGTGTGTGAGTGTG
The DNA here is from genome assembly GCF_006542625.1 of Nomascus leucogenys. Taxonomy (NCBI): domain Eukaryota; kingdom Metazoa; phylum Chordata; class Mammalia; order Primates; family Hylobatidae; genus Nomascus; species Nomascus leucogenys. The sequence goes on along the minus strand of NC_044383.1, from coordinate 2,092,538 downwards.
TGAGGGGAGACGGGGGCATGGACACTTTTCCGAAAGATGATGTGTGTACAATTTTGTTGCTACACGATTTTGGCAAAGAAGGAAAGAGAGAAAAAGAGAAGGAGGAAGTAAGGGAAGGAGGAACAGAAGGAGGAAAGGAGGAAGGAAAAGAAAGAGAAAAGTTATGGCTCCGTTCCATTGCGTTGGAAAGTTGTGTAATAATGGCAAATATTAACTGAGTAGCATGAGAGGGGCTGTGCTAAGCGAGCCCATCAATGAATGACTTTGTGCATCCTTCATAGGTCCATACGGCTAGACTCACATTATCCCACCCTGAGGATGAGAGAACCAGGCCTACTGAGCAGGGTGGGGTTGAGGTCTCAGGCTCCAGGGCAGGCAGCCTTCCCCGAGTCACTGAGCTGGCTTGTGCCCCTGGCCTCCTTTCTGTTTTCTTTAGAAGCCTTTCCCTAGTTTCTGTGAGTCCCAGTGTCTTTCAGAATCTCTTCTTTGTACCAGACTCTGGCTACCCATTAGATGTGTTAGATAGATGCCAACAAAGAATGCAGTTGAGATCCAAAGTGATCGTCAAGTTACTTGAGACAAAAGCCTTCTCAGGGACTGGTGTGATATTATTACTAACAAGGGGATGCATGACCCAGAAAAACGTGATCTTTACAATCTGCAACTGGAGGCCTGGGATCTCCTCTTGGTCCCCACTCATCAAAGAGCACCACGCTCCTGCCGTTGTGTGGGTGACACCCCCGCAGGCTCCACTTCCGGAAGCAAGGCACAGGCACAATCCATGCGTCCACCCTCATGAGGACAACACTGCGTGTGTGTGTGTGTCTGTGTGTGTCTGTGCGCTTGGTGTGCTGTTGAAAGATAATAACCTAATCCTCAGAGTGATATCACTGAGGAAATGACAGTATTGCCTTCAGTAAGAGAGGGGCTGGAATTATGAAACACTTGATAAAATAGAGGGGACCTGGGCCGTTTTTGCAGCAGGTTTGGGGCATGATTAATGAAAATGACTGGGTTAATATGCCTTGCGATGAATAGCTTTCGTGGAGCCTCGTCTTTCATTACGTTCCCTGGCAGCAGGCTATTAATAGCGGCTGAGCCTCAACTTGTTATCTCAAACATTTCAGGCACAAATAATAGAAGATTTCCAATTAAAAGGGATAATCTCCCTTCAGAAGCGAAGTAGTAAGCACGGTGAATAATTTAAAAAGCTTTGGGGATATAAAGATTTATTCCATCTCCCCCTAAGCAATAAGTCAGTGGCTTTGATTAACAATTTAAAAATAAAGGACGAGGAGGCACGGAGAAGTTGTGAGACATGGTCTTTTGTTCGCAATTTTTTTATCACTACTGCTTTTCCAAAATGTTGTCATTACATAAAACATTATTTCAATTAGTTTCCTACAAACCCCCAAGTCATATTCAATAAGTTTTTACTGATATAGAAAATAGGAAGTAGGCAACAGGAAAAATAATACACGGTTACTGAGAAAAACAGCAAATACCCTCTGGCTTTCAGATGCTTAAAACTGTATTTGAAGTCTTTATTGGTTTACCATTTAGGATGATGATACATTTTGATTAAACACAAGAGTGTGGGCAAGTATTAGGACTCCTATCTAATCCTACCTACTCATACAGATTTATCTAATAAGTATTTCTGGGGAGTATAATTTGGTTTTTACTCCTAGCATGAATTCAGAATTAATATATTTGAAATTTCAGAGCCATTGTCTAAATGATTCCCCATTTCTACCTTCATAAAGAATTTGATAGTCTTAGACACAATATGAACATCAAATCTGGACTTGAAAGAAATTCTGGAAGACGGAACTGGAATGAGTAGATGGCAGGTGAGTTTTCCGTCAGCCTCCTGATAATTTCTAGGATAATATCAATTAACAGAAGGTGGCTGGCTAAATGCAGTAAGGAGAAAAGAGTCCTCATTTTCTCTGCAGAAATTCATTACTTGCACCCAGGGGACTCCTGGATTTAGTGAACTTCTGCAGAAATAGTTTCTAGCATCTATTTTTAGTTGTTATCAAGCCCATCCCTAAGCAGGCTGTAGTTTCTCATATTAACAGAACATGCTCCCCTGTCCAAACCATTTTTAGTTTGAATAATATTCAAGATTCTATCGGAAATCTAAGTACACCTCTATAATTTGGGTTCGCTTGGTTTCCTTGGCAATAGGTTTTGAAGAGCGCTGGTAAATGGGAGTGCGTGGGGATCGCACTTGGGGAGGGTATCATAAAAGGGACAAATAATAAGCGTTCACATAGATCGAGCTCTCCAAATGCGCCAGCAGCTGCCCCACACATGTTGCAGGGTTTCCTTCCTGTAATTCTCACGGCAATCCTCCGGGCGAGGTCCCATTGTCGATCCCCATTTTCCCAGGTACAACTGAGGCCACAGGAGTTCCATAGACAAAGCAATCAAGTGCAGGGCTGGGACTCTAACCCAGCTTCCGCACTGTCCAAGCCAAGCACAGGGGTTATCACAGGGGTCTGAGAGCAGGTGCGTCCCAGCTGTGGACCGTGAGCTGTATGTTCATTATTTCCTGCAGTCCTGCAAACACGCTGGGCTGCTGTTGCTCTCACTAAGCCCACCAGACAGAGAAGGAGACAGAGGGTCAGAGAGGAGAAGCACCTCAATCGTGGTATACAGCCAGGAAGTGCTGGACCCCAGATGTGCTCCCAGCTTTGCCAGGCTCCAGAGCCACCTTGTCAACACTCACACCAGCACAGGTTTGGGTCCAGAAACAGAATTTACTTGAAGAAGAGGATCTCAGCTGTGGAATCAAGCCAGCTGTTCCAGGAAAGACCCAGGGTGCGCAGTGTTGGAGCAGGGAGATTGGGGTGGAGCAGGGGCAGGTTGGGAAGAGGCATGTCAGAAGCTGGGCCTGCAGCCTGGGGTGGTGTTTCCTGTGATACTGGCAGACAGCTGCTGGATGGGCAGGCAGGCTCTATCTATGGAGGTCCTCTGGAGCTGCGCCCAGGGGACCACACCGCCCCTCACTCCTCCAAACACAGTGGTGCAGGGAGTGCTGCCTGGGTCCTGCCAGATGTGCTGGGGAGGCCTCAGACCTGCTGGCACCTAGACGTCCTGCCTCCAGAAAACATGGAGTGTCTTGGTCAACAGCTTTCCTCTCTGCTGAGGACCTACTTCGGCATCTCTTTGGAATAGTCTTGTGAACCAAAAGATAAGGTGGTGTATGGGTGTTGATCTTCATGTCCATGGTTCTTGGGTGTTCGATGTGATGGCTTTATGGAAGGACCTTCCCCACTTGCATGTGTAGAAGCTTCTGGAGAGGAGCCAGGAGTCCTGGTCTGCAGAAAGCATTGCTTTTGCCAGGTGGACATGATGGCGGGGCAGCGTGGGATTCCCCTGGATTCTCCGCTGGAATTAGAGCCCACGAATCCTGAAAACCTGGAAGCGTGGCTGAGATTGCCTCTCTTGTGTCTCTTGTATAAGGCACTAATTTCATCCGTGAGGGCCCTGCCTTTTGGCCTACTCCTCTCCCAGAGGCCCCACTCCTCATCCCATCTCCTTGGGAGTTACAGCTTCAATATGTGAATTTGGGGGGTGACACACACATTCCATCCATAGCAGTCACCTGGACCACGATCAATGGTTTGGAGTTTGTAGTAAGGCCAGTAGGAAGGAGGGCACAGTATGACTGAAGGGCTATCCTTTGGGCTGTGTTATGGAAGAGAGACCTCGGGGTGGTGCAGCAGGCCCTGTATGCCTGTCCTCCGTCTCAACGCTGCCTTCTGCTCTGTCCATCCCTCAGCAAGGAGCAGCTTCATGAGCTCCGTCCCCACCTGGTGCCACCTGACAGCTCCCACCTTACACCTCTCACCCCTGAAGGGCCTCCCTGTCAAGCCTGGGGCATGGAGTGTCACAGGAGCAGCCCCCCCACCCCGCCCCACATCCACACTCATCCGCCCATGACCCAGGCCTGTGAAGCAATTGGGGCACCACAGGGCATGTGCTGACCCAGGGCACCTCTGCACTGCCCCTCCCAGCCTGCCGAGGGATCCGGATGAGGCCCTCGGATACCCCAGAGGAGGCATCTCAGGACTAGGTGGGAGGACGAAGGGTTGTTGCAGTGCAGCTGACAACAGAGCCCGCAGCTTCCCACTCTTCCCTGCTGCGTTCGTTTGGCCCTCACCCTGTTTCCCAAAACTGCACCCCTAAAACCAGGTGGCAGACTCTGATCTCCTGGAGCACGGGCTGGGGCAAACAGCAGGAATGGAGTCAGGGACAGGGTGGGGCCATGGAGGCGGCCTGGGGATGCAGAATGGCAGCAGAGAGCAGGCTCCTCAGCGGCTGCCATCCCAGCCTGTCCAGCCACCATGTCTTTCCCAAAACTTCACCTTTGACCATTTCCCTCTGTCATAAAGACTTGATTTGCAGATTTCAGCTGAACTGAGCCTTTCCAGGGAGGCTTTGCCAGGCTCTGCACATGGACCCAGGGGCTCCCTCCCCTGGAACCCTTTGAGTAGCCCACTGTTTTTGCCCTCAGCACAGACGACAGTTTTCAATTAAACACTGATGTGTTTGCCTCTGTGTGTTTCAGGTCTGTCTCCCTGGGTGGCATCTCCGAGGCCACGAGGAGAGGGGCTCCACCTGATGCCCCCAACACCAACACAGGGCGGGGCAGGTGGATACGTGGCAGATCCAGGGTCATCAAAAGAAGGGGCCAAGGGGGCCAACTGGCCTCCAACGCAGTCCCAGAACCTGCACAGTCAGCCTGCGGCCCAGCCCGAGGGCCCAGCATCACCCTGAAATTAGGCGCGGCCCATCGTCATGGACTGCGTCATGCGGTCCCATGTCTTCATGGGCGCAATCTTAAATCTGGTTCTAAAACAGAGTTATGTTTTTTCCTAGAAATTCAGAACAACCAGAGGCTCACCCACATCACAGAAACTTCATGAATGCTCAGGCCTGGTGGAAGACGTCCAGAGCCATTCAAGTATGAGGTTGTTTGAAGCTGATTTTAAAGGCAGAAGCTATTGAATGTGCATCTTCTGCAAAGGCAGGGCCTGTGTTCTGTCAAGGACACCTGGTTTCCCGTGGATCCTGGGCCCACGCAGACAGCCCTTCCAGGACGTCCTTAGCTCTTCCTTCAAGGTATCTCCACAGTGAAGAGAGAATATGCCTATTTCATTGAAAAACTTTGACCTGGGTGAGGCATGGGGTTTCCTAGGTGACCCCTTCCTTCACCTGCTGGGTCCAGGCAGAATTTTTCTGTCCTTCTCTGCACTTGCGTTTGACAGCTGCTTCTGCTCTCCTCCGTGTTCCCATGCACAAGTCACTAAATATCAGCGTGAATGTACGAGCACGAATGCACTCGTACAAATGCACACACACACACACACACACACACACTAGCAGACAGCAAATCCCCCCTTGGTGTTCTCCTTCAAAATACAATGCCCCAAATAATTTTTTAGCCCTTTTAGAACTTCAGCAAAAATTGGAGGAAAATTCAGGAAGCTGAATTTACTTTTGTTCTCTCTCCTATGTCTTCTCTCTCTCTCTCTCTTTCTCCTTACCTTGCTTCTTGTTCTTAAATGTTCTTTTAGCAACAGGAATATTATGGCGATTTTGAAGAGAGTGGTTGCATGCTAACAAACTCTGTGCTCCTAACTTTCAAATGAAACTGCAAATTGAAAGCTCTCAACTTTTGATTACTAATCTGTTACTAAAAGGAAATAGATTACCAACAAGAACCAAGGTAATTGCCTGAAATAGAAGTTCAGAAATGAATGAAAGGAGATTCTCATCCCCTATTTGAGTCTGCCTACATTTTGAACTAAGAAACAATTGAGTTCAAATTCAGGTTAAGATTTTAAAACAGTTCAATTATCTCTTTAATTATTTTTCATTTAAGGTACATATTCATTCATCAGTCCTGGTCAGAGTTGGAACTACAGAAATAATACTTTATAAGATAATGTAATGGCCTCATAATTCTACTGGAAGTAGAAACCTCAGCTTACATAAAAGTCTATTCCTGTGAGCCTGTAAACACGAGCCTTCAAGAAGCAGATGTATTCTGAAATTTCACCTTGCAAGATCTGACAAAAATAATATGCTTCTTGGAATTCCAAAAAGTTTAGAGTGTAAGCATGTACGTTTATTTCTGCGTGTTGGCGTCTGTAACCCACGCATCACAGACAGGACTGGATTAGCTTTTACTGGAGCTGGGCAGAGGGAGTACGTAGGACCGAGGATCGAGGCAGCCTCACTGCTTTCACCCCAGACACCAGAGCCCCAGGAAGGAGTGAACTGGTCAGATATTTAGGGAGGAGGGAGGTCCAAAGGGGTAAACATGGGAGCAGAAAGATGTGCCGAGAGCGGTGAGGATAAACCAGATGATAGACGGTGGTTGTCTAGACCAGGGAATAGAAAACTGGATAGATTTGCCAAATACGGAGGAACAGAATTTACAGGACTTGGAAATTGATTGGTGATGGAGGGAATGGGGAATTGAGGAATGAATGAAGAGTAATTCCTACAGTTTCAGCACAGTGCTTGGATGAGTTATGGGTGATGTTTTGAGTTACAATGTTGGTGAGAAAATTATGTGCCTCCCCTGTCATCACCATTGTGAGATAATTAATAACCTTTTGATTTAGCAATGCTGCTTTACGAGGTCGCATTTTCCTGTTCCATGAAACACACCAGACAGTTGTATCTTCTCACACACTGTGAGGATCACTTCTGCTATGCAGCTTCTCCACACTCCCACTGCACACTCCACACCTTGCTAAAGGTATTTTCCACACTGCAGCCTAGTGGTCCCTCCAAAAAATACAGGCCAGGCACAGTGGCTCATGCCTGTAATCCCAGCACTTTGGGATGCCGAGGTGGGTGGATCACCTGAGGTCAGGAGTTCGAGACCAGCCTGGCCAACATGGCAAAATCCCGTCTCTACTAAAAATACAAAAATTAGCCGGGTGTGGTGGCACATGCCTGTAATCGCAGCTACTTGGGAGGCTGAGGCAGGAGAATTGCTTGAACCTGGGAGGTGGAGGTTGCAGTGAACCGAGATCACGCCGTTGCACTCCAGCCTAGGCGACAGAGTGAGATTCTGTCTCAAAAAAAAAGAAAAAGAAAAAAAATACAGCTGCACCTTGCAGCTTCCCTCTTAAGCACATTGACCAGGCCTCTGTTTGCCACCCTCTGCATCCCCAGCATGGCCGGTGAGTGGTCCATGAATTTATGTTGACTACATGAAAATGACTAGAACAGGTTTCTCCATTTTCTGATAGACTCATCCATTGCCCTTTACATCACTCAGAGAGGACCTGTCATCTACTTTGTACGCAGTTATTTGCAGGAGTTTGTCTGTGGTCACCCCTATGGCCATCCCGGCAATGTAGGTTCTGAATGGCCTTGGAATGTATGAATTAGCCAGTGTATGGGTGTCACTGAATCCAATAGTACAATGGCTAAAGAGACTGGTGGACCCGGCCTGGTGATCCAATAGGTCCACTGGGAGGAGAAGCACCAGGCACAAAGGAGGCAGTCATAGGCCGTAGGAGAGCAGACCCCCAGGCAGTCTCTGCAGGGCATGGATGCTCCAAGCCTGGAAACCTTTAGAGACCAACCTGGAGCCATCAGGCCATAGGTAGCCGATGAGATGCCATTGGCTCCCTGCCCACACCCACTGGACTTTACCTACCCAGGTAAAGTACCAGGTATTCCCATTCCTGGGGTCTGCCCACAACTTCAGACTCACAGGTACTGGGGTACAAACACCCCAGCTCCCTCAGCCTTCAGGGGATCCCACGGAGCATGCGTTTTACACCATTTTCCAGAGTTCTCCCCATGGGCTCACCTTTGGTCACTGTTGGTGATGGGCTGAGAATGCCCCATTCATGGGTTCCTCCCCTTCCCCATCTCAGGTCCCTGCTCCCCCGACAATGCTTGCTTCTTGTTAATAAACTATGTGCACTAGAATGCTTCCCTCAGAGTTGGCTTCTGGAAGATTCCAAACTAAGACACCACCTCAGACGCCATAGAAGATAAGGAAAGACTTGTGGACGAGGCGTGGGGCTACAGCACCCATCTCAGGCAGTCTCCACACAAGAGGTCCTCGGGCAGCCAGACCTATCTGCCATGTGCATATTCTTCACACGAGCCGGTTTGGCATCTCAGTGTTCATTTGGTTGACTTCATCCCCTCACTGTGTTGTGCAGTTTCCCATAGTCCAGGCTCTCCCTTGCCCGGTCTTCAGCCCACTGTGGCTGTGCACACAGCATGTCACACACTAAGCCTTCAAGCCTTACGGCTGCGCCCAACTCCCCAGACAGACAGAGGGATGAGGGCATGCCCTTCCCCTTATTCTGCTCACTACGTCATCCTCACATTAAAAATCCAGTGGCTGGTCCTGTGCTCTCTTGGCTGAGCAGAGCAGGCCATAGGCAGCTTCAGTAATATAAGAAAGCTCAGGATAAACCTGTCCACTGGGGTTTTCTCCAGCTGTGCAGCACTCTGAAGACCTCTGTGGATGAGCTTGGCCATCCTTCTGTTTTGAACGGATGGCTCCCGTAGCATCTGTGTCTGCACCGTGGAGCATCCTAATGCCCCTTGAAGGATGTTGGAAGCCTGACTCCCCTTGCGACCTCCAATAAAATGCCGCATATGCAACATCCAAATGAGACTCCAGACCCCAAACAAGAAGCCCTTATTCTGGATCAGACTTAATCTCCAACCCTTCCTTCAATTGGCTGCTCTCAGATTAATGGTGATAACTTGAGAGAATTAATCAGTTAATGTTTCTACAATAATTCACAGGTTAAAAGAAAGTAGCTCTTGAGAAAAAAAGGCGTTGGAACTCTGATTGACTCCAAATGCCCTCTGAGCCAGTGTAGCGTGGCTGCTGCCAGGCTCCTTGAGTCTTGGGCATCACCTGGGCAAACACCCTAAGAGAAGGGCATGTCTTTGGAAGGATGCGTGCTTACATCCCTTGGCCGTGAGGGCTGCCCCTTCGAGAAACATGACCTCCTTCTCTGCGATGCTCAGGGCTGAATATTCTAGGTGCAGATGAGCTTGAAAGAACTTCAGATGTGTAGGCAGAAAAAGGAAAGTCACAGAATAGACGGCATCTCTTTCTAGAGCTGCCCTGTCACATCGTGACCCTGCCTGGTGCCCAGGCCAGAAACACAGCCAGCAGGTGGACACTTACATCAGTTCTGAAGTCTCTCTGAAGCTACATCAATTACATTCCCTGCCTGTCCTTCTGGTAAAACTGCCAAAGAAAGAAATGACAGTAATTGGCAAAGCTTGTTTTTGTCAACTCAGGCTTGTTCCCATGATAGCTTCTTTTTTCCTACTTGTAAACACAGCAACCATCTAACAGCATCTTCTTAAACCTCGCCCATGATTGCCGTCAAACCCACAAGAAGGTACCCCACATTTCTGTCTCCTGCATCTCACTGAAAGTTGGACTGGCTTGGCGTGTTTGTTCAGCCACTGGTGCTTTGCTTGATCTCCACAAGGCTTCCAATGTCCATAGTGCAGGTGCAGGGAGCTTCTTGGCCAATGCTCCCAGGATGTCCTCTGGCCACCATATGACCTCCCCTCATTCTCTGAACATTCTGCACCACTTTTACCAATGACAAGGTTACTCCCTGCTGTCTGAAGACCATTCCCTTTTCTCCCATGCCAAGGGAGAAAACACTATTCTAGATGTTCTAGGCAAGCAAACGTATCATACCTGCTCAAGTGTCCTGTTTGGGGACACCGATGAGATAGTGGTGCATCAAAGTTCTCCTCAGTTCCGAGTTTGCTCCTATTGTCACTTAAGGGAATGGTCTCCGGCCACAGGAGCCCACCTTCCAGTCTTGCCCTAGCGTGTTTGAAAGCTCCTTTGTCAGGGCCATGGCTAATGGGCTCTGACTCCCTCTTCTGATCCTCACAAATCCTCAGCAACAAGACGGTTTCGCCAGTTTCTCGTGATCTGTTTTAGTTATCGATTCCCTCTTGTCCTGTGGAGCAGTCTCTTCAGATCTTCTACTCTTTGGTAGACAAAATTATCAGAAAGGAAATTTAAGGACGTGATTGGATAGGACAATGCAGGGATGAGATAAAACCCTTGTTTTACTTTCTCTTGCAAAATAGAAAATTCTGTTATTCTGTGGGTCACGTATTATCCCTTTACTTATGCAGACGTGTAAGGTAGCCAACCACACGGAAGCATATTTTAAGCTTCACAACTCTTATCCGTTCTTTTTCCAAATGACTACAGAAATGGAACTTTCCCTCAATTCCCTCAAGTCCTCTGTGGTTTGTAAACAAACGGCAACTGTGTTCCATCTCTTCATGGTGTGGTTTGCCACAGTGTCTCTAATGTTTTGTAAGATATTCATCTTTGAGTCAAGCACATATGGGTTGGTTTCCCTTGGGTTAATTGGTTCTCACACCACTACACAGATTCATCTCTAGACTCAGGGATCCTCCAGCTCAGTTAGCAGCCAAGATCAAATGGCTGGGATTTTGGTCAAGCTGGCATAGTGGTAAAGTTATGCTTTAATGCATCTCCTCTGCCCCCAAAACATAGGAATAATAGATGAAATATAAATAGGAGAAAAAAAAGAAAAGACAGTGCAGGGCTCAGAAGCAAGATAAATCATGCTTTGTGAATCAGAAATAGCAGAATGCTGAGCAGTAAACAGGGCTGAGACTAGGGCATCACTGGCCTCCAGGCACAGGAAGCAGCAGCTGCAGGAGTTTGGTTCATACAGGACAAAGGTGACTCAAAACGCTCCACATGAGATGTGGCAGCACAGTCAGGCTACAGAGTAAAGTCAGGGTGTGGCATGTGACTCTTCCCACTTACACAACAAAGCTGCACATCACAACACTGTGAACTGCTACCCCAGGCTATTGTGAAAATAAAAGAGCAGAAAGGCAGGAAGAACTGGAAATGACCTCCAGCCAGCAGCTACATAAACCTGTTCACTTCTCACTCACTCACTCGCTCACTCACTCGGTGATTGGAGCTGGTGTGGCCTCAATACCATCTCAGAACTGAGGCCCTGAACCACCTTCAAAGATTTGGTTCTGAATTGGGGATCCAAAGGCAATTGCAACACTGCTAGAAGGATAACAATAGGAAAGAGAAATAAACAACAGAACAACAGAACCAACTGGACAAATTACCTTCTAAACAAAAATTCAGAACATGTAAGGACTATTAAGCCTTAAAAATACAGCCAACAAAATCAATAATTACAACAATGATTTATGCTAGGTGAAAAATCACTCTACAAAAAAGACTAAAAGTACTTTAAAATAATTGTATTTTATGTGCTCAAAAAGACAAATTAGGGTATATAATGTTTGTCAATAATTAAGAAAGTGGAAAATAAAAACAGAAAGAAATGAAACAAATACAAATGGGTATAAAATGAATCAGTAATAAATCTCGGAAATAAACAGTTGATGAAATTGAAATTGTAATAGATTTAGCAATTCTATGTGGGAAGCAAAGAGGAATATAAGGCAGCACTGTGGAATTCAAATGAAATTCAGCATGGAAAGAGATAATTAAGGCTCAAATATTAAGTTGAAAGGAATTTTAGAAAAACATAAGGGAATGATGGAGAAGCAAACCTGAAAAGTTTAAAGATTTGATGAAAAACATGCACACTGTATTAAGTGGGAAAAAACAAACCCATACTTAAATTAATCATAGTGAAAATACAGATCAGGAGCAAAGAAACTATCTTTAAAACCACTAGATAGAAAGATAAATTACCTACGGAATAATTAGAATGAGAGTGAATTTCTCATCATCAATAATATATGTCAGAAGATAATGGAATGGCAATTTCAAAATGCTGCAGTAAAATTAAGGTCAGGGCTGAATTTTATACCCAGCTAAATTATCATTCAAAATTTTAGTAGACCGTATCACTCATTCAAAATTCTTCTCAGCTCCACACCTTACCACTCTTCTCAGGGTGAACTATAATATAGCCCATTCTATTGACTTGGGACCTGATCATGTGATTTCCTTTGGCCAATGGGAATTGAGAGGAAGTGAGGGCATACCTGTTCTGAGCAAAGGACTGTAGGAAACATTTTGTGTCTCTGCTTATCCTCCTTGATGTTCTGCTTTCCACGGTGAGAAGAGCATGCTCCAGAAAACTAGTACTGCCTCAGCCTGAATCCTTGTATCAGCTTGTAAAAATGCTAACAATCAGAAATTTTGCAATTCATTGGTTAAACATGACCATTACTCAAAATTGAATTATATAACTCGCTTTTAAATAAATCCTATTAAAAACAAAGGTAGTAAGGGTCCAAAATCCATCATTTTCCAATTATGTTTCCATACGTTACTATTATCTGTGCTCTTGAAGTGTTTTATGCCCATTGTGTCTGCATTGTGGGAGCGCTCTGTCATGCTGCCCTCTCGTGCATCTCCTCCCACTTCTGTGCTCAGTACTGCCAGGTGAGCAGCTTAAACTCAGAAGTCTGTCATGACGGGAGCATTTGCACCACAGAAATTGGTAAGCGCCACAAATCAGCACTTGGTTTATTATTTCGTTGATTGTCTAGGTAGGAGAGTGATGGAAACAATGTTAACAATACAGATTAAAGAGAAAATTGTGTTTTATCTGTAGCTGTTACATTTGGAACAGCACAAATAATGAGGAAATATTATTCCAGTATTCAACACTATTATCTAATTCAGCAATCTCTCAGATTATAGTTTTAAATTAGAACAAATAATATGCAATTTCTAGGTTTTTCTGTTTTTGATCTTTTCCATAAAAAACACCAGAAAAATTAGGGGACAATTTAGAAATTTTCCTGAACCTAAGAAACATATAACATTTCCATTTAAAATATTAAAGTTATATTTAACAATTTCATGTATGTTTTATATCTCCAAAATAGTTTTAACACTAATACTACTATTTCCAAAATACTAATGAAGAGAACTTGCCAAACAATAATTAATGATCTCTGTATGTTCACCCTGCCTTCCCTAGTAAGCTGGGTCTCCTGGAAACATAGCTCAGAAGTGACACCCTAAAGTCTCCCTTAAATGAGACAGATATTGAATGGAGTGAATGGTGGAGGAGGAACGTGGGCAGCTGGGATGGCTTTGGGGAGAAAGCACAGCAGTACCGAAAAGCCTAGAGTGACTCAGACACATGATCCCTTGCTAGCTGTTTCATTCTGTACATTTGTGTAACATACACGCCAGGCCACTGGCATAGGAGAGTGCGTCTGGGCACCTTGCTGGTTCTGTGCCATAATTTCACGACAGCTTCCTCAGCCTCTCATGCCTGGTTTCCTCTTCTGGAAAAGTGATCTGTGGTCTGCTTTTACAGTTTCCCTGCAAGGAGTAAAGCAAGGATCCCCAACCCCCAGACCACAGACCAGGATGAGTCCATGGCTTGTTACAAGCTGGGCTGCCCAACAGGAGGTGACCAGCCAGTGAGCAAAGGATTCCCACCTGAGCTCCACTTTCCATCAGATCAGCAGTGTCATTAGACTCTTACAGGAGCACAAACCCTATTGTGAACTGTGCATTCAAGGCATCTAGGTTGCATGCTTTTTATGAGAATCTAATGCCTGATGATCTGAGGTGGAACAGTTTCATCCCAAAACCATCCCTTGTCCTGCCAGTCCATGGAAAAATTTTCTTCCACAAAATCGGTTCCTGGTGCCAAAAAGGTTGGGGACCATTCTGTGCATGTGTAGGCAGAGTGTGTATGTGTTACGTGTGTAATGTGTGCATTGTGTGTGTGTCATATGTGTGTACATATTGTGTGTGGTATGTCGTGTGTGTGTGTGTTTTGGGTGTATGTTGTATGTGTGGTGGGTATGTTGTATGTGTGTGCATATGTTGTGTGGTTTTGTGGGTGTGTGTTGTGTGTGCATGTGTTGTATATGTATGTTTTGCATGGTGTGTATGTTAATGTGTGTGCATGTATTATGTGTGCTGTAGGTATATGTTACATGTGTGTGGCCTCTGTGTGTTGTGTTTATGCATATGTAGTGTGTGTTGTGAGTATATGTTGTGTGTGTAATGTTTGCATGAGTGTGCATGTGTAATGTGCATGTTGTGTGTGGTGTGTATGTTGTATATGTATGTTTATGTGTGTATGCATGTGTCTTGTGTGTTTTGAGTGTATGTTGTGTGTATGTGTGGAGTGTATGATTTATGTGTGTGCACATATGTTATGTGTTATGGGTGCATTTTGTGTGAGTGCACATGTTGTATTGTATGTTGTATGTGTGGTGTGTAGGGTTATGTGTGTATATTTGTGTCATGTGTGTTTTGGGTGTATGTTGTGTGTATGTGTGGTGTGTATGGTTTATATGTGTGCATATGCTGTGTGTTGTGGGTGTGTGTTGTGTGTGCATGTGTTGTATGGTGTGTTCTATGTGTGGTGTGTATGTTTATGTGTGTATGTGTGTGTCATGTGTGTTTTGGGTGTATGTTATGTATATGTGCGGTGTGTATGGTTAATGTGTGTGCATATGCTGTGTGTTATGGGTATGTCTTGTGTGTCTGCATATGTTGTATGTGTATGTTCTGAGTGTGTTGTGTATGTTTGCATGAGTGTGCATGTGTTATGTGTGTTGTGAGTGTATGATGTGTGTGTGTGCTGTGCATATGCATGCCTGCTATGTACCAGTGGTCATTTTAGGAGGTTTATATCCTTCATTCCACTTAATTCCATTTAGTTGTGAGATGGAGGAAAATTATTTTACAAATTAATATAGAAGAGCTCTACAGGCTACAGTCAACTGTGGGAAATGATTCATTTTTATTTCTCCCTTTTTTCTCTGTATCCATGGGGTCTACTAAAAGGCAGGAGAACAGTCTGTCTGCATCTTTCTGGGAAGGATGGAGTTCTATTACTGACCTAATGGACAGGCATCTGGCAGCCCAGGCACTCTGGCTGGTGTGGGCATTAGCATTGCTAAAGGAAAGATCATGGTTATTATTCCTGCTCCGTCACCTGCCAGCTGAGTGCATTTGGGGTAATCGCCTTGCCCTGAAGGACACGGTTTGGGCCTCAGTGAAGTGAGCCCTAGTTTCCGGAGACCATTCCAGATTGGAGAGCCTCTGATGGAGGGGATTCCTTTGGAGAAATGGCAGCACACATTGAAACTGCAGAAGCCAGCGCAGGAGCCTCGTGTTGGCTTCATTCAGAATCTCAAGTTTAGATGTGAAGGCTCCCAGGTGGGCCGACAGAGACAGCTGAGAGGCATGTCAGGTGTCCTGAGCCTTCTGGCTCCCCCGGGAAGTCATGGAAAGTGCTGGTCAGACGTGCCCTCTGGTGGTCCCAGAGCCAGCAGGAGCTGCTGAGCGTCTTCAGTTCAGCTGGGCTGAGCCAGGGTCCCACCAGGACGGGAACCCAATCACCAAACCTCCATTTTCACTAGAGACTCAAAGACACCCCAGCTGAGTGTGCCCCCGGGTCATCTGGTCACCTTCCCCTGGTCCTGTGCACCCTCGGTGCAGAGAGGAAGAGCCCCGTCATGCCCACAGGGGCTCCAGGTTGACTGTCCGGATACCAGGAGCAGCCAGTGTGTCAGCCTGTGATTCGTGAATTCTTGTCCCTGAAAGACCAACAACTGTTTTCTAAATGAACAAATGAACGAGCCAATTAACGCAGCACAGCCGCTCATCCAGGGCCATGTGCGTCAAAACCTGCCCTGACACTGTGGCACTTCATGCTCTGGGGCCAGAATCCAGAACACGAGAGCCCAGAACCCAGTAGCCCAGGTCTTAGTAGCACTGGTTTCTAAGGAAGGTGGGAGTCCGAGCAGGGGGCCGGGTCCTGCTCACACAGGTAAGAGGAAAGAGGAAAGGGCCGAGTTCCTGAAAAGGAATAGGCTGCCTTTTGAAGGTTCCATTTGGTCGGCAGTTCCTGGTGAACAGAGAGGGGCAGGCTACACAGCCTGCTGTGTCCTCCCCTAATGCCTGCCTCACCCCTCAGCTCCCTGTGCCGAGTGCCACGCAGCCAAGAACCACAGCGGAAGGGAAGCTCTGTATGCTGGCAGGCTCGGCCTCCTTCCAGAGGCTGTTTTCCTCCTAAGCGTCCCTTCCTAGACTACATCTGCAATGGTCTGAATGCCCAGAGTCTGTCTGAAGTCTCACCTGTAGAAGAAGGTAATCGAGGCCAGGACCACTATTTTCAGACCATCTCAGACTCATCCTGATGCAAACATTTAAATGCACAAAATGCAAATTAGAACAGAGTCCCTGAAATGTCTCTCGGCACCACTTAGGTTTGAGGTGAAAAGCTCTGCAGTTTTTAGAGTTCTACGAGGAGTTAGCCGAAATGCTTCTCACATTAATTTTAGGAGGCTAAAGGGAAACCTTTCATTATTCAAAGAAGAGCACGTGGCTTTGGGGAACCATGCATCAGAGAGAAGGAGAATGGGGAGCCCCTGAGAGGGACAGGAGAGTCCCAGAAAGAAGAAAGCACTTGCTTTCAGGCCATGTGCTGTCTGGCTGGAGCTGTGGTCAGGGGATTAATCACTGGTTAAGCTCCGCGAAGCCTCAACTATGACTCAGCCCCGTGGGTGGCCAAGACTCAGCTCATGCCTCTGTGGCCACCGAGCCCCTCCCCTCCTTTCCTGACGCACTCACAGAGATCACGCCCTCCTTTGCTCAGCAGGGCACCTTTGCTCAGATTCCATTAATAAAAATGGAATCAGGCGGGATCTGCAAGCTGAGGCCCCAGGTGGAGCCGAGCCCATGTTCCCTGACAGAACAGGACTGATGTTTCTTTCCCTCTAATTTCTCAGCCCATTTTCTTTTTATCATCAGAGCTTTCTGTGGCAGAAAAAAATTCCATGCAGAAACTGTCAGTGGGAGTGACGTCCAAGGCCTGCTGGATGTCTGTGCTGGCCTGTGCTAACAAAGAGGCCCTTGGTTCTGAAGGAGCAAAGTGTCTTCGAACAAAAGCCCAATGTGTCTGCAAGGAGGAGACTCTCCAGGAGTTCCAGACCAGCCTGGCCAACATGGTGAAACCCCGTCTCTACTAAGAATACAAAAATTTTCTGGGTGTGGTGGCATGTACCTGTAATCCCAGCTACTCAGGAGGTTGAGGCGTGAGAATCGCTTGAACCCGGGAGGCAGAGGTTGCAGTGAGCTGAGATCACACCACTGCACTGCAGCCTGGCGACAGAGTGAGACTCCATCTCAAAAAAAAAAAAAGAAGGACACTCTCTAGAGTGTGAGATTTAAGAGACAGATTTGACATGAGCGAGAAAAAGTATTCCTGTTTAGAAAGCTAACTCCATCATGCTCAGTGCATAAAGCTAATTTCAGTCAATTACATAACTAATAACTCCCCAGATTAAGTGCTTACAGAGTCCATTTTCACGTCTTCGCTAACTGGGAAAGTACTGAGCTGGGCTATCTCTGCAGACTGGGGAAACAAGTGCAGTCCTCTGCTCTCACCTCCACCTCTAGAAGCTTCTGTTCTCTCTTCTCACAACAGCCAGGCTGGTGGCACACTGGCCATCGTCAGGTGCAGGCCCCTGGATGAGTCTGGGATGGCGGGTCCGTGGGGTGGATGACTGTCATTTTCTTACCGATTGCTTCCCAGGGACAGGGCTAGGGGCTGCAAGCTGAGGCCTGGCTCAAACAGGAGTCACCCATTCTACACTGGGGAAGGTGTTTAAGAATTCAGGCATCGCTTGGCATCCATGCGATGAGGCCTGCAAAACCTCCACCAACGTACTGTGCAGGGGCAGTAAGCGAGTGGCTGGATGGGTAACTGGCTGGTGTTACTTCTCCATCTCCTTCTGCCTGGCCCATGAGACCAGCGGTGCGGCCAGCCCGGGTCTCCCAGCAGCATTTGATGCCTAACTCCTCATTTGGGCTTTTGGGAGCACCAAAACTCAGCTGTGGGTTTCTTAGCAGCAGGAGGAATCGAAGAAGAAAACAAGCAGACTCCCTTTGGTACCTTGCTCAGACCCTCCACAAAACTCACGGAAAGCAAGCACAGGAAGAGGGCATTGACGTGATTTGCCCAAATCCCCCTTTTACAGATGAGAAAACAGACCCAGAGGAGTAAGTAATTCCCTGGAGGAATCGATAGGCTTCTTGCGTTGGAGCTGAAAGCAGCTCCAACATCAGATTCCAAGCCTTTCCCAGAAGACACCGCCTGCCCCACAGTCTGTTTAGCGATACAGCCCGTGCCCACTCGGCTTGGTTCGCCCTTCGCTGCCATGGCCAAGGTACCAAATCCAACAGGCAGTCTCTGATCTCCCTGCAGCTCTTGCCACAGTCTCCCTGTGTCCTTCCCACAGCAGGTGCTGGGGTCTCTCCTAGGACCCCTGGCCACCCTGGTGCACACTCGCCTCTCCCGCTGCCTCTGCTGAGCACTCTGCCCACCACAGTCCTCTCCTCTCCCTCCCTCCTCACTCTGTTCCCTCTCCTTGCTGATCCCATCCCCTCTTGAGGCCTGGACTCGGCCCATAGGCCCATCAGCCTCACACTTCTGCTTCCACACACAGGTCTGCCCTGAGCTCCAGCAGGTGCTGGCAACGTCTACTTTGAAATGCCTTGGAGACATTTAACGAAAGCGCCCAAAAGCAACCTCTTGGAATTCTTCTCCAAAACCATCCCTTCTCCATCCTTCGTAATTCACGGAACACTCAGCGATATTGTTGCCACACCCACCCTGGGCGTCTCTGGGCCAAGGAATTCCTGAATGACCAAAAGGACAGGGCCCTGGCCCTGCAAGCTACCTTCTCGACAAATGGTGTCATTCTGCCTAACATCCGCCTCTTCCTCGTCACATCCTAACACCCAAACCTGCAGCAAGTCCTGCAGAATCTGTCCCAGCCCGGCCTCTCCCATCCGACCACCCTTCCCATTGCCACCGACCTGCCCCACCACCCTCTTCACCCCGGACATGCTCATTATCATCCAGCGCCCTTCCTGCCTTCCGTCTCCCTGGTCTCCAGCACCCATGATCACCCTCAGACAGGCAGCTCCTCCCATGTCCTACCTGGAAGCTGGGGGGCTTCCCACCACATGAAGGAAATCCACACACCTAGCCAGGTCCCCAAGCCGCTGCTGCTGGGCCCCTGTCCCCACTGCCACCTTCTCCCCAGCCTCCCTCACTTAGCCGTGCTGGACTTCCCCAGCTCCTCACATGAAACCTGCTTTCTCGCCTCCAAGACGTTGCGGGTGCGACTCCTTCTGACTTAATCATCCTCCTGGGTCTCTGCCGTGCTGCCTCTGTTGCCTCTGGGGCTGGATGGACGCGGGCCGGTCCTCAAGGCACCCTCCGACTCCTTGCCTGACCCGGGTGCCGCCTCGCGTTTTTCCATCACGTCCTGATCATGATGTATGGGGCGTGTGTGCGTGTCTAATATCTTATCCGTCCTAGTGGACTGCAGTTCTGTGTAAGCACGAGCCATTCTTTTTACTTCCTCTTTCCTGAAACCCCCCAGCAGCTGGCACAGTGCCCAGCTGGGCCCAGGGCCTGGAAACACTCGCTGCCCTCGTTTGACGGCCTGGAGAAGAAGCACTTACCTCACTGCTGGAGAGAAGCAGACGCTGCAGGGCTGGAGAAGGAAAAGGTCTCATGTGCTGAGAGAGAATCACCTCCCCGTGGACTCAGAGGGGTTTTTCATTGTAAAATATCCTGATGTAAGCATCTCACTGAGGGGCGAGCCTCTCACCACGTGCTGCCCAGCTCACAGCTGCGGTTGAACACACGGCCTGCCATGCAGCGGAGGAAGCCACAGTGGTGCAAGGTGAAAGCCTTCACACTCCTCAGTTCCCCCTCATGCAGCGGTGGAGCAACGATGCTGCCGGGATAAGAGTCTTCACACTCCTTCTCAGTGCCCCTTTCCCTCAGGCTCCCCCGAATGCCTACAGAATGGGGGCATGGAGAAAGGCGGCCTTGCCAGTTGCTCAGTGCACCTTTAGCAAGCGCATGGGGGCAGAAGCCGTGCCAGCACTCCAGGCCGATGGGATGGGTGGAAGGTGTATGTGCTACAAGGTGATTGAGGAGGGTTGGGCTTCGGGGATGGTCAGACCCTCAGGAGAAGTTAGCCACAGGAGTTAGCATGAGGAGTGGATTTGAAATTGGAGATAAATATTGAAACAGAGGTTAAAATGGTATGAAATCATAGATAGAGAACATGCTGGAATCCCAGGAGTCATAATACAGGTGTTTCTCCCACCAGGTAGAAAAAAGACCTTCACTCCCCAGAACTTCCCTCTGTTTATCTTGGAATTGGAAATCTCCTCCCTTCAGGAAACAGGAAAATCAGAACGGAAGAGTCCACTGCTGCCAACCCAAGACCACAGCCACAGGCACTCCCCGCTTCTGTTCTATAGACTATGCCAGGACAAGTGGTTAGTGTCTGTGACCTTGCATGCGGAGGCAGGAGGCACAAAATTTGAAAGCACAGACCCTCAAGACAGATGCCCGGGTTTAAATCACAGCCCACCGGCCGCATCAGAGTTGGATGACCTTGGTCAGATTTCCTCCCATCTCCAGTCTCTGT
Source organism: Nomascus leucogenys (assembly GCF_006542625.1). Classification (NCBI taxonomy): domain Eukaryota; kingdom Metazoa; phylum Chordata; class Mammalia; order Primates; family Hylobatidae; genus Nomascus; species Nomascus leucogenys. Next base: position 2,072,006 of record NC_044383.1, on the reverse strand, counting down.
TTCCTTGTCCGTGGTCATGGATAATAATGGCAGGTTCACCATGAGGTGCCCACGATGATTATATGAAATAACCCAGGCAAAGCATTGCATGGAGCCTGCCCACAGCAGAAAGACAGCCCTGGCCCCAGCGTGCAGCCCCTCAGGGAGCCCGGCTCCTTTCTCCAGCATCTGACATCTTCTTATCTCCCTTTCCCCAAGGAACAGGCTGAAACCAGGACACGGAACTTCACCCACCAAGTCACACTCGCATAGACCCAAGCTTTGATTCACAACCAGCCAGCAGCCTGTTTCTCTAGATGGGGCTGGGGAGGAAGGAGGATGCTCGCCGTGCTACTGTTCTGCTAACTGAGAGCCGTAGAGGGCACTCCACTTAGTTCCACAAATGCAAATAACCGGATCCATCAAGCCTGTCAACCCGCAGTTTGTTCTAACCCAGTGGTAACTTCTGATGGTAAATGCATTTCCCATGCACATTTCCCTGCATGAGAAATGTGCCACTCATGAGAAAATAACACGTGTAGGAAACAATGAAGGGTCACGTCCACGAAGCCCCTTCTATGTACAGGGCCCTGGGCTAAGCCCATTCCATGGCTTTTCTAAGTGAATCCTTGCCCAAACCTGCTAAGGAGATGCTGCCACTAAGGACGTATTGTGAGGAGCCTGAAACCTCAGGCCGAGGATCATGGGATTTATGGAAGACGGTGGAATCCCTGAATATGTTGTGGCCATGACCACAAAACGCCTTTAACAATGACCACATGTTATGTCCGGCAAGCGGCTCACGTCAGTCAAAGGCTCGTGATCAACGTGTGTCCCGAAAAATTAGTTTTAATTTCCTCCTATTTCCACGTGCCACTTTTGTCCCAAAAGTCTGTAAGTGTAATAAACGTCTAGTGAAATCTTTGACTTTGTATGCAATAATAAATTTACAGATAAGTGACAGCCCCTGCAGAGGCAAAGCGCTGCCGTGAATCCCCAGATAACTGTCATTTATTTATGTTTCTAAATGTTCAAGTAAAAGCCTGCATTTTAAAGAGCATCTGTAATGACCTCAGAGCTTTACTTCCCTGAAGAAAAGTAAACGAGAAACTCTCCTCAAGCCACATCCTGTGTATTCGTGCACGGATGCAGAGGAGAACGCCAGGATTGCCTGAGACAGGATGCGTGGAGACCCCGCTGGCACCGCGCCCTTCCTGCTGACCGCTGGGTCACAGCACTGGTGATGGCGTGGCAGTGCTGTCAGCTGCAGGCGGGGGCGTGAATGGTGACAAGATGGGTTATGAACGTGGGAACGTGAGCCGAGGGCCACTCATGGAGAAGCATGGGAGGCACCTCGATTCCCTTACAGCTGAGAACAAGGTGAGGTCCTGGTGGGAATCAGTGGTGTGGGGGCGCACGGGGGCCAGGAGCAGGGCTGGGAGCCTGAGCTTGGGCCACGTGGCTCTGTGGGTGCCCAGCAGAAACGTGGCCAGACCTCAGGCTTTTCCCCCAGAATGCCCGTGGGAAGCCTGGGATGAAGAAAAGCAGATGGAGCCTCAATCACCGAGTCAGAAGGGAGTAGCCAGCCTCACCAGGAAGACACTGGTGGGAGGTGTTTGGAGGGGCCCCTGGCTCTACTCAGGAGTCCCAGAGCGTCCTTGGGGTGGATGTTGATGGCAGCAGTATGTGGGGCTTGGGTGCCATCCCATGCTCTACCTAAGCACGCCCCCACTTCACCAGCTGACCCCTCGTCCTGCCCCCAACCCCGGCCCCCGTGCGTCCACGCACCGCAGATTCCCACCAGTACCTCACCTTGTTCTCAGTTGTAATTTGGGCTTCCAGCACAGGCATCACTCCCTGGGGATATGTCCCGGGGGCCCCTGGCGGGTCAGAGCCTAGGCCTCCAGCATCTTCAGTTCCCTCCACCCACATTGCAGTCTTACTTTTCCCATGCAGCCATCTTAACCTCTGAACTATAGGCATGGGAAGGGAAGAACTGCAGCCCAGGATGATCTGAGAGAGAAGTAAATTCCACAAAACACAAGGGAGGAGGGGATATTCTGACTTGCCCAAAATACAAAGATGTGTTTTTCTAAGTTTGTTTTTTTTTTTTAACTTTAAATCCCAGGATATATGTGCAGAACATGCAGGTTTGTCACATAGGCAAATGTGTGCCATGGTGGTTTGCTGCACCCGTCAACCCGTCACTGAGGTTTTAAGCTGCGCATGCATTAGCTATTTGTCCTGATGCTCTCCCTCCCCTCGCCCCCACCCCACAGGCCCGGGTGTGTGTTGTTACCTGCCCTGTGTCCATGTGTTCTCATTATTCAACTCCCATTTATGAGTGAGAACATACGTTGTTTGGTTTTCTGTTCCTGTGTTAGTTTGCTGAGGATGATGACTTCCAGCTTCATCCATGTCCCTGCAAAGGATGCTATCTCACTCTTATTACTGGGTATATACCCAAGGGAATATAAATCATTCTATTATAAAGATACATTCATGTGTATGTTTATTGCAACACTACTCACAGTAGTAAAGACATGGAACTAACCCAAATGCCCATCAGTGATAAATTGGATAAAGAAAACGTGGTACATATACACCACAGAATACTACATTTTTCTCAGTTTTAAAATTGTTCTTTTACCAACATCTGTTATGACAAGATGTGTGTGTATCTATGATTACAAACTTACTGTGAAGGATAATACAATTTGAATGTTCTAAACAGACTTGGGGGAAAGAAAATACATTGTTTTAATAAAGATATTGGTTCCCAAGGTGACCGACTTGGAAGATGAAGCTAATTTGGATTTGTAAGGTTGAGTATATGAGAAAATAAATGCCATCATTTTCATGGTCATATCTTGTCTAAAATTCTGCTCTATGATATTCATGAACATTACTTTTATGTTAATAATTATTATAATTTGGCTAATTTCCAGACAGTAGTGTATTTTATTCAAAGACCATAAATTTTAATATTTTGTTTGAGAATGAGGGATAACTAGAAATAATTTTAAATTCAAGTATAGAAAATTAACATATTTGAGTTTTCCCTCTATACTATTGTTTATTTCATTTGGAAAAGTGCTAAAATGTAGTCTTGATGGATGATTTTTATTTGCTAAAGTGACTTAGAGTTACAAAGTACAAAATGGTACTTAAGTACAACACAGTTTTGTCTTTGGTAATCTTGCCAGTTCATAAAGCTCCAAGGTTGTCTAATCGATAATTTCTGAAAAATACCTACCACATTAATCATTCTCCAATGTTTTCAAACAGGGCCTATGAATGAAGATACGGCATTGATTAAAAATGTTAAGTACTGTGACTGAGCTCTGTGCCTGACACCTAATAATCTGAAGGACTGTTAGCTTCTACTACAGCCACTGCGACAGCCACTGCTACTACGACCAGGAAATAAAAACAACCCTGCTGAAATCGAGGGTCGTTGTGTCTCTCAGACCGGTAGGTGTTTCTCAAAGTTTTAGCATGAATAGACTGATTCTAAACTTTTAAAGATCTATTGCAATCCTAAAACAAATCAATAAGTAAAATTTGAGCACGTGATTTTAAAATAAGCAAACATGGTCTCTTAGCATTTCACCAGCGTACTTACATGGCAGCAAAGTCACCTCTGTCCACCATTCTGAGTTTTCATTCAAGCATTAATGTAAAGATAATGGAGTAATTGCTCAGTGGGGCATTCCCAGAAGGTGCAGTGGTTCAATCTGGAAGAAAGGGATGCATGGTTTCCTGCAAAGCTCCCTATGTATATCAGACCTTAACCTTCTTCTTTGTGATCTGTGGTAGCTTTTGCATGCAATGTTTAAATATGTCTAAAAATACATTGCATTGGCTTTCCCAATAAGTGAATGAAATTCTCACATGCCCAGAAAGAGTCTTGATGACTGAAGATCCAGCTAAGCCTTCATACAATTTTGGGACATCCAACCCTGCACATTAAACCTCACACATAGTACCTTGTCCCACACAGATAGGCTTAAGACAGGCTCAGAAAGTCTCAGATTCTATGTGCACCACAAAGAAGCCCCACCCCGCTGAGCCCCGAAACCTTCAACACCAGGGTCACCAGTGCAAGTCGCATCTTCTCCTTCATCTCATTCACCAATGTGAGCTGTGCAGAGTGAAAAAGGAATGCTGCTGTCTTTTCTGCCCATGCACTCAAAAGGTACACAGGCAATTTCTGATCAAAAAACTGATTTGGCATCTTTGATTCATTCCTGTGACTTGGACAGATAATTCCTCAAATGTGTAACCACGGAAAATACAAATGTTTCAAACACAAATAGTACCACATGTGATGTAAAGATATATTTGTCAAGACGACCACCTACCAACAGGTCCTTAAGCCACTGTAAACTGAAAAATATGTTCCATGTAACACATCTAAGCCTTTAAGCACACAATGACTTAAGTTTTTTGAAAAAGCATAGTTCAGCCAGGCGCGGTGGCTCACGCCTGTAATCCCAGCACTTTGGGAGGCCGAGGCGGGTGGATCACAAGCTCAGGGGATGGAGACCATCCTGGCTAACACAGTGAAACCCCGTCTCTACTAAAAATACAAAAAAAAAAAATCAGCCAGGCGTGGTGGCGGGCGCCTGTAGTCCCAGCTACTCGGGAGGCTGAGGCAGGGGAATGGGGTGAACCTGGGGGGCAGAGCTTGCAGTGAGCCAAGATCACACCACTGCACTCCAGCCTGGGCGACAGAGCGAGACTCCGCCTCAAAAAAAAAAAAGAAAAATCATAGTTCATTTATGAATATACAGTCTATACTCATAAAATATATGTGAATAAATTTTCTTCCCATCTCTTTTTTTTTCTCTGAAAATGCCAAACTACCTGGAAATTCACATAGTCTGGGCTCCCTTTAGTACTTAAAATCTTATTCAACTTTGGAGTATGATATGGTCTGGCTGTGTCCCCACCCAAATCTCATCTTGACTTGTAGCTCCTAGAATTCCCACCTGTTGTGGTAGGAACCCAGTGGAAGATGATTGAATCATGGGGGTGGTTCCCCCATACTGTTCTCATGGTAGCGAATAAGTCTCACAGGATCGGACGGTTTTATAAGGGGAAACCCCTTTTGCTTGGTCTCTCATTCTTTCTTACCCACTGCCATGTAAGATGTGTCTTTCACCTTCCGCTATGATTGTGAGGCCTCCCCAGCCATGCGGAATTGTCATCCCATTAAACCTCTTCCCTTTATAATTACCCAGTCTCAGGTATGTCTTTACTGGCAGCGTGAAAACAGACTAATACAGAACAAAAGACAAGACCCCACACTCTACCACCACTTGCTTTCCCACGATATTAACTGAGATACCAGACCACAAAACAAGATTTTCGAAAACCAGCACATTAAGAGTAAACACAAAAAGAGACTAATGGATGATTTCAGTATGGTATCTGAAAAATTTGGGGAAGAAATTCATGATGTAATATACTATACCTAAATTACATTAAATTAAATTAAATTATGTATCTTAAATATACAAATTACATTCAATTTATAAGAACGATTTTTGTTCATTCATTCATTTATTGCAACTTGGTCTTTCCTGGTTGATATGGGACATGTTTGAGACAAGCCGGGCTTAGTTGAGAAAAGCTTTGGGTTACTTCACCCTCAAGAATTTCCCTTGAAACGTGTTGATCGACAAGTTAGTGATACTATGACACCAAAAGACGTATCCCTCTAGTGTAAATTAGTTTCTAAATTCAAGGCAGAGCTTCCACCTTAAAGTCTCTCACTAGTAAGTAGTACAAATTTAAAATAAGACAAAACAAGAACTATACTTTTTTTGAGACAGTCTTGTTCTGTCACCCAGGCTGGAGTACAGTGGCACTATCTCAGCTCACTGCAACCTCCGCCTCCCAGGTTCAAGCAATTCTCCTGCGTCAGCCTCCCTAGTAGCTGAGGCTACAGGCACACACCACCACACCTGGCTGTTGTTTTTTTTTTTTTTTTTTTTTCTATTTTTAGTAGAAACAGAGTTTCACTGTATTAGCCAGGCTGGTCTTAAACTCCTGACTTCAAGTGATCCACCCACCTCTGCCTCCAAAGTGCTGGGATTGCAGGCAGGAGCCACAGTGCCCAGCCTCTACTTTTTATGGAGCTAACAAATAGTAGCAATAGAAGGAAGCTTAGGGAGCTGAATTTCAGAGATCAAAGAGCCTTTCACAGGAAATGAGAGAACTGTGAACACTTCCCTGCCTGGGGCTGCAACAGGTGCAGAAATTTTGCAGACATGAAGGGCTGTCAGCACAGCCTTGAGGAACAGTGTAAGTTGGTGAGATTGATTCGTCATCTGCAAGAACTCCAGAGGCAAGGACAGATCACTCAGCCCCACAACTCCTCGCGATCACTTCCTACCTGAGTTTTGCCAAAAAAAAAAAAAACACAGTAGCAGAGGAGCGGCTGGCCAGAGAGAAACTTTCTAATCCTGTTTCATCCTGTAGTGGCTGAATTCCATGGTTCTTTTGCAGTTGAATCCAAAGCAGAGACAAAAATATCTGAAACTGCAGGCAACCCCCTCGTGGATCAAATACTGGCAAGATCAGAAAAGTGTGTGACAAGTGGTCTGTGACAGTGAGCTCAATTTCGTTAAGGCAGAGACCCAGCACCACCTCAACTACAAGCTTGGAAATATGAAAAATCAGCCTAGAACCCCCTGGGAAATAAGCAAAACAAAAAGCTACCCTTCAGTCTCTGCTTCATAAACAATGTCTATAACCAACTGAAAACGATAATGCGGCGTGCACGGAAGCCATACGTGTCCCCCAGAGTCAAATGAGACACAGCGATTAGGAGCAGACCTCAATGACCAGCCACCAATGGTTAGAAGCAGCCAACAGTGGTGTTAGAACACTTAGTGTAGACACGCTACAAACTTTCCCAGGAATGGTGGAGAGAATAGGTGGAGTGGAGAGAGAACATTTCAGGGGAGAAATTGAAACTCTAAAACTTACTAAATGGACACTTAAAATTGAAAACACGATGTCTGAAAGGCAAAATTTACAAGATAAACTTAATAGCAGATAGGAGACTGGAAAAGCAATGGTCCGTGAAGATGATGTCAATAGAAATCCAAGCTTAAGGAGAGAGAGAAGAAATAGATTGCACAAAAAGTGAACATACATGGAAGCATTAGTATGTGCTCATGTTGAGCTTGACATAGATACAGATGGTTACAAATAGAAATACTTACAAACATGTTCATCTAAGAGGATGAATAGACACTCATGTCTTGCTCTAACAGCTAACAAGTCCTAGAAGCAGTGACATCAGCCTAGCGATAAGCACACCTAGTTCCCAGATCTTGGTCTCTAATACCATTTTCTAGTAAAAGGAACCAAGCCTCCTTGAAGAAATGGCTTCTTCTAGGACGGGGGCAGAAAATATGCAAGATAAGCATGGAGCACCTTTTAGTGCCATAAAGTACAGAAAAGCTCCAGCAAACAAACAAACAAAACCCACAAAGATGGGCACATGCCAGAAGAATACAGGAAGCAGCTAAAAGAACTCTCACAAAATAAAGTAAATGGTGTCATACTATCACCAAAAGAATAAAAATAAAGATGTAAACACATGATTGAATGAATAGATAAATTGGAGAGGATAGAAAAGTTTCTTTTATGGAAGATCTCCCATCTACAATGTAACTCCCACTCCTTAAATGACCTTCTTCCAACAAGCAGTTTGAAAATGGAGAGAAAAAGGAAAGATTAACTGTGGTGCAGGAACCTGACAGACACTACCTCAAGCCAGATGATTGTGGTCACCATCAACAGTGATAAGTCACTTTGATAGCATGTGCCCTTGATAAGACGCAATGAAAATGGATGTTACCCCATGCTCTTCCTCCCAAAAACACATTCCCCCAGTCTGATCATTAGGGAAGCGTTTCTCAATTGAGAGAATTCTGCCAAATTCCTGACCAGGGCTCCACAAAACCATCAAGGTCATCAAAAACAAGGAAAGTTTGAGGCCAGGCACGGTGGCTCACACCTGTAATCCCAGCACTTTGGGAGGCCGAGGCGGGCAGATCACGAGGTCAGGAGATCGAGACCATCCTGGCCAACAAGGTGAAACCCCGTCTCTACTAAAAATACAAAAAATTAGCCAGGTGCGGTGGTGATTGCCTGTAGTCCCAGATACTGGGGAGACTGAGGCAGGAGAATGGCGTGAACCCAGGAGGCACAGCTTGCAGTGAGCCGAGGTTGTGCCACTGCAGTCCAGCCTGGGAGACAGAGTGAGACTCTGTCTCAAAAAAAAAAAAAAAAAGGAAAGTTTGAAAAATTGTCACAACTAAGAGAAGCCTATGGAGACGTGACAACTAAATGGAACATGGTATTCTGAACAGCATTTGAGGGCAGAAAAAAACAGGAGCAGAAAACAGAGGTCATCTGAATAAATGATGAATTTAGTTAATCATAACCTTCACTGTTCGTTGATTTCGTGAAATGTACCATCCTGGTGTAAGATATTAGAAATAGGACAAATTGAGGTGGGGCACATGAGAACTATCTATATACTACTTTTACAATATTTCTGCAAATCTAAAACTGTTCTTAAATCAATAGTTTATTTTTTTAAATCTAAAACATTGCTGGACAAAAGCAAACATAGAATCAGCACCATGTGGAGAATTTCAACCAGTCTACATTATGTAGAATTAAATTTCCTGAAAGCAAAACAAGGATAAGGCAAGAAAAAAAAAAAGCTATGAAGATGTACTGGTTAGAAATTTACCAAATTCGTTGAGGAACAAAAGCAATCCACAAATTCCTGAAGCTTAATCAATGCCGAATGTGATAAATTCAAAGGAAACTACATCTAGGCACATCGGAGTTAAACTGACGGAAGCTATCGATAAAGAAAAAAGCCCAAAAAGCAGCCACATGGAAACTAGACACCTGCACGGGAGAATAGTGAGAAGAGTGACTGCTGACTTCTCATCCGAAACCAGGCAGGCCAGAGGACTGTGAAATAACGGATTCAAAGAGCTGAAAATAAATTTTGCAAAACTAGAATTCTCTTTTTTTTTTTTTTTTTTGAGACAAAGTCTCATTCTGTTACCCAAGCTGGAGTGCAGTGGTGTGATCTCGGCTCACTGCAACCTCCACCTTCCAGGTTCAAGTGATTCTCCTGCCTCAGCCTGCCGAGTAGCTGGGACTACAGGTACACGCCACCACGCCCAGCTAATTTTTGTATTTTTAGTAGACATGGGATTTCACTATGTTGGCCAGGCTGGTCTTGAACTCCTGACCTCGTGACCTGCCCGCCTTAGCCTCCCAAAGTGCTGGGATTACAGGTGTGAGCCACCATGCCCAGCCCAAATAGAATTCTAGATCCAGAAAAAAATGAAGATAAAGATATTCTTCAATAAATGAGGGTGGAGAAAATGTGTAGCCAATAGACCCATAAGACAAAAAATACAAAAGGCAGCCCTTTGCCTGAAGGAAATAACAGTGTTGGAAGCATCTTTGCAGGTTAGAATGAAGAGCACTCAATATAAATATGGGGGTTAAAACTGTTTTTCTGGGCCAGGCACGGTGGCTCACACCTATAATCCCAGCACTTTGGGAGGCCGAGGTAGACAGATCACCCTGAAGTCAGGAGTTCAAGACCAGCTTGGCCAACATGGTGAAACCTCATCTCTACTAAAAATTACAAAAATTAGCTGGGCGTGGTGATGCAAACCTGTAATCCCAGCTACTCAGGAGGCTGAGGCAGGAGAATTGCTTGAACCTGGGAGGCGGAGGTTGCAGTGAGCCGAGATCATGCCACTGCACTCTAGCTTGGGTGACAGAGTGAGACTCCGTCTCAAAAGAAAAAAAAAATTCTTAATTACTTAGATGACAAGTGACTGTTTGTAAACTGATAATAATGGATAGCAATTTTTAAATTGGTTGAAGTAAAATCCATGACAATAATCACACCCAGGACACAGGCACAGGGAAGCATCATGCTGTAGGCTTCCTACATCTTATACCCAGTGGTGTGATGTTCGCTCCTTCTAGATCAAGACAAGTTAATATTATAACCATTACAGCAATGACTAAGATAGAAAAAGAGAATCTGATATCAAATCGAGAGAAGACAATAAATGGAATGCTAGAGCAGTGGTTAAATAATCTGCAAGAAGGCAAGAAAAGGAGCAACAGAGAAACCAAAAGCAAATGAGACAAATGAAAGAAACGAGCGATATGGCGGACTTCACACCACAATTACACTGAGTGCAAATGACATGAGCACCTCAAGCAAGGCCAACATCATCAGACTGGACTCAAAACAGACAACAGCGGCACAAAACAGAATCGGATTCCAGCCTGCTACCAAGGCTAAAAGCGAAGGGCTGTGGGACCCAGCCAGCAACACTCCCCAGAGCCCACGTGCTGTGTTAAGGGCAGAGCCCACGCCAGGCAGGAAGGCAGAGCCACATCTCAAGGATGAAAGGGTTGATCATCCAGAAGATGCAACAATCCTGAGGTATCTGTTCCCAATATCTGAACTTCAAATCCACAAGCGAAAGTTGCCAGACACTGAGGGAGAATAGACAAATCCAAAAATAGAACAAGTAGAAAAAAATTAAGATTACAAAAGATTTGACCAACCAGTTTCACCTCACAGACGCTTTTCCCAGTGCACGCACCACCTTCATACCATGCGTCCTGTGTGATCGTATGTGATTCTGCATGCATGGTTTAAAGCAAGCCAAACTAACCGACGGGACAGAAGTCCAAACAGAGGTTGCCTCCAAGGCTGAGGCGCTGGGGATGACCAGGAAGAAGCAGGAAGAATCCTTGTGGAATATGGAAATATTTTATGTTGCGATTGGATTGGGGGTTACATGGTGTTTCTATCAAAATTCATTAAATACGAACTGAAGATTTATGTATTTAACTGTATAATATGTATAATATAATGTGATATTGGTTTATAATATACCACAATGTAATATAATAAATATAATATATCATATATATTATTGTATATGATATGATATGAAAATCTTATGTGATTTATATTATATATAATATAATATAGGATAGATTATGATTATATTATATATAATACAAATTATATAATCCAATTTATATTGTATATAATATAATATATGATATATTATGATTATATTACATATAATACAAATTGGATAGGATTTTCTGAAACTCCACATTCAGGGTCTGACCCCTCTGAATCTTTTTCAAATCAGAGTCATTGATCTCTGTTTTCCAACCAATATCAGCCTCTGTGATGTCAGGAGGCTTGGGGAGGGGCGCTTCTCATAGGACACTACGGGAGGGGCTACCCTCATGGGGTCTGGGAGTTCTGCAGAGTGAGCCTGGTTTGACTCCTCAGAAAGAGACCCCCTGCTTCCTGGAGGTGCCGTCAGAGCCAGGGAGTGGCAGATGTGCATCGGATCCCCACAGGGAATGCTGCTAAACACGTCGGATTCGCCGCCTTCTCACCCTCCTCACACCATCCCATCTCTAGGGGTTCAAGGAGCCCAGCTCTGAGCATTGCCTTCGAGCCTCTGATGGCTGTTCCGTCAGGTTTGGGGTCGCTTGCCGGATGCCTGTGACTGCCACCTGGCCTGCAGCTAGTGTGAGATGTCACAGATTATAAAAGTTAATGTGGAGAAAAAGAAGTCTCAGAATCAATGAAATACCAAAATATTTTTTTTAAATCAAAGTGCCTTTAACAATAACAGAAGAGAAGGCTGTTTTCTAGGGCCTGGGGCCAAGGAGGGCAGGAAGAAGAAGAGGGACGGGGCACTCAGGCTCCACCAAGGAGGACAAGGACCCTGAATCCAGCTGCCCACTCTGCTCCTGCCTCCGAGAACCCGTCACAGGTCACGCCAGGGGCCCGTGAGGCTGGAAAAAGCACAGGTCTTCCCTGGGACCTGCTTGGAGGGCAGAGGAGCCCTCGCTTGGGACCCTCCTGTTGCTATTGTTGAGTGGGAAATAACTTTGCTTCCGTTGCCAGCACCCTCAAGGGGACGCACCTCCCTCCCTGCTGCATGGTGCTGGACTCAGCCGTGCTGCCACTCAGTAGCCCGCACCCACCAAGGCCCATTTCCCCTTCAGCCCCAAAACAGTTCTCCAGGGAAGTCATTTTGGGCCCAAGCCAGAGGGAGGATTGGCTGAACCCTCGAGCAGGAGACGGGGCCATGGCAGGGAGACCACTGCACTGAATCCAAGGAGGATAGAAAGAGACCCCCTGCTTCCTGGAGGTGCCGTCAGAGCCAGGGAGTGGCAGATGTGCATCGGATCCCCACAGAACCTCAAGCAGTCAGGGGGTTGCTGGCCTGCACCTGTCTCCCTCCTGAGTTTTTCCTATTGGCTGTTTTGTTATGACTGCTGGGGCCAGCCAGTCCTTTAAAGACAGCACCTGAGTCGGCAGCCTTTCTCCAGGGTACAGAACAGTTCTCTGTAAACCCCACACACCCTGGAAGCAGAGGAGATAGTCCCAAGCTCATCACGTTTCTCTGGGCCCCACCATTCTGCCAATTACTGAAGCCTCACCAACAGTTTTACAGTCACATGGACCAAGCAGGTGTCACTCACCTGGAATCCAACTTCATCATTTGCTGCATCACAGAGTAAATAACAGGTTTCTGAGTCCAGGAAAGTGGGTAACTCCTTGGAGCCTTTTCTGTGAATTGTCAGTGTATACACTTTCTTTTGGCCGGTGTGGTGGCTCACACCTATGATCCCAGCAATTTCGGAAGCCAAGGTGGGAGGATCTCTTGAGCCCAGGAGTTCAAGAACAGCCAGTGCAACATAGCAAGCCTCCATCTCTACAAAAAAAACAAAAATTAGCTGGGCATAGTGGCTCGTGCCTATAGTCCCAGCTACTCGGGAGGCTGAGACAGGAGGATCACCTGATCCCAGGAGGTTGAGGCTGCAGTGAGCTGTGATCACGCCACTGCACTCCAGCCTGGGTGACAGAGTGAGATTCTAACTCAAAAACAAAAACAAAAACAAAAACTTTCTTTTTAAAAATAAAATCCTGGTTCCAGCATGTACGAGCCTTTGTAAGTGTTGTACCAATAAGAGAAACGTTCGCACCGTTGAGTCTTAGAGCCTACGGCAGCCTTGAAGGCTTTTTCCACAAAGCGCCTCCATCAGGGAGGAGCGTGCTGAGCTAAGGGAGGAGGGACTCATTCAAAAGGGCTCCAAGACAAATCCAAGACTGGGGGCAGGGGGCAGGTGCGGACCCCCAGCCTGAGGACCCTGCAGCCACTGACAATGAAGGAGGACCCGTCTTCCGCACACCAAGGTCCCAGCCACCACTTCCACCGTGAGTGGGTTTAGGGGGTGTTCCAGGTTTTTCCCTCCACACCCAGGGGGAGCAGTGCTGTAGGGCAGCGGTCCCCCGCTCCCAGTAACTTCAGGAACAGCGTGGGGCTCTCCTGGCCCCTCTCCACACCACGCAGATGCCCCTCCTTTCCTCAGCTGCTGTCCAGGGCTCACAGAGCTGCCCCACGCTGCATCCCTCTGGGGCGCAGGACTCTACTGACCTACCCCAGGCCCCCCTGTGGAGCTGCTGGCTGGCCCCGAACCCTCAGACCTGGAGGGCAGAAGCTGTGTTGCCCACAGGAAGTCTGGAGGCCTCTGCCCAGCGTGGTCTCATCAGACCCTCCAACTGGGTTCTCTGCCCCCGCACCCCATGGCCCTAGCCAGATGGTGGCTGCCACGGGGTCTGTGCTTCTGCCTCCACCTCCACTACAATGAGCCCAGCTTCCTACCAGAGCCCTCACCCCCAATCCAGGCTGGATCATCCAAACACCTACAAGGATCTGCTCTTAAAGCCACTTGCATCTCACACTCAAAATGCCCCGAACAGATTCTTGCATCCCCTCAAGCCCATCAGGCCTCTGGTCCCACCATTGCTCAACTGCCACACCTGGGTGTCCTCCCTGATCTGGGCCATGGCCAGGCTCTCCTGACAGGCATCCCTAGCCTCGGCCCCTCCCCTCCCTCTCCCAGACCACCCTGGTCACTTTCCTTGGGCATCTCTGCCCTCCCATCCCCAGCCCTGCCTGTCAGATCTCACCCTGTCAGGCCCCTCGCAAAGGCCCCCTATCCTCCGGGTGGCCCTGCCTTTCCTGCCCACTGACCACCTTCTTCCTAACGCCCTGGGGGAATATGGCTCCACGGTCCCATAAGCTTATCAAGGGTGGGGTTTGTGTCTTCCCCGTTGCCTCAGGCCAAAGGCCCGCAGGTGCGCAGCTGCAGGGAACAAGTGGGCTGGGCCCCCACAGCGAGGCAGGTATACACTGCGGAGGCTGCAATGTGGGTCCCGCAGAGAGGGGTGGAGCGTGCTGCAGGCCTGCGGCTTTGGTTGGGGTTTGGGGAGGACTTAAGCAGCGGTTTGTTCTAGGGCAGCTGCTACCAGGAAGGCTGAGGGGCCTGAGACCAGACGTGTTGGAAAGAGCACCATGACCTTGCTGGTGTCGGTGCTTAGACAAAATTATAAAGTGGACCTGTGATGCTTCCATTTATCACAGGCTCAGGGTGACCTGGTCTATTCCCAGAGGGCATTCACGTCCAACGGGAGAACAGCATGGCCCGCTGTGCGCATCAGACCCCTGGAGACGATATTGTGGTCCACCACAGCCGGAGTCAGGTCTGGACACAGAGGCTGCCTTCGTCTTTCTCACCTGTGCCTGTGATTCAGTGGAGAAGGGAAATATGGTAGCCAATGCACAGCCCTAACTCCCGTTCCCAGGGCCCTTGTGCTCACAGGGCATAGGTAATTCAGGCATGACCTTAACTCTCCATGCCCCTCACGTGGGTCCATGTGCTTGCAGGGCAGGCTGTCCCGGGTGGCAGCCTGGGCTTGGCCGCAGACCCCAGGGCAGCCCCCGCTCTGCCGTGTGCCCCTCGCTCCCGTCCTCCCCTCTGCACGGGCGCTTCCCCGTCTATAAGTAGGAGGATTGCAGTATCTGCTGGCACTGGCGAACTTGACTTTATTGGGAAAGAAAGGTCTTTACAGATGTGATGAAGCTCAGGAGCTCCAGAAGAGATAATCCCAGATTATCCAAGTGGCCTGACACCCAATGACAGGTGTCCTCATGAGAGACAGAGAGGAGGCTCGGATGCAGGGGAGAGGCAGAATGAAGATGCAGGCAGAGATGCAAACACCCCTGGCTATCCGAAGCCAGAAAGGGCAGGGAGGATCCTCCCCTAGAGTCTCTGGGGGAGCACGGCCTTGCCCTCACCCTGGCTTCACACTTCCGCCTCCAGAACAGGGAGAATGAGCTTCTGTGGTTTTAAGCCCTCGTGGGGTGAGGCAGCCCCAGGACACCCATCCACTGCTACCCGGGCTGCTGTGAGAAGCAAGGGGTGCATAGATGTGGGGGACACTCATCTCCCCTCCCCACCCCCCGTGTAGGACCCCGTTGCTCTCTCCCTGTTGTCTGGATGTTTGCACTGGCCCCCGCCCCACTCCACACTGGAGCACCTGCAGGCCAGGGGCACGTAGGTGGCACACACTGCAAGCCGAGGGAAGGGCTGGGCCTGTCCACGAGACGTTCCCATAAAGCTTCAAATTAACTCACGTCCAGAGTGCAGAGGCCATGTCTCTCCTGGACGCCCCCTGTGCATTTCCTTAGCACATGACAGCAGCTCTGAGAAACTTGGGTTGAGACACAATGGCCTGGGAGGTCTCAGAGCATCGGCCTGGCGGGGGCTGCAGACAGAGGCTCCAAGGCTAGCAGCATGTTCCAGGCCTGGCCTTGCTACCACGAGGACTGAAGGAGCAGAACCCGCCGTGAGGCCGTGGCCCACGGCTGAGAACTGGGGGAACACAACCCATCCCTCAAACCCATGAACCGCGTCACACCCCCAGACCTGTGACCTCTGCACGTGCCGGGTAGCAGGATCACAGCTGTGAGAGCTATAGGTGTCCCAGGAGAAGGTGGTGCTGATACATCAGCACTCTGAACTCTCATGTTCAGAGAAGAGCAATAACAGATTTAAACCCCTCAACGTATAGCCTTTTGTTGTTCCCCATTCTAGCTCTAATTTTCCCTTTGCAGACTCGTAATACAATTTATTAGTCATTGAGGTCAGTTTGGGCGTGTGGGTTTGAGCCTGGCCGGTGAGTCAACACAATCATCATTTTATCTGCCTCATATTCAGAATTTATAATAATCCAGACAGCCTTTGTCTTTTCATAATTTGATCAATGAAAACCCACTGGGAGACAGACAGTGTTTTAAAAAGCAATTGTTTAAATGAACTTGATATTTTTATTGCAAAAATACATCACAACGCGCTTTAAGGTTGAATTTTATCTCAGTAACCACATACATAATTCAAATGATTCAGGAGCTAATGACAAATACTGTTGTCTTTTAAATAATCTAATAAAAAGCTTATTAATGTAGGGAGAGATACTGACTGGGTATATACACTCAAAGTAATGTGTTCATTTGGCGTAATAAGTTGGATTCTGTCAAGCTTTGTTTTTTCTCACTCTGATGCCACCGGCATTTTTTACCTCTCCTTCTAGCTTCCCAGCTGGCTCCTTGGCCACCTATAACCCAGGTCCAAGCACAGCTGGCAGCACCAATGCAGTCCCTGCCTCTGGTGGGGTCCTTCCCTGGCCTCACCTGGGCAGGTAGGCAGACCTTTGCTCCCCACCTTTAGAGCAGCCGCTGCTTCCTGGTGGAGGTTCAGCTCGAGGGTCTGGGAGGTGAATCCACAAGTACTTCCTGTGCACCGCCAACTACAGTCAGGGACTGGGAGGGCCAGGGTCCCATGTGCTCTGGACCCCAGGTCTGAAGCTGCGATGAGTGGATGAGATGTGGGGCTCAAAGACGACCTCCAGGCCTGGGATCCTCTCCACTGGGACCCCTTTGGACATGTCCCATGACCTCTGAGAGGGCTGGTTTTCTCCCCTGCATCACAGAGCTGGGATCCACCCTCGCCTGCCGTGGAGTGCTAGGAAAGGAGGTGTGGACCCCGGGGAGCCAGGCAGGTGCTCCCTGCATGGACAGTGCTTCTCTCATGCCCACCCCACTCTCCATGCAAATCATCCCAGGGTCTGCCCCTGCTGGCAGACCTGCTGCCTGAGATCTGCTGGCAGCACCTGGACATATTAAATGACAAAGCTGAAATTTTAAAGACAAAAATTAATAAAATGTATTAATAAAACTAGGAGACAACTTTAATAGAAATAAAACTTTCCAAAATTAGGAATTACAAAGGGAGAGAAAATAAATGCAGAAGGATATGAGAAAGAGGACATGGCCCCGGCTGCATGGAAAAACCTGTGAATCGTTGGTGTTTAAAGTCTTGATGAGAAGCTTCGTTTTTCAGGAAAACATGGCTCACCAGCACTAATTCTCAAAGAGGTGGGTGGCAATGCGGTGAGAAGGGACTGGCAAGCTTGTGGGGCGAGCAAGCAGCCCCCATGCTCACAGCAGCACGTCACTCGGAAATGAAGAATAACATGGAAACAGACAAGTGATGTGTGTGCCCCTTACACTGTTCCAGGGCAACAGAGTTGAAGGGCATTTCCCAATTGAACTTATGAAGCCAGCATGGAAATTGCAATCAAATCTCATAAAATACAGACAGGAGTGCTATACTCTCCTCCCATTTATTTAGATCCAATATTCTAAATCAGGTGGGGTACACACTCATACACATTCACCCATATCACAACGGAGGGGAGGTTTGCCAGCAGACTGCAAGAACTGGCAAGTGTTGGGAAATACATAAATATAAGCCATTCCAAGTAAGTTAAAATGTTTTGTTTTGTTGGTTCAGTTTATTTTAATGGACAATTAACAATCCTATATACTTATAGGATAAAATGTGAGGTTTCAGCACGTGGGTACATTGTGGAACAATCAAATCTGGCTGATTAGCATCTCCAGCCCCTCAAGCATTCATCATTTATTTGTGGTGGGAACATTTAAAATCTTCTCTTTTTGCTATTTTGAAATATACAATACTGCAAGCCAAAAAGTATCTGAGACAGGTCTCGGTCCGTGTGGAGGTTTATTTTGTCAAGGTTGAGGCTGCACCTGGGAAAAGAGACACGAGGTGCAGTAGGGCCTGCGGCCCCCACTTTTTCCAAAGAGGGTTTTGAGGGCTTCAACATAAAGAGAAAAGCGGGCAGGAGGGGAAAGGAGAAAGAAAGAGAGAGAGGGAAGGAATGATCACATTCTTGTGTGTGGTTTTATTTTTATTTTTATTTTTTTTTGAGATGGAATCTCTCTCTGTCATCCAGGCTGGAGTGCAATGGCACGATCTTGACTCACTGCAACCTCCACCTCCTGGGTTCAAGGGATTCTCCTGCCTCAGCCTCCCGAGTAGCTGGGATTACAGGCGCCCACCACCACTCTTAACTAATTTTTCTATTTTTAGTAGAGATGGGTTTTCGCCATGTTGTCCAGGCTGGTCTGGAACTCCTGACCTCAGGTGATCCGCTCGCCTCAGCCTCCCAAAGTGCTAGGATTACAGTTGTGAGTCACCGCGCCCGGCCCAACACTCTTGTGAATCCACATGTTGCAGGTGAAAGGAGGGGGTGGAGGACACAGTCAATCATGCATTCGTCTGGAGCTCCGTAAATCTGCACTTTACATAAGCGGAAGTGGACATCGAGTGGAGGGAGCAGGCCACTACGCGTTCATCACGAGGTGGTCGAGGTGCCAATTCTAGCCTGCTTCTGTCCTAGATCCATAAGGATGGGTGGTTAGTTTGCATTGCCAGGGTGCAGGAGGGCAGACATGGCCATCTATCTGAAGCTGTCAGTTTAGGAACAAAAGGAAAGGCAGGCGTTTTTATTTGTTTTTGGTGACTCCACTTCCATGCTTAACTTTTCCCTTTGGCATTGAGAATTTAGGGTCCTGAGGTTGCATTTTCCTTTCACAATACATTAATATTAATTATAGTCAGCATGCTGGGCCATAGAACACCAGAACTGATTTCTTCCGTTTAACCGAAAGTGTGCCTGTTGAGCAATGTCACCTCTTTCCCCCCCCAGCCCCCACCCCCAGCTTCTGGTAACCCCCTTCTACTCCCTACTTCTGAGTCCGACTTTCAAACTTCCACAAATAAGTGAGATCATGTGGTGTTTGTCTCTCTGTGCCTGTATTCTGTCACTCCTAGGTTAATCTATGTTGCTGCAAATGACAGAATTTCCTGTATTTTAAAGGCCAAATAGTATTCTCCCGTGTGTATACACCACATTTAAAAAATCCATTCATCCGTGGATCAACAGTTCGATTGTTTCCATATCCTGGCACCTGTGGATAATGCTGCAATGAACATGAGTGTGCAGACATCTTTCCCCACACTAATTTCATTTTCTTTGGATATACACCCAGAAGTGGGATTGCTGGACCATATGGTAATTCCAGTTTCCGCGTTTTCATGAACCTCCACAGTGTTTTCCAAATTGGCTGTGCTAATTTACATTCCCATCAACAGTGTGCAAGGGGCCCCTTTTCTCCACACCCTTGCCAATATTTGGTGTTTGTTTGTTTGTTTTTTGAGATGGAGCCTTGCTCTGTCACCCAGGCTGGCGTGCAGTGGCATGATCTCGGCTCACTGCAACCTCCGCCTCTCATATTCAAGGACTCTGCTGCCTCAGCCTCCTGAGTAGCTGTGATTACGGGCACCTGTCACCACGGCCGGTTGATTTTTGTATTTTTAGTAGAGACAGGGTTTCACCATGTTGGCCAGGCTGGTCTCAAACTCCTGACCTCAGGTGATCCGCCCTCCTTGGCCTCCCAAAGTGCTGGGATTACAGGCATGAGCCACTGAGCCCAGCCACCAATACTTGTTATATTTCATCTTGTTTAATAACAGCCAGTCTAACAGATGTGAGGTGATATCTCACTGTGGTTTTAATTTGCAGCTCTCTGATCACTAGAAGTGTTGAGTAGCTGTTTCATGTATCTGCTGACCATTTGTCTGTCTTCTTTTTTAGAAATGTCTACTCAGTTATTGGCCCTTTTTAAAGTAGGGTCATTTGTTTTCTTACTATTGAGTAGTTTAAGTTCCTTGTGTATTTTAGATATTAATCCCTTGTGTGACGTATGATTTGCAAAGATTTTCCTCACAATCTGTGAGTTGCGTCTTCATCCAATTGTTTATTTTGCTATGCAGAAGCCTCATCGTTTGATGCAATCCCATTTGTCTATTTTTGCTTCATTGCCTGTGCTTTTGGGTTCATGCCCAAAAAATTCACTACCCAGTCCAGTGTCAATGTCATGCAGCTTTTCCCTGCATTTCCTTCTATTAGTTTTTCAGTCTCAGGTCTTCCCTTTAAGTCTTTAACCTGTTTTGAGTAGACACATGTATAAGGAGTGAAAAGTGCATTTGATACATCACAACATTTGTAATTGATTTTTTAAGCTCGTAGCAAACTAAACATAAAAACAAACTTTCTTAACAGGACAAAATATATTCATCTGAAATCAGATAGCAGCATCTTAATTCTAAGCATAAGGAACAATTAAAATCTGGAATAAGGCATGGGTGCCCATCATCACCAAAAGCCAATACAATTATGAAAATGCCACCCAATGCACTGAAAAGAGTAAGTGAAATGAGAGCATGAACAGTAGAATGGAGAACAGAAAATGTGCATAAAGAGGAGATGCATGTCTGCTTGTAAACCCCATAAAAATGTACTGAATGTGTACAAAAATAATAGCTTTCCTAGATATTAACAGCAAACAAAACAATAGAATGGAAAAATGCATTAGTAACAACAATAAGCAATACATTACTTGGCTAGTATATATGTATCTATGTACACATATATTTATATATCATGTTATTTTTAATTGTGGAAAATTGGAAATTTCTAAATGCTAATATAAGTAATTCATTAGACACATTTTGCTATGTTGTCAGTTAACTGATAACGATGAAAATACAGACATACACTTATTGATGTGAAACATGCTTATACTATATGTAACAAAAAACAATATTTAAAACAACATAATATGCAATATATATTTTCCTCTGTCTCTTTTGTAATGCTTAGCAGGATGTAAACCAAAGATTAACAATGGTAATAATGGCAGATTCCTTCATCTCTTTGCTTATGCATAAATTTTTCAACATTAAAGATGCATCTCTTTTGTAACTAAAAATAATTTTAAATGAGCAAGACCAATCTATTCAGGCTGTAAAAGTTTATATAGAAAACACTAATGTAGGAAGAAATAATGTGATGTTGCACCTAAAATTTTATCTAGTTTTCAAATTATTTATAGCAACACTTTTATATATAGTGTTTGTTTTAAGTGGCCTTATTTCACTTTGATTCTTTAATAAAAGAGATACTAATGATTAGAAAATGGACACATCCATTGCAGTGAATCTGCAGGACTTGGAGCTGCAGTAAAGAGCCACCAAGCCTCTCACAGCACTGGAGGTGCAGGGGCTGCAGACCTGCCGCGAGGCGAGCACTTCCCAGGCTGTGGGTAGCCTTTTTCTTTATTTTTCCTTTCTTTTTTGTGAAAGGGTCTCTCTTTGTCACCCAGGCTAGAGTGCAGTGGCATGATTATGGCTCACTATAGCGTTGGCCTCCTGGGCTCAAGTGATTCTCCCACCTTAGCCTCCCAAGTTGCTGGGACCACAGGTGTGTGCCACCACAATTCACTAATTTTTGTATTTTTGGTAGAAATGGGGTTTGCCATGTTGCCCAGGCTGGTCTTGAACTCCTGAGCTCAAGCAATCTGCCCACTTTAGCTTCCCAAAGCACTGGGATTACTATTACAGGCATGACCCTTCCTTCCTTCCTTCCTTCTTTCTTCTTCTTCTTCTATTTTTGGTTTGTTTTTTTTTTTTTTTTTTTTGGAGTTTCACTCTTGTTGCCCAGGCTGGAGTACAACGGTGTGATCTCAGTTCACTGCAACCTTCGCCTCCCTGGTTCAAGTGATTCTCCTGCCTCAGCCTCCCGAATAGCTGGGATTACAGGTGCCTGCCACCATGCCTGGCTAATTTTTGTATTTTTAGTAGCGACAGGGTTTCATCATTTTGGCCAGGCTGGTCTCGAACTCCTGACCTCAGGTGATCGGCCCACCTCAGCCTCCTAAAGTGCTAGGATTACAGGTGTGAGCCACCACACCCAGCTTCTTTCTTTTCTTTCCTTTCTTTCTTTTTTCTTTCTTTCTTTCCTCTTTCTTTCTTCCTTCTTTTTCTTTTCCTTTCTTCTTTTGTTTTTGTCTTTTATTGTTCGTTTGTCTTCAAGATTTAAAACAATTGTAAGCAGAAGTGCTTTGCTGTTCCCTCTTCTCCTTAACTCCTAGCGTCGCTCTTCAGATTCAAATCCTTCACTTCCCCGTCCCCCGATTCCCCTGATGGAGATAGTGATGCCATTACCATAGACGGGACACATCTCCCAGAGGTGAGGAGGGGCCGCTCCTGATGCCGCTGGGGAGGAATCTGCTCTTGGCTCTCTCTGGAGGTCTTCACTCGCAGCCTCCTCATTCATGCTGAGGTGACCGTTGGCGCAGCAGACACATCCTTATGCAAGAGCTGGAGAAAAACACATCATAAAGCCAAGTATTTTTTCTATTTATTTTAATTTAGGCCATCCTCACCCTCACCCTTTTCTCACCTAGTGACTCCACAGGTGTTTATAAAAGGTCATCTGGTGATACAAATGCACACATCACAATCAACGGCACCCAGAAAGCCCTAAGAATTAGCCACTTAGGTGGGTTGTCCAGGAAGAATGTGTATCGCTCCACTTGGGCCCTAGAAAATTTTGAAAAATGTGGAAGTTCATATACAAAATTTTAGTTTTTACAAAATTGCTTAGAGTAAAGCTGCATACCCTCTTTCTAAGTGTGTGTGGTGTCTCAGTGGGCTTTTATCTCTTCATCTCTCTTCTTATGTTCACATTTCCTAATGGGGCAGAAGGAACCCTAAACTCTCTGCTCCGCGGCCTTCTCCCTCTGCAGAGAGACTGATGGTGACTCCACAGCCACCGCCCTGCCCCCTCAGCAGAGAAGATACGGCAGCTGGTGGGTCCTGTCAACCTCTTAAGCAGTGGCCACCTGACTGGCATTTGCTTTCTCTCTTTCTTACAAAGGAAAATTCTAATTCTTTAGCAAAAGGTCAAGTGCACCAACTACCCACTTGGCACAGAGCAGGCAACGGGAATGCAGAGAGGAAACCGAGATGGGAATTCTTCGGGACCATCCAGAGGCAAGGGTTGGGGCACCTGGGGGGCACTTTGCCAGTGAGGGTCTGCTCAGCTGCCCGGGACCCGAGAAGAGGCACAAGCTAGAAGATCTGTGTTTGAAAGATGACGATCTGTCTTTGCACATGATCAGCATATGTCTGGCTTTTAGACACAGAGGTCAGAAGAGGTTTCTGATGTTACGGGAAATCATTCTAGGACTCGAGGGAATTGTAAAATATGGGTTATAATAAAATATACGTCATGGAGATTAAAGGAGAGAATGGAGGTGAAGTTCCCAGCACACTGAGCATGACACCTTTATCAGTGCTGCTGTTGTGAGTGCTGTTGCTGTTACTATTACTGGAATTCCCACTGAGGAAAGGTAATCAACCTATTTATATGTCTAGTCCCAGGAGCAATCAGAGTAGGCTCTCAATAGCTGCTGGAATCGATGGGCAAGGGGAGGACTGAGTGACCAGCCAGCGCCCGGGAGCCTAGATCCATGCCACGTGGACCTTCATGCTCAGCGTGCACCATGCCAGGTCCAGGCTGAGAGCTTCATGAGAACAAGAAGGGTTCTGGGGCCAAATGCATTTCAAAATCCACACCTCACTGGGCGAAACACACAACACTTGAGCATTGCAATTGCTCTGGGAGACCCCGCAGGAGACAGCCCTGCTAAAGCGTTTGCCCAAAGCATCCTTCTCAAAAATTGGCAGTACCTCAATTTGGAAATGTTCACCTAAACTTCTGCTTACTACTTCAAAGCAGCAATTGGTAAACTGAAGAATGAGAATAGCGCAGACATGGGGAAATGGTCTCCAGCCTTTCTCCCAGGCATGGGGAAGGGTGGGGACAGGGAGGAAGGAAGCACCTTCAGATTTTGTGCTCCATGAACCCCCACATGGTCAAGGGCACAGGGCTGGAGCTTCTCAAAGGCACAGGAGCTGCCTGAAAGGTCCAGTCCTGCCCTTGCTCCCAGGTAGCCCAGGTACATCAGGGCCATGTGGGAGCTGAGCAGAGCCACTCAGGCCAGAACTTGCAGGCAGGTAGGGGGGTGGGGAGTGCTTTCCATCGAGCTCCCGGGCAGCCTGCCCGTTTCGCATGTGAAAAGTGAAGTTTATTTCACTTTTTACAAATTTAGAGCATCTTCTTCCACGATAGAAGGCGTTTGTGTAGGAACAGGAAGACACTGCCATGGGATAAAACACAGAAACGCACCATTCGCAAAAGCGCATCTGCATCCCGCACGGTTAAGGAGTCCTGCCCTTCATGTCCCAGGGGGCCACAGAGAGCAGGCAGTCTGTGTGTCATTCAAATGTAGGGCCTCTTCCCTATTCCACGTTGCTCCCCCGTCCAGAACTATCTGTGGGGGGAAAAACATAATACAGGGCATATCGAGCCCATGTAAATTGCCTGAAAAATAGCAGGTTCTGTGTGATCGTTCCCTGGTGTCCCTGGTAGAAACACTCACAGCTAGCTGGTGCCTGCAGAGCACTCCCCTGGAAGACGGGAGCAATTACTCAAAGCTGCACAGATGGCTGCAAATACATCCTGTCGAGAACCCGGCATGAGTCTACGTTCCAGAGCCTTCGCATGGAATGCTCCAGAGCTTCCCGAGTCTCGTGACGTGGCTCAAATCAAGGGCCTCCTTCCAGCGTTCCTGCTCAGCACCCTCCGTCTCCCAGAGGGAGAAATTCCATCCAGATGTGGGGGCTCCACACTGCTGCACAGACACAGCCGTGATGGTGCCATCAGCTTCCTGCAGATCGGAAGGAAGGGATGCCTTTGTGCTGCTGCTGTCTCTCTCCAGAGCCTCTGAGCCTTGTCTTCTCAAAGCATGCACCCCCCAGCCTCAGGTAACACCGGGATTCACCCAGACTGGGCATCCAAATGGATGTGGCCTTGACCCTTCTCCTACACCCCTGTTGGTTAATGTTGCTGCATCCTCATCAAGGTTTTCTTTTTTAGAAAACAATATATGTTGGCGAAACCCCATCTCTACTAAAAATACAAAAATTAGCTGGACGTGGTGGCAGGTGCCTGTAATCCCAGCTACTGGGAAGGCTGAGGCAGGAGAATCATCTGAACCTAGGAGGCAGAGGCTGCAGTGAGCCGAGATCACACCATTGCACTCCAGCCTGGGTGACAGGGCAAGACTCTGTCTTAAAAAAAAAAAAAATTGTTATTTAACTCTTATTTTAGGTTTGGGGGTACATGTGAAAGTTTGTTACATGGGTAAACACGTGTCACAGGGGTTTGGGGTTCAGATTACTTCATCATTCAGGTATTAAGCCCAGTACCCAAGAGTTATCTTTTCTGCTCCTCTCTCTCTTCCCACCCTCCCCCTCAAGTAGCCCCAGTGTCTGCTGTTTCCTTCTTTGTGTTCATAAGTTATTATTTAGCTCCCACTTATAAATGAGAACATGCAGTATTTGGTTTTCTTTTCCTGTGTTACTTTGCTAAGGATAATAGCCTCCAGCTTCATCCATGTTACTGCAAAGGACATGATTTTATTCTTTTTCATGGCTGCATAGTATTCCATGATATACATATACCACATTTTCTTTACCCAGTCAGTCACTGATAGGCATTTAGGTTGATTCCATGTCTTTGCTATTGTGAACAGTGTGGCAATGGACATTCTCATGCATGTGTCTTTATGATAGAATGATCTATCTTCCTCTGGGTATATACCCAGTAAAGGGATTGCTGAGTCAAATGGTAGTTTTGCTTTTAGCCTTTTGAGGAATTGCCACATTGCTTTCCTCAATGGTTGAACTAATTTACACTCCCGCTGGCAGTGTATAAGCAGTCCCTTTTCTCAGCAACGTCATCAGCATCTGTTATTTTTTGACTTTTTAATATTACCATTCTGACTGGTGTGAGATGGTATCTCATTGTGGTTTTCCTTTGCATTTCTCTAATGATCAGTGATATTAAGCTTTTTCTCATATGCTTGTTGGTTGCATGTATGTCTTCTTTTGAGAAGTGTCTTTTCATTTCTTTTGCTTATTTTTAAATGGGGTTGTTTGTTTTTCTCCTGTAAATTTGTGAAAGTTCCTTATAGATGCTCAATATTACACCTCTGTCAGATGCACAGTTTGCAAATATTTTCTCTCATTCTGTAGGTTGTCTGTTTACTCTGTTGAAAAAAATTTTTTTGTCATGTGGAAGCTGTTAAGTTTAATTAGATTTCAGTTTTAAATTTTTGCTTTTGTTGCTATTGCTTTTGGTGTCTTTGTCCTCAACCCTTTGCCCATTCTTATATTCAGGATAGTATTGCCTAGGTTGTCTTCCAGGATTTTTACAGTTTGGGGTTTTATACACAGACCAACGAAACAGAATGGAGAGCCCAGAAATAAGGCCTCACATCTACGACCATCTGATCTTTGACAAAGCCGATAAAAAAAGCAATTAGTCAAAGACTCCCTATTCAAAAAATGGTGCTGGGAGAACGGGCTAGCCATAGGCAGAAGATTGAAGCTGGACCCCTTCCTTACACCATATACAAAAATCAACTCAAGATGGATTAAAGACTTAAATGCAAAATCCCAAAGTTTTTAATTCATAAAAAAATTAAGCCTTAACATTAAGAGGGGAAAAAAAAAGATCTCAAACTGCACAAACAGCCTAAGCTCCACCTTTGATAAAATAAAGAGACACATGTGAGTGTACACACATGTGGATATGCAGATGCTCCTACACACGGCTTCAGATCTGACTCTTAATTCATGCACCCGACATGTGAAAGGCCCCAATTTCTCCAACACAATTCCATTTGCCAAGGCCCCCCTCCCCCTCCTCAGATGCAGGAATTGCTCACCTCTGTTTTCTTTGGAAGTCTCCAATGGGTCAATGAAAACGTTTTTAATCTGGGGAACACCACTTCCCTTCATGTTCTGATCTCATCTGTCACTCTTCGGTCCTTTTATCTGGCATTTTGTCCTTTCTATTTAATTCTTTCCTCTCAAACATGTCTAAGGTAAGTACCATGCCTGTGGTGCAGTGAGCCATTTCCAGCTTCCTTATCCATTTGGCTGAGACAGAGCACCTCTTCCTTCCTTGTTCTTCTCTGAATAGATCTTGTATTAGTCCATTTTCACACTGCTATAAAGACATATTCAAGGCTGGGTAATGTATAAAGCAAAGAGGTTTAATTGACTCACAGTTCCACATGTCTGGGGAGGCCTCAGGAAACTTACAATCATGGCGGAAGGGGAAGAGGCACGTCTTACCTGATGGCAGGCAAGAGAGAGTGAGCAGGAGCAGGGAAGACTAACCTATAAAACCATGTGATCTCATGAGAACTCACTCACTGTCATGAGAACAGCATGGGGGAAACCGCCACCTCCGATCACCTCCCACCTCTTCCCTCCCTTGACACCCATGAGGATTATGGGGTTTACAATTCAAGGTGAGATTTGGGTGGGAATAAAAATCCAAACCATAGTATTCTATCCCTGGCCCCTCCCAAATCTCACATTTTCACATTTCAAAACACAGTCATGCCTTCCCAACAGTCCCCTTAAATCTTAACTCATTTCTACATTAACTCAAAAGTCCACAGTCCAAAGTCTCATCTGTGACAAGGCAAGTCCCTTCCACCCAGGAACCTGTAAAATCAAAAGCAAGTTAGTTCCTTCCTAGATACAATTGGGGTACAGCCATTGGGTAAATGCTCCCATTCCAGATAAGAGAAATTGGCCAAAACAAAGAGGCTACAAGTCCCAAGCAAGTCTGAAATCCAGCAAGGTAAAGCTACTAAATAATCTGTTTTGACTCCATGTCTCAGATCTAGGTCATGTTGATGCGAGAGATGGGCTCCCCATGGTCTTTGGAGCTCCACGCCTGTGGCTTTGCAGGGTAGAGCCAGCATCGGCCAGAGGACGTGACTCTCCCTTCTCCATCATGGTATGCTTTTGAGACACTTTAATCTGACAGGAGAACATGCATTGTGGCCCTGTCCCCTGTGTTCTGAGCACGTGCTTGTCCCTTTGCCATGACTTCCATGGCCCCAAGTCCCTTCACCTCCCTGGAGCCTCTCAGAGCAAGGGCCTTCCTGGTAAGTGGTGCTGATACGGTTTGGCACTGTGTCCCCACCCAAATCTCATGTTGAATTGTAATTCCCAGTGTCAGGGGAGGGACTTGGTGGGAGGTGATTGAATCACTGGCAGATTTCCCCCTTGTTGTTCTCATGTTAGTGAACGAGTTCTTAGGAGATCTGGTTGTTTAACAGTGTGTAGCACTTCCCCCTTCTCTCTCTCTCTCTAGACTGTCTCTCTCTCTCTCTTTCTCTCCTGCTCCATCGTGGTAAGACATACTTCCTTCCCCTTCACCTTCCACCGTGATTGTAAGTTTCCTGAGGCTTCCCCAGCCATGCTTCCCATACAGCCTGCAGAACCGTGAGCCAATTAAACCTATTTTCTTTGTAAATTACCCAGTGTCAGGTAGTTCTTAAGAGCAGGGTGAGAATAGACTAATACAGGTGCTATTCTGTACACCCATTTCTTTTTTTTTTTATTTACTTATTTTTTTTGAGACGGAGTTTCACTCTTGTTGCCCAGGCTGGAGTGCAATGGCACGATCTCAGCTCACCGCAACCTCCACCTCCCAGGTTCAAACGATTCTCCTCCCTCAGCCTCCCAAGTAGCTGGGATTACAGGCATGCGCCACCACGCCCGGCTAATTTTGTATTTTGTTTTTTTAATTATACCTTAAGTTTTAAGGTACACCCATTTCTTTGGGAAGCAGAATAACTCTCCCCTGCCATATTGTGGTTGGTCTTGGAGTTCTCTGGTTCCCATTTAAAACCAAAGCTCATCTCAGGCCACGTTATCCACATTCTAAGAGCCTGTCATCATGGGCTTCTCTGTGGGAGTCTCCTGACCGCCACTTTCTCACAAATGCACACGTGTACTGTGCCTGTCAGGGCCCACGGCCCAGTCTGCATCCCAGCCAAGCGTGCTGAGATAAGCTCCTGAGGACCAGGGGTGGGTTGTCCCCTCAAAGGGTCCTGGGTTTCCTGGAAGCCCACAAGAGTCTCCATTCCCCTGCAGGACCAGCTCACTTGCCTGGGTCACAGTCATCCTGCCTCAAACCTGAGCAGGAAAAGTGCCGGCATCTTGTCAAGGGGAAGGCGTTGTGCTAATATCCGGGACTGCTGTAAACAATCTGGGTTGATATCGGAGAAGAACGTTCAAGGGACTTCGCTTCTCCTGCAAATGACACAGAAGGGGAAAGCTCACGGACATGGGAAGGGCATTTGCAGGAGCAGAAAATTAAAAATAATAACAGCTTTCACTCCTGGGAAATGAGAAATTCACAAAACCCTCTGAGGCTGCTGAACGTTCCAGTGCTGTTACAATAAACGGGTTGATGATTAGGCAAAGTGCTTATTTTTAAAATGCCAAGTCTTGGTCACGACAACATGGAAAACACCAGCACATGCATCCATTCATGTATTCATCAGAGACCGTGCATGGGGTGCTGGGGACAGAAACGCCGTGCCTCATCCAGCCTATCGAAGGTCCTGTTTGCTCCGAGTGAAGCCAAGTCGAGTTTTACTCCTTGGCAGGGGCCATAGTTTCTGTTTTCCTTAAGGATGGATATTTTAAGAGGCCACATATAACTTCATGATCTTCTTAGAAACAAGCCCACATTGCCCAAGCAAAGTTCCAAAACGATGCACAAATTATAAGCTGATCAAAGCGAGTGAACCATGGCTGCAGAGAGACAGGAGTTACTGAGGGTTGCAACGTAGGCACCTAGCAGTGAACAGAACTGGTTATTTTCAGTAAGTTAAACAAATGAATGTGTTTTTTTCTATCAATTAAGATGATAAAATACTTTTACCTTATGTAATTGCTTTGTGGTGGTTCTTAACAATTCTACCAGCCCACCCCTAAAACAGCCTGCTTCCAGGCAGTGATGGGGAGACCAGGCACAGTCCAGGAAAGAGACAGTTACCTAAACAAGATACATTTCAAGGCAAAAGGAATTAAGTTAAACAAAGATTAAAGCAGCAGATGAAGGATCAGCCGTCTCTAAATCTGGGGTCTGCCATATTTTTTGCTTTTACTAAAGCAAATTCAGATTCAATATTTCCACCCTTGTAACCATAGACTTTATCATGCAAACAACAGAAATTAGTGACTGGATACTTTTGAATTAGATGATTTCGCTTCAAGGAATACCTTTTAAGCTTCATATACAGAGACAAGCGTACGTAGAAAAGCAAACAGTGAAGTTATTTAAATTTGCGAGCATTCCGGTACTTGAATTTTGCCTGTGTGTAAAGAAGAATGTGTTAGTTAATGCATCCAGTGGGTGTTATGAGGACCCACAGTAAAAACATAGTGACAGACCATCTCGTATCATGTGGCTTCTAACACTCATGCTTTTAAGACCAGTAAAAAAAAATCATTTTAGAAGTTTCATCTCTTTAAATTAAAAAATTGATCTTGTCATTCTCTGCAGCAAGCAGAAGCGGCATCAGGGCAGCTGAAGGGAGGCCGTGAAATGAGGCTGAAAGGCAAAGAAGATTGCAAAGGAGTTGCTGCTGGAGTGTGGAAAAGGGAGAAAAGGAGAAATTTCATCCAGAAATCCCAACGTGCGCACCCCGGAGACGCCCCTCCCCTGCAAAGCTCTGTGGACAGAGGCAGGATCTGGGCTCTCTCCGCAGACAGGCCCAGTACACACCTGCATTTGCGAAGGAGAAGCGGGTCAGCTCCAGTTGGCCCCTCGCTGCCAGTGGACACCTTCTGGATGCGCTCCTTAAAACTAGAAGGGCAAAGAGCAGCTGGGCATCAGCCGTGTGGGAGAGGCGGCACCTCTAGCTGCCCGAGACACTGCAGGGTCAGGAGGCTCAGAGGGCACCAGAGAAGTGTGGCCCACGTGCTGGTGCACACGGAGCAACAGGAAAGGTAGGCCTCTCCCCAGGGCCCCTTCCAAAGAGGCTCTGTGTGTGGTGTTGAAGGGACACTGTGCCTCTCAGTCTTTTTTTTTTCCACAGAGTTTCACTCTTGTGTCCAGGCTGTAGTTGCAATGGCGTGATCTCAGCTCACTGCAGCCTCCACCTCCCAGGTTCAAGCATTTCTCCCTCCTCAGCTTCCCAAGTAGCTGGGATTACAAATGCCAGCCTGATTTTTTTGTATTTTAGTAGAGACAGGTTTCACCATGTTGGCCAGGCTGGTCTCGAACTCCTGACCTCAGGTGATCCATCTGCCTCAGCCTCCGAAAGTGCTGGGATTACAGCCGTGAGCCACCGCGCCCAGCCACATCTCAGTCCTTTACTTTCCTGTTGCGTCAGTCCAAAGCGCTCGCATGACTCGAGGCAATGAGAACACGTCTGAGTTCCTGCTCAAGCCCCCGAGTCCCACGGGCAGCCCCGTCGCAGCCAGTGGGCCAAGTGTGTTTAGGGCCCAACCTTCATTGCACTGCGTTAGCTTTGGCTTGTGGATGAACAGCATCGCCTTGACTGCACATCCGTAATCACAGGGGGATGAGAGAGAGACAGGGCGGGCTGCAGGACCCAGCAGCCAGCTGGGCATTCCGTCTCCTCTGCAGCTGGGAACCTCTCCCCAGAATACCTGGGGCCCACAAAGGCCAGCTGAGCCACGATAAGAGTTTGTTGGTTCACTTCCATTAATCACAAACATCTCAGAACGAGCTAGAGACTCATAAGGAAAGCTGCTTCCTGGCGGTTTGATTTTAGTGTCTGTCTTTTGAAAAATTCCCAAATGGGAACAAAAGTAAGAAACTTAAAAACTTACAGACGTCACATTCAAAATGCACAGTGAATCACTCACTTGAAACTAATGAGCCCGCAGTAGATGTGGTCCTGAGCTGACAGCAATGACGCAGAATGTGCCACAAAGCGTAAAAGCTGTCCTTCAGAGATGAGAGCTGACAGTTCGCATAAAGTACGATACTTTTTTAAAAAGTGCCAGCATCAGTCAAATCAGTCATAAGCAGGAGCCTGACAAGTCCTCCAGAAAAAGTCTTTTCCTTTCTGTGGAAAAGAAATCAAAGGCAGCGGGATCCACCAGGGACCCCTGTTACCCTAAATAGATGCGAGAGTAAAAGCCTGTGAGCTCCAGCCTGGAACTCGCTCACTTCTGAGCTCCAGACTCAGATATGCCACTGCCTTGGGGGATCTTCCCTGAATGCCTGCAGGAATCTCACATTCAACACGTGCAGAATGGAGCTATCTTTCTCCCAGATCGGATGGGTCCCAGGCGCTCTCCCCTCTAGAAGTCTCCCCACTATTGCTGAGCAGACCAGCCCCAAGTCACAGAGTGTCCCATCCTCCCTGGCGGTCAGTCTTGTAGATTCTGCACTTGCTGCATCTCCCACCTCTGCCGGCCATGTTTGCCCCTCCTTGGTGTCTTCCCTGCCAAGGCCGGCACTGCCCCTCCTTGTTCCTTCAGCCAGCCCTGCCACCTGTTCTTATGCCCGGTCACAAGTGCCCTCTTCGGCATCCATCGGACAGTGCCTTGCCCTGCTTGCACCCCTGGGAGGGGAAGCCCACACATCCTAGGGCATCTGGCCCTGCCCCTCATCCCCTCCTCCCACCACACTCACCCTCTACCTCCTCCACAGGCACAAACGTCCCACTGGCTGCCCCTGGCTCTGCGCAGGAATGCGTGCTCATCCTCTGCTTAGGAGTCCTGTCCCTCTTTTGTCACCAGCAGCTTCAGGTAACTCAGCTCAGGTGTCACGTTCTTGGGAGCATGACTCATAGCCTGTTCCATCCCCACTGCAATGGGTTGGCAATTGCAGCATGGACAGTGCCGGAGCCACAGGGAGGTGTGGCCAGGATGCCATGAGCCCTGGTCAGCAGGCACACAGTCAGGTTCAAACTCGAACTCAAAGGGCTGGACACAGCAGTGCCTCACACATGCAGCTTGCGATCAACGCTGGTGGAAGTTCTGACGGACAAGGACGTGTTAGCTGAACTCTGTCTCCCCAGCACCCCCTGATTCCGTAATAGTGACAAAAAATCCAGGCAAGGAAGTTTAGACGTGATAACAACCATGTCCTCGCAGTGTCCCCAGGAGTATTACACTCAGTGTCAAACGCTGCCACATTAAACAAAGACCACAGGTAACTCTTGCAGAATGTGTTAGTGTAATCATGGACATTCGAAAGAGTTATCCTTCTAATTGAAATATGTCAGAAATGGGAAGATTTTGCAAATACTTTAAATTGATCAGGAAGATAAAAATCTTATACAACACTGCATACAAATTCACTTTCATAAGCAACAAACAAATCCTGATCTATTATACAGACCCAAAACCATCTCTCCGCTTTTTATGCAAACAAGTGATGACTCCCCCCTGGATCCTTGTCCTGCAAAAAGGCAGCATTGTGCTGCCATCTTCCCGCTTTGCTTTCCAGGAACTCCTCCATGGATTCCTGAAGGTCTCGGTCATGCCTCTGCTGTGGCAAGCTGGCATTCTGACTGGCATTGGGAACTCCAGCTCTGCTTGAAATGACGGTACAGTCATGCAGGCATCTGTACTGAAGAGGAGTCAGTGCCAGGCCCACGCCAGGACAGGGTGTTCGGTGGTGGGCAGGGAAGTTGGAGTGCCTACCTAGAGGGACATGTACAATGGGGTGACAAGCAGGGCTCTACCACGTGACACAGTGTGTCAAGGTAGGTGCGGACACCCTGAGGGCAAGTTGCCCTAGGGACACAGAGTCTCCAAATGCAATGGGGTAGAGATGGGAACATGCATGGCCTGGAAGCCCCGGGGGGTTCACATCTGTTGCCCGCATAGTGAGGCAATCACACATCCTTTTTCCCCCGAGCATGAACTTTCCAGCCCCGCTCCTGGGTGCCCAGAGGCTTAAGGTGGCCCGTCGGCTATTTGTGGTCTGAGGTTCACCACTGGGAGCTGGAACGCTCCATCGCCTGAGGCTAAGGGCAATGAATGATGCAAAACAGATCCCAGGGAGCCACAGGGGCCTGCTCAGAGGAAAGGGTGCCTCAGGCAGCTGCCCTGCCCAGCTTCTGCACTGTGCCACCTGGACCCTGCTCCCCACACGGAGCTCTGCCAGGACCTGAGTGGGTTGGAAAACGTACTTTGTGTACAGCCCACCCACTGCCTGTGCTGAGCCAATAGGGTGCTGACCAGCCCTGCAAGGGCCAGGACCTATCTCACCTCCCCAATGCTGCGTGCAAACAATAGGTACTTAATAGATGTTTGCTGCTGGGATGAAAGGAAGGCACTCCCTCTCCATGCAGTGATAGAAGTGTACTGGGGCTTGGCGGACCTCACTTTGAGCTACAGTCAGAATTTACGTGTCTGGGTCAGGCCGGATGAGGAGATCTGCTATAGGGATCACAGCCAGTTCATGCCCACTCTAGCAGGCTCAGCTGCAGACATCACAACCCCAGCGCTGTCGAGAGGTAAGGCAGAAAGCACCCGCAACGCCTGAGGGACAACAGAATGGGAGGATTCCCATCCCAGCTCAGGTCACACTTTAACCCGGCTCTCCTGCTCTGTCTCTGTGGAAGGTCACAAGGTAGCCAGTCCCTGAGATGCCATGGCTCCACCTGCACGGAACTGAGACATCTGCACCACCACGGACCAGATAAGTGTTCAGCAAGCATCGAGTGTGCAGCACGGGCCTGTGCGGCTGCTAGTGCTTTGAAATGACGTGGGTGCGGTGGCTCACTCCTGTAATCCCAGCACTTTGAGAGGCCGAGGCGGGCGGATTACCTGAGGTCAGGAGTTCAAGACCAGCCTGGCTAACATGGTGAAACCCCGTCTCTACTAAAAATACACAAATTAGCTGGGCGTGGTGGCACATGCCTATAATCCCAGCTACTCTAGAGGATGAGGCAGGAGAATCGCTTGAAACCCAGGAGGCAGAGGTTGCAGTGAGCTGAGATCACACCACTGCACTTCAGCCTGGGTGACAGAGTGAGACTCCGTCTCAAAAACAAACAAACAGAAAAAGAAATGATGAGGGAGAGGTCAGTTTGCTACCGAAAGAGGGAGACACAGCATGTTCTGTAGTGCGGAAGGAGTGAAGAATGACTCATGCTCGTCCTCAGGGAGAGAGATGCTTCTCAACAGGAAGTGAGAGGTGGAGATAGGAGCAGAGGGGGTCTTGGAGATGACCACGTCTGTGTCCAGAGGCCACCTGTGCTCCCGCAGGACTGTGTACCTGCACTTGGGGTGGTGGGAGTTGGCTCTGAGCTAACCATGAACCTGGCCATGGCCCTGTTAAAGGAGAAGAAAGGAAGTAGGCAGCTATAGACCCAAGCTAGACCTGTTCTTCCCAGAACCCCTTTACAGAGTGAGAAGTGGCAAGAGTGGCATTTGCAGGTCCCCAGTGGGAAGCTGTGGCCTCAAGTGTCACTGTGGGGCGCCCAGCCAAGAACTGGCCACAAAGCCCCATCTGCCCCAGGACCTGCTGCACAGAAGGGGACACAGAAAGCCTGAGTGTGGTGTGAGGATGGAGGGAACAGGGGTGGCCTGGAACACACCCGCATTCATGGCCGTTCCTCCCTGCACCACCAGCACGCAGCAATTACTTCTGTGAAACCAAATAAAGGGACACCATTCCCAGGTGCCTCTCTATAACTTTCTGTTCAGAGATGGCCAAAAATTCAAACACCCCACAACTTTCTCTTGTATCTCCTGCACAAACAACTTACATTTTAAAGTCATCGTCAATTAAATTTATCTTCTGCTGCTATAATAGATAAAGCAATTTATATGCAATTCCATTTCTATTCAATTGCATTTCACTTTCAGAAGTGTGTGTGTCATAAAATAGGGCTCATCTAAACATGCATGGCAAATATACACATTTTTGGTGCTCAAACAAAGGAAAATAGAAATTGTCAGCTGGAGGGTTATTCATGTAAGCACAGTAACCAGAGAAGTGGTATTGTGCTTATTTATGCATCAAACTTCCCCAAAAACCTAATAAATCTTTTGCATCTTATAATTCATAAGCCCAGAGAAAAGGAAAATGTGGAATTGAGACATGTGGCCAGAACTCACATTTGTGGAACTTTTTATCAAACATAAACAGAGCCTCATGAAGCAACTCTTGATCAATGCATCTCCCAGAAATGCCCACTGATATGCAGCTGCCTGATAGGACCTCATATTTTTGTTTGCTTGTTTGTTTGTAAATTTGTGTGTTTTGCTGAAGCCAACAAAACCACATGCTGGAAAACTTGAAAAAAGAAGAATGTATTGGAAAGTACAGCAGCAAATGCAGGATGTTTCACTTAGCAATACCCAAAGCCCCTCTGGTGTGCCTTCCTGTACTACCAAGGGGAGGAAAGAAAGACTTTACTTTCCATCATGCACCCTGGATTCAGCCAAGCAAACCCCAGACTCATAAAGAAGAGGTGGACAAAGTCAGGTGCAGCAATGACCTTGAGCAGGGGAGTCTGAGTCAGACCTTCCTGCTGGGGCTTCAGCTCTTCAGGGACAAATACATAGAAGCTTCCTTTTCTTCGTCTCAGAGTCACAGATGTCATTTTCAAGACACAATGAGGGTTTCCACCAGATTAGACCCCTGGGTGTTCAGATGTCTCTCCCGGCTTTCTTGATCCCAAATGTGAATTATTCTTGAATCTTTATAAATTCTGTGTGCCAAGTATAACTGCTAACAGGTTGGTTGCAGGTAATGCATCCATGTAAAACTGGAAACTGGGATTTCATGGCCTGGTGCCTTAACGTGAAAGGATAGGATGCAGATGTGGACGGCACAAAATGATGAAGCAGTTACTGTAGTTATCTCCTAAATTTAGGATAAAATGCCTTCTGAAGCCAAGGCACTGGAGACCAGGTTGCTATATTTATAGACCATCAGGGTGGACACAAGGAATTTAAGGACTGTTGGGCAGGTGGGTAGCTTCTAATTATGATGAGAAACTTGAAAATGAAGCAAGATCAAAGCTGAAAATTCTTAGCTTAAGACATGATCTGGAACAAGAAGATACTATGATAGTCTTTAATCTCTTAGAGCTGGAAATCAGATGCAGAGTCTGATTCCTAGCATTGTCAAATTACAATATAAGTTGGGAGTTTTATCCATGGTCTCTGCCAATCTCTAAAATGAAAAGTAGGCCATTGATTGGGAAAGACAAAGGACTGAAAATTTGAATAGGGGTATTTGGGGGGATTAGGATGAAACCAGGGACTCCAATCTACCAATGGGTTGAGTCTCCCTTGCCAGATGTAGCAGCACCTTCTCCCTTTCCCAGTTTGCCTCCTCCCTTGGAAACTTCAGCTGGCCTCACCAGAGACCGCTTCATTGCAGAAGGATGCCAATTCTCTTGCCCTATCACTGACAGACTCCATTTCCTTTGAACCTATTATTAGAATCAGATTCTCTTTATGACCCAGGAAGCTAATTATAACATCAAACCCAAGAAAAGAAAACACTTGCTAAAATAATTGCAAGATTTACTAATTTGTATCAGAAAGAAAACTTGAAGATTACGTATACAGGTATGGATTTGAGGATACTGGATGTAGGGGCCAAGGCCATTCATTCAGATAAAGTTTAATTTATAAAATCTGTGAACTTGGCAGAGATTCTGGATCTGATATGCTCACTTTATCAGCTTAGAATGGCTTTGATTGATTTCTCAGTTGGTCAGCTCTAAGCTAGACTCCATGACAACTACACCAAATAAAGTTGAGATGCCAGAAATCCTGTGGAATGATCAGGATGGATCTGGGTTCATCAGACTCAACTCTTGCTGGACTTGGTGGAGAGGACTGATCAGCTTACAGCACCTCCAGAAAGCTGTTGTGACAGCTTAGAAGCCACAGAGCCCGCAGCTCTGGAGAAATATCTGGAAGAAGCAGTTGGTGTTGTAGCAGGAATCTCTCTGCTGTTACTGCCACCAACCCAGACTCCTGATCTGAGAACTAGATTCTAGACCCCCTCCCATAACTGCTGCAGAAAGACCAGCCTGTGGCTGGGAGATCCAGTTCCTAGGAGTCTGGCTGGCTATTTGTTTCTGCCTTCAAGCACCATGAGGGTATGTCTGGCTAGTAGAGTCTTGGCCCCATGTAGTGACTTCTAGGGTCTAGAAGACAGGAAGTTTCTCTCCACAGGAGATTAATTACATGCTAACAGAGCCAATGTGCATATTTTCCAAAGGATATGTTTTAAATCATCTGCTCTAAACCCATGAGCCCATCTTAATAGAATAAGATCTGGGATGCATGCCTTCACTCATCTATTCAACAAATATTCGGGGACCCATGTCCTGGAAACTTGAACACACAGATGAAAGAGCCCTATGCTCTGTGGGAAACATACCCAGGCATGGAGACCTGTGGGGCCATGGAGGGCATGTATGAGCCAAGCCCTGGAAAGGTGGAGTGGGGACCCTCTGCTGTCGGTGGGGGCAGGCATCTTTCCCGGGTCATTCCGGGGCATTCCAGGGAGTGAGAGCAGCAGATGAAAAAGCAAAGACACATGGCCATGATAGTGGACTTGGTGAACTGGATGGTTTTTGCTGGTGTGGCGACATCAAAGCTCAACTTGCTGGGAAGGAGAATTTATCTAAAGGTGTCCCTCAAAGCTGCAAGATGAATTCTGCATCAGGTGCAGCATCCCTCAGCTATTTTTTTTTGTTTGTTTGTTTTTTATACTTTAAGTTTTAGGGTACATGTGCACAATGTGCAGGTTTGTTACATATGTACCCATGTGCCATGTTGGTGTGCTGCACCCATTAACTCGTCATTTCTTTAATCAAGAGGAAAATAACAAAATATCTTGCTTCAATTAATCAGATAAATAACTGGTACCACGTAGACATCAGGCACTGAGACATGCTCTAGAGTGAAATCGATTCCTCTCCTGGAAGAAAGCACTTCTGCTTCCCGCACCCTCTTGACCTCTTCACTCAGAGCCAGGGTGAACTCAGGCCAGGGACTAGCTCTCGAGCTGGATGGTGATGCAGCCTCCCCTGCCCCAATGCACCTCGTGACCAGGATTAAAAAATAACACACCGAAACGCCTGTCATCTCCCAAGACTAGTAACATCTTCAGAGCACAAAGAAGACTCCAGAACAATCTAGATTAACATTCCTATTTTACAATGGAGGGCATTTTATCAGAAAAAAGGGTGAGGAATGTATCCCAGTCACACAACTAGTTAGCTGCGTAGCCAGGATCAGATGCCAACCTCCCTGCCTGTGTGTCTCGTGCGTTTTCAACACCTGCGGCACTGCCTCATGATCCAGGAAGCTGGTGGCCACCAAGGATATTTCTGTAGGATTATTTGGGACCCTAAATTCAAGCAAGAGAGAAGATTGTACAACATTCTCAAAAATAGCGATGCAACATGCTCAGACATTAGACTCTTAAATTTGTCCTTAATTACTATTTTGAGCCTTAAAATAAAGTAGGTACATCAAATTCTCTCTCACAAATCATATCAAATCAAGGTCTCAGTAGCTGCCTTTTGGATTGTAAAGACAAGACCAAAGGATTCAGCTCGGGGGGTGTTCTGCTCTAACCACAGGATGTGGGCCACGTCCGCAGGAAGCCCAGAGGGTGGAGGAATGAGCTCCCATCGCAGCTTCCCCACACTGTGCGCTGGTGGGGATTGGGGAAAGGCCACGTATTACTTCCCCTTCTTTTGAACTTTCATCAGCTTAATAAACCCGTAAGGTGCTGTAAGCTCATGGGCTCTGAGAAGTCCAGAAACAGAGACATGTGAAAATGTGCACTGTCACCTGTCTCAACCTTTGAGACAATGGAGCCGTTCTTTAGGGTCAGCAGCACCTGTTCAGTAGTGATGATGACACGCTACGAAGTGTTCAACACTGAGAGATTGGCCAGATGGCTAAATGCATGCCCTGAGACCTGGATCCAAAGAAATCCTCTGTAGCGAGATGGGCAGGGAGTGAGGGTGTGGACTCTTGGGCCTCACTCTGGGTATTCTGAGACAGCAGGACTGTGTTGCTAACAATCGCCCACACCGCCTGACAAGGGACCTGCTCTGCCCACTCCGAGAATCACAGCTCTGGGGATCATCTCAGAAGGAAAAGGAACCTCTGGAGAGTGAACGCTGAAGTCACAGGGACACCCAGGGACCAGCGTGGGGACCGCTCAGGCAATGCCGAAGTCAGAGACTGGACACGTCTGCAGGGAAACAAATGCCCCCCTCACTTTAAACTCCAGACTTGAATGACAAACTCTGGACACAAGAATTTGCTTTTCATCAACTCTCTGCTGCCTATAAAAGTATACAATTATACAACATTTCCAGGGGGTAATGTAGCAATATCTTAAGAAAAAGCCTTCAAATGTGTACCCAGCAATTCCAGTTCTTGTCATTTACTGAAGGAAATTATCAGAGAAGTATGCAAAGATGTATGTGACAGAATTTCACTGCATGCTCTTTCATACACCACAAAGCTCAAACAACGGAAAGGTCTGACAACAGAATACTGGTTGAATTTATATAAGCAAATACTGCACAGCCATAGAAAGCAAGCATCTTAATCAGTAATTAGCCTACTAGTGCAGTCCTCCCAGGAGTGAGTTTTTGTTTCAACCTTTCTGTCACTTAGTAGGCAGGACCAACATTTGTATAAGTCCCCCATTTGGGACAACTCTGAACCGAGGAAAATAGGCCGTCCTGCAATTCCGGTAGCACCTGCATCATCAGTGATTATTGACAGAAAAGTGTGTCAACGTATACTTTCAGGTAAGAATGCAAGTTACAACCAGCATAGATGGCATTAATAAGAGAAAAAAAAATCTGCATTAAAAAAACCTTCAAAAGTTATTTTACAAATAACAGGGAACTTAGGAATACCGCAGAAGAATTTAATTTTTTCTTTATTAATTTCATATTTTCAGATTGTTGCAGTAAGCATATGTCCTTTAACAGCTTAGTCAAAAATAACCGACATTAGATAAATTAGCATGCATTTTAAATAGTAAAAATAGTAAAGTGATGAGGTCTGTAAATAGTAAAGTGATGAGGTCTGTAATTACGGCCTCATAATGGCTATAATGCTTTTATCTAAAAACGATTGCATGTGTATCTGTTCACATGTGTGAGTGCATCTGCATATATGCAAGTGTATGTGTCTGTGTGTGTGCATACATTCATGCATGTGTGTGTGTGCGTGCACAAGTGTGCTTGCAGGTCTGTGTGTGTGCGTGCACAAGTGTGCTTGCAGGTGTGTGTGTGTGCGTGCACAAGTGTGCTTGCAGGTGTATGTGTGTGTGCGCGTGCACAAGTGTGCTTGCAGGTGTATGTGTGTGTGCGCGTGCACAAGTGTGCTTGCAGGTGTATGTGTGTGTGCGTGCACAAGTGTGCTTGCAGGTGTGTGTGTGTGCGTGCACAAGTGTGCTTGCAGGTGTGTGTGTGTGCGTGCACAAG
This sequence comes from Nomascus leucogenys, assembly GCF_006542625.1. Classification (NCBI taxonomy): domain Eukaryota; kingdom Metazoa; phylum Chordata; class Mammalia; order Primates; family Hylobatidae; genus Nomascus; species Nomascus leucogenys. The sequence continues at coordinate 2,030,418 of NC_044383.1, read as the reverse complement.
TGTGCTTGCAGGTGTGTGTGTGTGTGTGCCTGCACAAGTGTGCTTGCAGGTGTGTGTGTGTGCGCGTGCACAAGTGTGCTTGCAGGTGTGTGTGTGCGTGCACAAGTGTGCTTGCAGGTGTGTGTGTGCGCGTGCACAAGTGTGCTTGCAGGTGTGTGTGTGTGCGTGCACAAGTGTGCTTGCAAGGATGTGTGTGTGTGTGTGCGTGCACACTCACAGAAGCATAAGAGCCATGGAAGCAGCTCCGAGGTACAGAACTCCAGGCTGGAAGCCCAGCGGCGCCCGACAGAGGCCACCGAGCACCGGGCACTGTGTGTCCTTTCCCCCCGCATTGGTCAAACTGTTTCTTCATCTGTAAAATGGGCAACTGTGCATTCCTCATACGGTTGATGTAAAGGCTTAATCAACTGAAGGGACTAACATCTCACACTTGCATGGGGTGGGAAAAGCTAAATGAAGCTTTTAAAACTTCAAATGTAAGGATTATGTGCAATGACAAAGGGAGAAAAGCCTCTGACTCATTAAAACACATTCCAGCATCACTCCCCAGGTGTGCACTGCTTTCTTCCCCTCTACCTCAGCGGGGCAGCCAGCATGGGCCATGGGCACCCCTGCCCTGACTCAGCTGCCCACTGGCTCCCTCAAAGTGCAGCCGTTTCCCCAGCACCGAGGGCTCAACGGTGATCAACGACACAACTTAGCGTAAATGAGTGTCCCACAGTCAGTGTGATAGAAACAGCTAACAGAAGAAAATGGCTGATGAATGTCCCAGATGCAAAGTCAACGCTGTTCTGTGCTCCGAGTGCGGGGACACTGAGGGATGCCCTGAGCCCTCGGCCCCAGTAGGATGGAGAGCACACGGTTGGGATGCCGCGATAGGCTCCCCACACCCCTGCCTCGAGCCCAGCACTGCTCAGACCGTGATCCTCAGAGCCCTGCGAGAAAAGGGCAGGTGGAAAGCTTAGCAGGAGCCCTGGGTAGAGACACAAGGTGGCTTGGGGCTTCTCAGGCCAGAAAACAGCAAGTGTTGTTAAGAATCTGTCACCTAAAAGACTCTGCAAAAGCGCAGACCAGGTGTCAGAAGCTGTGCCGGGTGCTGGGCACAGCAGCGAATGTGACAGCCCAGACCCTGACTTCGCAGAGCCCGTTTTGCAGAGTGGGGGACAGCATGTAAGGAAGCAGGTAGATGCCAGCGGTGGGGAGTGCCATGAGGAGGCTCAGGCAATGGTGAGACAGGGCAGTGGCGCAGCAGTGCTGGTGCAGGGGGCACACAGCTTCTGTGTGCAGGGGGCGTCTCAGCGGAGACCTGAATAACAAGAAGGCACCAGCCCTCAAAGAGGCACAGCAGACACACGCCAGGTGTGGGAACTACAGGTGCACGCTGGTGCAGGCAGGGCTGTGGTGCAGTCACGGCATGCAGGAAAGTCCATGCGGGGGGGGCTCTGTGAGGATGGACGTGAGGTTGGCCAGGAAGCCTGAGACCAGGTCCCGCAGGACGTGGTGAACATCCAGAGGAGGCCCAGCTCGGCACAGGGCTGTGCTGATGAGGGTCAACCCAGGCACTCAGCCAGCAGGACGAGGGCTTCCCTTCCTGTAGCATCTAAGAGTGGTACCACCGGCACGGGTCCCCAGGAGCTGGTCAGACCAGGAGAGGCCAGCAGGACGGGGCAGGCGGCGCGTCCCTGGGGTCTTTACGGATGGGAGCCTGGAGAGTCAACACTGCAAAGAGAGAAAACAAGGTGAATTTCCAGGTCACACACTGGTGCATTCCGAGTTCTCTAACTTGGCAGGTTCCTTCTTGCTTCTGCCAGCACCTTCCCATCATAGAAACCAGGACAATCCCTGGGGTTGAACAAGTGGGTTCATTTCACGTTTCAGCGAGGGACACCACCCCCCATCTCAGCAAGAGGGTACCTGGGAAGAGCTGGGAGTAGGAGCTCGATGTGTGTAGGGTGGTCCTTGGAGGCTTAGGGGGCAGGCCTTTGCTCAGGAAGTGGGGCCAGGCTGTGGTTGGTGTCTCCCCAGCCCGTGTCTAGAAGATGGAGGGAAGGCAGCCGGCTAGAGCCTCGAGTGGCAAAGTGCAGGCAGACGCTCGGGTGAGCCAGGGTCGGGGTCTGGTCATTTGGGATTGGACCACGTCTGTGTTCTTCTCCGCATTCTGATGGGATATGCAAGGTCATCATTTGTCTGGATCAATCCTGGTCACAGAGTGGCAATGCGTGTGTGACGTGAGTGTTCTGTGACATCGTTTATGGTCACCGAAGGACACCGAGGCCCAGCCAGCGGTACCAGCTGCTGGATGTCAGTGGCTGCTTTCTCTCTTTTTAGATCCTCACCCCCTCCAAAATGTGGAGAAACTCAAACATGTTTTTTAAGGTGTGATCTCAGCCTATTTTAACAAGATGGATCAGAATGAACGCTCTGTTTTAATTACTTTCCTAGCACACAGTATTTTACTATAAAAGCGCCATTCCTCTGCCAAAGAGACGCATTTATTTGCTTTGCCGTGCCTTCAGAGATCACGGAGTGTTTATAATTAGGTTGTGAAACCATGCGATCCTTCAGCTGGTGTTGGCTGTTTTAAAAACAGGCTCATGCATTTGAAAGTAAGAAAATGTTACCATATACCATGGAAATTATGCAGAATTCTGTAACTGAAATCCAGAATGTGGGGTGGGGGTGGGGTTACTACATTAAAAAAAAAAACCCTTGACTTATTCCAAACAGCAGCCAAGGTGCTCAGTGGCATATGATGTTATGATTCAATAAAAAGAGGCTCATTTAAATTGCAGATGGTTATAAAATTGAGACTCTAAAGATAACTTTACTCTGCCAATGTATAGAATAAAGGATCTCTTAATAGAATAAAGTCACTTGTTCTCTTTGCGGTTATATTAAAACTTCCCTAGAACGTGATTTCTAGGCAGCTCTCCTAAAATGTTCCCCCAGGACAGTGAAATTCAATGACACTGGATGATGTACAGGAAATAATAAAAAGGATCAGGATATGTCATCAGGAAAGTCCTCAAACTTTGTATTTGAGAATGAATTATTTATTAAAAGTTTTTGGAAAAGTCCTGGTGTTGCAAAACCAAGTTTTTGGATAAAGAAAGAAGGGAAATATTTGTATACATGAAAATGCATCCTTTCTTAGAATTTATTGTGCAGACTTAGCTAAGCAGTCAGGGGAAGGAGGAACTCACCTGGCATGGGGGCCCTAAATATCTCACCCCGAGGGCCTGAGTGTCCACCTGCCTCAGGCCTCTGAGAGAGGAGGGGCCCTCCCCAGAGATGTGCAGGCAGAGACAGGGGAAGCACGCTTTGGGTTTGGGGGATCAGATTAGAACCAACGGTCATGACCGGGTGCAGTGGCCCACTCACTACTGTAATCCCAGCACTTTGGGAGGCTGAGAAAGTCAGGAGTTTGAGACCAGCCTGGCCAACATGGCGAAACCCCATCTCTACTAAAAATACAAAAATTAGTCAGGCGTGGTGGCACATGCTTGTAATCCCAGCTACTTGGGAGGCTGAGGCAGGAGAATTGCTTGAACCCGGGAGGTGGAGGTTGCAGGAAGCCAATATTGCATCACTGTACTCCAGCCTGGGCAACACAGCAAGACCCCATCTCAAAAAAAAAAAAGAAAGAAAAAGAACCAATGGTCAAAAATTACTCTGTGGCAAATGGTGTGTCCACTGACTGCCGTGGCTGCATTTCTCTGAGGGTGAGGACGGCCCATCAGAGAAACAAGGCTTCATTTACACCCACAGCTCATCTCAGGGACCACAGCTTAACAATGCCCCATACCCCACATCACTCGCCTCATTCTGGTGGTTTATTTTAACAATGTTTCACTGCACAAGGAATTCAAAGATACCACCAAGAAAATAAATAATCAACCAAAACAAATGACCCAAGACCCCACTCTTCAGAGGAGGCCCCGGCAAGTGCTCTGCAAGCCTCCCCCGCCCCCGCAGGTTTTTGCTTTCAAATGGAACCACAAGGAGTGTCATTGTTGAGGTTTTTCTGAAAATGTTCTTTCTGTCTGCGTGTTCTGATTCTTCCTTTTGGGAAAATTCACATGTATTATTTTGGTGTATTATTGTGGTATTACGTGAGTTTGCCTGTGTCTCTCCTTTTGTTTCCTGGGTTCTCTGCAGAGGCTGCACCCTTGGGATCTTCTGTGCCCGTCTTCCACGACAAGCATCTTTTCTGTAATGTCCTCCGTTAGTGCTTTGCTTGCACCTGCATTCACTGCACCGAGGGAGGCGTCTCAGTTGATTCCTAATGTTTTCGCCTTGCGATTGTGCTATGTGGGTAAATTCAGTTCCTGGTTTCTACAAGGTTTCTGTTCTCTTCCCTACTGTGTGAAATTGTGTTCTTCTGAGTTGAGTTCTTTACCTGTTCATGTGCTTTATGTTTAACTGGGACGATTCATTACTTGATGGCCATGTGGTTTTACATGTTGATCATACTTGGGCACCTACATCAAGAAAATTTCTTTGGGGTGACTTCTTCCATCGTATCTGAGACCGAATTTCCATCGGGCCCCGCAGTTTGAGGCTGGGTATCTCCTGTTCTCCCTAATTTTCATGAGGAAGCAAGAGGGCCAGGGAGATCCCCACTGAAGTGGCATCCAGACTTTGTCAGGATGCCGGAGCATTAGGAAGGGAAGATTTGTCAAATCTCAGTGCTGCAGGGATGCCTCCCGTTGAGGACCGGGCCCTGGGCCGCGAGCCTCTGGTTTCTCACCACCCCAAGGGCTCAGCGTCCTCCTCCAAACCCACTGCCTCCGACCATACGGTGAGAAACAGAGAGCTGAGGGCGCCTGCCAGCCTGTCAACCACTGTGAGGAACCCCCCACCCAGGCCCATAGAGCTGCGGTGGAGGGGCCGGGAGGCCACCCTGGAGGCCCAGGCATGGAGCTGTCAAGGGAAGGGCCACACGCCCCAGGTGGACAGTGGTGCCTCTGCCTCTCTACACGGACTCTGACATCCTCTGAGGTGCCAGGTGCAGGGTCCCTGCCGGGAGCAGACTCGCTCTCTGAGCAGCATAGCCTGGCCCCATCAGCCACCGGCTGGAGGAGGAGCCCCTGGCTCAGCTCTGCAGAGGGCACCCAGCTCTTCCCTGCCCCCTCCCCATTTCCCCTCAGCTGCTGTTCTCTGACTCCTCAGAAGAAGGGAGGAGAAGGGAACCCCTTCAGCTCTGCGTCTCCAAAGTACGGGAACTGGCTAGAAACCGCCAGGCGTCAACCCCTGGGACTTGGCTCTGCCCTGAGCCTGCACCAGCCATGCGGGGTCCTTCACAGGCTGCCTCGTGTTGACATTCTTTGCATTTGGTGATTTCTCTTTCCTGGCTTGGTTGCCGTTGGTGATTATTTTTTCTCTTTGGATAGCTTTACCCTGGTGTTTTCCTCATGTGTGAGATACTGAGGTGGGGAAAATCTGAACTGCAGTTTCTGTCTCTCCTCTGGTCCTGGACAGCACTCCCTAATATGACGAAAGCAGATTCCCAGGAAGAGACACGTGTGGCTGGGCAGGGGTCCTGGTGTCGCATTTTACAGCTGGGCCGAGTTCTCCCTTGCAGAGGTGGCACTGATCTAGACTGGCCAACAGCTCTGACTGGCCTCAACCCTGCGGCTGTTGCTGGGTGTGACAAGATCTTTTACCTTTGCTAATTTGATAACTAACATTTTACTTGGGTTTTCAATGTGTTTATGTTTTTATTTCATATCCTTTTGCCTATTTTTATGGGGGTTTGGGCCTGTTTTCCTTTTGATAGATAAGAAATCCTTATATTAAGGTAATACCTCTTTACAAAGCAAGGCTGAAGAATTTCTCACTGAAATTTGACATTTCAGAGAAAATGAGCGCCCAGATCTGGTCTTCCTCAGAGAGCCTTGCCTGTGAGCTGAGGGTGGGGTGGGGGGTAAATCTCTGGCATCCAGGCCATTCTAAACGACTCCGTCCTGGGACTCAAGCCGCAACATGGCTCCTAGCCTCCCGCTTCATGGTCTTGCCCTTACGAGAGGTGTGCTGGGGTGCTGTGGGGGAGCGGGTGACAGGGTGTGGTGGCCACATCTCCTGGAGGAGAGGGGGGCTCTGGCCTGGGGTCTCCTTGGGCAGCCACTGATCCCACTGAAGGCTGAGGCTGAGGCTGAGGCTGAGGCTGGCGTTACCTGTGGCTCGGCCTCTCTCTGTGTGCTAAGATCCCAGGGGCAGCCTTGGCCTCCCTCTGTCTATCTCCTACTATAGCCAGCATCCCCTCTGAGCTCAAATTGTGACTCTGTTGGTCCCCACTCTAATGGTCCACTCTGCAGCTGCCCCTGGAGCCCCCATGCCACACCCTGAGGACCTTGGAAACCCCCCACTGAGAGGCTCTCACCTGCCTCCAGCCCAGGATGCACATTTGGGACTTAAGGGCACCTGAGAATCCAGCCTCAGGTCTCCTCCTCCTGACCCTGGAAGCTCCACATCTACTCTGCCTCCATTCCTTCCTGTCGCCATGTCAGGGCTCTGAGAAGAGGGGCTGGGACGCGTGTCTGACATCCTGGCTCCCCTGCCTCCATTCCTTTCTGTCACCATGGCAGAGCTCTGAGAAGAGAGGCTGGGATGCGTGTCTGACATCCTGGCTCTCCTGCCAGCCTCTCCTGCTGCTTCCAGAATCCCTGGGCTGATGGGGTCGCTGACCCCCTTTCTCATTGCCACTGGCTCAGCAGCCACAGACAGAGGGGCTATCCCCTCGTTCTCATGGAAAGCTATCAGCTGGCTCCCACAGAGGTAGGCAACAATGAGCAAAAGAGGCTTAAAAGGCTGATAAAATTCTTTCCCAAGAGGCCCCAAAGCTGCAGTTCACTGCAGCACCTGAGTTTACGTCTCCTCCTTCCATGGCTGCTGTATGAGACCTGAATCTCCATCAAGACAGATGCTGTGGGTTGGCCAGAGCAAAGATCATCCACTCAGAAATGCAAAAGAGAAAAACCACTTTACATTTTGAAAAAGCAGAAACTGTGTTTATGCATTTACCAAATTCCCAAATACTGACATCATGTTCTCTGTGTTCCCATCACCACTCTAAGAGCTTGACAAATAGTAATTTAGTTAATTCTCTAACAACCCTGTTAGATAGGTACTGTTATTCTCCCATTTTTTAGATGGAAAGCCTGAGGCACAAGGCTTTCATGTAAATATAACATGTTCATTAGGAGTGCCCTGAATCTCAGGAACAGATTCCAGAAGCAGAATTGAGCTTCAGCCCTGGCAGCCTGGCTCCAGGTCCTGCCCTTAGCCACCATGTGCCATCTCTGAAGGACTGAAGGATGTGCACTACTGATGGTGAAGTGCAAAGCAGCAAAGCAGCTGTGCACACACAGAAAGGGGCATGAAGAGGCAGCCTTCACAGTGTGAATAAACACACGTGTGTTCAAAGACCACGCCCCGGCAGTGCCCGGCAGGTGCAATGCAAATCTTTCTCTGATATTCATTCACGCTCCTAGAATAGTTTTTATTGTGCATAATTTTAATAGCATACATTTCTCAAATCCTCAATTTGTAGTAAGTCATATGTCCTTTCATTCTATCTTTGCAATAACACCACACAGGAGGAACTTGTCCTTCCCATTTCAGAGATGAAAAAATAGAAAAACAGAGTTGAGTCTCTTGCCCAAGAGTCCCCACCAAATAAGGACAGAGCTAGGTGTGCCTGCAACCACGCAGCCTGCAAACCAGGGCGTCCTGTGAGTTTTCTGCTGCCAGATAAACCTCACAGGATAAACCTTACCTTGTGCAAAAAAAAAAAAAAAAAAAAAAAAAATCACCTGTTTTTTTTCCCCGAGCTTTGATGCATTCATGTTTTTTTCTCTTTATATGTAGATACAAGCTAGAACTTACTTTTCTTCATAGTGTGAGCTAAGGATGGGCTTTAACATCCTCCCCCAAATTTAATCGGTCATTCTGCTACCATTTGTTGGATAACCCAGCTTTTTTATTGACTGTGTCACTTGGAGCATATATCGCATTCTCATTGCAATGCTTTGAAATCTTGTGTCTGTTTCACTGATTTTTCATTCTCTCTCTGACCTAAGTCACACTCCATTTAAAGTTTAACTCTGAAAAACATTTTCACAACTAGTAGAGCAAGGTCTCCTCCGCAGTGTGAAAATTTCAAAAAACGATCCTCTTTGTTCACTCAGTAAAATCCTGATAACCTTCAGACTCATCTGGGGATTTTGACCAGGATTGTGCTTTTAGCTTAATTAGGAGAGAAATGGCATCTTTATAATATTGAGTTAATAATCCTTCCATTCATTTGTCTTATTTTATTTCTTTCAGTAAAATTTTGTAGATTGCTTCATATGAGATTGCATATTGCTTAAGTTTACTTCCAAGAATTTATGTTTGGTTGCTATTATGAAGCCATCGTATTTATGATGCTTTCTAACTATTTCTAATGTTTGGCAGTTAAAAAAGCCATTGATTTTGGTGCATTTCTTTATTGCCAATTCTTCCTCCTTTGTACTCATTCTTACGGTTTTTCAGATGATTCTCTTGGGCCTTTCAGATGGACAAGCGTAGGTTACGTTTTATATGCACTAGACGCATCTATGCATTTTTTCCAGGAATACAGCCATAACTTTAATCAAATCCTTTTTATCAAGGTGACTTCTTAGACATTCACCTCCAAACAATTAACGTGATAAATTATATTAATATATTTTCTAATATTAAACCATCATTTAATTCCTAAAATAAGCCATGCTTGTGCCTCTAGTGCTAATCTTATAAAAATGCCAGTTTGAGTGTGGATCAGTTTCCTGGGGCTGCTGTAACAAAGTGCCACAGGCTGGGTGGCTTCAAACAGCAGGGATGGACTCTCAGCTCCAGAGGCTGGAGTCTGAAACCAAGGCGTGGACAGGGCCTGCTCCCTCCAAAGGCTCCAGTGAGGGTCCCTCCTGCCTCTTTCTCGGAAAGTTTCACTGATCATTATCCTGTAGTTAGGTCGTGATGTCCCTCAGTGTTGCCATGAACTTGTCTCAGCTTCTGGGGATGAGATCAAAACTGAGCAGGACAATTTTAATAAAAACAAAAGGAGAGAGAAAGGCTGAGGAAGATCAGGGCAAGGAAAGGGCGCCCGCAGTTCCAGGGAGTAAGCCACCATAATTCTGAGCACTACACAACAACAAAAGGGGGAGCTCTGCGAGGTTAGGAAGCTACCTCGAGCCATTCCCCTTCCAACAATTCAGGAAAGCTAATTTCACATTAACAGGAAGCACAGCAGTCCATCGAAGGATGGGTGGAGATGCAAACTGTGATCTCTCCTTACAATGGAATAGTATGCAGCCTTAAAAAGGGAGAAAACTGACACAGGCTGCAACATGCATGAAGCTTGAGGGCATGATGCTGAGCGAAGTAAGCCAGTCACAAAAAGACAAACACTGCATGAGTCCACTTCTATGAGGTCCCTGGAGTAATCCAACTCATAGAGACAGGAAGTAGAATGGCAGTTTCCAGGGGCTGGGGGAAGGGAAGTTAGTATTTAATGAAGACAGAGTTTCAGTTCTGTAAGAGGAAAAGGGTCCCAGAGATGAATGGTGACAATGGTTACCCAGCAAAGGGAACGCACTTAACACCACTGAGCCTGGACTCTTAAAAAATGGTTACAACGGTAAATGTTATGCTACGTGTTTTTAATAATTTAAAATATTTATTTAAAAAATGAGACATGACAAATTTTCACTAACAGTATTTACAAGAAAATGGATAATATGGCACAGAATAATATCTATATGGACAATTAAAGCATGGCAGAGATGCAGCTCAGACAATGGGTGGAAACGGCTTAGTGGTAGTTCAAAATGAGATTACAGATTCTACAAGACATGCGATAAAAACAAAAATCGTCATTTAAAAGAATTCAGAAATGAGATGATGAAACAGGAACAATCAAAAATGCTAAAAATCACTTCAGAAATGAAAACTAAGCTATCAGAGACATAAATGGAGTAAACACAAGAGACAATATCTTAAGAAAAATAGAAGGAAACGAAGACAGGCTTTTTAAAATAAAAAAAAGAAGAAAGTAAGAAAGAAGGGGACTCAAGAAATACAAAAGGACAAATGTGAAAGGCAAGCACAGAAGGTGGCATGTACAAATGGACCCTGCAGGAGAAAATCAAAGCAGGAAACAAAGTCAGTATAAAAACTGTCTTTCACAGCAACTTTCCTTACTTTAAGAGAGATTTAAAACGGCCATATTGAAAGTACATACCAGCTACCTGAGAATATAGATCCAGAATAACCAACACCAATAGATACGCATTAAAATACTGAACTTTTACAGAAAAAGAAAAACAACGTTTTTGGCATCTAGGTTAAAAAGCAAGACATTGTAAGGAACACAAAAATAGAGTATCATCATGCTTTTACAGCAAAGCTTTATGCCCTAAAAAAGCTAAAATCTTATATTTATTATGTTTTATTAAGGAAAAAATGTGAACCAAGTATCTTATACCCAGCAAAACTGACTTTCAAGTATCAAAGAGAGGAAGTGTTATTGGCATTCAAGAATTCAGAAATATTGTTCCCATGCGCCTATGCTGAGAGAGAGCTCATCCTAGAGAATGAACTTCAACCAAAAATGGCAACAAAGATTTTCATTAAAGACTAGTGATAAGCATTTTTATAGTTACCTGTAGAACTAGGAAAATGAGGGCTAAAAGGGAGAAAAAATTGTATATAATGGCTATATGAATTGACCGTGTAGACACAATACTTCTATTTTAAAATGGAAGTGAAAACAAAAAACACACACAGAAAAATATTATTTTTATCCATGATATCAGTGGTGATAACATTATTACTGGTATATAATATATACACACATATATAATATTTGTATTCTGAAACAGTTGTGTGTATAATGTGCAATAGAAGAAATGTGCAGTTCTGTGAGATATTCTGATTCTATCATCCTTGAGTGCTGCTAGAACTTTTGGTGTTGAAGAAAGGAGACACAGATGTTAAATAAGAGGAGATTAAATCGAAACTCTTTCATCCTGAATTTGAATTGGAAGAAATGGCTCAAACTCCTAAGCCCTTTCCCAGCTCTGCCCATCTACAGTGAGCACTCGCAGTGCTCCTGGGACAGTCCGGAAACACCTTTCCCACGGGAGAAGTGGGGTTTCTTGGGGAAATGACTGCTCCCAGGCACTGTGGGAGTGGAATATGATCTGGGCCTGGGCAGCACCAGAGGGCGGAGAGGTCAAGGTGGCCATGGCTGTGTTACCAGGGCTCAAGGCCAACTTGAAGAGGCTCCTATTAGGGGAGATGGTACAATCTTGGTTTCAGGAGGGATGTTAATTTCAATTGATTGAAACTTATTAAACAAGTCTAATCCACAAATTAGTAAGAAAATTCGGAGAATATTATATTCAGGGAACGACCGTGTCCCAATTCATTATCTTGAAAACAGATGAAGAGAATCAAGCATTTACCCTCTTCCGTCTGTGAGCTGTTCCTCAGGGGAAGCAAGTCATAGATAAGGGGAAGCATGTCTTTATCACAGCGTTGCTGTTCAAGAACAGAAACCACGGTGCCATTAGGCTAACCATTGTGTAACCCGTGATGGATTCATGACTCTAGCAGCATCCACAGCAGCTGGCATCGCAGAGAGAAGCAATCAAGTGTTATATGCCTCCCAATGAAGAAACAAAATGCCAACTGTAATCTTAAGAGATCCTTAGGATGGGGCTCTGGATGCAGGAACCAGTGTGCAGATTCAGAGCAACAGAAGATTGTGTTGTATTGCCCCATAACTATGCACTTGGCAAAAGCCGGACTGGGACATTCTGTGGGCAAAAACCCTGAATTCTACAACAGGTAAGTTGTATGGGAAAGAAAAGAGTAGAAGGAGAACTTGTAGAATGAAAGGGATTTAAAGACCTCAGATTAAAAAGAAAATGGGCAAGAGGAAACTCTGGATTCTAGGCATGCACGTGACTGACAGACCACAAGAAGGGCAAGGACCAAGATGATGAATTCGTGGTGATGTTAATTTGAGGCAGGGGCTGGGGATACTGACAGGGATGAGGAACATGTGGTTTCTGGAGAGTGTGCAAAGGTCCATTCCTCAACTTGGTGGTAGTTGCAGGGAGGTAGGGGAGGGCTGCTTTATCATAACCCATTTCAGCTGTGTGCGTGTTTTGTGTGGTTTTCCATATCTGTTTTGTTTTACAATGAAAAGTCAGAAAAAAACAAGTTTGGCAACCAGACATGATGTCCCTCTGCTGTGGTGACTTTTTAAACTTTTATGCAATACTGGCCCTGTCCCCTGCACCTGGAGGAGTCCACAGGCAGCCGCCGTGGAACAGTTGAGCCAGCGAGCCGTGACAGGAGGAGCAGCCGGGGCCAGTGACAGCGTTCTGAATCAGAGAGAGCTGCAGGCCAGCGCAGAGCGGCTGATTACAAGGCCTGAGACCAGAGTGGGGTTTAGTGAAACGGAGCGGCGTTTGTGTGATTCCAGCCTAAAGTTTGGAGCGGCAGACCAGAGGGACAGCCAGAGACCTACACATGAAGAAGTGTCCGCCCACTCCTTGGGAAGAGCTCTACATACACTCACGTGTGAAACCACAGATAGGGCTCATTCACGAGGCAGCCCAGGTAACCTGGAGCCCAGAGAACCAGACCCAAGAGCACGTCTGCAGATCTCTGGCATCTGAGGAGCCCACTTCCAGACATGCTGATGCAGGGGCAAGTGGTTCAGCTTACAACGTGGAAAGCTGGAAAGTGTCCCATTTTCATTTGTCAGACACAAGCCTTCCCTTGAATGTAAAGGGATCTGCTTGCAGATGGCTGAAATTCCCAAGGTGCTAATTCTGCCCGCATGTAACTGGAACCCCGAGTGTCCATCTGGATGGGAGGAGAAGCGTCTGGGCCCTGAAGCCCCGGCTGGCACCTTTCTACCACCACTCCTGGCAGATCTAGACATGCCCAGGGGCTGTACTGGTGCCAGAGGACACACACCTCCCACAACAGAAACCCAGAATGGAAGCTTCCACTGTGAAATCACCAATGTGGGATGCAGAAGAGGCACCAGGAAGTATGGAATAAACGTTGCCTGTAATAAATGGCCCCGGCATACAATCAGGGTCTAATACGGTTAATCTGCCAGTGCTTGTAATTACCTTGTTTTGTAAAGAAGAAAGTGATTTGTATTTACCCTCAAATGATACCAAAGACGCCTTTTGTCTTCCGTCAGCCCTGGTCCCATCCGACCTCCAGCAGGCAGTCTCAAATAAAAGGAAATTGCATTTCCGTGATGAGGATCTTAGCTGCATTTCCTTGTGGTGAAAGCACATCTAATCAGGTGTCTGAGAAGGGATTTTTCAAATTATTAGAGAATGGCAAATGCTGTTATTGTGGGACCCAGAATGAAATCTCAGCCATAAACCTTCACTCATATTTGGAAAAGTGAGTTATTCAATGTTGAGACTGTAATAGCAGAAATGAATAATAAAACCATATCCCAAGACCAACAGAATCTAGTATTTGTATTATTTTTTAAGAATGGTTACCAAAAGAATTTCAATTTTAAGAAATGGAGACAAAAAGTAGAATGAAAATATCAATCCTTAGGTTGTTGGGGACACCTGGGGTTTTTGAGATTTGTCATCTCCATCACAGGTGCCAGGTAAGCAGTTCATAAATGATCCATTAGGTGGCAGGTGGGGCAGCAAAGATTTAAATATGATGTTAATGGTGTGAGTTGCAAAGAAAACACGTGAGGGTTTTACTGCCAAACATTCTCAGCTTTTCGATAGACAATAGGGCCTGGTATACAGGAAGCAACCAGACATCCTGCAGCCCATGAGGCTGAATCCCCGGGGGCTGGGAAGCCCATGAGGCTGAATCCCCGGGGCTGCAGACAGCCTCTTCCAGGGCACGGCTGCCTTTTCGTGTCCTTTCAGAACCAGCATGCGCTATTAGGAGCTCTGGGAGAATAGACAAGTCCCCCATGCTAACAGGTGGTGGAGAAAGGGACAAGGCAGAATTCAGGGGACCCTGAGGGGCTGCAGTGCCGGATGGCTGGACAGGAGAGGGAGGTTTGTGATGAGACCAAAACTGTCTGAAAAGGAACTGAGGGGAACCTACCACACCACCCCTTCCTGGGAAGAGCCCTCTGAGTGGCCATGGGACACTGCAATTTAAAGTCCACTCTCTGCTCTGTTCAGCCTGACCTTACCCAGGGATGCATGGGAAGAGGGAGAAGCCTTTACCAGGTCCAAGGTGTCCCAAGCCCCTTCCCTTGAAGCCTCAAGGTACCCCCCAAAATGAAGCCAGTGTTCTGAGTCCACCTGCCATTGCCGCCCCAGACATAGACAACCTGGGCTGCTTTCAGCAGCATCTCTCCTAAAACAAAGGAAAACATTCATTAATTTGTCACCTCAAGCCCCTGGGCCGCACTCGTGTTAAAGAGCTGTAAACAAAAGCCCGAGAGGTGGAATTTCTTGATTCTGACCTTTACGAAGCTCTGTAATCAGATAGAACAAAGGCCCAGCCCTTGGGCTCCTCTCAGCCACTACGCAGGGCTCATCTAGGAAAAATGTGCACAGTCCAGTGACATCTAAAACGGCCCTGATGTCAAAAACACGTCCAAGCTTTCTTGAAGCTTTTCCTATAAATGACTGTAAAATATATATTTACTTAAACAGGGTTATGAAGGTCTCTTACTTCTGAATTCAGATTGCTTTAAATATTAGCTAAAACCTAAGAACCAAAAGATTGCATTATGCATAGAGCCAAATAGGTCCAAGATATTGGGACAGGCATGGGGAGAACTCAAGAGCTGGATGCAGGCTGCTGAGTTTCTCCCTTCGAAGGAAGCTGGAGATGCCCTGGCCGTGGAGCAGGTGCATTGGCCCTGGGGCTGAGCCCTAGGAAAATAGCGCCCCGTGGAGGAAAGTGAGGGAAGGACAGGAGCTTGGCCGTGTCTTGGGCTGGAAGCAGCTGCAGGTTCGGCAGCCTGTCCCTGCTCCAGAGAGATGAAAGGAGGAGGAGCGTGGAGGACCTGGCCCAGGGCCTGGCTCCAGGAGGTGCTCGAATCCCCCCACTTCTGCCATGCCCTGCCCAGGCCTTGCCCACCACTGTTTCCTCATCCATGCCAAGTGAAGGACCCTAAGCACACGACCGGCCTAAGGAGGTCACTGCTTCCTGGGAGGGCGGGGTCCCATGCCAGCATCTCTGCTGTCCCACTCTGGACACTCACTGGAAGGCCCTGCATGGCCCTGTGAGGTGAGAGGGGGAGAAGGAGGGGAGCAGGGGAGGGGAAAAGGATGGGGTGGAGATGGGTCAATGCTGGACCAGGTAGGACTGGATTCGGCGGAGATTTGTGGAAAGTCCAACTTAGACGGACTCTCATTTCCTCTCACGAGTGATCCCCAGGCCAGCAAACGCGGGGAGCACAGCAACTCTGTTTCCAGGGCTCAGTTTCTCGGCAGCATCCTGCCCACAGCCCAGCGCACAGCAGGGAGGGGGCAAGGGTACATGCCTCCCTCGGAGACCCTTCCCAGACCCACCGCTGTGTGCACCTGCAGGCCTGCCTGAGGCACTGCCCACACCCAGACACACGGGAAGCTGCGGAATTCACCTGTCCAGATCTGCCACACAGGAAGCTAGTCTTCATCTATAGGTTATTCACTCACTAAAAAAGAAAAGAAACACGAACAGGGAGACAGCAGGCCCTGCCACTGTCTGAACAGGGAAGTCAGGCCAGGAGAAAAAATGCCCCCAGTCAGGAATTGACTCTGTGGCTGTTCAGCTTCCATCCTCAGGACTCCATGTAGGATTCACCATGCTCCCTTCAGAGAGAGAACCAGAGACGCTGGTGCTCGCCCACGAACACCTCTGCCAAATTCTGGGTCACATTTTGAATCCGTGCTTACATGGCTCTGGCATGCATGTTCTTCCCATGTGGGTAATCACCTTATTTAGCCCACACAGAAGCTAAAGGTAGAAACTTTAGTGCTCAATAAAGAACTATCAGCTTCCACCTTTGCTTTGAAAAATTCACAGTATAGAAATAATTCATGAACCAATCAAATTTACCTACATGAGCATCTGTGCAAATGTCCTCCAGGGTCCAGTTCGGCAGCTCGCTACAGAAGGGCAGTGTAACTGGATGAATTATCAAATACTCCCTCTCTTCCGCCTGAATCTCAGGCCACGGCCCTGAAGTTTTGAAGTCTGAACTGTTGGGTTCTGCAGAGGCGCACAGCGATAGCACCCCACGATGCGTACTCTGGCCTCAGAGGCAAACATTACAGCAGCTGTAGACGTCCGTGCACACTCCTCTGGGATGACCATCACCGTGTTCCTGGAAAGCAAACACTCTTTTTGAGGGGTATGCAAAGGAGGAGAGAGAAAAATTAGAAAGAAAAGGAGGAAAAAACAGGAAGTTCCCAGGAAGGTGCCACACAAGGAGGCTGGATTCAAACAAACTCTGGAGTTTTGAAATAGAAGGGCATTGGAGGTTAAAACAGAGTCAAGCAAATGGATTTCTTGTCTGTCTGTGTGTTTTCATTGCAGCCTGGGATCACAGTCATGTCTCCTGAGGGATGCGTCTGCCACAATGGGGGGCTTAGGGGACATCTTGGGTGGGCTGTACTCCAGCTCATGTGGCCTGGGAAGCTCAAACCCTGTACCTATGTACTTGGGAGAAGCCTGCCTGGCACACAAGGATTCCCTGAATGAGGTGGGGACAGGGGTACCAAGATCGGACAACCCCAAATCCCCTGTGCTCTTCTGCATAGGAACAGCCATGTCAATGCCAAAATCTTCATGATATTCCTAGAATCCTTCCGAAGCGGAGGTGGGCTTCGGAAACAAGAATGGGAACCAAGCCAGCCCAGAAGCACCCAAGGGAGCCGAGACGCTGGACCGACTCTAACTCTTTTTATTTCTGCTGGAGAAGAGCCCCACCCAGCTCCCAGGAACCTGGAATGAGAGGATTGTGCTGGAGGATTTACTTTTACTTTTAGGACAAGATTGAAATTGCTTGTTATGTCTGTCTTTCAATAAGCTACTGATGCCCACATCTAAGTATCTCCATTTTGATGAAAAAATACTACATCAGCAAACTATTTGTTAAGCTGGATTTTAACAACTTGATCTACAAGCTTAATGGGTAAACATTTTTAAAGAAATTCTGGTTGCTGAAGCTGCTTCCGCCCCTGGCTCTGGAATTTAAATTCTTTGCGATGTTCTAAGCACCATGTTGCTATGACTTTTTTCTCTCCCCATTTTTTTTTTTAACCAAGAGTGGAAAATTATCTTTACACTCCTTTTTCAGGATTACCAGAAAGCTGACGTTCTTTCTCAAATTGATCTTTCTTTTCCTCTCATTTTTTTTTAATTTTTTTTTTTTTTTTTGATGGAGTCTCGCTCTGTCACCCAAGCTGGAGTGCAGTGGTGCAATCTTGGCTCACTGCAACTTCTGCCTCCTGGGTTCAAGCAATTCTCTTACCTCAGGCTCCCGAGTAGCTGGAGCTACTACACCCGGCTAATTTTTTTTTTTTTTTTTTTTTTTAGTAGAGATGGGGTTTCACCGTGTTAGCCAGGGTGGTCTCAATCTCCTGACCTCATGATCTGCCCACCTCGGCCTCCCAAAGTTCTGGGATTACAGGTGTGAGCCACCACGCCCGGCTACTAAAAATACAAAAAATTAGCCAGGTGTGGTGGCGGGCACCTGTAGTCCCAGCTACACGGGAGGCTGAGGCAGGAGAATGGCGTGAACCCGGGAGGCAGAGCTTGCAGTGAGCCGAGATTGCGCCACTGCACTCCAGTCTGGGCGCCAAAGCAAGACTACATCTCAAAAAAAAAAAAAAAAAAAAAAAAAAAAAAAAAAAAAAAACTGGGCTTCCCTTCACTTTGAAAAACACCAGATTAAACAAATAATCCAGCATCACATCTTTTTATTTCAATTCATAACTGGAGTCAAAGCATTAAACAAGTCAGATTATAAACAAATAAATGAAAGTTTTAAAAGCCCCTCCCATGAGCCCAGTGTGAGCAGTTCAAGCCGGCAGGAGGAGCGGCATGGGCCGGCAGAGCTCCCCGCCAGCCCCTGCGTGGCTTGCCCCCATGGAGGCTGTGACACGTGGTACGTGCGCTGCCTCACACCCTCTCACTGGTGGGAAATGCAGCTGGGAACAGGAGCCCGAGCATTGCCAAGGTCACGAAAGAGTGGAAGCCCCACCTCAGCCCAGGGTCTGCGCCTCTCTTGGCCAGAAGGAAGGCCCACCAAGAATGTATTTCCTCACCTGATGGAGAAGCAGGAGGCAGGGACCATGCTTGGTAACCACCAGACAGGACCCCATCCCGCCATTCAGCTGCCATCCTGGGAAAGGGAGAGAATGGGGCTCAGGCAGGACAGGTCTTGGGTAAGACCAGTGAAATAATGTCAGGGCAGAACCCAGGAGGAAAGGAGACCCTTGGCGTCCGTGTGGAGAGGCTGTGAGGGCAGCAAGTGACCTGACCTGGCCACACAAGTAGGAGGCCACAGCCTGCAACCACAGGCTCACAGCTGGGAGGCAGGGGAGGGTCCGCCCAGCCAGCTCCACACCCTCCACCCACCAGCCCCCACCTTCCCTTCCAGCTTTAGGGGGATAGACTGACCCTGCTGGAGACCAGCTGCAACCACAGGCTCACAGCTGGGAGGTAGGGGAGGGTCTGCCCAGCCAGCTCCACACCCCCCACCCACCAGCCCCCACCTTCCCATCCAGCTTCAGGGGGACAGATTGACCCTGCTGGAGACCAGTGCAGTGCAGGACAGGTAGGCTCAGAGGTCCTGACTCAGAGCTCTGTGACCCTCTAAAGTGTCTCAATCTCTCTTAGTCTCTGCTTCCTAAAATAAAAACTGAAGATGTGGCCCTGCCTTGCCGGGTGTTGGGAAGCGTGAGCAAGACCTGCGTGTGGTGAGGCCTTGCGCCAGAGCTCATCACTCCACGGTCGGAAAGACGGATCACACAGGTCCACACGGGAAGGGTATGGACAGTAATTCCTGGTTTTCAGAGGATAATAGAATGGCAGGCTCCTGGAAACTCAATCGAGAAAGCCGTCCACAACTGTGCCAGCCTCTGACAGTAAGATAAATAGGTCTTCTCACTTGACAGACTCCGAGCCCCGGGTCAGACATACCAATGGCTACAACTAAATGCACACCAAGCTTGTATGAAGTATCCCTGAGGACGCGGCGGCCACCCCTGCCCAGAGGCAGAGAGTGCAGATCAGGGCAAGCTCCAGAGGGCACATCTGCTGGGCCTCAGGGAGGAACCAGGAGGGGCAGCCGTGGCAGGAGGCCAGGATGAAGGCTACAGCCGGGAGGGCGCAGCAGCCAGCAGTGAGCACTGACCAGCCTGAGGGTCCCTGTGATGGCGCTTTCCAAACACAGTCTGACCCCGTCGCTTCTGGAGTGGACAGGGCTGCTCCACATCCCACGCAGGAAGCTCTCGAGCCAACGCCGCGACTCACAACCTGCGTCGTTTCCCGAGCTGCTCTGCCGAGTCAAGGTTGGGAAACTCAACCTCTGGTCACGCAGGTTCAGCGTGCTGGGCCACCCTACTCCTCACAGGCCGGCCAGCATCCGAGGTGCCCATAGCCAGCGCCCTGCAGCCTTGAAGCTGTTCCACAATCTGGCAGGACATCGCACGTGCGACCACAGGACAAACGCTCAGAACCTGAGCCCTTCACGGCACCCGAAGCCACTCTCCAGGCCAGCCACTGGCTGGGAGAGGAAAGTCCAAGCTGGAAGGTCCCCAGCTGTGTCTGCTTGGGGCCGCCCGATGGCCGAGCTTGGCTCCTGAGCAGCCAGGAGCAGGGCGGGAGAGGCTGAGGGAGAAAGCCTGCAGGGGAGACGCAGAGGCCACGTGCACAGCCCACGCTGCGGGATGCAGATGGGAACAAGGGTAGGCAGGTTGCAGGAGTGCCTCGGGGAAGTCCTTGGCCCAGTGCTGAATGGGCCCCACACAGGTCCCGAGAGCAACATCTTAGAGACCCCTCCCCGCCAGCCAGCGGGTCCCGCGGTCTGCTGGGCCAGAGCTGGGACATGCACCAAAACTGCAAGATAGAGGGGATAAAGAAAACGTGGTGCATATGCACAATGAAATACCACTCAGCTCTAGAAAGGATGGGATCCGGGCATTTGCAACACAGACGGAACTGGAGGTCATCGTGCTAAGTGAAATAAGCCAGCACAGAGACAGACTTCACATGTTCTCAGTCCTCTGTGGGAGCTGAAAAGGTGGAGCTCCTGAAGATGCAGAGTGATTGGTGGTTACGAGGCTGGGAAAAGGAGAGAGGGGAGGGAGTGGGGAGAGGTTGATTCATGGGTACAGGTATACAGATAGAAGAAATGAGACTTGGGGTTCAATAGATCAGTGGGGCAACCACAGTTTACAGTAAGCTATTATATACTTCAAAATAGCTAGAAGGGAATAACTCAGACGTTTCTAGCATAAAGACAAATATTTAAGGTGATAGATACACCAGTTACCCTGGTTTGATCTTTCCACATTATATGAACGTATAAAATTATCACATGTACCCCAAAATATGTACATTGATTATGTATTCATTTAAAATATCAATTTTTTAAGCACCCAGGAGAATTGGGTGCCGGAGGGTGCTGTGGGCTATGGGCTGACTCACCCCTGCCAGGGCGGAGGGAAAGGGCCGGCTCTAATTGGCAGGTTCCTGGAGAAAGCAGCTCCCGGGAGAATGTCAGCACAGAGCAGTCAGATTGGAATCGTCTTGGATTTGCAAGAGATTGAGAGATTTCTGGCTACAGTGAAACACAGGGAGAAGCTTTTGCACAAAGGAAATAAAGGTTTTCTTTTCCTGAACTTCAGTTCCTATTTGGAGTCCCAAAGGGAAGAACTCCCACTGATGAAAATATGGGATTTTCTCAGCCAGAAAGTTCAATCTTGTTCCTCACAAGCCTGGTCGTTTATAAAAATAGCTGGTGATGAGGTTTTCTGAGACAGGGATGCACAGGTTACCTGATTTTTAGGATCCAAAAGCAGAGAGAAGCTGCTAGGATACCAAGGAGCTAAGCCCTCAGCTGGGCCTGTTTACCGAGAATAGGGACAGTCAAGGCGCGTGTGTTTTCAGTGCAGGCACTTGGTGACCCACGGGCTGTGAAGCTGATGAAAGAGGAAGACAGTGGGGTTGGGGGTGCAGTGGTTCCTGTCCACCCATCTGCCAGGTTTTATGTGCCAGGGGCTCAACCTGCCTGCCCTGCCTGCCTGCCTGCCAGGGGAGCAAGGGCCAGGGAGGAGATTAGATACAGAAATCTATCCCTGTTTCTGTAAAAACCACGAGAATCAGGGCCTGCTAACGAGCAGATGTGACTCTGGCCCAGGAGACGGAAGCTTAGCAGGCAGCACCTTTGTCTTCATGGAGCTCAGAGTCCAGCTGGAGAGATGCCAACAAACACGGAAATCAAGGCCCAGGGTGTCCCCACGGCGGTGGCACAGGGCGCCTGGGGTGGGGCTGGGGGCTCTTCCCCTGCAGCGGCTGGAGAGTGTCTCACCAGCAGGGACAGGCACATGTGGAAAGGAGGAGCCCCTGACACGCAGAAGGCGCATGGTCCAAGTGCCCATCCCTCGCCCGTTTTTCCAGCAGAGACCCCCAGGCCCTGCGCTGAGCGGTGAATCCACGCAAAGACCACTCATGCCTCCGAGGTGTGCATGGCACAGTAGGGAAGGAAGACAGGGGGAGGGTAACCTCAGCAGGAGGCTTGGGTTTTGAGGTTTCAGAGGACCCTGGGAGAGGCTGGGCCCCAGAGAGCCTCCCTGCTGTCCCCAAGCCACTGGGATCATCACATGATCAGAGGAAGACACCAGAAACTCTATTCCATTTGGAGTCACTGTAACTCATTCGTGAAAAGAATCCGGGAGATGCCTCTGCCCACTGACGTTGGCCCCATCTCGAGGGTGGGACAAAGCGCCTCAGAAGGACGGTGGGGAAACAGGCCGGGCACAAAACAACAAACCACAGGATGTCGCAGAGCTGTGGGATCTGCCACAGCCAACCTCAGGAAGAGAGAGGAGGACGGTGGTGGGTGGGGGTCGGGGCATGGGGAGATGGTGGTCCAAGGATACAGAGCTTCCGTGAGATAGCAGGAGTGAGCTCAGAGGCCTGCAGTGCACATGGTGACCACGGTTATGACAATGACAATGTGTTCAACTCTGCAGGATCCTCAGAGTGGATTTTGTGTTCTCATCACAAATCGTGAGAAACATATGAGGTCACACATAGGGTAATTAGCTTGATCCAGCCATGCCACAATGTACACGGGTTTCAAAATATCACGTTGTATACCATAAGTACATACAATTTTAATTTGTCCATTGAAAATGTTAATTAATTAATTAATTTAAAATGAAACGAAAGAAAAGCGGCCCAGCTGGCCCTAGCTTCCCCTGAGAGACTCCCCCCGTTCATTCTTTCTCCTCCACCGTGAAGTGGGCCTGGGACGAGGAGGAGGCTGGAGAGCTCCCTGAGGGGACAGATGGGGCCGGCCGGGCAGATAAATGGGGCAGGGGCTGGACCCAGAGGAGGAAGCCCCCACTGCGCCCCTCGGCTGAGCGCTTGGGTTTGCTGTTGGGTGGGCTCCTTCCCAGCCTGTCTGGCTGCCCCATGTAGCCATGAGGGTCCAGGGCTGGTGTGGACACCCCAGGCATAACAGGCCACTGCTCCTGGCCCTGCTGCCGCGGTCCCACCCTGGGGCTCCCAGCGCCCACCCCCAGGCAGAGAGTCCGGTCCCTGCTCGGTGGAGCTCAGCGCGGAGCCCTGGGAGCAAGTCCTCAGAGGGGAGCAGGACGCCCCGTCCTTCCTCTTTTTCTGCGGAACCAGCCGCTTAAGCCGCCACCAGCTCTGGGCTTCCACGGGTGGGGGCCTCATTCCTGGGGGGCTGCTGGAGGGAGAGCCAGGGACGCAGAGAGAAGGGGGGGCTTTCTTTTCGGCCTCGCATGGGCAGAAGCAGCAGCCGCCTCCTGGTTCCCGCAGAGCCTCTGCGAGAAGCTCACAGCTTCCTTTCCCCACACATCCCGGGAGCCGTTTCTGGGGCGGCCTGGGCCCAGCTCTCCGTGGGAGTCCACTGGCCACGGTCAGGGCGAGAACAAGGCCCAGGCGATCTGGCTGCCTCACCTCCTCCTGGGCCTGATCATCTAGAAGGCTCTCTGGAGGCTTCTTGGAACAACAAGCAGAAAATCCCTGTAAAAATCTCACGACTCAAACATCTAGTTGTGAGGACACCATTGCAGGATTATTGTCCACCGACTTAGACACACACGGCCTGTGGTGAACTGCTTCCTGCACCGTGTGAAACCTGCTCCATCCCTGCCAGAGACCTACAGCGGGGGCTCCTGTGCGTGCGCCCAGGAACAGAACGCCGCGGCATGAAGTCAGCATGTCACCCGGAATCCCGGGAAGCTGGTGCTCCCGCTCCATTGGGTTGGAAGATGTTTGATGTGCTCAGTCTCTGTTGCTGCTAACTTTACCACCGCTGTTGGAAATAGCATTTTGTCAATGTGATATGCAAATAAGACCCAAATGTAATTTCTTATGTAAATAAGGCACAACTCCAAAATACGAACTGTGGAAACAGAGAGCTTCCCTTAATGTAAATTCCGTATGGCCGTTTATGTCGCTTATAAAAAATCTAAATCATATGAATGTCGCAGCTCACTGACATACTCCTGCCGACCATCCATGTCATTGGGTTCAGAGGAAGAGCCGCACTCCGCAGGCGGGGGCCGTCAGCCGGCTATCTGGGCTGATGACCTCTGTGATTGAAGTTGAATGGTAGAAAAGCCCCTTTTGCTTTCCAATGCGCAGCTGTGTGTATTGTACCCAGAGTGCACCAAGCAGCGCCCTTGGAATTGCTGTTTCATATTTCCTTAAATGAGATGCAGCCGAATCCGTTCTAACGGACCTCTCCATTATGCCCTAGACTTTGTCAAGCATATGGTGCAGTCTATCCGACATGAATATACTAAGTTCTCTTTCTAGCCTGCTAGGCCAGCAAGCAGCTCCTATTTTTGTCTGCTGGAGATGAACCTGTTGGAAGTGGCCTCAGGGCTGAGCAGGGCTATCTGCTCCCGTCTCAGGCCTCGGATCCAACCATTATTCCTTTTCTGGCGTTAGGTCTTGTTTGCCCAAACCCGGCCGACAGCAGCTTCCTCTGTGAGCTGAATCCCAAGAATAGGGGTCTCAACCCAACACGACTACACCTCGCTTTCTGGAGGGTGGCTCTAGACATATGCACCCTCCAGCCCTGAATGTGGCTCTGACGGCAGGCTCTCTGCGTGGGCCCTGGGCCGAGCAAACCCCGGGAGGCCCCAGTGCTGCCCGTGGAAGCCTGGCTGCAGAATTGGACCTGCCTACTGTCCCAGTGACCTGCCAGACAGAGCATGGCCTGAGGAGGGTACGTCCTCCGCCTTGGACTCCCACTGTCTCAACGCCCTTGTCCCGGCTGTGCCTTTCCCAAAGGGTGTCCACATTTCAGCCCCCTGGAAGGCAGGCCCAGCCTAGGCCTTGAGGATGAGGAATATGACAATTCAGCTCTGCACTCAGAGCCTCTCTCAGCCGACCCAGCCATGTGGTAATGGGGAGGGCTCCTGGCTCACACAGCTGTGACTCCTCTCCCAGACCCTTGGGTGCTTTCAAACCCTTAAGCTGTCCTGCTCCCCAAAGGAGGGACTGGGTGCCCTCCTGCCGAAGGTGTAGCATAAAGAAACAAAGCAGGGTGAGGAAGTGGATGCGATTGCCTGGGTTTCTTCCCCATCTGTGGCTGCACAGAATTCCCCAGAGCCCTTTCCCCTGGATGGGCGAGAGCCTCCTCTCCATCAGACACGAGAGGCTGCAATCTCAGGCACTGCTGCTGTGGCCTGCTGTGAGTGAGCCACCTGGTTAGAGCCACACTTCTCTGATGTTCATTCTTTAGACAAAGACAGGTTTCCACCCTGGAGACCCCAGACACCAGGACCTGCTCTGTCCCACTGGGAGGACACGCCCTGTGCCCACCCTAAGTGGTGCGAGGGAAGGCAGGGGAGGGGGCTGGAGCCAGAAGCAGCTCAGGCAGAGATGAGGTGAGCCCAGGACCTTCTAGCCTAGACCGCATCACCTGTGAGGAGGGTGAGTCCTGGCTTTTCACGGTCCATTGCCAGGCAGGACCACTAAGAATCCGTGCTTGCAGCAAGTCCGGGACGACAATTTTCTGTGCATCTTTACAGAAGCTCTAGCTTCGAGGAGCCACTAAGGGAGTGAAGGAGAGCACATAGCACCCACAGCTACTCAGTCAAATGGATGAGTGAGCGAGCCAGCGAGCAGACAGAGTATTCCCTGAGAATCTATGTTTCATAAGATCTTTACCAACAGGGTGGTTCTAAGCTATGGCCCAGTGGACTTTTTCCAAAAAAGCAGAAAATGTCAGAGCAAGGAGCTCTTCCCATGGGACCCACGGCATTTGGCCTTTCCCTGGGAAGCATGTCTCAGATGAATCAGTTAGAGGGGGAGCCAGAGCTTCAGGCCTCGCAGCGGCGTTTGCCCTGGGGTGGATTTCTGATAGAGAGACTTGCCCATGGCCTCTTCCAGGGGGGAATTCCAGCTGCAGTGATGAAGCCTCTGAGCCCCACAGAGGCTGCGAGCATACCTCAATGGGGATGGGTGAGCCCAGGACATCCAAGGCTGGCACCCTGGCAGGAGAAACAGCAGTAACATCCTCCAGGGTGTCAGGCTGTAGAGCTACACTAGAAATGCCAGAAATACTTTTGCAGAATATGGGTTAGAAGCCAGATTTATATACAATGCTGCAGGAAATATCTTTCTCCTTAAGCAGTTTAGCAATTTCAGGGAATGGCAAATCTCTGTTCTGAGAAGTTCAGGGTGCACGGGATCAACTGTATTGTTCAGGGAAACACATTGCACAGTCATATGTCCTGGCCTAGGATATTGGAGAGAAGAAGACCTCGCCAGCCTCCCTACACCCTTGCCTCAAAGCTTTCATGGGTGAGCGTGTGGGCTGTCTCTTTATTCCTCCACACACTGATGTGGAAGGGCAGGGTGGCTGCTGAGAGCAGACACTGATAGGAAGTTTGGGATGTGTCTAAACAACAACAGAGCAAAGAATTCCATCATTGATTTCACACGGGCTTTCTGAGTACCCATTCGGCATCCGCATGCACAGAGGTACACGCGTGGGCCACAGGGACACGGCCAGGCAGGGCCTCGTGGGCAGTGGGAGCCTCCCCTCTGCAACTTTCAGCCCAGAGCCACACAGCCGAATGCGCACTTCAGGGAGAGCCTGGAGGCTGCGGAGGACACGTGGGGCAGGAAGGGCAGCAGGCAGGCGTGCAGACGCGGTTGGAAAGCCCAGTCAGGCCCTGAGCTGGATGGGCTTCTTCTGACATGGATGAGCCAACCCTGCCTCCCTGGAGAGAGAGTGCCTGATTCGTTTTGGGAAAGTGGGCTGTGGCTTAACTTCAGTATACGAAAAGGGCTTGAGATTCTGAAGATAATAAAGATATGCACACATCTTCCATAAAATCTTGTTAATCACAAATGCAAATGACCAGCAAGGAGGAGTAGAGAGCAGCGAACAGCCAAGTTAAAGGTTTGTTAATGATTTCAATTAAAAGAAAACAATGAAGACCGTTGCAGAGACTGGGAAACCCATGACTTCCCGTGTCCCTCCTCTGTGAATAAGCAGCTCGCACATACAACTGAGACCAATGCAAGCTCCTTCTGCGTGTGTAGGGATCACGGTGGGCAGGATGGTGGGGCCCACACTCCACACCCCCAAGCCAGGGGAGCATTTTCCATGGGGGAAAGCACCAAAGTGATGCCTTCGGGCCAGTGCAGTTCCTGTCCAGGGGCAAGACTCAGTCACCAACAGGGAAGAAAGCTAGTAAGCGAGTTGTCAATCCTGCTTTCCACAGGGGCCCACAGCAGGGTCTCCCAACCCACTTGTTCTTCTGGGATATGTCCTGGCTACACTGTCATCTTTGCACCCTGTGAATCTGGATGGCCCCAAACCTACTTGGATAAAAATCAAGTGTGGCCAAAGCCACGCTGGACCAGCTCCAGACCCAGTGCCAAGTTAGACGTGCAGCTTTCACTGCTTCTGCCTTGACGAGCTTGCTCTGAGGGAAACCAACCACCACGCAACACGCCCAGCTACCCTCCATGCTGTGAGGGAGCCCGAGCTACACGCCTGCAAGCAGGGATGCCTGGCATATGCCACCCAGGTGCTCCATCTATGCCAAGTGGGATACCAGATGCCGAAGCAGGGCTGCCACCTGGAAGTCCAGACCAGTGGAACCTTCAGATGAGTCCAGCCCTGGCTGTAGCACCCAGCAGGAACCACCCAGCTGAGCTGTCGTCACCCCATGCAACCTTGAGGCATCCTCATATGTTGTTTTAAGCCCGGGGTTTGAATGGTTTCATATGCAGCAGCCCGAACAATGAGAAGAGCAGCGGGGGCAAAGTAAGAGAAGGCTCCAGGAGTTAGAGAAGAACAACAGAGGGGCATGAGCTGCCCTGGGCAGGAGCAGGAGAGGACAACGCTTCCCTAGTATTCCAGTGAAATTAGAGTTTCTTAGTGTCCAACATGGCTGGGAAAGGAAGAACCGGAGTGCCCAGTGTGAGCAAGCTGGGCTCGTGCCCAGTGAGGGGTGTCTGGGAGCGGCGACACGGTTTTCTCCTCCATCCTCATTCGCACATTCGCCACCATCTGCGGCACTCAAACAGACCTCTGTTCCAGGGTTACTGCCCCCAACACATACGGGAAGCGTAAAAAACGGTATCGCTGTCAGGACACACGGCAAAGGGTGTAGGGGCCCGTTTCCTTTCCTCTTTTCCTCTCTCCCTCCCTCTGTCCCTTCTTTCCTGTATTCCTTCCTTCTCTCCTTCCTTCATTCCTTCGTTCCTCCCTTCTTTCCATCTATGATTTCTCCTCCATTCTCCCTTCCTCCCTCCTTCTCTCCCTCCCTTCCTTCCTTTCCTCCAGCAAGCACATGAATACTTTTCCAACGTCAAAAGAAATATCTTTCCAAATGGAGGTTCCAATTCAGGAGGTGTGTTACTGTTATTCTCTTTGTAAAACTACAAGGCTGTGTTGTCAAGCCGCAGCAGTGTGCATCAACACGACGCATGTGTAGGCTGTTCTGGTAGTTAGGCCAGTCCACAGTGAGAGACACCGCACAGGAATCAGATCCAGTCGGCAACCATGAACGCACACCAGTGGAGCAGAACGTCCTTTGTTCCGGACTCCCTAATTTCTTCCCCCACGAATGTTTATTTCAGATGAATGTCCTTATGAGAAGGACCTTACCTGAATGTTGTCATTACTGAAGACAAAGACTGTGAGACATGAGCAAAACGGACACAATTAGAGTTCAGATCTCTGTGAGCTTTATTTTTAAAGTGTGCCAAATGCAGTAGCCATGGCCAAGTTGCCCCTGTACATCTTTAATGGTATGCTGGAGATTACAAATATGTAGGCAGAGAGGTTTTTAAAAATTATGTAACATAGTATGTAATTATGTAAAAAAATCTTTTGTAAATTATTTAGTAGGTCACAGTGAATTACAATACTGTCTGTAATTGCCTCATTTTAAATTTTTATATTATACGTGTGCGTGTGTGTGTGTGTGTAAACCACTGATAAGAAAAGGTGATACCTTCTGGTTCCTGGAATAGATTATATTTAAGACCAGTGAGCATTGTTGCGAATGGAAAAATCATAGCACATGACTTTTTTTTAGTTATTTGTAACAGGTTTATTTAGGTATAACTGACATACTATAAAGTGCACATATTAAAGTAAACAGTTTAGTACATTTTTAACATGTGCTCACACCCATGAAACCATCACTGCAATAAAGATAAAAAACAACAATCATTGCCCCAAAGATTCCTCAAGGTCCTTGCGAGCCCTCCCTCCCAGGCTCCCTCACGTCGCCAGCACAGAGAGCTGCGTATGTATTTACAGGGTATACGTGGAATCCTCTAGAACATATTCTTCTGTGGGAGGAGGAGTCTGGATGCTTCCATGCAGCATAATTGTTTTGAGATTCGATCATGAAGGTGCAATCATAGCTCATTCCTTTTCATGACTGTGTGGTGCTTCACGTTATGAATGTGCCGCAACATATGTATCCATTCACCTTTGATGGATATTTGGGCTATTACAAATAGAGCTACTATGAATATTAGTAAACAAGTCTCTGTATACACATATACCTTCACTTCTCTTGAGTGAGTACAGAAGAGTGGAATGGCCAAGTCACACGGTAGGTTTACGCTTTCATTTTTAAGAAACCAATGAGTGATTTCTAAAGTGGTTCTACCATGTTACGCTCCCACCAGCAATGGGTAAGAGTGCAGGTGCCCCACATCCTCACCAACCTGGGGACGCTCCACTGTTTCACCTTTAGACATTCTAACAGGTGTGCAGTGGTATCACCTTGTGGTTTACATTTGCATTTCTTTAAGAACTAATAATGGAGATAATTTTTCATGTGCTTTTTGCCATCTATATATCATTTTTACAACATGTCTATTTCTTTTTTTTTTTTTTTTTGGCAGAGTCCGCTCTGTCACTTAGACTGCAGTGCAGTGGCACAATCTCAGCTCACTGCAACCTCCGCCTACCAGGTTCAAGCAATTATCGTGCCTCTCCGCCTCCCAAGTGGCTGGGATTACAGGCGTCTGCCACCATGCCTGGCTAATTTTTTTTTTTTTTTTTTTTTCGGAGAGACAGGCTTTCCTCATGTTGGCCAGGCTGGTCTCAAACTCCTGGCCTCAAGTTATCTGCCCACCTCAGCCTCCCTAAGTGCTGGGATTACAAACATGGACTACCACACCTGACATTATTTCATTCCTTTGCCCATTTTTAATTGAGGTTTTTTATTATTTCATTTTGAGAGGTCTTTATATATTCTATATGGAACTCCTCTTTCAAATACGTGATTTTGAAAATATTCTCTCTAAGTGTGTAGAGTGTCTTATTTTTTCAACAGTGTGTCTCAAAGGGCAGAGTTATTAAGTTTGATATGGTTCAATTTACCTTTTTTTTCTGGAATGTGTTTTTGGTGTCAAATATTTATAACCTTTGGCATACTACAAGGTTACCAAGGTTTTCTCCTACATTTTCTTCCAGATTTATAGTTTTCAGTTTTACATTTAGGTCTATGATCTATTTTGAGTTAATTTTTGGATATGATGTGAGATATTGATGGAAGTTCTTTTTTCGCATATGGACATCCCATGGTTCCAGTACGTTGCATATATTCAAATTAAATAGTCACAGCTGGGTGCGGTGTCTCACACCTGTAATGTCAGCACTTTGGGAGGCCGAGAGGGGTGGATCACCTGAGGTCAGGAGTTTGAGACCAGCCTGGCCAACATGGTGAAATCCTATCTCTATTAAATACAAAAATTTGCTGGGTGTGATGGCACGCACCTGTAATCCCAGTTACTTGGGAGGCTGAAGCAGAAGAATTGTTTGAACCTAGGAGCTGGAGGTTGCAGTGAGCTGAGATTGTGCCACTGCACTCCAGCCTGGGCAACAAGAGTGAAACTCCATCCCCCCCTCAAAAAAACAAAGTCAATAGTCACTTAAATCACAGTGCCTAATCTGCTGTTCATCCATGTTCACGCTTTCATCTCAGACACAGTAGCTTTTATCTTTGGAAGTTCATTTGGAGTCTCCTTTATGTCTTCCATGTCTTTACCCAGTATGCTCAGTCTGTCCTCCAGTTTTTTGCACAATGCAATGCAATGATAACAACTGTTTTAAAATCCCGGTCTCTTTACCTTGTCACCTCTGTGATTTCTGGGTTGGTTTTGGTTGACTGATACATCCGCTTTCCTGCATGCCTGATCGCTGTCTCACTGGATGGCAGATATTGTGAATTTTACCTTGTTGGGTGCTGGATATTTCTGTGTCCCTCTACATAGTCTTGAGCTTTGTTCTTGGACCTAGAAGTTGTTTAGAAACAGTTTAGTCTTTTTGGGTTTTGCTTTTAAGCATTTTTATGTCAAACCAGAGCAAGATTTAGTCTGAGGCCAATTTTTCCCTACTGCTGAGGCAAAATCTTTCTGAATCCCTGGCCTCGCAGTTCTACTCCGTGGGAGCGGGAACCATTCCCAGCCCTGTGTGAGCTTCGGGGATTGTTCCCTCTAATCCTTTTGTGTGGTTCTTTCCTTGACCTTTTTTCATTTTCTCACAAGTATGTTGATCAATATTCAGCTTGAGACTTGAGAAGACTTTCCACAGAGTCTCAACAACTCTTTCTGTTCTCTCTCCATGCCACTCTGCCCTGCAAATTCCAGCCACTTCAACACCCCAACTGCCCGCTCCATCTCATCACATCAGGGAGGCCCCAGGCTCCTCATGGAAACCGCTCAGCAGGGGCTGGGGCGATTTCAGGGCTCACCTTGTTCATTCCCTCTCTCTCAGGGATCATTGTCCACCACTGACTTACATGCAGTCCTCACAACCATTGTTTCCTACATTTTGTCCACTGTTTAATTGTTTTAGCTGGGAGAGCAAACCTGGTTCCATTACTCCAAATTAGCCAGAGGCAGAGGCCATGGAATTTTTAAATTGATTTCCAGTTATGCAAAACTCTGACATTAAAACTCTTAAAAAAATTAAAATTATAATTACTTATGTATTTCTTTTTTTCTTTATCTTAGGTTTATTTTGCTATTCTAAAAGTTTTTCAGAAGAATCCATGGTTTTTATAAAATTATGTTACTTTGATCCTAAAAACTGAGATGAAATGTAGATTAAAGTAACACCTCGGACATTAGTATGTATTTTTAAAATACTGAATGAGTAAACCAACAAACAGAGCAGATACAAGTATGTGACATCAAGACAGTCCCAGCTTAATCCATATTGCTACAATAAACAGTAATATATCTTCTTCAGCTGTAATGTTAAATGCAATGATAAACTAATATTTTAGGTGAAAACATACAAACGTATGATGTATTTTATATATATATATATTTTTATTATTATACTTTAAGTTCTAGGGTACATGTGCACAATGTGCAGGTTTGTTACATATGTACACATGTGCCATGTTGGTTTGCTGCACCCGTTAATTCATCATTTACATTAGGTATTTTTCCTAATGCTATCCCTCCCCCATTCCCCCACCCCACGACAGGCACCCGTGTGTGATGTTCCTTGCCTTGTGTCTAAGTCTCATTGTTCAATTCCCACCTATGAGTGAGAACATGTGGTGTTTGCTTTTCTGTCCTTGCGTTAGTTTGCTCAGAATGATGGTCCATCCATGTCCCTACAAAGGACATGAACTCATCCTTTTTTGTGGCTGCATAGTATTCCGTGGTGTATATGTGCCACATTTTCTTAATCCAGTCTATCATTGATGGACATACGGGTTGGTTCCAAGTCTTTGCTATTGTGAATAGTGCTGCAATAAACATATGTGTGCATGTGTTTTTATAGTAGCATGATTTATAATCCTTTGGGTATATACCCAGTAATGGGATCACTGGGTCAAATGGTATTTCTAGTTCTAGATCCTTGAGGAATCGCCACACTGTCTTTCACAATGGTTGAACTAGTTTACCGTCCCACCAACATTGTAAAAGCGTTCCTATTTCTCCATATCCTCTCCGTCACCTGTTGTTTCCTGACTTCTTAATGATCGCCATTCTAACTGGTGTGAGATGGTATCTCATTGTGGTTTTGATTTGCATTTCTCTGATGACCAGTGATGATGAGCATTTTTTCACGTCTGTTGGCTGCATAAATGTCTTCTTTTGAAAAGTGTCTGTTCATATCTTTTGCCCACTTTTTAATGGGGTTGATTTTTTCTTGTAAATTTATTAAAGTTCTTTGTAGATTCTGGATGTTAGCCCTTTGTCAGATGGGTAGATAGCAAAAATTTTCTCCCATTCTGTAGGTTGCCTGTTCACTCTGATGGTAGTTTCTTTTGCTGTGCACAAGCTCTTTAGTTTAATTGGATCCCATTTGTCTATTTTGGTTTTTGTTGCCATTGCTTTTGGTGTTTCACTCATAAAGTCCATGCCAGGCATGGAAGACAATCTCCTCATCTGCCAGTTGCTAAGACTGTGGGAAAAGCGCAGCATTTGGGTGGACGTGTCCCATTTTTCCAGGTACAGTCTGTCACAGTTTCCCTTGGTGAGGAAAGGGAAATCCCCCAACCCCCTGTGCTTCCCGGGTGAGGTGATGCCCTTCCCTGCTTTGGCTCACCCTCCGTGGGCTGCACCCACTGTCCAACCAGTCCCAGTGAGATCAACCAGGTACCTCAGTTGGAAATGCAGAAATCACCTGTCTTCTGCATCAGTCACGCTGGGAGCTGCACACTGGAGCTGTTCCTGTTCAGCCATCTTGGAACGGACCCCCTGTACTTTTTATTTTTAACATAAAAATACCATAGTCCTCATTTATGAAAAGGCTACATCAGTGCTATTTCATTAGATTTAGAGTGTTTATCTAATAATCAAATTAACACATACATGCTCATTGTCAGTAATATAGGAAATGTAAAAAAGTCAGTAGAAAATCAAAGTACTTGATAATCTTGCTCCCAAGAAACAATTCCTTCCAGTTTTGTGTGTTTCTGTTTGTAAATGTACTCATAAAATTAGAATAATGCTGTTTAGTATTTTTTCACACAACATATTACTTGTTTTTTCTTATGTCATTTAACATACATCAAAAATATAGTTTAATGCTTATTTTAAATTCAACAGTTTATTTAATCCTTCCACTTTAGACAGGTTATTTTTAGTTATTTTACTATTCTAAATCTAAAAATTAATGAAAAATTTGTCTTATCTATAAGTTGTGTTCATTATACAGATTCTGACCCTTGGAAGTAATTGACTCTTACTGATAGTCTTGTGCCAGGCATTATGCCAACAATCTTACAAGGGGGGCACCATTACAATCCCACTTTGCAGATGAAAAAACTTAGGCTTTGAGGTTCAATAGACAGTTGCAAAGCCTGGAGATTTTTTGTTGCTTGTTGCTATTCTTCTATCACTTTTTACTTTCTAAGAACCTTTTTTTTCTCCTCTCAAATGCTATGTTGCTCTGAGACAAGTCAACTAGTTATCTATATTTCTGTTTTGCTTGTCTTTTTTCCACATGTAACTCTAGAGTATTTCAGGAATTTATTTCAGTGTATACCATGATGCAAAGGCTTAACTTCTTTTGACATAAACTTAGTGATGCTGCAAAACCATATGTGTGTACGGATGGGTGTGTAGTCACACTATTTACATTATGTTAATGGTTGCCAGAGAGAATATTGTGACCTCTGCTTGGTCATGGCTTCTCCTGTTACTCGTCTTTGAAAACAAAGTCTTAGGTGTTGCTATCGTGTTGTTCTTACTCTGCTCCCGCTGCTATGAGAAAAGGCTCTAGACTGGGTAATTTACAAACCCCATCCTGGGTACTCTCTCCCAAACACACTTTTTCATTCTTCACACGGCCAGACTGAGAATGTCATCTTTACATAGTTTCTCTATTCTTACATTTTACCATAGACAGTCAAGAGAAGTTATACTATACACTCAACACTCTGCTTAGAGATTGTCTTTAGCCAGATACCCCAGTTTACCACCCTTGAGTCCTGGCTTACTGCCACAAAGCACTAGGATACAAACACGATTCAACCCAGCTCTTTGCCAGTTTGTAACAGGATGGCTTTTCCCCAGTTTCCAATACCTCATTTCTCAGTTCCATCTAAGGCCTCACCAGAGTCACTGTGTATGCTCCATTCACAGACATTTAGGCTTGTCCTAGGCTACTCCTCCGGACTCCCCTCCAGCCTGCCTGCTGCCCAGTCCCCAGGCTGCCTCCTCATTGGTAAGTTTGTGTGACAGCAGTGACCCTCTCCTCGGTACCAGTTTCTGTCTCCATTTGTTCAGACTGTTATAACAGAAGTCACTGAGACTGGGTAATTTGTTAACAACAGCAATTCATTTCTTACAGCTCTGGTGTCTGGGAGGTCCATGATGGAGGTGCCAGCAGAGTTGATATCTAGTGAAGGCTGCTCTCTGCTTAGTATTAGGCTGGTGCAAAAGTTACTGTGGTTTTTGTCATTACTTTGAATGGCAAAATCCGCAATTACTTTTGTGGAAACCTAATAAATGGTGCCTCTTGCTGCGTCCTCATGAGGGGTGGACCTTGTTCTCCCAAGCCCTGTTATAAGGGCACTAATCCCATGCATGGGGGCAGAGCCCTCATGGCCTAACCCCCTCTCAACAGCCCCACTTCTTCATACCATCACCTCGGGATTTAAGTGCCAACATGTGAATTTTAGAAGGACACATATATTCAAACCATAGCAGCTTGACAAAATGATCTTGCAACCTACTATTGGAAGGGACGGGGGTTCTCAATATTGTTAGTTTTTATTTAGGATTTGACACACCCCAACTCTTTAGTTATTTTTTAAATATTGATTTCATAAGTGCATTGATCTTTAATGAATTGGTCAGCTTCCCATCTTTTTCTGTTCTTGGGGACAGATTGTATAACATGAATTCTCAGCTTTCTGAAATTTTGAAAGAAGTTTCTCTTTATCGTCTGGAACTGGGACATTTTTAGAGGTGACTGTGTAATGAAATTTATAAAATCTGTTTCATCATTAGTTAATGTTTCAAGTTCTCGAATTTTTAGTACAATTTTGAAAAAAATCCTCTTTTTCAGAGAAACCTTCATACTTTTCAAATGTAATACAATAGCATTTCTCTCTGCATAACATTTTCTTTTTAAAAATGAATAAAACTCTGCTCACATGCTGTCATTACACCTGCTCTTTCATTTCTAGTTTTGCCTGCTCTCCCTTCCCTGTATTGCACTGTATCTTTAAGCCAGTCAAAATGATAGTGGATTTATTTAACTATTGTAAGCTTTCAGTGCCTCTAAATTATTAATTTCTCTCTTTCTCTTTACTAATTAATTCTTCTTATAGCTAACATTTATATTTCTGGCTATTTTTTCACCAGCTTCTTGAGTTCAGTACATAGATCAAAGTGTAAATCAAACACATAATTGTGAAATAGTTGTAAAATTTAAAATATAACACAAAAAATTAAAAACAAACATATGACAATCAAAGCAGTTCTCAAAATAAAATTACTTTGAAAATCATCATTTTTTCGCCTTTTGTGGTATTTGCATTTGGTGCTTCATCATCTGGGAATGTGACAGTGTCCTTTTATTTTAGCTGTGCTTTTTTTAAGTTCTAATAAGATCACATTTTTAAAGCAAAATTCAGTGGAACTTTAAAGAAAGGGATAGTTCTGATTGTAAGATTAAAAGTTTTGAATACTGAATAATAATAGCTTTCCCCATTATTATATTCTACTGAGACATGTCTCAAATTCCAAGTGTTATTACAGTGCTTTATGTGATTTTTTTTATTTAATTTAATTTGCATGTCAGCCTTTTAAAGTAGGCGTCTTTATGTTCATTTTAATGAGGAAGCTGAGGTTCAGATGTTAAGCAACTTGGCTAAGATCTCACCATCAGAAAGTAGAGAGTTCAAATCTTAGTCTAATTACGAAGCTCTTTCTACTACATCACATTACATACCACTTGAGTTATAGTAAAGTTCCTAAGATGTTTGTTTTTGTCTATTTTATTTCTATTCAACTCAATGGTTTGCTTTTTAAAAAATTTCCCATTAGGTTATTTGAAGCATTTTCCTTTGTGTTTTCAACACATTCTATGGTGGGATTCAGATGATGTGGCTGTGACAGCAGAGGCATGCAGCGCCCACACAACATCCACACACACCTGGGTCAGCGCAGACGCAGGGAGCACCCACAGGGCATCCACGCGCACATCTGGGTAGCACAGACGCAGGCAGCGTCCACTTGGCATCCACGCACACTGGGTCCACGCAGACGCAGGCAGTGCACACAGGGGATCCACGCACACCCGGGTCCGCACAGATGCAGGCAGGGCCCATGCAACATCCACACACATCCGGGTCCGCACAGATGCAGGCAGCGCCCATTCAGTATCCACACACACCCAGGTCCACACAGACACAGGCAGCGCCCACACAACATCCACACACATCTGGGTCTGTGCAGCCATGCAGGGCAGCTCATCAAGTACACTGACGCCATGTGAGCAGCTTCTCACGCTCATCAGTGTGAGGCAGCCAGCATCCCCAGGGACAGCCCGCAGCCAGGGGGTCAGGTCAATAAACAGTCCAGTGTCCACCCTCCAACAGGACCATGCAGGGCTACCAAGCTACCCCAGGCTACCGTGCCCCAGCTGCCCCCAGCTCACCCCCATGCACCCTGTGATGGTGAATGTTGTAGGTAAACTTGGCTGGATGGACCTCTGACTAAACATAATTTCTGGGTGTGTCTGAGAGTGTGTGTCCAGAAGAAATTAGCATTTGAATTGGTAGACTCAGGAGGTAGATCATCTTCCCCAATATGGGTGGCCTCATCCAATCTGTTGAGGGCTTGAATAAAAGAGAAAGGTGGAGGAAGAGCTCTGTCTGCCTGCATGAGCTGGGACATCCGTCTTCTCCGGGCTTCAGACTGGAGCTTGCACTGTCAGCTTTCCCGGGTCCCCAGCCTGCCAAGTGCAGATCCTGGGATGTGTCACCCTCTGTAATCATAAGCCAAATGCTTATGACACGTATTTTCATAAGAACCCTAATAAAGCCTGTGTGTTGGCCTCCCCCATCCCTGTCCACATTTCCCATGTCCTCACCCTGCTTTCAGGATTGTCTCTCAGATAAACCATGCCCCGCTAGGCCCTCATCTCAGGATTTGGTTTAAGAGGAATTCTCCAACTGAGAAAGTCCAGCAAGAGTTAAATCTTCATTTAGCAAAATAAAATGTGGCTCTTTATTCTGCTTAATGTTGTTGACCTTGAAGTTTTCTTAATCTAATACTAATAACATCCCCACCCGGTCCTCTAGAGAACATGGACTCGGGAAGAACACAATTCTCTTCTAAAGTCCTTACCTCTCGTGTTGTTTGTTTCTCTTACAAACTCAATGACTTGCACTTAGTTTTGTAGCACAGAGAGCCACTGCCTCGTGAGTGTGGAGGGACTCTTCCCATTTATCAGGATTGCTGATAGGTTTATTCCAGCTTCATCAATAAGACATCTTATTTATGCATTCTTCTTTAATACCTTTTGGACCACTTTATTGGTTTTCAATTCTTACTTTGGCTTTGCTATAATCTCTTTTAATGATTTTGTACGAGCAAAGGAACAAGAAAGCTCAAAGTGTTGTCTTGCCTTATTCTATAACAAGAATGACCATAAAGTTCTAACAATTAAGGCAGTGAGTCATTGGTGAACAACAAACAGCCCAGAGGACCAGAGTGTGCCCAGTGAGGGAGAGTGGCATATTGGGAGGTGACAAGCAGAGCGGTGTTCCCCTGACATTCCTGTTTTCCTGGTGAAATAGAAGAGATGCTGAGCAGAGGGTGAAGAGGGGTCCGTACTGGAAGCTTAATGAGGGCAGGTGTGGAGCAACGGTGGGGGGCGTGAAGCACCCATCTCTGGGGCCTGGAGGCAGTTGTGGAGACCTGAGAGGAGAGTTCTCAGGACAGTTGGGCACTCATTTCTAGCCACACTGGGGCTTCAGGCACAGGTGGGGAAGAGGCTGGATGCAAACTGTTCCCTGGGCTGGGGTCTTTCCAGGTGGGGTTGATGGCTAGGTGCAAAGATGGAAGCAGAATTTCTGGCGAAGAGACTGAGCTGCTGGGTGACCTTGGACACTGAGTGGACGGTGAGGTCAAAGAGAGGGCAAAGGCCAGTGCTATGCAGTGGGGTCAGTGAGCTCCAGAGATCAAAGGTGGGGGTTGCCACAGGTAGCAGTGAGAGGTAAAATGCGGTATAAGGTTTAGGGTGGCATCAACTTGACTGGGCCACGGGTGCCCAGATATTCGCTCAGTGTTATTCTGCACATGCCCACCGAGGGATTTTCATATGGGAATAGTATTTGAATCAGAACCGAAGGAAGCTGGCCGCCCTCCCCAGTGTGAGTGGGCCTCATCCAGTCAGCAGAAGGCGCCCTCTCCCAGAAAGAAGAGCTCCCCCTTCTGACTTCCTGGAGCTGGGACATGCATCTGTTTCCTGCCTTTGGACGCAAACTGAAACATGGCTCCTCCTGGGTCTCAAGCCTGCCGACCTTCAAGCTGAAAATCTCCCCTTCAGCCCTCCAGGACCTTCAGCTCAACAGCCACAGGTCTTGGGACTGGTCAGCCTCCATAATCTCACAAGCTGCTACTCATAACATGTCTCTCCCTTTCTCTGTATGTGTGTTTATTCATTTGTTGATTTATGTATGCACCCTGTTGGTTCTGTTTCTCTGAAGAGCCTCAACTAAATGGCAGGAGGAGGTATCACTGAAAATGGAAGGTCCTGGAAATGTGAGGCCTGGGTGGAAGAGGGTTGCTGAGAATGGTGGACACTCAATGGAGGTAACCGAGGCCATGGGCCAGGTGCTCACCTTTTCGAAGAATGAGGCAGTGTGACAGGTGCCTTAGCAGGAGGCTGAGGCTTCAAAGGCACTCAGGACTAGTGCAAAGAGAATGTTCTGGAAGGTCCACCGAGAAGCAAGGCCATTGGCCTCTCCAGGTCTATCCAATGAGAGCCCCAGGGGACGCAATGACCATCAAAGGTAGCCAAGGGTCAGCAAGGACAAGCAGCTGAAGGGGGCAATTTTTTTTATATTTAATATAATATGGTAATGTCTGCACTTACATTTCTGATTTTAGTTATTGAGTCTTCCCTCTTTTATCTTACTCAGTCTAGCTAATTGTGCATTAATTTTGGTGATTTTTTCAAAGAACTGAACTTGGTTTTGCTAACTTACTCTAGCATGTTCCTATTCTTTATTTCAGTTGTCTCTACTCCAGTCTTTATTATTTCTTTCCTTCTACTGGATTTGGGTTTAGTGTGTTCTCCCTTTTTCTAGTTCTTTAAGGTGTAATGATTGGTTGTTAATTTAAGATCTTTCTTCTTGTTTATCATAAGCATTTACACTATAAACTACCCTCTTAGCACAGATTTTGATGCATCTGACAAGTTTTGGGATGTTTACTGTAGCCCTGCAATATAGTTTGAAGTCAGGTAATGTGATGCCTCCAGCTTTGTTCTTTTTGCTTAGGGTTGCCCCAGCCATTCAGGCTCTTTTTTGGTTCCATATGAATTTTAAAATAGTTTTTTCTAGTTCTGTGAAGAATGTCATTGGTAGCTTCATAGAAATAGCATTGAATCTGTACATTACTTTGGGCGGTATGGCCATTTTAATAAGAATGATTCTTCCTATCTATGAGCATGATATTTTTTAAAATTTGTTTTTGTCTTACCTGATTTCTTTCAGCAGTGCTTTGTAATTCTCACTGCAGAGATCTTTCACCTCCCTGGTTAGCTGTATTCCTAGGTATTTCGTCATTTTTGCAGCAATTGTGAATGAGATTGCCTTCCTGATTTGGTTCTCGGTTTGGCTGTTGTTCGTGTAAAGGAATGCTGGTGATTTTTCTACGTTGATTTTGTATCCTGAAACTTTGCTGAAGTTGTTTATCAGCTGAAGGAGCTTTTGGGTTGAGACTGTGGGTTTTTCTAGATACAGAATCATGTCATCTGCAAATAGGGATAGTCTGATATCTTCTCTTCCTATTTGGATACCTTTATTTCTTTATCTTGCCTGATTGCTCTGTCTAAGACTTCCAATATTACATTGAATAGGATTGGTGAAAGAAGGCATTCTTGTCATGTGTTGGTTTTGCCCATTTAGTATGATGTTGCCTGTTAGTTTGTCATATATAGCTCTTATTATTTTGAGTTGTGTTCCAAAACATCATGGTGCTGGTACAAAAACAGGCACATAGACCAATGGAACAGATAGAGAGCCTAGAAATAAGACCGCGCACTTACAACCATCTGATCTTCAACAAAGCTGACAAAAACAAGCAATGGAGAAAAGAGTCCCTATTCAATAAATGGTACTTGGATAAGTGGCTAGCCATATGCAGAATATTGAAGCTAGACCCCTTCCTTGCATCATATACAAAAATCAACTCAACATGGATTAAATACTTACATATAAAACCCAAAACTATAAAAATCCCTGGAAGACAACCTAGGCAATACTATCCTGTACATAGGAATGGGCAAAGATTTCATGACAAAGCAATCACAATAAAAACAAAAATTGACAAATAAGATCTAATTGAACTTAAGAGCTTCTGCACAGCAAAAGAAACCATCATCAGAGTAAACAGACAACCTACAGAATGGGAGAAAATATCTGCATATTATGCATCTGACAAAGGTCTAATATCCAGCATCTATAAGAAACTTAAACAAATTTATAAGCAAAAAACAAACAAACTCATTAAAAAGTGGGCGAAGGACATGAACACTTCTCAAAAAAAGACATACATGTAACCAACAAGCATATGAAGAAAAGCTCAATATCACTGATCATTAGAGAAATGCAAATAAAAACCACAGTGAGACACTGTCTGACAACAATCAGAATAGCATTATTAAAAAGTCAAAAAATAACAGATACTGGTGAGGTTGTGGAGAAAAGGGACCACTTATACGCTGTTGATGAGAGTATAAGTTAGTTCAACCATCGTGGAAAGCAGTATGGCGATTCTTCAAAGAAAGAGCTAAAAACAGGATTACCATTCAACTCAGGAATCCCATTACTGGGTATATGCCCAGAGGAATATAAATCATTCTACCATAAAGACAAATGCACATGAATGTTCATTGCAGCACTGTTCACAATAGCAAAGACATGGAATCAACCTAAATGCCCATCAATGACACATTGGATAAAGAAAATGTGGTACATATACACCATAGAAGACTATGCAGCCATAAGAAAAGTGTGATACCACGTCTTTTTCAGGAACATGGATGAAGCTGGAGGCTATTATCCTTGGCAAACTAACACAGGAACAGAAAACCAAATGCAGCATGTTCTCATTTCTAAGTGGGACCTACATGATGAGAACTCATGAACACGAAGAAGAGAACAACAGATGCTGGGGTCTCCTTGAGGGTGGAAGATGGAAGGAGGAAGAGGAGCAGAAAAAATAACTCTTTGGTACTGGGCTTAATACCTGCAGTTGAAATCATCAGTACAAAAAAGCCCTGTGACATGAATTTACATATATATATAATATAAAATATTTTTATTTTATAAATATTTATTATTATATAAACATACATAATATAAATATATATATATATAAAACAAACTTGCATATGTGCCCCTGAACCTAAAATTAAAGGTAAAAAGGAAAAATGTTTTACTATGTTATGTTTTATTTTCATTTGTCCCAAGACATTTTCTAATTTCCCTTGGGGCTCCTTCTTTGACTCATTGGTTTCTATGAGTATATTGTTGAATTTCTACATATCTGTGGATTCTCCAGCTTTCCTCATGCTGTTGATTTCTAGTTTCATTCCAGTGTGATCAGAAACAGAATTGCATAGTGTTAATATTTTCTAATTTCTAAAAATGTGTTTGTTATCCTAAGATATATCTTAGAGAATTTTTCATGTATACTTGAGAAAAATGTGCATTCTGCTCTTGCTGATTGGAGCTGTTCTGTTATTTTAGTTAGTCAATAGTGGTGTTCTATTTCCTTATTTTTCTGATTTTCCCTATTTGCTAATTTTTTCTATCAGGTTGTTCTATCCATTATTAAAAAGGAGATATGTAAGTATCCTACTATTATTGTAGCACTGTTTCTCCCTTTAATTCTGTCAATGTTTGCTTCATATATTTAGGTGCTCTGGTGTCTGCTGCATATATGGTTATAACTGTTACGTCTTCTTTATGACTTGACCCTTTTATCATTTGTTGTATAATGACTGCGTTTTTCTCTTTTGACAGGTTCTTACTTAAAGTCTATTTTGTATGAGAGTAGCATATCTACTCCTGCACTCATTTGGTTCGTATTTGTGTACTGTACTTTTAAAAGGGCAGAATATCTTTTTCTTTCCTTTTACTTACAATCTATGCATGTCCTTGGATCCAAAGTGTTTCTCTTGTAGATAGCATATACTTGGCTCCTGGGGTTTTTTTTTAATCCATTCTGCCGATTTATGTCTTTTGATTGGGGAGTTTAATCTGTTAACATTTAAAGTATTTACTGTTAAGGACTTACTATTATCATTTTGTTATTTGTTTTCTGTATATCTTGTAGCTTTTTCATCTCTCATTTCCATCCTTACTTCTTTCCTTTGTGTTTAGTTCATTTCTTATAGTGACATGCTTTGATTCCCTTCTCATTTCCTTTTGTGTATATTCTATAGTTTTGTGTGTACAGTTACCATGGGGATTATATATAATATTGTAAAATTACAACAATTTATTTTAAACTGATACCAACTTAACTTCAATCAAATACAAAACTCTACTCCTTTAAAACCCTACTCCTACCCTTTTTATTAATGTCACAAATTATATTTCTGTTACTACATCTTTGTCACAAATTACATATATTGTGAGCCAACTAACAGTTATTTGTATTTATTTTTATACTTTTGTCTTTCAATTCCTGTAGAAGAATAAACAGTGAAGTAAGGAACAAAAATTACAATACCGGTAATACTAGTGCATATATACTTTTACCATTTACCTTTATATTTTGGTATGACTTTGAGTTACCATCTGGCATCCTTTCATTTCAACTTGAAAAACTCACTTTGGCATTTCTTGTAGGGCAGCTGTAGTGGTAAAGAACTTCTTTAGCTTGTTTATCTGCGTATGTCATAGTATCTCCCTCATTTTAAATAACAGTTTTGCTGGACACAGAATTCTTGGTTGATAGCTTTTTTTTCTTTCTGAACTTGAATGTATCATCCTGCTGCCTGCTGGATTTCAAGATTTGTGCTGATAAATTCACTGATAATTTTACTGAGGAACACTTCCATGCAATAAATTGCTTTCTCTCTCACTGCTTTCAAGATTCTCTCAAGATACAAAATCAACATACAAAAATTAGCTGTATTTTCATAACAATGAACTGTCCATAATTTAAAATAAGAAAAAAATCCTATTTGCAATAATCAAAAATAATAAAATATTTAGGATAAATGCAAAAAAAGAAAACAACCTCTACACTGAAAACTATAAAAACAGTGGCGAAAGAAATTGAAGAAGACACAAATAAATGGAGAGATATCCTGTGTTCACGGATTAGAAGAACTAAT
Organism: Nomascus leucogenys; assembly: GCF_006542625.1. Taxonomy (NCBI): domain Eukaryota; kingdom Metazoa; phylum Chordata; class Mammalia; order Primates; family Hylobatidae; genus Nomascus; species Nomascus leucogenys. The sequence goes on along the minus strand of NC_044383.1, from coordinate 1,986,119 downwards.
ATTGTTAAAACATCTACCTAAAGAGATTTACAGATTCATTGCAAGCCCAATCAAAATTCTAATAGCATTTTTTACAGAAATGGAAAGAACTAATCCTAATATTTGTATGGAACTGCAAAAGATCCCAAGTAACTAAAGCAATCTTGAGCAAGAAGAACAAAGCAAGAGACACTAGACTCCTGATTACAAATTATATCCAAAGCTATTGTAATCAAAATAGTATGATACTGGCATAAAAACAGACATACAGATGAATGGAAAAGAACAGAAAGCTCAAAAATAAAACCACATATATACAGTCAACTCATCTTTGACAAAAGCATCAAGAATACAGAACAAGAAAAGAACAGTCTCTTCAATAAATATTGTTGGGAAAACTGGATATCCAAATGCAAAAAAGAGAAAGAAATTGAATCTTAATCTTACATCAGACACAAAAATCAACTCAAAGTTGATTAAAAACTAAGGCTTGAACATAACACTTGAAACCTTGGTCTTGGCAATAATTTTTTGGATATAACAATAAAAGCACAGATCTACAAAAGCAAAAATAACCAAATGGGACCACATCAAACTAAAAAGCTTCTGCCAAGCAAAGGAAACAATCTAAAAAATGAAAAAGCAACCTACAGAATGGGAAAAAATATTTATAAACCAAACATTCAATAAAAAGTTGATATCCAAAAAATCAAGAATTCATACAACGCAATAATAATAACAATAATAACTACCCCAGTTTAAAATGGACAAGGACACCAGAACAGACATTTTTCCAAAGATATACAAATGGTCAAGAAGTATATGAAGAGGTACTCAGTATCACAAATTATTAGAGAAGTATAAATCAAAACCACAGTAAGATATTACAGCACATCTGTTAGGACATATATTATCAAAAAGACAAGAGGTAACAAGTGTTGATGAAGACGTGGGAAAAAAAGGAACCCTTGTGTACTTTTGATGGGGATATAGATTGGTACAGTCATTACAGAAAATGATAGGAAGGCTTCTCAAAAAATGAAAAATAAAACTACCATACAATCCAGTAACTTAACTTCTGGACATATATCCAAAGGAAATGAAGTCAGTATGCTAGGGAGATATCTGTGGCTGCATGTTCATCACAACATTATTCTCAATAGCCAAGATATGGAAACAACCTGTGTCCATGGGCAGATGAACAGATTTTTTACTGTGGTATTTATTGATAAACAATGGACTATTATTTAGCCTTAAAGAAAGAGAATTCTGTCATTTGCAACAAGCTTACCATAATGTTCTCACTTCACATAATGTCCTCACTTCGCATAATGTCCACGTTCGTGATGGACATTATACCTCAGTAAAGTCGGGAAAAAATAATACATTAATAGATTGTCTTTGGTTTAAGACTTTTTTTATTAGAATATGTCTTTTTGTGGGTCTTTGTGAGTTTATTGTTCTTGGAGTTCATTGAGTTTCTTGTATTTGTACATCCATTTCTTTCCTTATATTTGAGGAGTTTTTAGCCATTATTTTTTCAAATAAACTGTCTTCCCCTTTCTCTTTCTCTTACCTTCTGTGACTCCTATAATGTTCATATTGGTCCACCTGATGTTGTCCCATAGGTCTTTCAGGCTCTGTTCACTATTATTCATTCTTTTTCTTCTTGCTCCTCAGACTCAATAATTTCAAATGATCTGTCTTTAGGTTAGCTGATTCTTCTGCCTGTTCAAGTTTATCGTTATAACCTTCTAGTGAATTTTTCAATTCAGTTATTGTATTTTTCAGCTCCATAATTTCTGTTTGGTTCTTTTTATAATTTCTTTTTTAAAAAAATATATTCTGGCCAGGCACGGTGGCTCATGCCTGTAACCCCTACATTTTGAGAGGCTGAGGCAGGAGGATTGCTTGAGTCTAGGAATTCAAGACCAGCCTGGGCAACATAGCCAGGCCTTTTCTCTACAAAAATAAAAATACAAAAATTAGCTGGGCATGGTGGCATGTGCCTGTAGTCCAAGCTACTTGGGAGGCTGAGGTGGGAGGTCACTTGAGCCTGGGACGTCAAGGCTGCAGTGAGCCATGAATATCACTGCACTCAGGGCAACAGAGTGAGACTCTGTCTCAAAAAACAAAACAAAACAAAATTCTCACCATGTTTATATATCATTTTCCAGATTTCCTAATGCTCTTTTCCATGTTTTCCTTTAACTCTCTGAGCATCTTTAAGACATTTGTTTAAAGTCTTTGGCAAGTTGATTTACTCTGTTTCTTTAAGGTCAGTCTGAAGGTTTATTTTCTTTCTTTGATGAGTCACATTTCCCTGTTTTTTTGTTTTTGTATGCCTTGTGATATTTTGTTGAATATTGAGCATTTGAGAAGACATCAACCTCTCTCTCCTTGGAGTCTGACCCTGTATGTAGGAAGACCTTCACTAATCACCTGAAGTGAAGGATTAAAGTCTTTTCAGTCTTTTTCTGGGTATGTGTCTTGTGCATGTGTTCTGGCCAGGTGTGTGTTTGTTTGGGGGTTGGGGTTTGTTTGCTTTTTGAAATTCCTCTGGATACACAGCTGCTTTTAAATATTTTAGTTTCTCTAAGAGCCTTACTTCTGTTTCTTCCAGGGCCCTAGGTGTCCTGTTGCATTTTTCTGCCTGTAGTCTCTTTTCAGTCTGTGGTCACATGAGGTCTATAGTCCTCACGCAGTTTTCACACACCACAGTGCCACCACTGCCTTCTGTGGCTACCAACGTGAGATGTGAACTATGCAGCCCTTCTCTTCTGAGCTCCAAGTCAGGAAATACAGAAACCAGGCCCTCAGGGAGCCCACACACAGCGTAGTCACTGCAAACAAGCTCCACTCTCCTTCTTCCAACCTGAGGGAAGAAATAGGAATTGACTCGGTTTTTCCCCTCTGCATGGCACTACGCCAAGGAGGTGGTGAGAAAAGGGCAAGAAAAAAAGGTCACAAAATTCCCTACCACTTTGCATGTGGCTTCTGGCTTTTTCTTGACTGGGAATTCATTTGTTTGCTGCAGATCCTGGACAGCAGCAATAATCCAGAGTTTCCAGAGCCCCCAAAAAGCTCTCTTGGTCAGTTTGATGTTTCTGTGGAAGACAAGACCCTGGAGCTTCCAATTCCCATCATTTTTCAGAAGCCATCGATTTTTAAACTAAGAATCAATGTTGATTCTTGAATGCATCACACTTTACCTTCACACTTCAGACTAGGATGAATGTTTTAAATGTACATACCTAAAAAATGGTAACATAGACAAAGAAATATAAAAAATTAAAAATATAAGTGGATCCACTCAATCAGTAGATGATGCTCGTGTTGACCATCCTGCCGCGGTGGCCACTGGCCCTTCTGACAGATCACAATGCCACACGAGAAATGCTGCTTCCATGAGTGGGCTGGGGGAGACCAGACACAGCCAGTACAGACACCAGCCTCACACACCATGTGCTTTTTCCAAGAGCACATTTGTGACCCATTCTTTAAGTTTCCTATTCCATTAAGATTGAACGTTTGCTAAATTGAGAGCCACGCGCATTTTAATGGGCCATAACTGCAAGTAATTGGATGTTTATACCTGTGTTTACATCAGGAGATCAGCAGCAGCACAGCGGTCAAAATCATGATTTGAGAAAACAAAGTTTCTACCCTTAAAACTGGTTTTACAACTTTATCATCAAATTGCATCTTTCTTTTATTTCCTGCAGGCCTTTCTCACACAGAACTTAAGATACCACAGGTGTTCTAATAAAATGTATTTTGAACCTCCTGTATTTCATTACATGAAAATGGCTTTCTAGCTGCCTACTCTAATTAAGGAAATAACAGTATTAAATAGATGTCTTTAAGCAAACCCGACTGTATTACCTGTGACTAACCTCACATAGAAATAGCCGAAATACGTTATCTATACAAAAGTTGATAGTTCAAAATCGTCCAAATGCCAATTATGCACCTGTTTGGCTCATTGCTAGTAATTTTATGTAGCATTAGATTTGCTATTCTTAGTTTACATACTATTAAACCTGATAAAACTGAAATATGGGCACTCTGGGTCATAAATGAATATCAAGTACTCTCAGACAAATGAAATGCTCAGGATAGAAAGATTTATTGCACTTTAGTGAGAGGTTTTCATAAAATTTATCCAGCTGCAGTTGCTATTCTTTGTAATGGAGCGTGCTGAAACCTACCTGACTGAGCTGCATGTTCTGTGAAATACAATCATTCTTGACAACAGGTAATGAACAGTTTTCACCCCCAAATCAAAGAAGCTACAGCATCCAGAAACCCCCCAGCACCACGGGAATGGACACGTATTTTACGGATGTAGTCTGAAGGCAGAAAGTCAGCCACATTTAACAAAGCTCAAGCGTATCGCCCACCTGGGCCCAGGGCTCTACTGCCTGTTGGCTCCTCGGAAGAAGTGGGGGCACTTTTCTCACCGAAAAGCTGCAAGGTGCGCCCTTTGGGTGAGACCTTTATCTAAGGGTTGTGGGGGGGACCAGGGCAAGGGGTGGTCCCGCACACCAGAGTGGTGGCACTGAAGCCCAAACAGAGAAAACGAGATGTCACTATTTTTTTTTTTTTTTGAGACGGAGTCTCGCTCTGTCACCCAGGCTGGAGTGCAGTGGCGCCATCTCGGCTCACTGCAAGCTCCGCCTCCCGGGTTCCCACCATTCTCCTGCCTCAGCCTCCCGAGTAGCTGGGACTACAGGCACCCGCCACCACGCCCGGCTAATTTTTTGTATTTTTAGTAGAGACGGGGTTTCACCGTGTTAGCCAGGATGGTCTCGATCTCCTGACCTCATGATCCGCCTGCCTCGGCCTCCCAAAGTGCTGGGATTACAGGTGTGAGCCAGAGATGTCGCTTCTATTTCCCACACCCTGTTCGGGCCCCACTGTGCACAGAATTAGGAAACCAAGAGCCCACGTGAGTGTATGGGGTAGCACCGACCCCCACAGTCTTCCGGGGCAGGAGGGGCGACCCGTGGGCAGGATGGAGCGACGGTGTGAGCCAGCACCCTGGCCGCTGGCACAGTGGGGTACCAGAGGGGAGTTTATAATGGAGTTTACAGCGTGTGCACAGAGGATGGGGTGGTAGCCTGGGCTAGTCACAGTGAGACAGCTTTGCCACTCCTGGCCTGATGGGACGAGGCAGGGGGAGAAGAAGCAGAAAGTGGCATGTGTGGAGCCAGACTCAGGTCAAGTGTGGCAGCCAGTGTGAGGACTCTGGAAGCGGGGAAGAGGGACAGGGGACAAACGAGTCTCACTTTCCTCCCTCCCTCCATCTGCAGTGACCAATTCATCCTGGTTTGCCCAAGACCCTCTGGTGTTAGCCCCAAAAGCCCCACGTCCCAGGAAGCCCCTTGGTCCCAGGCCACCCACTCTGATCCCCACCGAGGCTTCACCATCATCTGACTCCAGCCGGGAGCAGAGGGCAGAGAGCCCAGGGAGGGAGTCCCCCACGGTCAGCCTCGGGGCAGAGGCAAACGCAGTCATCCTCGAGATCACTCTACCTTGTTAGGAAATACCCCAGACACACTGGAAAGGACAGAGAACAAACACACGAGTCCACACCCTCAACCCAGATTAACACACTTTAACCTTCTCCCATGCTGTTTTCATATGACATCATCAGACCATGCTTTATCAAAACACTATTTATCACGAAATATTTCTACATATCTGAAAACCTCCTTAGAATCCCCTCCATTCTCAGAAACAGCAACTATGCTGAAATCAGTCCCATTCCTGACCTGTTTGCTGTTTACTGTTTTATAACAGGTACTGTGTATTCATAAGCAAAGGGTAGTATGGTTTTGAGTATTTTTAAGTCTGTTTTATGTTGCATAGACTATTCTGTGAAGACTTTTCTGCTCCATAGCATTCTGGAGAATTCTACATCTTGGTACATATAACTTAGATCTATTCACTTTATGAATAGCAAGTCCACGTATAACAAAATGGTATTCCTGTCAAAAAATGTGCTATCTGCGTCCAATCACAAAATAATGTTAGAAAAAACCCAAATAGAGCAAGGACCATCTTACAAAATAAACAGCCTGCATATTTTGAAATAGATAATGTTATGCAAGGGACTCGTACATATGTACAAGATGTACATATGCGTTCCACCTTGTTAGTGACTTAAGTAACTTCCAGTTCCTTGCCATCAGCCATTGCTACAGGAAGAGTCTGATTTATGAACCCTTGTGTGCATGTGCTGGGGACTCTCAGAGAAGTGCTGAAACTGAGCAGACGGGTCTCAAGTAGGGGCACAGCACACCTGCATCTGTATAACAGGAACAAATGCCCCTGTGATAGGGCCACATGTACCCCCAAGTTTTTCTAAATGATGAATATGAAATGAGATCTCTGTATATTTAAACTGCTCACATTTATTTTATTTCATTTACATTTTATTTTGAAATAACCTCAGACAATATAAAGTTGTCAAACCAATACACAGAATTTGTGTTCACCTTCATTCAGATTCCCCAGAATTTTACTTTTTATCATATTAGATCCATTATTTTCTCTCTCTTGCCATATATACTTTTTCTGAACCCCTTGAGAATAAATTTTTAAATAATGCTATTTCACCTGTAAATACTTCAGTATGTATTTCCTAAAATCAAAGTATATTTTCTTACGTAACCACAGCAGGGTTATCAAAATCAGGAGATTGGCATCGAGGCAGTATTCGTATCTAGCCTACAAGATCTATTCAAAAGTTTCCAGTTGTCACATTAATGTTCTTCATAGCAAAAGACAGCGATTCTGGTCCCCCACGCTGCATCACATGTGGGTCCTTGTTCTGCCTCTTTAGTTTCTTTAAATGAAGAACATTTCCTTCGTCTTCCTTTGCTCTTCATGGCCTTGATATTTCAAAATATGCAAGCCATTTATTTTGCAAGATGGCCTTTGCTCTATTTGGGTTTGCCTAATGTCACTTTGTGATTAGACACAGACAACGCATTTTGGGCAGAAATACCAGAAAAGTGGAGCTATGGCCTTCTCCGTGCATTGAATCGAGAGGCCCAGGCTGTCGGTGTGTCCTTGTGCTGGTGATGTGATCTTCGGTCACTGTAAAGCTATTGTGTTTCCTTCATGCCTATTAAATATTTTGTGGAGAGGTCTTTTGAAACTATGTAAATATCCTGTTTTTCCATCAGACTCTTACCCAATAATTGTGGCATCTATTGATGACCATTGTCTGAAGCAACTACTAATATGATGGCTGACAAGCAATGACTTTCTATTCCATCACCCACTCCCACCTCTACTAATAGGATTCTACTAACAGGAAGGGCTTTCTCTTCCCCCTCATTTCTGTGTGTGTGTGTGCGTGCGTGTGTGCGTGTGTGTGTGTGTGTATATGTTCTATACAATTTCATTTATTCTTTTCTATGAGTTATACTCTTACTGTCATTACTTATTTGATACTCCATTCCATATCCAGTGGCCAGTGGGAGTCCCTTGGAGCTGAGTCCCATGTCTTTTTGGCATATTCTTTTATTCTTTGAGTGTATTCTTGCTTTTCGCCACAGAAAGCTATCCTGGGATTATCTTGTGCTCACCCAGCCTAATTCTAATTGAGAAAATTCTACAGAAATTAGTTTTTCTGGTTCCTTCTATTAAGGAATTGTATTATATATAAAGAGATATAGATATATATAGATATATACACACAACTGTGCATATAGATATAAAGATATAAAACATAGTATATATACACATATATAGATATGTATATATAAGTTGAAACTATCGTAAGTTTAATACACATTTAGTACACCTAACCTACAGAATATCATAGCCTGGTCTAGCCCACCTTACACGTGCTCAGGACACTCACGTTAGCCCACAGTTGGGCAACATCATCTAATCCAAAGCGTATTTTATAATCAAGTGTTGAATACTTCATGTAATTTACTGAATACTGTGCTAAGAGTGGAAAACAGAATGGTTGTGTGGGTCCTCAGCACGGTTTCTACTGAATGTGTATTGCTTTCGCAACATTGTAAAATCGAAAAACCATGAGTTGAATCACTGTAAGTTGGGGACTGTCTGTATATAATGTGTGTGGATACGTACACACACAATTCATCTGCATCCACTCCTATCTATGTATCACCATTAATTCACACCAACACCTCCAATTCCAACCCAGCACTGCATTGTTAACTCCAGAGCTCCCCTTTCCTGATTCTTCCGACAATAAGAAACCTCACTACTGTATGCACAATGTATTTATTTATTTGCTCAGTTCCATAAGGAACGTGCAATACCTTCAGAAGTGCTAATGAATGCCACTGCGTATTTGTTTACAGTCCTTTTTACTTTTAACCTGAGGGTAGAAAGTCAAAACACAGTGTTCAAGAGACACTTGGGATAGGTCCCTCTTCTTCCGTGTGATTGTATTTTTAACTTGAACCACAGTTGGGTTTATTTTGTTTGTTTTTTTATCCATTGTAGCAGATGAGCAGTGGTATTACTAATTTGTACTAATTAATAATTTGTCTTAATTTGTGTTGACTTACTAATTACGGGAGCATTATTCACGTACCTGATGGACATCACATGTCGGGACCTGTTCAAATCCTTGTCCGATTATTTCAGGTTGTTTTATTCTCATGATTGAGTTGTAAGTGTTCTTACAGATTCTACACACAATATCTTTATCAGGCATATGTTTCAAAAACTTTCTCCTAATCTGTGGCTTGCCTTTCCATTGTTCTCACAAGAGTATTTTTAATAGAAAAAGTTTTATTTTTGATAAAGTCTATTTTACCAATTTCTTTTGCATTTCTGGTGTAAACTCCATGTGTTCAATATAAGAAATCTTTGCCTAACCCCAAAATCACAACATTTTCCTATAGTTTTTTCAAAAACTTTTAATTTAGATCTATGATCCATTTTCAGTTAAATTTTGTACATGGTATAAGGTAAGCATTGACAGTCAATGTTTTTATATAGGTAACCAATTTTTCATAAGTATTTGTTGAAAAGAATATTCTTTCTCAATTGAACTACCTTGGTACCTCTGCAAAAAATCATTCTGCCGTACGTGTGTGGTTCTATTTCCAGAGTCTCTCCTGTTCTACTTATCTCTGTGGCTTTTCTTATGCTAATACCATACTGCACAGGTTTATAAAGTTTCATAGGAAGTTTTTATTTCAGCTACTGTTATTCATCAAATTTGCTCTTTTTCAAAATTGTTAGGCTCTCCTAGGTCCCTTACATTTCCATATAAATGTTTGACTCAGCTTGAAAAAGTCCACAGACCCAGCACCCCAGTGTATTAGTTCATTTTCACTTTGCTGATAAAGACATACCCAAGACTGGGCAATTAAAAAAAAAAGAATTTTATTGGACTTATAGTTCCACGTGGCTGGGGAGGCTTTACCATCATGGTGGAAGGTGAAAGGCACATCTCACATGGTGGCAGACAAGAGAAGAGAGCTTGTGCAGGGAAACTCCTCTTTTTAAAACTATCAGATCTTGTGAGACCCACTCACCACCATGAGAACAGCATGGAAAAGACCAGACCCCATGATTCAATCATCTCCCACTGGGTCCCTCCCACAACACGTGGGAATTATGGGAGCTACAAGAAGAGATATTGGGTGAGGACCATATCACCCAGGTATAACAAGATGGTCCCCTCATTCTGGCTGCTGGAGACACAAACTGTTCCCGATCTGAGTCTGCTCCATGAGCTGTTCAGCTCACTCTTTCCAGGGTCCTCTTCTAGCCTTCTAAGCCTTGGCCCACACTCAGGCAGGTGGGGACTCAGGCAAAGCCTCGGGACCCCTTCCCAGACCTCAAAACTCCCTCCTCCTGGTAAGTCCTGCCTCTCCAGCACTCTGCCCACAGCTACCTACTGCCTCAGCCCCTCAAGTCCCATCCCTGCTTCCTCAGTTCAGTGAGATCACTGGGTTCCCTTTAGGCCCTTTGCCTGCCACCTGGCCTACAGCTGAAGATCCTCTAGGCTGCAAGCTTCAGCAGGTGCAGGACTCACCTCCTCTGCTCCTGTCTCTCATGGACCACTGCCCTGCACTGCCCTGCATTGCCCACTGCCCACTGTCCGGCATCTGGAACAGTTGTTTCTTATACATCATGGGTTTTCTAGTTGTTTGCAGGAAGATGGTGATTCCCTAGTGCTCCATTCTCCCTGAGTAGGAGCAGAGCCCCTTTCACTACGTTTTTAACTGGCATTTTTTAGCAGCCCATGGGGTCGGGCATCTTTATTCTTGTTTGCTGTTCTTCCAGATTTCTCCTGTTCTAAATTTTGGGCTTGCATCTTTGCTTATTTGTCTACTGGATTACTTCTATTTCTTCTTATTAATTTCTAAAAGTCCCTTATCCATTTTAGTCCCAATTCTTTGTCAGTTATATGCATTGCAAATGCCCTCTCCCATTCTGTAACTGTGCTGCTAACTATGTTTGGGGTGCTTTTCTTTCTTCGGAAATATTTTCCTTTCTTTCCTTCTGTTGGTTTGCATTGTTTGGGTTTGGTGGCTGGTGGAGAGGAATACAGTGAGAAGCATTCATCATTTCCTGAATTGTTTGTGCTTTTGCTTTTCCTATAATGATGTCATCAAAACATTCTACCATATGTTCATCTAAAACGTTTAATATTTCACTTTTAACATTTTGATCTAAATGAGTTTTTTTTCTGTACAGGGTGAAATAAGGATTTACTTTTTCTATATCGTTAACCAATTTAACTTGGACCACTCACCACCTCCTTTCACCCGCTGATGTATAATACCAAATCCTCACATAAACATAGGCCAGTTTCTAGTGAATGATGTATGCTTCATGGTCTGCCAATATATTCATTCTCAATCTGTTTAATCACTGTAGCTTCATAATAAGCTTTAGATCTCATAGGTCAAGGTACTATGTGCAATTCTTCACAATCATCTTGAGCCTAAAATGTTCAGAGACTGAAAGGCAAGAATAGGCCAAAAAAGATCTAACACCAGACAAGTTTAAAGAAAACTTAAATGAAAATTCTAGACATGAAAAATAGTCATCTAACATACAAATTCGCTAATGAGTAAGGTCATGAACTAGAGATAGCTGAAGAGAGAATTAATCAGGTTGGTAAGGTACAGCTGAGAAAACCAAAAGGGATAGCACATGCAGATAGAGAGATGAAAAATCTGGAAGAAGTTAATAGGCATCAGGTCAGGATAAGATGGGCTGACTTCCACTCCCATTCAGTAGAAGTTCTCTGCAATGGAAACAGAGAATGCAGACCACAATGCTCAGGGCTGCACAGGTGTATGGATGCACAAGTGTATCGAGGCACAGGTGTATGCAGGCACATGTGTATGGAAAGGCACAGGAGTATGGAGCCACAGGTGTATAGACGTGCAGGTGTATGGAGGCACAGGTGTATGGAGTCAAGGTGTATAGACATGCAGGTGTACGGAGGCACAGGCGTATGGAGGCACAGGTATATGGAGCCACAGGTGTATAGATGTACACATGTATGGAGTGACAGGCGTATGGAAGCACAGGTATATGGAGTCAAGGTGTATGGAGGCACAGGTGTGTAGATGCACAGGTGTATGGAGGCACAGGTGTATGGAGCCACAGGTGATGCATGCACAGGTGTATAGATGTGCAGGTGTATGGAGGCACAGCTGTATGGATGCACAGGTGTATCGAGCCACAGGTGATGGATGCACAAGTGTATAAATGTACAGGTGTATGGAGACACAGGCATATAGATGCACAGGTGTATTAATGCACAGGTGTATGGAGGCACAGGCATATGGATGTAGAGGTGTATGGAGGCACAGGCATATGGATGTAGAGGTGTATGGGGCAGGGGGGGGGGGGGGAGGGGGGGGGGGGGGGGGGGGGGGGGGGGGGGGGGGGGGGGGGGGGGGGGGGGGGGGGGGGGGGGGGGGGGGGGGGGGGGGGGGGGGGGGGGGGGGGGCAGGATGGATGTGAGGTGTGGAGGCACAGGCATATGGATGTAGAGGTGTATGGAGGCACAGGCATATGGATGTAGAGGTGTATGGAGCACAGGTGATGGATGCACAGGTGTATAGATGCACAGGTGTATTATGCACAGGTATGGAGCACAGGCATATGGATGTAGAGGTATGGAGGCACAGGCATATGGATGTAGAGGTGTATGGAGGCACAGATGATGGATGCACAGGTGTATGGATGTACAGGTCTATGGAGGCACAGGCATATGAATACACAGGTGTATTATTGCACAGGTGTCTGGAGACACAAGTGTATGGAGCCACAGGTGTATGGATGCACAGGTTTCATGACTAGTAGTGATAACAGTTTTCTTTGTAATTAAAGAAACAAAGTGACGTCCTTCAGGGCACAGGCAACATGTGTTAACTGCTCTAGATAATTTTCCCTGAGCCACACCCAACACAGGTGCATCTTCCCACAGTGCCCTACGAGAGCATTGAGGGGTGTCCTCAGTATCCAAAGCACACAAAGGGGTGGTGCCTTCCAAGCTGCTGCCACCCCTGGGTCCCTAATCTACCTCCGTGTCCCACCACTGCCTGGAAGGTGGTCCAATCCCCCAGTAGACCCTGGATTAGCACAACCTGGATGTAGAGGTGGAGACATTCCAAGTGGAGATATTCCCTGGAAACAAGGAGGATGCTGCCCGGATCCCCACCTATGGGACCTGCACAAAGGGCTTGGTCTGGGGTCAGAGCCTGCAACTGGTCCGGCACCTGATGCCACTATGTACTCATGCTCTTCAGGTCTTTCCTCCTCTAAAAGTAGAAAAAAGACCAGACTGTATCAAAGAAAAAAGCATGGGAAGAGAGGAAGAGAAATGAACTCAATCAGTAGCCGGCAAGGTGCCTGGCACAAGGTGAGCACCTGCTATCAGCAAGAAGCAGCAAATCTGAAGGAGAGCAGTGCGACCCCCGATGAGGGCAGAGCCCCTCTCCCTGGTGTGCAGACTTTGCATGAGCTATAACAAAAAGCGCCTTACATTTCGGAGTGAGAGGACTGGAGCATGGGCCTAATCTATTTTTAAAAGGAAAACATCATTTTAATGTTGCTATTTCACAATTAAAACTTGTATTTATGGAAGAGGTGTGCATGCCTTCTCTTTTAAAGATGAAAAATCCCTCTTTCTAGTTGTAGAAGCTGTGCACGGGACGCCACCCCGCCGGCTCCTGGAACCCGACGACCGGGGCGCCTCACTGGGCTGCGCTGAGCACAGTCCACCTGCACCATGGCCGTCCTCCTCGCTCGGCCACCGTTGGTTACCATGGGAACCATGACCGCAGCCAACCCCCGAGGCGGGGAGGCCTCTTCATCTTGCCACTTGGGTCGGCCTCCCATTTCCATTTCCAGAGAGCTCTCTGTCGGCTGCGGGGGGGCTTTCCATGGCCTTTCCAGCACCTGGGAGACCAACTGTTGGCAGGAGGGCGCTGGCTGCAGGGTCAGGGGGTCCCAGCACTAGGGCCCAGAGAGGAAGGGGTGGAAAACTGAGCCTGGGATCAACAGGAAGTCAGCCTGAGTGGGGCCCTGAGACCCGAGGGCCTGGCGAATGCCCCAGCAGCCCCAGGCCACGGGCCAGTGTTTCCCGCTGCAAACTCTGGCCAGACTACCTGCAGGCCATGGAGTGGAGACCACCCAGGGCTGAGGTCGGGACTCAGAGGCAACAGCTGCAGACTCCAGGGACCACCTGGTTCACCAGCCAGCTGTGCTCTGTGACATTCAGGAACTGGATTAAGCACGTGGCTTAATAATTATGCAGGACAGGTGCCACTGCACAGGCATCTTCCTGCACTTTTCTCCACCATATCCTCGACGGAGTAGATAGGGTAGGAGGAGCCAGAGCACCCGGTGGGCAAAAGGGGATCCCTGAGAGAAAGGGGGTGTTTGAGCAGCCCCCATGCACTCTGTGTGTGCTCCCAGAAGAATAAAGGAGGCCAGGGGTTGCAGGATATTGCCTGAGCTAATAGGGGCTACCCTGTGCTGGGATTTACGCACAGCCTTCCCCAAGACGCTGGCACCCTCCCAGGGCTCAGAGAGGTGGAGACTCACCTGGGCATGGAGGTACTAGGCCAGGAGGACCCACCCCTGCTTGCCCACACACCCTCACCAGGCCCTTTCTGGCTGATGCACCAGCCGCAAACAGCAGGCTCCTAAGGCTGAGGAGGGGGTGGGGCTCCCTGAGAGCCAGGCCAGTGCCCACCCCTCTGCAGCTGCAGGGCCCCTCTGTGATCCATCTTGCAGACAGACCGTGCCACTCCCCCAGCCCTAACTCTGCCAGCCCTACTTTTGGGGGACACAGTGCTCCCTGCTGCAGTTCTGGGGTCTGGGCATCTGGGTGCTGGCACCAATGACCCTCAGGCTGGTCTGGTGGCCTCTGAGGCCTCCTGCTAGACTCTGCGCTCCTGTTCCTTCAAGGGTGTCCAGAGCTCGCAGAGGCCCCTCTCCTGCCTCCTCTCTTTAGCAGTGCTGTGTCCCGAGGAAACTCATTGCCTAGGTGAGAGTATTCAGAGGTGGGGCCTTTGGAGGTCATTATTTCATGAGGGCAGAGCCCGCCGGCGAGTGGGATCAGTGCCCCGATGAAACAGGCCGGAGGAAGCTTGTTTCCCCTCCACCAGGAGAGGGCACAACTCGTAGTGCAGTCCATGAACAAACTGGTATCCAATTGTCCAACCCACATTTATGGAGAAGGCCACTCTTTCTTGAGTGCTCAGCAATACCCAGAAACATTTTAACTCAATGGTTCCCAAAAATAATTAGATCAGAAGACATCTTTTAAGCTCACACCCATACGCTTAAAACCTCCTGTAGACACCTGTTCCACAGGACACACCTTAGAACACTATGAATCGGATGACTCAAGGGCCTGCCAAGCTTTGCAGTCCTGGGGCTCTCACTCAGCTGCAGGGTGAGCAGCAGTGCACACCCTCCTCCCCACTCTGCTCAGAGGTGGCTCCCACCTGGGGCTTCAGCCTCCACCTGGGTTTGGGGGGCAGGGTGCAGTGACCCAGCCTAGGACCAACACTGGTCCTGGCAGAGCATTGCAGGACTCCCAGGACTGGGGCAACCCTCTGTGTCTCTGCCCTTTCTTCTGTTTCCTTACATCCCAGAGCAGCGTTGGGTTTGTCAGACTTTGGGGCATGTTGCTGGGGAATCAGGCCCTGGCGAATTCACAAGAGGGGTCTTGGGCTCTGAGAAGTGAAAAGCCTGCAACAAGAGGATGTGTCAAGGACGGGAAGCCAGAGGCTGGGGTCTCCTGAGACACTGGGGCAGGGATCCTGGAGCGTGCAGGGAGAATCAGCGTGGCATCCTCTGAGCTGGGCACACACTGTGCTAGGAGGGCAGGGGTGCCATGGGTATTGTTCCTTTAGAGACACAGTGTGAAAGTTTGTGTTTTTGAGCTCACGTGAATGTGTGTGTGTACATATATGTGTATATGTGTTTGCCACTTTTGCTCGTGTGCCTACATGTACCTTCATGCATATGAGTGTGCATGAGTGTGCACGTGGGTGTGCGTGTGTACATGCATTTACGTCTCTGTGTGTATAAGCAGGGGTATGTACGCATGTTAATGTAGGCTTGTGTGTGTTGTGGATATCTGTGTGTGCCTCTATGTCTCTGTACGTGTGTGGTTTGTACATGGAAGTGTGTACCTGTGTGTATGTGTATATGTGGACAGGAGCACATCAGAGTTGAGCCATTTTATTCAGCTCACGGTCTGTGCATGTACCAGGCACTGTCCCTGTCTCCTGGGCTTCAGCTGTAGAATGCCAGCCCTACGGTAGAATGTATCATACACCATTTTTTTCCATGCTTTTATGGGTCCTTTTCTTTTAATTCTTGTAGTAAAGGGCACATTTCACAGATTTTGGCTTGTTTGACAACAAACATTAGTCAACGTCCTTCAGATGTTTGCAGATTTTGAAGAATTTGTTATTTCACCAACATTTTCCGGAGTCTCTGTGTGTACTTTCCCTGGGACTCCTGCAGCGAACCCCACAGGGGTCAGGGGTCAGGGGTCAGGGGTCAGGGCGGCCGGCACGCGGCTCCTATGCATTTCACAGACGTGCAGTGAGGCCGGGAGCTGCATGGGAAGGCCTTGCCCTGGCCCCTGGTTCACTGCTGACCACACACCTGCCCCAGGGCTAATTCATTTGCCCCACCCTGATCACGGCTCAGGACACACACACAGGGCCCGATCCAACAGAAATGGAGGCCAAGGCCCTGCCGGGCTGGGAGCAGAGCCTACCAGCCCCTAGTCGGATGCGGCTCTCTAAGTCCTCAATGAACTTGGTAGCTGGGGGAAACAGACACCAGAAGAAGCTCCACGGCTGTCCTGATCCTGAAGAAGGATGAGCAAGGACTCCTCAGGCAGTGCCACAGGGCAGGAGGTGGCCGCTGCTGGGGGCCTGTCCCACCAGGCTACGGGAGGGGAGACAGCACAGATCATCTGAGGCTCCCTGCCTGGATTTGTGAGGTCAGCAGTGTTACTGTTGCACCAGGTCACAGGGGAGGAAGCCGCACCTCACTGAGTCATGCAGCCTGTGAGTGGGAGAACAGAATTCAAACCCGGCCGGGTTCCATCCGACCCAGGTATGAGGGCTTCCTCGCTGCCTCCCCAGCCTTGTCATGAGCTCATTTTTAGTGAGGCATGAAAGCAAGGCCACACTCAGGAACCCAGGGCCCCAGGTCCACGCAGAGATTGCCCTGGCCTGGGGCTTCATCCTGGACCTCACCCCGACTCTGACCCTCCCAGGAGCTGCTGCCGCCTCGCGCCCACAAAGTTTTGTTCTCCCATCTGCCTTTGAAAAGATGTCATATTTCAAGAGCGTTATTTTCATTATGACTCGTCCCCTACAAATAACAATTTCATGTTTTTATGTAATGCTTTCATAGCTCTTAAAAACAGAAAGAGGCACCTTGATGGCAAGGTGAGCATGTGGCTCTGTTTCCATTGCGCTTCCTGATTAGCAATCAGGGCCTCCAGAGTGGCTTTGATTAAAAGACAAGCACATAGGAAAAGCTTCCAACTCTCCTCCTCCTAAGGCTACCAAACATTCCCCAGCAAAGGAAATCGGACTTCCACTTTGACTAAGCTGGTATTGACAGTGCTTGGAGAGAGGTGCGGGACAGACGTGGGGGAGAGAGGTGGGGGAGAGAGGTGGGGGAGAGACGTGGGGGAGAGAGGTGGGGGAGAGGTGGCGGAGAGAGGTGACGGAGAGGTGTGGGAGAGGTGGGGGAGAGGTGGATGGGGAGGGGTGGGGGAGAGGTGGGGGAGAGGTGTGGGAGAGGTGGGGGAGAGGTGTGGGAGAGGTGGATGGTGAGAGGTGGGGGAGAGGTGGATGGTGAGAGGTGGGGGAGAGAGGTGGGGGGAGACGTGGGGGGAGAGGTAGGAGAGGGGGTGGGGGAGAGAGGTGGGGGGAGAGGTGGGAGGTGGGGGAGAGGTGGGGAGAGGGGTAGGGGAGAGAGGTGGGAGAGAGGTGGGGAGGGGGTGGGGGAGAGGGGTGGGAGGAGAGGTGGGGAGAGATGGGGGGAGAGATAGGGGAGAGGTGGGGGAGAGAGGTGGGGGAGAGGTGGGGGAGAGGTGGGGAGAGGGGTGGGGGAGAGGGGTGGTGGGGGAGAGGTGGGGGAGAGAGGTGGGGGAGAGAGGTGGGGGAGAGGTGGGGAGAGGGGTGGGGGAGAGGGGTGGGGAGGGGGTGGGGGGAGAGATGGGAGAGGGGTGGGGAGGGGTGGGGGGAGAGATGGGGGAGAGGTGGAGAGAAGGGTAGGGGAGAGAGGTGGGGGAGAGATGGGTCGTCCACAGAGCTGTGCACAGCTTGCTTTTGCCTGTGTCTGCTGGATCCCATGGAATCCGCTTGGAGAGTTTCAGGACTGACTGGCCGGCAGCTCACTTACAGGGAGAGACCAGGACTCACCCACAGGTCAGCCGGGGGCTAAGCCCGAGACCACGATGCAAAGCCAGCCTGATGAGGAAACCCCACAGCGGCCACCCCTGGACCCCGGATGCAGGGACCAGCTCTGCTGCCTGATGCTGTGGCCAACATCAAGGCCACTTCTGGTCAGCACCCAGACATTGCTGCCCCTCAGGAGCGACCCCTGCCGCTGCTACCACCAAAATCCAAGTGCCCCAGCATCTGCAGAGTCTGTTCAGGCTGTTGTGACAAAGACCACAGACTGGTGGCTTCTAAACAACAGACATTTCTTCTTCTCAGTTCTGAAAGCTGGGAAGTTCAAGACCAAAGTGCCAGCAAATTGGCAGCCAGGGAGGGCCCATTTCCTCATTCTTAGACGGCGTTTCTTGCTGCGCCCTCTCACAGTGGGAGGGAAGCATGCGGTCCCTTGAGCCTTGTTCATAAAGGGCACTTATCCCCCTCGCGAGGGCTCTGCCCGCCTGACCTCATCACCCCCAAGGCCTCATCTCCAACACCATCCTATCTCAGGTTAGGGTTCCAGCATGTGAGTTTGCAGGGGACATTCCAGCATGTGAGTTTGAGGGGGACACAGACATTCAGACCATGGCAGCTACCTCGGCCACCAAATACTCTCCTCCAAATTGAACTCTCCCGTCCGAGCCTCTGACGGACAGAGCCTGAGTTACTTCCTGCCTCCCAAGCCGACGGGGGAGGTGAGTTCTATATACCACCCAAGGGAGCTGCCCTCAACACAGAGAAGCCACCCAGAGGGTGACCATGGGCCGTGGCCTAACAGTGGCACTGCTTCGTCTGAAAAGGGCTGGCCAGGAGAGGATAGCTGAACAGCTAGGCCTGCACCAGCAGCTCTTCCACTGGGGAATGGGCCCATGGGAGGTGGCCCAGTGCTTCAAACCTGGTTCCCCTCCGCCAGCTACAGCTGATCCAACTTCTTCAAAGGAGCTCTGTGCCTCTTTCACAAGGTCTGCCCGTCCAGGGTGAGCAGCTCCTCCTGGGCCGCCGTCTCTTCTCTGAGGCCTCTCTCATGGCGTCTTCCCCACGAAGCTCCCTAGGCCACATGCTCCTTCCAAGCTCTGCAATGCTGGAGTTCATTGAGGTAAGAGGAAGGACATAGGTAGAGTTTCTGTGGCATCTTGGCAGAATATCTCACCCACCCCTCAGGGTGGCCTGGCTGCAGAGGGCTGTGGGTCACCTGATTCACCGCCCAGGCGCCTCACACAGGGCCACACATATAGGAGGCTCCAGGAAAGGCGAGCCCCATAAAGCAGGTGTGGGAGTGGTCTGGGGGCTGCTTTGAGGCTCTGGCGAAAGTCACATGGAGAGGTCCTTCCTCCCTGTCCAGGCTGTCCGTGGTTTAGTACACTCACACATCCCACGAACAACTGAGTCCAGAGTCCAGCAAAGGCCAGCCAGGGTGCCAGTAGGAGACAGGTCACTCATATGGGTGACGTGACAGAGTTTCAGGAAGAGAGACTGATATGGTTTGGCTGTGTCCCCACCCAAATCTCATCTTGAATTGTGTTCTCGTAATTCCCACGTTACGGGAAGGACTAGGTGAGAGATAATTGAATCATGAGGGTGGTTTCCCCCATACTGTCCTCATGGTAGTAAATAAGTCTCACGGGATCTGGTGGTTTTATAAGGGGAAACCCCTTTTGCTTGGTTCTCATTATCTCTTGCTGCCGCCCTGTAAGACCTGCTTTTCACCTTCTGCCGTGATTGTGAGGCCTCCCCAGCCACATGGAACTGTGAGTCCATTAAACCTCTTTTTCTTTCTAAATTACCCAGTCTCGGGTATGTCTTTCTCAGCAGCATGAAAACGGACTAATACGGCGATCCAGGGAGGTGTGGACGGGGGCAGTGTGGCGCTCTGGGCTGGGCCTGGCCCGGGAGGCCCTGTGGAGAGGCTGGGGGGAGGGGCCAGGGGAGTCATTGCCTGTCACTCGGCCCTCCCTTGCTCCCTTCTCCCACTGGGACTCCCCATTGGCCAAACCAGAGGACGGAGGGGTCATGGATGTCCTGCCCCTGGGGTGCTGGGAAGGGACGAAGGCCAGACGCTGAGTGGGGACAAACAACTCTGTTATTTACCCCAAGGGGATGTTTGTTATTTACCCCAAGAGTTGCTTGTCTGAGATCCGGGATCACAGGCTTAAGCCTGATGCCGAAATTAGGGAGGTGTGGACGACTGGATATCCACAGCCTTTTCTGGTCCTGATACTCTCAAGCTGACGGTCACTTGGGCAGTTGGAAGTGATGCTGTTTTCTGATTGTTCCCAACCTACATTGAGGGAACCATGTTAAGCACTCGGTCTCATGAAAATCGGTCCACTCCACCAGCTCCTGTGACAGGTACACGGCCTGGAGATTGTTTTTGCGTGACCCACAGGGGCGTCATATTTGCATAAAACCACATTCATATTCATCATTGCATTTTAGTCTAACAAAATGCGTGTGCTATTTCTAGTATTTTCTCAAACAAGAAAACTGACTTAGGAGGTTAAATGACTTGTCCAGGTCACACAGCTAGAAAGGGGTTAGGTCAGGATTGAATTCCATTTTGTCAAAGTTCACTCTCTTGGCTTTCTCTTTTGTGCATTTACTTTTTCATTGACATAAAATAACATTAAGCACAAAGTGTACAATTCAGTGGCATCCAACACATCCAGTGCTGTGTGGCCATCACCACCGTCTAGCTCCAGAATATTTTCATCAGCCCCAATAGACACTGCCACTGTCCACTGCCTCGGACAACAGGAATCTGCTGTCTCCCTGGATTCACCTATTCTGGATATTTCATGTAAATGGAATCGTGCACCTTGTGGCCTTTCGTGTCCGGCTTTGTTAACTTGGTATCATGTTTTCAATATTCATCCATGTCATCGTAGTCATTCCTTTTAATGACTGAATAAGAGTGTGGCTATGCATTTCTACCCATTTACCTGTTAATGAACATGCGGGTTGTTTTTACTTTTGCCTTTTCGTGAATAGTGGTGCTATAAATATTCTCATGCAAGTATTTTTTTGAATACCTACTTTCAATTCCTTCAGATACATACCTAGGAGGAGAACTGCTGGGTCATATAGGGATGTTATGTTCAACTTTTTTAGGAACCACAAAACTGTTTTCCACAGCAGCTACACCATTTTGCACTCCTACTAATAAGGTACAAGAGTTCAAATTTCTACAAAATCTTGCTAACGCTTGTTATTTTGCTCTTTTTTTCTCTTTATTATAGCCATCCTAGTGGATGTGGAGTGGTATCTCACTGCGGTTTTGATTGCTGTTAACCTTAATGACTACTGATGTAGAGCAGTATGCTTGTTGGCCATGTGCATAAACTCTTTGATGAAATGTGTATGCCAGCTCTTTACCCATTTTATAATTAAGTTGTTTTTCTTTCTGTTGTTGAGTTGAAAGATTGTATATAATCTGGATACTAGATTCATATAATTTGCAAATATTTTCTCTAATTCTGTAAGTTGTCTTTTCACTCTCTTGATAGCGTCCTCTGATGCACAAAAATTTTTAATTTGGCTGGGCGTGGTGGCTCACACCTGTAATCCTGGCACTTCGGGAGGCCAAGGCAGGTGGATCACCTGAGATTGGGAGTTTGAGACCAGCCTGACCAACATTTCTACTAAAAATACAAAATTAGCCAGGCATGGTGGCGCATGCCTGTAATCCCAGCTATCTGGGAGGCTGAGACAGGAGAATCGCTTGAACCCAGGAGGCAGAGGTTGCATTGAGCTGAGATCGTGCTGTTGCACTGCAGCCTGGGCAACTAGAGCAAAACTCTGTCTCAAAAATAATTTAATTAGGATAAAGTCCAATTTATCAATTGTTTCTTTTATTGCTTGTGTTTTTGGTGTCATAAGGAAAAATCTATTACCAAATCTTAGGTCATTAAGATTTGCCCCTCCTAATAGTGTTTTAGTTTTAGCTCTTAAATTGGGTCTTTGATCCTCTTTCTGTTAATTTTTGCATATTGTGTTAGGTAGCAGTCAAACTTCATTTTTTTGCATGTGGATATCCAGTTGTTCCAGCACCATTTGTTAGAGAAATTTTTTTTTTCATTGACTGGCTTTCACACCCTCTTGAAAACCAAGGGGTTATATAGCCTTATTTCTGAACTCCCACTTCCATTCCATTGATCTGTATATTTATCAATACGCCAGCATCACATTGTTTTAATTATTGTAGCTTTGTATTTAAGTTCTGAAATCAGGAAGTGTAAGCTCTTCAACTTCATTCTTCTTTGTTTTTCTTCTGCAAGAACTATTCAAGGTTTTTTTGCAATTCCATATGAATTTTAGAATTAGCTCTTTCATTTTTGCAAAAAGCGTTCTTGTGAGATTGACAGGGACTGCACTGAATTCATAAGTAGCTCTGGGTACTGTTGCCATCTTAACAATGTTAAGTCTTCTAATCCCTGAACACAAGATGCCTTTCCATTTATTTATGTAATCTTTAATTCATTTCAGCAATGTTTTATAGTTTTCAGTATACCATGCTTTCTCCTCCTTGGTTAAGTTTATTCCTAAGTATTTCATAATTTTTGATATTGTAAATGGAATTATTTATTTTATTTTACTTTAATTTCATTATTACATCTCAGTGTAGATCTCTTTGAGCTTATCCTACTTAGTTTGTTGAGCTCCTTGGATTTGTATATTCACATATTTCATAAAATTTAGAAAAGTTTTGGCCATATTTCTTCATATAGTCTCTGCCCCTTTATATCACTCTTCTCCCCTCAGAATCAATAATTTCAATGTCCTGTCTTTAAATTCTCTGATTATTTCTTCTTCCTGTTTAAATCTACTGTTGAACTCCTCTAGTTATTTTTTTGTTTAAGGCCTTCTACTTTTTAATTCTAGAATTTCAATTTGGTTCCTCTTTATAATTTCTATCTCTTTACTGATATTCTCTATTTTGGGGGATATCGTTCTCCTATTTTCCTTTATTTTATTGCCAATGGTTTTCTATAGCTTTTTAAACATATTTAATAATATTCTCAATAATTGAAATGTGCTTAAATTCATTTGAAGTCTTCCTCTAGTAAGTTTAATGTCTGCTTAATTTCTGCTTACTTTTTCTTACAAGCAAGCCATTCTTTTTTGTTTTTGCATATCTTGTTATATTTTTGTTGAAAATTAGACATCTTGAATATTATAATGGGGTAAATCTGAAAATCGGACAGTTCTTCTCCTTGAGGTTTTTTGCTGTCCCTTGCTGTAGGTTGCAGTTGCTTGTTTAGTGACTTTTCTGAACTATTTTTAAAGACTACCTTCTTTATTGTGTATGATATGGTCAGCAATGTTTTGACAGAGATTTCCTTGAATGCCTGGAACACCTCCCTTGGCTGCAGAAAAAAAATAAAGGAAATACTCCCCTGGTCTTTGCAAATCAGTTCTGTATTGCAGCACTCCTCCACTTAGCCAGTCCATTCAACTCTGTCTTAGCCTTCACTTCCTGCTTGCAATGAACCCAAAGATAAGCTGGAGGTGAAACATTAGGTCTTCTCAGGTCCTTTCTGAGTCTACATGCTGTACTGGTCATACACATGGCATTCTATATTATATGCAGGAGATTTTCAAACCCCTTAATCCCCAAAGTAACTCTCAGATTATCCCCCAGGCTTTTGGCTTATCTATTGTTAGACCCAGGTGTCAGCAGTTTGTTCATTGACTTTTCAATGTTGGTAAGAAACACTCTCTGCTGTCCACTTTTCTGTGCTGAGGGAGTTCCAAGTTAGGCAAAACAATGGCCCAGTGTTACTCCTTAAGGGACACCCCAAGCAAGTCAAAACAGACAAACATGATTCCTTGGGAATCAGATCCACCCTCCCCCAGAGCCTGGGATCCACACTGACGCCTGGACCACCATATTCAAGACCAGCACCACACAGGGTGAGGATGAGGCAGTGCTAACTTCAAATGCCACAAGGCTCTCCCACCATCTTTAAGTCACCTTTTTCTTGATAAAACATTTGTTTGGTTGCTGTAAACCTTTGACTACTTTCCAGAGTTCTGACAAGGTTATCTCAATAATTCTCTCTCTCTCTCTCTCTGTTTTTCATGTTTTTGTAGAGGGACAGCCCTTGGGGCTCCCTGCTCCCTGACTTTTGCTGACCCTTACCCTCATCTTTCACCTCAACCACAAACTGCTTTTCAAAACTTCTGTACTAGTGATACTGAAAGGAAGCAGGTAAAGTTGTCCTTTCTGTTACCTTCTCTATGCAGGAGCGCATTAACTCATTCTCTCCTCACCCAGCTTGATGGGCAAGGGCTCTTGTTTCTCCCATTTTGCAGACTATGAGTTTGAGGCTTACCAGGGTCATTGTGGCTCAAAGCTGCAGAGCAGCAGAGAGAGGATTTAAAGTCCAGCCAGCCATCTGGCCCTAGATCCTATTCCTCAAACCAATGCACCACAGTTCTACAAGGCCAAAGTCTAGGAGCTGCTGTGGGATTATATTCTCCCCCACCTTCTTCCTTCTTTCACCCTGAGGTCCCCCCTTTTGAAGGCTAAACACACAAGCCCACCCTGGGGGTGGGGCTGAGGGAAGGCTCTGCAATTTTGATCGGGTCACAGTGGACAAGGTCTTCTGCCCTAGTACAAGAACATGGGGACACAGGGAGTTGGTGTGCTGTTGCCCCAAACATGGAACATTTCTAAAAGTTGACATGTCAATTCTGTGCAATTTTTCTTTCATTTGTTATGAAAACATTCTGTTTCTCTTAAGGAAGCAGACAGTTGGTGTTTATCTTCTATCACTTACCACAAGTGTGATTTGAAAAACAAACCGATTTTCCAGCTGCTCAGTGATTAAAATGTTTGACAATTTATGTCTTCATGTTTGATTTGTGGCCCAGAAGGTGAGAAGTACAATAAATATGTCCTTCCATGTCCCTGAGATGAACTGGCATCCTCCACGTCCTCAGCACACTCTGAAAATCCTTTGTAAAAAATGCCTCTTGGAGTAATTTAAGATGGAGCTGAAAAATGGCCCTTTAATTGAGTTGAGTTGCAGCACTTCTGAAGCCACTTAAACCGTAGTACCAAATTAGGAAGGAAACATTTCTAGAATGAGTTGTGTTCTGTTCCAAAATAGTTCCTTATTGAGGTCCCAAGGCATGATTTGCATATGATGAGCAGTCAGAAATTGTAGTGTGGAAAGGAAGCATTTGGATAGACCTTGAGGATATGTGGAAGCCCTTCGTGGTTCTGATTCTTTTTCTCTTTGATATTTGTGTTGTTTCAGAATTACAGCACATCATGAGGTAAGAGAAAATGTGATTGATGGGTGGGAGGGTAAGCTGATGCTTTAAGCCCTTCTCACCTAACTAACTGCAGGTAGACAGCACATGGTGCAGAAACAGGTCCCTGAAAATGGGCAGGGAGGAATCCTTCTGTAAGATGAATAGCCCTTAACTGCAGCATTCAAGCTTGTTGTTTGAAGGCAATGTCTGATTAAGTCCTTTTATTGCTCATTTATGGAACAAACAGTTCACCTAATTAGTAAAAGCCCTATTTCTAAATGCATAGTTCCTTCTGATGGGAGCAACCAAGCTGCCTTGCCACTAGGCTTAGCGACGCTGGGCGGTCACTGGGAGCTGACCGTCTGCTTCAGGGCCCCGACTCTGGAGTTCCATTCCAGCCAATGGCCAGACCACAAAGGCAGGAGGGGACATAATTCCTTAGAATAAATCAAGAAGTAAGAAGAAAGGGAGTTTAGGGGAAGACGTCAGCCGCACAGGGCAGTGTCCAGGAGGTTTAGCAAAGACACTGTAGGGATAGTTTGAGGAATCAGAGGACACAGCACAAGTGTAGAAATCTTGCACAGCTTTGATCCCCTGGCCAGAATTGCAACACGCCCGAGGCCACCATATGAGATTCCAGAGATGCTCAGGGGAGTGACGCCTTCCAGTAACCTCCCAGGGACGTGGTGGGGAGGTCACTGTGAATGCAGAAGGCCAGTGAGTGGAGCATCACAGGAGTGCTGTGGATCAGGCACTGGTGGGTCATACAACCCTTCAGACACTGGCACCTGCAGGCTCTGCAGCCCACAGGGTGGCCAGTGCCTGGCAGTCACCATTCTGAGCTAACTGGCACCATCACTGCCCCCTCCTCCTGCTGCCACTGGCCAGCAGGTCCAGAGAGCAGATGTTCAAAGAGCAAGCCTGTGCCTTGGAGTTACCCTCCCTGCTACCACTCACTCACACTCCTATGGGCTTACAGCAAACACGTGGGCACTCTTAACCTCAGCTCACCGCAAAGCCTTGGCATCCCCGAGGCCCAGAGCTCCGACCTCTGCCAAGGTCACCTGTGGCCCAGGGCATGGTGAGAGACTTTCTTTGGGGCTTTTTCCTCCTTCTGGACGCCATGTCCCTGAGCTGATTCACACGGGAGATTCAGACATTGCTAAATCAGACTTTGACCTAGTGCTGTTCCCTGAAGTTGCCCAGGTCTGAGGAGCAAACAAATGCAAAGGAAAATACAAAGCAGATAAAGCCATGAGGTAGAGACCGAGGACACACCCTCCACACCCAGCAGCGTGGAGGGGCTGCCCAAGCCCACTGAGGGGCGTCGGTTGCCATCAATAATAACTTCACGTGCTGTCCGTGCTCTCACCTTGGTCTCATCCCAGAAAGTAACTTCAGTAATATGTGAAATCTGATATCCCACTATATTGCAATAGAGGAAAAAAATATTCCCTTCAGCCCCCTTCCCCATTATAAAGACTTTATGCCCAAATCGGTTTAAATTTACTTTTTAATTATGTACATAGCTTTCTTATGTGAAGCTTCTGACTAGAAATATGTATCTCATTTTATTTTATGTTATTCCATTGACCCAAACACAAAGTCATTTTTCTTGAATACTGAATGCTCATGTACCTTTTTAATTAAAGCTTAAAAAGCTCTTAATTAAAGTCATAAATCACGGGCAGCAATTTCTACCTAAATCGTCTTGCAAGCCTTCCTGGTTTTCCTTCTGCTTCACGGTGACCTGCGAGGCAGCTGCGGGGTGAGGATGACTTTCAGACTTAATCTGTGGTAAGCAGCTTGGGCGTGGGGGAGCGGGCGGGCAGTCCTGTCATGGCATCTCTGTCACCAGCCAGGTGCCTGTGGTGGCCAGCAGGGCCAGGAGGTCTTCGTGAGCGGGCAGGTGGTCCTATTGTGGCATCTCTGTCACCAGCCAGGTGGCTGTGGTGGCCAGGAGGGCCAGGCAGTCTTCATGAGCTGGTGGCGATCCTATTGTGGCATCTCTGTCACCAGCCAGGTACCCATGGTGGCCAGCAAGGCCAGGCGGTCTTCATGGGAGCATTATTCACAGACCCTCGTCCCATCTCATGCCTCTCCTGCCTTCCTCTACTGTGGTGATGAGGACAAGGCTCACCTGTGCACTCATTTCCAGGATGGCAGGCAGCTTTCCAGAAGCTTTTGTGTGCCAAGAATTGGCCATGTCTTCTTTTGAAAAGTGTCTGTTCATGTCCTTTGCCCATTTCTCAGTGGGGCTGTTTGGTGTTTGCTTATAAATTTGTTTAAGCTCTTTATAGTGCTAGATATTAGACCTTTATCGGATGCATATACTTTGCAGATATTTTCTCCCATTCTATGCCATTATCCTTAGCAAACTAATGCTGCAACAGAAAACCAAATACTGCATGTTCTCACTTAGAAGTGGGGGCTAAATGATGAGAACACATGGACACAGGAAGGGGAATGACACACACTGGGGCCTACTTGAGGGTGGAGGGTGGAAGGAGGAAGGGGATCAGAAAAAAATAACCATTGCATACTAAGTTTAGTACCCAGGCAATGAAATAATCTGTACATCAAACCCCCGTGACCCGAGTTTATCTACATAACAAACCTGAGCATGTACCCTGAACCTAAAATAAAAGTATAAAAGTTAAAAAAAAAATAAAAAAAGAATTGGCCATATATTGATATTTTCAAAAATTAACAAGTGGCTCTTGCAAATACCTCATCAGGGTACAATTGGCACTTGATAAATTGCCCGTACTGCACACACTGCACAATTTGATACGTTTTGAAATCTGCGTACACGATGGCACCATTACCACAGTCAAGGTAAGGAACAGATCCAGTCCTTCCTCAAAAGAAGTTTCTTTTTAAATCCCTCCTGCCTTCCCCAAGGCCTCTCCCTCCATCCCAGGAAATTCCCCTTCTGCTTTCTGTCACTATAAACCAATTTGCATTTGATAAAAGTTTTTACAAATTGAACCATACAGTATGCACTGTTTTTCAACTGGCTTCTTCTACCCAAACTATTTTAGAGTTTCCTCCATGTTGTCACATTACCAATAATACATCATTCTTTACCTATCTCTGGGTAATATTCCCTTGAATGCATATGCTCGTTGTTTTTCTCTCACCTGCTGATGAACTTGGAGTTGCTTCCATTTGGGGGATATTCCTAATAAAACTTATGTGAAAGTAAGTTCATATACAAGTTTTTATATGGACACATGCTTTCTTTTCTCTTGAGTAAAATACCTAGCAGTTGAGTGGCGGGATCATATAGTAGGTTTATCTTTAACTTTTTAAGAAACTGCCAAAATGTTTTCCAAAGTTATATTAGTTTATATTCCCACTAGCATGTTAATCATATATGGGAGTTTCAGTTCCTCCCCATTCCCACCGAGAGCTGGTATGGTCAGTCTTTTGCTTTTAGACATTCCAGTGGGTTTATGGTGGGATATCATGGTGATTCTAATTTGCATTTCTCCATGAGTAATGATGTTAAGCATCTTCTCAGTGCCTATTTCCATCTGCTTGTCTTCTTTAGTGAAGCATCCAAATCTCTTACCCATTGTTTTATTGGACTGTTTATTTTCTTATTTTTGGGTTTTCAGAGTTTTTTCTAAGTCCAGAATACAAGTCCTATGTCAGAAATATAACTTGCAAATACTTCCTCCCAGTCTATGGCTTATTATTTTGTTGTCTTAATGATGTCCTTCAAAAAGTAGATATTCTTACTTTTGGTAAAGCCCAATGTATCATTTTTCTTCTTTTACGGATCATATTTTTGATGGCATATGTAAGAAATATTTGCCCAGCCCAAGGACACAAAAATTATCTCTTATATTTTCTTCCTTTTCAGTTTTCCCTTTAGGTCTATGACTCATTTTAAGTTAAATTTTGTGCATATTAAGTTTTTCTTTGTAGTTGTATCCATTTTTGCTCTACGCATTTTGGAACTCTGTTATTAAGTGCATATGCATTTAGAATTGTTATGTCCCCTGGAGGAATTAGTCCTTTATCATTATGAAATAAATTCCTTTATGCAAAAATATTCTTTGCTCTGAAATTTACTCTGATATTACTACAATCAGAATTACTCCAACTCTATTTTTATTAGTGTTATTATAGTATATCTGTTTCCACTTTTTACTTTTAACCTATCTGTGTCTTTATATTTAAAGTGTGTTTCTTATAGGCAGCATATACCATAGTTTCCCCCATCCACAGTTTTACTTTCTTTGGTGTTAGTTACCCACATTCTACTGCCATCCAAAAGTATTAAATGGAAAATTCCAGAAATAAATAACCCATAAGTTTTAAATTTTATGTCATTCCAAGTAACATGATGAAATCTCATGCTACCCCCTTGAATTTAAGATTTACCATCTATTTCCTGGAATATCTCTGAAGTGGCTAAGTGCAGCCAGAGAAAAAGAAGATACATAAACACCAGGGAACAAATGGAAGAATCACAGCAGATTTCTCACTGGATACAGGGCATGCTAAGACCACGGAGCAAGATTGTTAAAGCACTGAAAAAAAGAAAAACTCATCAACCCAGAATTCTTTACTAACAAAAATATCATTCAAAGACTTTGTCAGGTATACAAAAGCTGCAGGATCATCACCACTATCAAAGCCATGTACATATGCACCATGGAATACTATGCACCTATCAAAAATAACAAAATTATGTCCTTTGCAGCAACATGAATGGAGCTGGAGGCCATTATCTTAAGCGATCTAATATAAGAACAGAAAACCAAATACCACATGTTCTTACTTATACGTGGGAGCTAAACATTGAATACACATAGATGTGAAGATGGGAACAGCAGACACTGGGGCTACCAGACAGCAGAGGGAGGGAGCGAGGCATGGGCTGAAAATCTACCTGCTGCATGCCGTGCTCACCACCTAGGTATGTGTCTACATCTATTCTTAATGTATTTTCTTAGGATTTTATGGGCTCTAAATGTGGAATTTATAAATTAACCTCGTGAGAAGACAGCTCAGCCTTATTTGAATATTCCATTCTATACATTTGTATCATGAGCTGGACTTCCTACTTTTGAAATAATTAATGGAAGGCACATTTTTATAATGAATCCATGACAAGTTAGAATTACACAAAGCATGAATCAGTTATGTATTTTTTATTTAAGTATCACAAAATGTTAATCCTGAATATCTCTTGCCTGTATATTGTAATTTTTTAATTGCAAAATAATTTATACACACATACACACATATATAATTTAATTTTAATTTAATTTAATTTTTTAATTTTGGATTCTGGGGTACATGTGCTGGGTTGTTACATGGCATGTTGTATAATGCTGAGGTTTTGGATAGGGATGGTCCCAACACCCAGCTGGAGGCAGAGAGCTAGTAAGTGATGGACCCAGAATTCCGGAGCTAGAAAATCTAGCTCCAGAATCCACCATTCTGTGCCCCTTTTCTGCCATGATTACTAGTGTGAACGCTCAGCCTCAGTGCCCTTGTTTGTGAAGTGGTCATAAGATACCAACCTTAGGGCTGTCCTAATGAGCACTGAGTGACAGAATGAGAGCAATGCCTCTGACTCACTGACTGGCCACAGAATGAGAGCAGTGCCTCTGACTCACTGACTGGCCACAGAATGAGAGCAGGTGCCTCTGACTCACTGACTGGCCACAGAATGAGAGCAGGTGCCTCTGACTCACTGACTGGCCACAGAATGAGAGCAGGTGCCTCTGACTCACTGACTGGCCACAGAATGAGAGCAGTGCCTCTGACTCACTGACTGGCCACAGAATGTGAGCAGTGCCTCTGACTCACTGACTGACCACAGAATGAGAGCAGTGCCTCTGACTCACTGACTGGCCACAGAATGAGAGCAGTGCCTCTGACGCACTGACTGGCCACAGAATGAGAGCAGGTGCCTCTGACTCACTGACTGGCCACAGAATGACAGCAGGTGCCTCTGACTCACTGACTGGCCACAGAATGAGAGCAGGTGCCTCTGACTCACTGACTGGCCACAGAATGACAGCAGGTGCCTCTGACTCACTGACTGGCCACAGAATGACAGCAGGTGCCTCTGACTCACTTACTGGCCACAGAATGAGAACAATGCCTCTGACTCACTGACTGGCCCGTTGTCACTGCTCCGAGGGTGGGAGCTGCTGCTGTTCATGGAATAATTGTCCCAATCCTTTCTGGAGGGCTGGGGCATGGAGACAATGCCAAGGTTTTAAGCAGCAGGAAAAAGACCTGAACTGAAGTGGTGACTGTGGCTGAAGACAGGAAGCTGGTTTGAGAGGCACTGCAGAGGGAGCTGGAAATGGACTGGAGAGGAAGATGAAGGAGAGGCAGGAGTTGGTGGCCAACCCAGGACTTCCTACCCAACGACTGGATCAACAGGGATATAAGATCCACGGTGGAGAGTACTGGAAGGGAAATGAGATTAGTCCAATTTGTCTGAGGGAAATGAAAAGTCTATGTCCAACAGAGTGAATTTATGTTGAGGATGTGACCTCGGAGTGGGCAGCTGGAAACATGGCCCCAGAAGTCAGGGGTCTGCCTGGAGCCAGCACTCCCCTTCCTTGAGCTGTGCAAGGGGTGAACTCTCTCATGGCTTGGGGGCAGTTCTCCCCGACCAGGGTGGTTCCTGGAGCTTTCCACTCCCCAGTTCCCCCGGGTGCATGTGCCCTCACTCTGGAAGGGCCTGATGCACCAGAGAGGAAATGGTCAGGACAGCGTCCTGGGGGTCAGCTCCCAAGAGCTCATCCTCAGCAGACGTTTGTGGATGTCTTCCAAGAGTTCGCTGTGAGGACGCTCACCACAGTGTCATCTGCAACCTCGAATCAAAACACTGGAAATACCCCAGGTGTCCAACAGCGGCCAATGAACTAATTGATTAACTAATAGACCCGGGGCAGGGGACTCCAAGCAGTCACTAAACACTGGGTTGTGGGAGAATATTTGATGTCTGTGCGGTGTTTGCAATGTATTATTGAGAGGAAAGGGTTAAAAAAATATGTACAATGAGAGCCTCTTCTGATGCATGTACACAAGTCACAGAAAGGCACGCAGCAGGTGGACCTGGATCCCCACATCACAGGGGCGCTGTCTCATTAATGTGGCTTAGCTAATTTCTAAGTTTAATATAATTGATGAGTCCTTCATTAGTGAGGAAAGGAGTGAAAAAAAAGTATTTTTAATTGATCATTTAGGAAAATGATGGAGGGGTCATGGCCACACTCCAGAAAGGTCAGTCAAGGGGGCAGGGTAGGAAGAAGCTGTGGGCTCAGCCGCTGACCATGGTACTTAGGGAGGGAGAAACAGAGTCAAAGGTCAAGAAGGCCATGCCGTGGAGCAGTGTGCTAGTGAAAATGATGGGAAAATTTGCATTTATCAGCACCGATGCCCCTGTGGTGAGGTTCGTGTTCCATAATTCCTGACAAACATCTGCTGGGAACTCTCTTGGCAGCCTTCTCCTTTTCGAGGCTGGGTTGGTGGTGTCCTGCTTTTCACAGCCAGCCATCTGCCAGCAGGGCAGCAGCTGCTGAGCCTGGAATAGACGTCCGGTGGTCACAGAGGAGGAAACGGTGGCACTGCCGCCACGCCAGTGTCCTCCCTCCTCTCCCCTGTGAACAGATACGGGTTTAGGTCTCCCACCACCTGCTCTCTCGAGGCCTACCCGCCGTGATCCCCTCCAGGGCCAGCTTGGGAAAGGCCACATCCTCAGCGGCCATCCACAGCCTCTCTCCTGAGCCATCTCCAGAAACCACACAGAAGCAGCTGGAGGTCCTTATGCTCAGGGAAATAAGCCAGGCATAGGAAGAGAACACCACAGGATCTCTTGCCTCTGTGGGAGCTGAGACAGTAGATTGCTTGGAGGGATAGCAGATCCAATGGCAGCCAGAGGCCGGGATAGGGAGGGCAGGGGCTAGGAAGGAGAAAAAGGAACATGCACGCAGTTGTTACCACTGAACTGTCACCTAAACATGGTAAAGAGCATAGATTACATATGCAGATTCTGCCCTAACAAGGACAAAAACTATAAATGGGGTGAAAAGGCACTGACCACGGGCCCACCTGGAATCTCTGCCCTTCCTCAAGTCAGACCCAAAGGGACTTTTGGAAATCTGAGTCTCACAGGCATGAGCTGCTCTGCAGGGTACAGCATCCCTCAGGCCTCCCCTCCTCTACAGCTCAGTGCTGTGGAGTGAACCCAACCCAGCCACAGGAAACTCCCATTCTAGCCTCACTCACCCCACAGGACAGCCACATCCCAGCCTCACTCACCCCACAGGACACCCCTATCCCAGCCCCGCTCACCCACCACAGTGCCCCTGTCCTGGTCTCCAGTCAGTGGAGCACCTAAAGGGTTGCACAGCGTGGTCATCACTGGGGAAACGCGTCTGAATTGGGTCATTCTGCTTGAATCTGGTGGGTGTGGTGTCCTCCTTGGGTTTGGTCACCAGCCTCAGGCATTTCTTTGGAGTGAGAGGGATGTTCACTGCATTGTTCTTTCTGGACACTGACGGAGACTGTGATATCACCTGAAAGCTGACTGTCAGTTCTGTGTCACCGCCCTGCAGTTTGCTGCAAGCTGGTCCCGCCTCTCCCCTTCTCACCCTATCTACCCAACCATGCTGGAAACCTGTAACATGCTGCCCAGGCATACAGAGACGCTTCCTCAGAAATGTTTGCAGAGCTGGCACCTGGCTTAACTTTTTCTGGCTCCATGAGCTGGGGATAAATGAGTGTCCTGTGGACAAGACCAAGTGGTGGGCATGTTGCAGGTGTACCGGTAGGCAGACACCTCCAGAGCGGGCAGTGGCCGGTGAGGACAGAGGCTGGAATGTGGAGGAGAGGAGCCCCTCCTAAGGATTGAGGGCCTACGGTTCTCTTGGAACCTCATCCCAGCACACGGAACCTCATGGTTTCAGGGCCCAAGCAGAATGGAAGTCGCCCTCCCAAGGGGAGAGTGTGGCTGTGATGGGGTGACCTGAATGTGTTTGCTGTGACCCTCCCAGAATGTGCGATGCTCCCTTCGGTGGCACAGGCTTTTGGCAAATTTTGGGAATTTGTCACCACCACACTGGATCTACAAGAAATGTTCAAAAAAGTATTAAACATGCAAGCAAAACAAACACCAGCCTATCCACCCAGCTCTGCCAGGCCTGTGTGAGCAGCAGGAGCCACCAAGCAAGTGGTTTGGAGAAACCTCCATTCTTCTAACACAGTGGCCATGACCACACAAAGCTGGGGCTCGCAGGCAGATCCTGTCCCTTTGTCCTCAGAATGCCAGATGATCACAGTCAAGTTCCACACACCCAGCACCTCCACCACCGGCCAGGCCAACAGCCCAGGGCCAATGCCCAGCTGCCAAAATGAAAAGATTGTGGACCTTCTGCTTGGTAAATCCCCTTACAGCAGTAGCACATTGTCAGCCCAGCATTGGCAGTCGAATTGGCAGTGAGAAATACCTTCAAACCCACATTTTGTGAGTTCCTCCAGGGCCAGTGTAGGGTAGAATTTGCGAAAGGACAGGATGGTGGCCCAAGGTCCAGCAGACCCTGAGCTCTCAGCTTATGCTTCATGCTAAGAAAATAAAGTCAACCGAAGTTTCAACCAAAGGTCCCTGTGGAACTTGGCCTCAGAGGAAAGCCAGGAAGCATAATTCTACATTTCTGTGCCCTCAGACCATGGAGCCCAACTTTAGCATTGCTGGGTGGAAGCTGGAGGGTGACAGAGGGAGAAGGGAACATGGCTGACTATGGAGGATGACAGGGGAAAAGGAATGTGGCCTGACCACACACACAGCACACTGCCACTACAACCTACAACTAACATTTAGAAACCCACTGCACAAAGGCTGTCTATAACCAAGGAATCCATTCAGAGCCTAAGCACCCTAAAAGCATATAGAACCAAAACTAAAGGGCCCTATCCAACAGGGACAACAGTCACACCCTTGGAGAGGGGATCCCATTCAAACAAAAGTAAGTTCAACAATAAGAGGTAACAGCTTCCACTGATGAGAAGGAACCTGCACAAGAGGTAGGCATCCAGATTCAAGAAACTCAGCGAATTCCTGAAAGATACTGTACAAGACCATCCCCAAAGCATTTAGTCCTCAGACCATCCAAGGTCAATGCAAAAGAAAAAATCTTAAAGGCAGCTGGAGAAAAGGGACAAATTACACATAGAGGAAAATCTACCAGACTAATAGTGGACTTCTCAGCAGAAACCTTACAAGCCAGAAGAGATTAGGGTCCCATTTTTAGCCTTCTTAAAGAAAAAAAAAAATCCAGCCAAGAGTTTTGTATCCTGGCAAACCAAGCTTCATAAACAAAAGAGAAACGAAATACTTCCCAGACAAGCAAACACTAAGGGAATTTGTCACCACCACACTGTATCTACAAGAAATGTTCAAAAAAGTATTAAACATGCAAACAAAACAAAAGAGTAATACTGCTACCATAAAAGCACATATAAGTACAAAGCTCACAGACTCCATAAAGCAATGACCCAATTGAAACTACAAAGCAACTAGCTAACAACACTATGACAGGAATAAAACTTTACACATCAATATGAACCTTGAATGTAAATGGCCTAAATGAGTGGCAAATTGGATTTTAAAAAATAAGACCAACTTCCTGGTGCCCTCAAGAGACCCATGTCACATGTAGTGACACCCAGGGGATTGAAGTAAGGGTATGGAGAAAAATCTACCATGCGAATGGAAAACAGAAAGAACAGAGGTTGCTATTCTTATATCAGATAAAACAGACTTTAAAACAATAACAGTAAAAAAAAAAAAAAAAAAAGACAAAGAAGATAATAAAGGGATAAAGGGTTATCTATCCTACTTGTCTAGTCACCCAACATCAGAGCGGCCAGTTTTATAAAACAAATACTAGAACTAAGAACAGACATAGACAGTATTACAATGATAGTGGAGGACTTCAACACCCCGCTGACAGCAATACACACATCATCAAGGCAGAAAACTAGCAAAGAAACTCTGGGCTTAAACTAGATGTATGACCAATTGGACCTAATAGACATCTATAGAATACTCTATCCAACAACCACAGAATATACATTTTTCCCTTCTTTGCATGGAACATTCTCTACAGTTGACCACATGCTTGGTCATAAAGCAAGTCTAAATGAATTCCAAAAAATTGAAATCACATCAAGCATTTTCTCAGACCACAGTGGAGCAAAATTAGAAATCAATACCAAGAGGAATTCTCAAAACCACACAAGTACATGGAAACTAAACAATTTACTCCTGAATGACTTTTGGGTACACAGTGAAATTAAGAAATAAATAAATAAATAACTGTGAAACAAACGAAAATAAAGACACAACATGCAAAAAGCTCTGGGATACAGCAAAAGCATAAGCTCTGTCAGGAGTCAAATACTAATATATGCTGAGGTCACCCCAGGAGCAGAGTTCCCTAGGCTCATTTCTAGAAAGCTTGTCACTTTCTGTGAGCGTCCCAGCATTTCCTGTTCACGGCAGATGGAGAGCCTCACTCTCTATGTGTTAAGCCTGAGCAAACACACACGCCAGAGTTCCATATTTACCCAAAGCCAGACCTGCACCACTTGGCTCCACACCACTGCTCAGGATGTGCTCAGGTCAAATCAGAACATGCAGAAATGTTGGTTTTCAAAGAAAACTATTAGCAGTTCAAGCATAAAGCTCCCTGCCTTGAGTGCAGTAAAAAGAAAGGTGCCAGAAGTCCCCAGGGGCTCCCACAAGACCCTCAGGAGCCATTTCCTTGTGGGAATGCAGCCCTGTTCATGTTCGCTGCTGCTGAAATCATCCAAATCTACTTCTGGATATGGTGAATCTGCATATTTTTATAAATTTCTTCGAAAGGCCTGCATCTGTATACATGGGCCACAAAGGCTTATATCCTTATACAGACTAGAGTGGTAAATTTCTAGAAATGTCCCCAAGGAGGAAAGAAATGTGCCCTCAAAAATAGTATAAACAAAAGCATGGAATTTGCAAAAATAATGGAAATGTGCACTTTTATTTTTCTCACTATCATGTATTAATAACAAAAATTATGTATGGTGTACGATATTTAAGAAAGCAGCAGCCACAGACCTGCCACGTGGACCAGCACATGCGAGATGTTTGCAGACGTGACCGGAAGTGTGCTGCTGTTTGGCCACAAGTCTCAGCTCCTTCCCCCCCACACTCACAGTCTCACTGGACAAGGGGAGCAAGACACCTGTTTCTAGACTATACCAGAGCTGTACTACCAATGCCAAGATCCTGCTGCTTCTCCCCCTGTAGGACCAGCAGCCAGGAACACAGCCTCTCATCTTAAGATCAAAAGTTACTGAGAAGAAACCAACAAGCAAAGAAAGAAGAGTTGCCACCATCCCTCAGTGGAAGTAATTCACCTTAACTCTTGCATTTTATAGATTCAGTCAATGTTTGCTGATTGAGCCATTTTAGAATTGGAAAGGGCTAATATCATAGGTGAATTTCACATAAAAATCTGTCAACTGGATAATTTTTGAGAACTGTATTCAGGGAGTAGAGGCTGGGTGGCAATACATGAATAGCCTTTGATTTAATTCAATGAACATTTATCAGATACTTCCATGTGCTATGTTATGGGGAAGTAAAATAAGCAAGGCCACTACCCTATCTAGAGAGTATTCTAGAAAGTGCCTCCCTGATGGAGGTTTAAGTTTTAATATTATGATTTCAGAGATATTTGCATAGCTAAAGGAGAGTTCATGATTTCTCCCCAAAGAATGTGTTTTTTTTTAAAAAATAAGTGTACACAAATTACACATTTATAAGAAAGCATAACAGAGCAAACAAAAATATTACATAATTCTACTGCCACTTTAGAAATAGAAACACTCTTTTTCTATTGTTTGTCATTCTATAATTATATGCAGGCACAAATATGAAGAGAATCATTTCAATCCACACATAGCAGCTCTTCTTACAAATACAGGATCACACATGTAAACTGTTTTGTAATTTCCTGGATTGGCCAGCCACTGCTACAATAATGCTGCACAGTGAACAGTCTCAAAACATCACTGGCTTCCAATGATGGTTTCATTCTAGTGTGCGTGGCTCCGCAGGCCCATGTGCTTCAGCCTGACCCAGGTTGGGCCCTGCTGGGCAGCTCTACTCACAGCCAGGTTTGTGTTTGTTCTGCAGGTTTCTGGGGCCCACATTAGCTGGGCATTCTCATCTCCTGGAAGGCCACCAGCACAAGAGCCAGGCCATGCCACACCAGCACGTTGAAGGCCTCTTCTTGAGTCACACTTGCTTACACTCCATCAGACAAAGCAAGAAGCATGACCAAGCCCAGCACCCATGGGTGGGGACATGAGCTCACTGACTCCAGCACCCTGCAAGGCCACATGAAAGAGGGAGTGAAATGACCACCCACTCTACACGCCCATGGGTGGGGCCATGAGCTCACTCATTCCAACATATTTCAAGGCCACATGACAGAAGGAGGGAGTGAAATGACCATCCACTCTTGATATGGGTTGGCTGTGTCCCCGCACAAATCTCATCTTGAATTCCCACATGTTGTGGGCGGGACCTGGTGGGAAATAATTAAATCACGGGGGCAGGTCTTTCCCAGGCTGTTCTTGTGATAATGAATAAGTCTCATGAGATCTGATGGTTTTAGAAAGAGGAGTTTCCCTGCACAAGCTCTCTCTTTGCCTGCTGCCATCCACGTAAGATGTGACTTGCTCCTCCTTGCCTTCTGCCACGATTGTGAGGCCTCCCCAGCCATGTGGAACTGTAAGTCCAATAAACCTCTTTACTTTGTAATTTGCCCAGTCTCAGGTATGTCTTTACCAGCAGCATGAAAACTGACTAATATAACTCTATACACCCGTGGGTGGGGATGTGAGCTCACTGGTTCCAACACACTGTGAGGCCACATGGCAGAAGGAGAGAATGAAATGATCATCCACTCTATACACCCGTGGGTGGGGACATGAGCTCACTGGTTCCAACACACTGTGAGGCTGCATGGCAGAAGGAGGGAATGGAATGATCACCCACTCTATACACCCAGGGGTGGGGACATGAGCTGACTGGCTCCAGCACACTGCGAGGCCACATGCCTCCTCTTCAGATTTGACAATGTGGACACTATCTTTTATTGCCAATGAAAATGTAGCTGGTTGTCTTTCATAGTATCCCGTGTTACTGATATTTAATTAGTTTTCAAAGTATCCCGTGTTACTG
Source organism: Nomascus leucogenys (assembly GCF_006542625.1). NCBI lineage: Eukaryota > Metazoa > Chordata > Mammalia > Primates > Hylobatidae > Nomascus > Nomascus leucogenys. Next base: position 1,946,642 of record NC_044383.1, on the reverse strand, counting down.
ATATTTAATTAGTTTTCAGGCTTTGCAAACATGGTAAACTATACTGGGTTGAATGTTCTTGTACAAGGTGCATCCATGTGACATGGCAGAAGGTCCTGCAGCAGCTTCCTCTGGCAGGGCATGCTGTGAACACCCACTGCCCAGTCCCCTGAGCCATCTGAGGTCTGCCCAGTTGGACAGTGCTGATCTTCACATTGGTTGGTAATTCTCTGCCACTCCCCAGATGAGCAACTCTGCTTCCTTAATGGAAGAAAACCACCTCCACTCCCCCTCACTTGGAGAATTTCTATAAAGATCAAAGGGAGCAGAGGGTGTGAAATTCTTTGAAGATGGGAACTGCTACAAGGAGAACCTGGGTTAGACGATTATCCAGCCTGCCTCAGTCACCTGCAGTCCTGAGCGTTATTCATTACCACCCATGTGAGTTCAGCTCCAGGACATGAAGAGCGAGGGTGAGGAGAAGAATCTAAAAGTGACCTGAACTGAGCCTGAATGCTTTGCTCCAACCCCATAGTCAGTATCGACTTTCTATTTCCCAACCTCAAACTAAATACCTTTCAGTGTCCAAGTCTGCTTATAAAAAACCAGGAGGGGCTGGTGACACCTGTGCCCCGTCTCCACTCAGGCGTTTTTAGGATGAATGAAATTTGTTTAGGAACTGTATCTTGTTCTTAAGTGAAAGTACATGAAATGTAGAAGATGCATTAATTTTTACAAAATAGAAAGAAATGCAAAATATAAAAATGTTTTCAAACATTTTAAGCTGAGCATAGCCATACAGCCCAACATCTCCCGTGAGTGGAGTTTTGTGTGTATGCTGAAGGTCTACACCTCACCCCTGGTGTTTAGATGCAGGCTTCAGGCTGGAGATCAGCAGGACTCATTTTCAGGACCCTGCTGATCAAAACGGGATGTAGCAAAGAAACCAGCCAACACCAGCTGGGACCAGGAATTATAATACATTTGCCTAAGACACTCCCCCCAGTGCCATGACAGTTTGCAAATGCCATGCCAATGCCCTGGAACCTACCTCACGTGGTTCTGGGAACTCCCCACCCCTTTTCTAGAAAGTTCATGAATAAACCACCCCTTATTTAGCATATAATTAGGAGTAGGTATAACCGTAGCCAGCCGGGAACCCATGCGTGCCACCCTGCCTGTGGGTAACCCTGATGTGTCTGTGCAGCAGCCATTTTCTTGTTCTCTTTTGCTCTAATAAACTTGCTTTGCTTTCACTTTACTCTGTTGACTTGCTCTTGAGTTCTTTCCTGCAGGAAGTCAAGAATCCTCCCGGGCTCAGCCCCAGTTCAGGGTGTGCCTGTATCAGGCTTCCTTGCCTGGACAAAGGAAGACGGGCCCTGGGCCCATGGGAGGAGGTCCGACCCATTCTGTGGTCTTTAGCCAGCCAAGGGCTTTCCCCTGGACTGTGGTGGGAAGCCCCTCCAGTTTGTAATAGGGCAGGAATCTCACTCCCTCTTCACATCAACCATTGTCTCTGTTCCATTTCATGGCAGGCATTTCATACTATATTTAGCTATCATCACAACTCCACTTGTAAGTTTGTTTGAAAAAAAAATCAAAGAACATTCATTATGCATGAGATTAGAAAGATTCAGCACACTCCTAAAAATCAATAAAATGCACCTCTTCTTTCCAGCTTATAAATTATGGCAGCACTTCAATCTTTGCAGAGAACATCAGGAGCCCACATTTGAGTGGAAGAGGGATTGAATTCCTTGCTTTTCCAGGAGTCTAAAGGTGGCTGGTGCCTCTGTGGCCCGGCAGCAGCCAGGATGTTACAAATGGTGGCTTCACACAGTGGCCCCAGGCTGCCTTTGGCAGGACTTTGCTGAGGCAAACAGCAAGGATGGTCAGGAAGCTCTTCTCCCATATCTCCCTACCCCGTGAAAAGAGAACTGTTCACTGCAGCTCAGCTCATTTTACATTCCGCCCCTTCCTACCCACCAGCACAGCCCTGCCTTCAGGACACTGCTTCCAGGTGGGTTTCCCCTTGAGCCATTTGGTATTTCCTTGTTGCTAATGAGATAAAATAATGAACTGTGCTCCCAGCATCTGTCATTCAGTTGTCCAGTGCTCAAAACCATTTTACCACAACACTGATGTGATTGAGACCGCAGAGGTGAGTGCGTGAAGACCTCTGTAACACACCCAGCTCTCAGAGGAACACTTTCCTCAACCCGCCTGGCAGGTGGGCTGGGGTCCCTGGAGGGCTTCCAGGGGTCGGCCAGAGAAGATGCCACTGTGCCTCCCACCTCTGTGCTTCTTCCAGCAGGAGCCCCCAGATTTTGTGGACTGTTGCTGGTGAAAAGTCCCAGGGCGGTCTCAGGTCCTAGACTGGCTGTGCTGACACCCACTTCTTGGTCTCCTTCTCTTCTTCCTTTTTCCTTAAACTGGGGAACAAGCCCACCCTCTTCTTTTTAACCACATATTGTGATGTCATGCCTGGGCTGCTGGCTCTGCAGAGCTCAGAGTCCATCCCCCCAGCCCGAGCAGGAGGTACCCCCTACTAAGAAGACCCTTGTCCCACTAACACGAGAGGCTAACAGCAACGCTGGGGTTTGCAGGGGCTTTGGCCACAGACAGGACCAGCCCGAGGTTCCTTCTTCTTCCACATGGAGCCTCTGGGATATCTGCCAGGGCGTGTGCCTTGAGGGCAGAGGGGAAGGACTGAGCCAGCCCACTTGAGCCGTTGGCCATCAGCAGGGCCAATTTGGCAGGAGCACAAGCTGCCCTTCCCACCTGCTCCTTTTCCTCACCTGGCTGGCTGAGACCTGTGGCAAAAGGCAACAGCAGTGATGTTAACACCTTCCTCAGGAACTGCTGTCGCGCTCTGTTGAGAACATGGCGGGGATGCCTCTTGGCCTGGCTCTGCACCCAGGTCTCCATGACCCAGCCCCAGGGAGGACCTCCACTTCCAGGCACAGTCAGGCTTCCTGCCCTCGGGCTGGGACTCGGTGAACACACTCTCATGGTGCCCTCGGTCCTGACCAGGCACCAACATGCTCAGAACTCACTGCCCTTCATTTCTGAGGCTCTGCCTTCAACCCCTTCTACCTTAGAAATTGAAATTATTGTCTTATACTATTATAATTTAACTAACTTATCTTCCCCTGTGGTGTGAAGTTAAGTGACTGTGCAAATTGGCTGCATGGTAGGTGTCATAAAAAGCTCTCGGAAAACGACCTTCTCTCCTGAGAACTTGAGGGGTTCTCAGCCAACCCGCGTGCACCCACGTTGGTCCTGTTCAGCTTTGGGGTCTCACAGAGCCTCTGCCAGAAGTGCCGTCCCAGTGAGAGGCGCTTACCCACCTCTTCCCACAAACCATCTGTTCATCAAGGTGGTGTTTACCTTTCAGGCATCCTGGAATCACTTGGTGTGGAGAAGGCCCTGGGCAGGGTGGAATTCCATGTCTGGATCCAGTGCTTCCTTGAGGGGAGCCTAGGAAATTTGCTTGTCCCCTCTAAGATGTGCCCGTAAAATACAGACCCCAGTATCTTCCTTGTGGTGTGGTTCTCAGGGTTGAGACACCCTACTTAAGGTAGCATTGGTCATACTGATGGCATCCAATCCACACTGGCCTCGCAGCCTTGTCCCTCTCCTCTCCAGGGCTTCCCCTGTCCTTCCCCCTCCCCAGGCACCAGACTTACGGGGGCAAGGAGCTTTGCTTTTTTGACCTGGACTCACCAGCTACCCCTTCCTTGCCACCTGGAGGAAGCCCACTCTTCTGACCTCTGAACCCTATGCTGCTCAGGTTCCCAAGATCCCCGGCTGGGCCACTGTTTGCAGGCATTCCCACCCCAGCGGAGAGCCGGCTGCTGCCCCAGGTTACTTCGTGCCTGCCTCGTGGCATTTGCCTCTGAGTGCCGAGAGAAAGAGGTGGGCACGTCACCTCTCCTGATTAGAGCGGTTAACAAGTTAACCTGCGGGGTTGCTGTGTTCACAGAACACAGAGCTACACCCAGGCCACTAGGAGTTGGGTCCTCTGGACTCGTCTTAGCGCCCAGGCCAGGGCGAAGCGGTGTGAGCGGGTCCTTTGCACCCACGGTGAAGCACCCCAGGCTGGGAATGGGACAGAGCACCTCACAGAACGCCTGAGGGTGGCTCCCACCTCTGTGCTTCTTCCAGCAGGAGCCCCCAGATTTTGTGGAGACGTAACGACCCTTTATCAGAAAGAGCTTTTTTTCTTCTTTTTGGCTGAGCTCAGGAAGCAATTACTGTCCCGCCTTCTGCTAATGGTCACAGTGTGATCTGCCATCTGCTGAAGGTCAGTGTGATTCTGGCAAACCTCCCCTAGCAGATCCACGGGCTGGCTGGTATTTCCTCCGTTCTGAAATTTTAAAAACTCCAAGGTGTCTAGGTTCAAGACTTTCTTCTCCTTCTCAGTCCGAATCTCCTCCTCCTCTTCTGACACGAGCCGACTCTCGTGGCTGGGCTTCCCCATCCTGCCCTTTGCTGCAGGCCTTTGCAGACCCCCAGCAGGCTCCCTCCTCTCCTCCCTCTCCCTTCCTCTGCCTCAATGCTGTCGAGTCCCTGGCAGGTCTCATCCTAGGTGCCACTTCTTCCAGGAAGCCTTCCCTCGCAGACCCCAAGCCCAGGCCAGCTGTCCCTGTGTGTTCCAGAGCCTCCATGATCACCTGCTGCTCTCTGCCCCCCTGCTCCTCGGAAGGCCCTGAAAAGCAGGTGCCAACCCTGTCCCTGGCCAGCGCCTCTCATTTCCCTCCAGGCCCATCCTGTGACACCACCGTTCCAGGGCCCACATCGTCATCCTGGCAGATGGAGTGCCATTAGAATAATGAGCAGACACCAGGGCTAACAGGCCCACCTGTAGGGGCATCCTCAGGCCAGACAAGGCAAGCCAGATGTGCCATGGGTATCTAGGAGTTCTCAACACCAAATCCTGGCACTCCAGCCTGACCTGCCCTTGATGTCAACAGCTCATCAACCTGGACACACTTATGATTCACCTCCATGAACCACAGACTGCATTCTTGGTTTGTTTTGTTCTTAAGATGGTATGAAGGTGAGAACCCCCATTAGGGTTTAGTGAGATGGTCTGTTTGAACCACGCAGTGGCTATGAATTTTGCTTCTTTACCTTGTGTTTTGCTTTTATAATAAGTTTTTACCCATAATTAGAAGTTAGATAGATCTATATAAATATATCTATTCATACATATATGAACATATAAGTGTGCACATGCGTATATATGTTTTCATGTGCACATGTGTGTACATACACATGCACACACATTTTCAGATGATTATATATGTTTGCGTGTGCACATGTGTACATACACGTGCACACACATGTTCAGATGATGTTTGTGTGTGCACACATGTATACTTACATGTGCGCTCACATGTTCAAATGATATATATGTGTGTTTGTGTGTGCACGTGTGTATGTACACGTGCACACACATGTTCAGATGATATATATATGTTTGCATGTGCACACGTGTGTACATACATGTGCACACACATGTTTAGGTGGCCCAGTGGGGGTTCTGAGTCCCCTGCTGCTGGCTGGACAGAGGCCCTGCCCCAGCTTCCTCCACGGCTGCTGGCTCTCAGGTCAGCCCAGAGCTTGGTCTTCTCATACCGCTGCCAGCCACACACTGGGCAGTAAGATGCTGTTTGAGGTGAAACAATTTCCTCTCTTCGGATCATGCCTTCCTGCCTCCAATGCCCTTGAGAAAACAGGTAAGAAGAGAAATTGTAGAGGAGCTGAGCACAGCAGGTGCATCCAGGCAACTGTAGCAAAAATTCCAGACAGGCCAAAAACCCAGGATTATATTATTACAACAGCCTGACTTTCACAAAGGAGAAATGTGTTTTGGAAACACCCCGATGACCACCACTTGGTCTGGTGTTGTCTGACGAGCTAAATCAAAGAGGATGCTGTGGCCCCTCTGAAATCTCCTTGGTTATCCTCCTTCCTGGGAGGTGAGGCGTGGCATCTGAGCCCTCTGAGACAGGTTGCACCTGTTACCTGTTACCTGCTGGTAGTTTCAGTCTGAGTTTCCAAGCCTGGCCCCTCCTGTCAAAGGTTACAGGCCTGACTTAACTCTGTGGAACGTGGCACGGTGTGCATGAACCTTTCTGCTCACGGTTTGTCACTAAGGTGTGCATGAACCTTTCTGCTCACGGTTTGTCACTAAGCTTCAGGCACTACACTTGGTTCATTACTGAATATTTTGGGTCATCCTTTTTTTCTCCGTCTTACAAAATAGGATTTGCATATACTTGTTGGCATTTGGAATATTAACATAATGTTCAGAGATGGTAAACCATAAATCAACAGAATAACATACTACTATATGTCACTAGCCCAGATCTGATAATTGCCACTTCATGTTATGTTGCAAAGAACACTAAAATATACTTGAAATTCCTAAGTGAACATTAATTATCAGTCACTTATATCAGAAGTCAGAGGGGATTTTAATTTCCCAGGTGCATTTGTTAAGACCTGTGACACTGACTAAGATGGATGGGCCCTGAGTTTACCAACCTGTTTTGCAATAATTACTCTATCATGGCCACTTTCCCTGGGGCAGCCGGGTGGGTCCCCAATCCAGCAAACCCGGAGAGTGTTTCCTCAAGGTCTGTGTTTTCACATGTCCTGCGGGGACATTTGGCTACTTTCCACGTTGTAACTGTTTTTCCTTATTGACACTTAGATTAATTCACCTTACGAGTGTGAAATATTCTACTTTCGAGTGAGCCCCTGTTGATTTACAGAGTCATTGAGTCCTGTCCCCTTGCCATATTGATCTTTCATTATTTTCCTATCTTAGAAGTTTCCCGTGATGTCTTTGTGGTTAATAAAGGCTTCCTGATTACCCTTAATTAGCTTTATTACTTGTCATTGCACATTTAAGATTATTATTTAAATGTTTTATGTAAGGATTAATTCAAGGAAAGGATTGCTAAATCATGCCCAGGTGGCCCTACAAAGAATGAGAGTCAGAAGGAATCAAGTCACGTGTGGTTCCGTCCTTCCAGCTGGGTCCTGATTGCTCCCGGAACCCCAGCTGTCCCCTGAGGCAGAGGCCGGGCCGGGCCAGGAACTGACTGGGCTCCCGCGGACGTGCCGCCAGGCCTTTGCTCTGGGATCCTTCTTCTCCTGGCCTCACCTTCTAAGTGTGCCCTGGGCTCAGAAGGAGATGGGAAGCAAAACTCAGCTTCCTCCGTGGACCTCCTGACCCCAGAGCCTCATCCATCCTGGCACCGATGGAGCTGCGCCAGCTCCCAAATTCCGGGCTCCTGCTTCCAGCAGCAACAGCAAAGCCTGGGACCCTGTGTGGTGCAGCAGCTCGGGCCTGGATGCTGTATCTCAGCAATGTAATCCCCACCTTGTGAGGGGGGCAGTAACAACGTCCCTGTTTACAGGCGAGGAAACAGAGGCCCACAGGAAACAGAGGGGCAGGGATCCGGGCCCTGAGACCCTAGAGCCTGGTAGTCCCCCAGCAAGCCGCATGGCCAGCCCTTGTCCTTAGGTCCATCCAGGTTAGTTGCCTCAGCACCTTCTCCAGGGGCCAAGTGGCTCCTCGCCTGCCCTCGACCACCCCTGCCCAACACCCTCCCAAAACCCGCGGTGACCACCACGCTCAGGCTGACAAAGCCCTGAGCAACTTCTGCCCCCGCCAGCACCACTGCACACCCCCTGACCTGGGAACTCCTGACTGCCAAGCACAGGGCAGGAGCGGGGCCCATGGGCAGCTTCCAGCATCCCCACGGAGCACAGGTTCCTTCTGAGCCAGGGGGGCTTGGGGAGGCTGCAGGAAAGCTGTGCAAGGTGTGCAAGGCATCACCTGACTGACAAGCTGAGGGATCCTGTAAACCTCAATCCGACACTGCCAGAAATCCCAAATGCTCCCTCTCCCGTGCTCAGCCAGGGCCCTGGCTTCTCCCTCAAACCCCACGTGACGTGGTCTTTTGTTTCCTGATTGCGTGCCCACTTCCACGGGACATTGTGAAACCCCTCCAGGCAGGGAACTGCACACATCATCTTCACAGTCTCGACCCTCAGCAGAGTGACTGGTTCCTGAGAAATCTCACCCAGTGCTTGAAGGAATGAATGAATGAAGAGCTACACAAGTGAGAGTGGCTTTTGGGTCCTGTGACAATGGGCTTGGTGTCACTGAGCCTTGGTCCCTTCCAGCCCATGGTAAAGGAGGCTTCTGTGGCTCTCTCCAGGCCCACGTGGTCTGATGCCCTGGCAGTGACAGAAGCAGCATCGTGCTTAGCTCCTTTCGAAAACAAAGCTCAGATACTTGTTTTTGCCTCCTTGTTTATAGACATTTGCATTTTGATCGCTTAAGACCTCAAGGAGACTGGAAAGGAGAGCACTCCGAGGCCCCTTCATCTCTCCCTCCTTCATCTGCATTAGCAAATCTGCATATAAATGGCAAAGGCGAGGGCTTTCTCCCACAACATCCTCAGAATCGCCTTCCTGATCACTGCCGCTGCACTGAGAGCAATTTGCACTTGCCTGTTACCAAATTAGACCCAGCAACTGAGCTGAGAGCCGGCAGCAGGGCGGGTCCCACTCAGGGAGACTCCTCGTCTATTCCCAGGGCCAGGGCCCCTGCTGGCGAGGGGAGGGCAGCGAAAGGGCCCTCGGAGATGTACCCCAGCGGGCCGGGGCAGACAAGCCCCTTGGGCCCTCGCCAGGACGCCCCTCCCTGCGGCTGGCTGGAGCTATCTCCCAGGCAACGCGTCTCAGCGCATCGGGAGCTCTTTTCAGATGAGGCTCTGAATCTGCAACTTAGCAGAAGACGCGTTCTCTGCTGTTTTTATGGGGGGTACTTATCACATTTTCGCAGACAACATAAACATAATTTTAAGTATCAAACATCTTTAATGTCTTTATTCCTCAGGAAGTGACAGTAAACGCTCCTCTGTTAATGGGCTGTTTCCTGTAAGGGGGAGATAAAACATCTATTCTTCTCGGGCCGTCCAGTAAGGGCGGTTTACTTCTTAGGCGCGAGCATCAATCTCAGCCGCCCGTCCTTCCTTTAGAGCTAATTTAGAGTTACTGCATCTTGAGCGAGGCCGTCCAAATTGAGCTTAGTTCACATTCCAGCTTCAAAAACAAGGTCTGTGTCTTGCTGTTTCCCTATTGTTATATGGGCTCTCATTTCTGTGCTTTTGATCCCAAATTCTAAGAACTCCCTTTAGAAAGCCTTGCTGGGAAGGTGGTTTGGTGGGGACCAGGTTCCGGAAGGGCAGGTCGGCAGGGTGGCCTGGAGTGGAAACACCCAGCAATCGGCCCACACGCGGAGCGGAGTGGAGGGCGGGTCAACTCACTTCCGCAGTTGAGACTGACTCTGCCTGCAAGTCAGGGGGTTAGCACCAGCCCCCTGTCGCCTGCCCAGGTGTCGTCCCCCGCCGCGAGGCGGTACCTCGTTCCTCCTCTAAAATGCCTGCTCGCAGGGCACATAAACTGCCTATTATTTATTGGTAATCCGTCTATTAGGCACAGACGTAACACATTTTAATTCGGTGTTGCTTCTCTTCTGCTCTAAAAAATTAACGCACGCAGGGCACAAACCTCATTCCAGGGGATGTGCTGCAAGGCAGACTCAGAAACTCAGACTCCCTTCAAACTGCACGAATTCCCACGGCTCTTAAGAGAGAGATGATTTCCGGAGCCATCATTTATCCCAGGTAACTTGAGGAATTCATCGCTGCTATTTGCATGTACTGGCTCCAAGATAAGGCTGAGTTAGTTAGAAGTTCCTCGGGGTCCTAAACGATATTTCTTGGGAATGAGAGTCTGGGACTGAAATTATGATCTGTGTGGGAGGAACCCTGGTCCCTCCAGAGTGCGCTTGCCTGAAAGACTGTTATAGTCCTAAAGAAACCACGGAGGCCCCCCACACCCCAGAGGCTGGACGGGAGCCACAGACGGTGGGCCATGGACACGCCCCCTCCAGCAGGCAGGGGGACGTTAAGTGCTGACCTTGGGCACTACCTGTTGACCTTGCACAGGTCCTCTGGGCTCATCCTTGTATCCACTCATGACCCGGGGCCTGGGGAGGCAACTGGCATTGCCCATGCACAGACGGCAGTGGCGTAGAACGAAAAGTCACACATGGCGGACTCAGCCCCACGAAGGTTCAGACTCCAGCCCTACCACCCACTAGCTCTGTGTTTCCCAGCAAATCATTCATTTCCACGTCTGCCACTGAGGCTGAGGATGCTTCCCTCCCCGCTGGCCCCGAGTCTAGGAGGACACTGCAGGGAGGCCTGGAAAGCAGAGGGGCACAGTCTGTTCCTGGGTTTGCTCGAATTTCCTGGGCTTTCCGGGAGCCCTGAGATCTGTGGAAGGGGAACCACATGATCCCCAGCAAGGCCTCCGTTCTGGACTTCGGGGAAGGTTGAGGGGGGTCCATGTGCACGCACTGGCGCAAGCAGGGCGGGGGACAGGCTGCCTCATCCCTTCCGGGGGGCAGCACCCATCTGGCATCCTCCAACAGGAGGCAAGAGAGTCCCTGCTGGGGGGCCCAGGAGTTCCACCGGTCCAGTGCCCACTGCCACTCACACGGAGGCAGCAGACACACGGCACCACTCACAGACATACACACACACACGCACACACGCACACAATGCACACCCACACTCACAGGGAGGCAGCAGACACATGGCAACACTCACACACACACATGCACACCCCCATTCACACAGAGGCAACACAGTACCACTCTCACACACACGCACACACACATGCACACGCAAGGATGCAACACACATGGTACCCCACATACAGACACACTCACACAAAGGCACCAGACACACATGGCACCACTCACACAAACATGCACATGCACACAGAGGCAGCACTCACAAGCACATGCACAATCACATGGACGCAGCAGACACGCACGGCACCCCTCACACACACACACAAAGAGGCAGCAGACACACACTGCCCTCCTGCACACTCACACACTCGCACACTCTCGCATACACTAATGCACACAGCCCACGTCAGGGTCCCTGGGGTGCCTGCAGCCTGAAGTCACACTCACACCCTCACACACCCTCACATACACTCACTCACTCACGCACACAGCCCACGTCAGGGTCCACTGGGCACTCACAGCCTGAGGTCAGTTGCTGTCCTCGGTTGCTGTCCTTGGGTTGAGCCATCATTGGCACCCTGGTGAGGGGCAGACGCTGTGGACATTTGGGGCCTGGGGGCTGGCCCCACAAAGGTCAAGGACTCCAGGGCAAAGCTGAACACCCTCAGCCCCAGCCTGGCATGGGCAGACCCCTACTCTCAGGGCCACTTTTCCCAGAGCCCCTGGCCAGTGCCTGCCTCTTCCTGGCCCTGGTCCCCTCTGAGAGACTGGGTCTGGTGCCCCCAGAGCATCTAAGATGAGTGGCTGGTGAAGGTCAGACAGCCTGGCTAGGAACAGGGCCGGAAGCAGGACGCATACACCCTGGACCCCATGCATCCGGCCTCCCCGTGCTGCATCTAGGAGTGTCACCAGCCTCCTGAGTGCACAGCCGTCTCTGCTCCTCACACAGGATGCTGGGGCGGGAAGGACAGGGCTCTTCCTCTGCAGGTTTTCTGAAAACGATGGCAGGGCCCAGACAGCGCCTCATCTCCTGGCCACGCTCCTGGGGGTCACTGGCCTTGCAGCGTCCAACGCCTCCTTCTGCACCCGGAGTCCCCAGCAAGGGTGCCTCAGGGAGCACCACCCATGTCTGTGGCCCACGCGGGGCCGCCCCTGACCACGGGCTGTCACGAAACAGGAGCCTGCCCCGGGTGGCTCCCACAGGAACAGGGCAGGCCTGGGCGCTCTCGCTACGCTAGTCCTGCTGCACTTCCTCATGCGGCGTCAGGACGAGTCTGGACGGTCCACAGCTCTCTCACCTGGCTTCTCGGCCTGTCCTGGTTTGCTTCTGTTTCTTCTGTTGCATTTGCCCATGTTCCTTAGGTCATGGAAGGTTCCGGAATCCTCCTGCAATAAAAGCTGGAGCAGTGCTGGCTTTTGAGCTGGTTGAGATGAGACTCATTCCTCCCTGGACACAGAAGCCGCACACACCCCCAGGCAAAGTCCCTGGCTGGCAGCCAAGCTGTGCCCTGCACTTGGTTAGCTGGTCAAGGCCGTGACCTCCCTGGCGAGTGCCTTTTCCCAGGGTCCCGGGGCTGTTTCTGGGGAGCACAGTCTGACTCAGAGTGCGGGTGTCCTAGAGGAAGCCAGCAGAACCAGCAAGGCCTCGCTGGAGCAGATCCTGGGTGTCAGGTTGTTCAGCTCAGGGTCCCACTGCAGCGCTGAGCCTAGAAATTCTGGAACGAGAGGAAGAGCGGAGGAGGAGTGGCCAAGTGCCCTCCAAAGAGGGAAGCAAGGGATTCACCTCTGCTGACCAATGCAGGGCCGCCCAGGAAGACAATTTAATTCCAATCTTTTCCCATGAACGTGTTTCCACTCACCCGTGAGCACAGAGCCTCTGCTGATGAGAACCCTGCACAGGGAGCCCCTCTGGCCGGGACCCAGGTTTAATTAAAACACAGCCAACACGGCCAGGTTGCCTTTACCTGGGAAAAGCAGGATCCTTGGTGCCTACGGAAGCTTTTTTGCAAATTGACACTTAATTTAACATTAAAAACAAATTATGCTTACATTAAAGGTAGTATGAAGTATTAATTTCGCTTTAAAACATTTCCAGAGAATTTCTCTGAGAACAGGTCCCGGGAGAATATTACTCCACTCATTTTATTCTGTTTATTTGTAGCTTTCCAGGGGAGAGTTTTCTTTCACTTTTCTCTTTAGCTTACACCATTTCCTAGAAGCCCATTGTTATGCTCCAGGTTCTATCCTGTTTAGCCTTTCCTCATATACCCATAGAATACAACTCCCTCCACCCCTCCTCAACAGACAGACTCCCGATTGTAGAAATGGGGCTCTTGGGAACCGTCGAGCCCAGGAAATCCTGGAAATCGGTCCCTGAAACCTGCAGGCCGGGTGACTCATCAGGGGATGCGACACTTCTCAGAAGTCCTCCTGGAACCCGCACTTTCCCTGCTCCAGGAAGAGGCATTCTCTGGAATCTGTTCTTGTCCTTGTGGGTGGTTCTCAGTAACACACACAACAGTGACCAAAAAGAGAAGATGACAGAAATGAGGCAGACCCCAGAGGCCACCCACAAACCCTCGGGACCCCTGATCCCAGGTCCCACCCTCACCTGTCTGAGCCTGAGCCAGCCCTGAGCCTGGAGAACAGGAAAAAAGGCCAGAGCTGCCAAACCCAGCCAGACTGCCACACAAGAGCATGTGCCACACGGGAGCCACATGCCACATGGTATCCACATGCTGCACAGGAGACACACACCACACAGGAGCCACATGTCACACACCACATGGGACCACATGGTATCCACATGCCACACAGGAGCCATATGCCACATGAGAGCCACACAGCACACAGGAGCCACATGCCACGTGGGAGCCACACACCACACAGGAGCCACATGCCACATGGGAGCCACACACCACATGGGACTACATGGGGCCCACATGCCATGCAGAAGCCACATGCCACACAGGAGCCACACGCCACACAGGAGCCAGTGCCACATGGGAGCCACATGCCACACGGGAGCCACATGCCACACAGAAGCCACATGCCACATGGCAGCCATGTGCCACACAGGAGCCATGTGCCACGCGGAGTCACACGCCACACATTGGCCTTGGGAGCCTTACCTTGGAAGGCAGAGGGCCCGGCCGGATCAGGTGGAGGTCAAGGGCCAGGGCTACACATGGATTCCTGCAGTCTCAGGGCCGTCCTACCTGAAGGCTGATTTCCCTTTTAGATAACAAAGAACAACAAAGCTTAAACATTTTTGAAAGTTTTAAAGCTATAAACAAAAGCAAAGCACACATCTATTTCTTTTTTTTTTCTTTTTTTTCTTTTTTCTTTTCTGAGATGGAGTTTCATTCTTGTTGCCCAGGCTGGAGTGCAATGGCACGATCTCAGCTCACCGCAACCTCTGCCTCCCAGATTCAAGCAATTCTGCCTCAGCCTCCTGAGTAGCTGGGACTACAAACATGTGCCACCATGCCCAGCTAATTTTGTATTTTTAGTAGAGATGGGGTTTCTCCATGTTGGTCAGGCTGGTCTCGAACTCCTGACCTCAGGTGATCCGCCCACCTCGGCCTCCTAAAGTGCTGGGATTACAGGCGTGAGCCACCATGCCCGGTAGCAGGGGTGGAGCTAGCCAGAGCCTGACATCATGCTCACAGTAGAAAGGAGAGCACAATTTGCAGACAAGTCTAAAGGAATGATGGGATGGGCACACGAGGCGCCTGCTGGACACTGTGCAGCCAACACCATGGCAGCTGCCTCCATGGCCTGCAAACATTCCGGAAAGTCATCTGTGGGTGCACCCGGCACGGGCTGGACGTGCAACACCCAGCTGCCTCCATGGGCTGGGAATATTCCGGAAGGTCATCTGCGGGCGCACCTGGCTCGGGCTGGACGTGCAATACTGACCAATCAGCGTCCACTGCCTTCTCCCCAGGAAACCCCTTCGCTTCCAGAGGCTGCTGTGCGTTCCCTGGTTCACTGGGCCCTTGTGGTTTGAGGTTTATTCCTTCCCACCCTGGGATCCATTTGTTATTTGATCAGAACAAAGTTTTCTGTCTCCTCTCACCTGATTCCAATCAGGCATCCAATGTGTCAACCCCAAGTGTGGGGAAAAAACAACCGTGGTAGCCCCCCCAATCCAGCCTTCCCACACCCTGGGGCCAGGCCTGACCTGCCTTCTTCTCCTTCCCAAGCCTTAAGTAACTTTGCAGCTAAAAGTAATGACCACTGCAATAGACCAAATGTCTGTGTCCCCCAAAAATCCACAGATTAAAATCCCAACCCCCAAGGTGGTGGTGTTGGGAAGTGAGGATGTGGGGAGGGGATTAGGCCACAGGGATGGGGCCGCATGGATGGGCTCAGCGCTCTTCTAAAAGGCACCCAGCAAGCAGCTCTCTTGCCCTCTCCCCCCGCCCCGCCCCCCACAAGGACACAGGGAGAAGGTGGCCCTCTGCAACCCAGAAGAGGCCCTCACCAGAATTCGACCTGCTGCCACCCTCACCTCAGACCTCCAGCTTCCAGAACTGTGAGAAAGGGATGTCTGTGGTTCAGAAGCCACCCAGCCTTGTGGGACTTTGTGAGACTGCCCCCAACAATCTCCAACACCGTTAAAATGGCCAATGGCAAGTTTTATACATGATAATAAATCATTGAGCATGACATCAACTTTGAACACAGCAAAACCTTAAAAAATGTGTAAAATAATACCCAGAGTGTCATTTTTTCTGTCAATATTTGTTGGGAAACTGCTATGTGCCAGGCCCTGCTGCAGGGGCTGAGAGACCCCAGTAAATAAAACCAGACATCAGGGTGGGGTCTACACCCTCCTGGGGGGTACAGAGGTGGGGGGCAATGAGCCTAGGGAGATCCTCAAGCAGGGTGAGGAGAAAGGGACACTGTGGAGATAGGACCAATGTGGTGCATGGACCAGCTGCCACCCAGGCTCCCCGGAAGCCGAGTCTGCCATGGAAGTTAATGGAGAAGCTGCCTTTGCTCCACAGCAACGTGGAATAGAGGGAGGGCCTGGGGGCAGAGGAGGAAGAGACAGCCTCAGCAAAGGTCCCAGCCAATCCCCTGGGGAAGCCCAGAGCTGGACAGCCCTTCAGAGTCTTCTTGAATCAGGGCAAGTAGATGAGACCTGGGACCCCCAATCTGACCAATCACTGGCTGCAGTCACACCTGTGATGACCAGGCAGTGGCCCCACCTGACAGGAGGGACACCGGCACATCCACCCAGGGGGAGCCAGGGCTCAGGCGGCGTCCACCCCCCAGACCCTCACGAGGGAGCGGGCAGGTGCAGGTGCAGCTCTCCGGCAGGGCAGCAGCAAGGCCCAGGCCTCCAGGCAGAGACTTTCTTGCCCCCTGCCCATTTTTGCTTTATGTAAGGTGGAGGAGCAGGGTAGGGAGTGGAGGCTGGGGTGGGGAGTGGAGGTCGGGTGGGTCGGGGTGTGTCCGGGGGTCTCAGTTTCTGAGCACACATTCTTTTAAGGGTTCCTTTTCTTTCTGCTCATGGCTCTTCTTGGCAGGTGCAGGTGTGGGTGCTCATGAGTCCTATTTTACAGATGAGGAAACTGAGGAGGTTCAAAGTGGCCCTTCCCAGAGGGATGGAGGATGGGGGCACACTCAGGTCTGTCTCTTGAGCCAGAATGTGCCCCCATCATCCATCCCCCTGGGAAGGGCCACTTTGTGGGGCACCCCCAGTTGGTTTATTCTGTGTCTGGAGAAGGGGCCAGGCTGGGGAAAGAGAGACCCTAGGCTGCACAGAGACTCCACTTCTAGCAACAATCAGAGTGATGTTTCTCTGGAATTAGCTTACAGGACACCCTCCTCCTCCCAAAAAAAGGCATAATTTAAAAGCAGACAGATTTATCCACGAATATTCAGCTCTTATGCAAACAGCAAACCTGGCCTACAGACAGGATGTTTTCTATTGTCATCTTGAACATTTCTCAGAACAGAACACCTGCGTGTTTCCACGGTCACTCCTGTCCATAATCACAGTGATAGTTGTGTTTCTGTAGCTTTTGTAGTTTTCTCCTGCAAACACCTCCCTTTTCTGGGGCTGTTTCTGGTATTCTGAATTCACCAAGTAAGAATGCCATATGGAAGGTGTAATTTTCGCTCAATTACTTTTCAGCCTCTTAAGAACACTGCTTTTTCCCCAATGGTTATTTTTTTCTTGAGAGAAGTTACTTCCCTTTTTTCAAATACATAATTTTCTTTAAAGTATTCCTAAAACTCATATTATGTTTTGCCCTTGATTATTTTTTCAAAATGACACTGTAATTTTTGTTACCAGAAGGAGGAAAAATGAAATAAACCTGAAATAGGGGATGATGTGTGTGTCAGTATCCTGAATGCACATGTGGGCTTATAAATGCCCTGTCCTGTCAGTTAACCACACCCATCCATCCACCCCATGCTGGGACCGTCCTGGGAACCTAGAGGATGCAGGGCAGGTGAGCCCCCAAACTGGGGCTTAGCCCAGGAGGGTTCTTGGCTTCAACCAGGAAAGAGTTTGGTGGGGAGGTGGTGGTGTTAGACACTGACTTCTATCGACACAGCAGGGCACAGCAGCAGCCAAGGCGCTGCTCCATGAAGAGTGGGGCTACCTGACAGGCAGGGTGTGCAGAGCAGCAGCTAAGGGCACTTTTAATTATACATGAATTGAGGGGTGGTTTATGCAGAAATTTCTTGAAAAAGGGTGGTGACTTCTAGGCCATCAGGTTGATGCCATGGGAAGGGTCAGAAACCCCAGGTTTTGCCGTGGCGATGGTGAAGTGACATGGCACCCTGGTGGGCATGTCTTACAGAAAGCTGCTTCTGCTCATCCCTGTTTTAGCTAGTCCTCAATTTGGTCTGGTGTCTGAGCCCAGGCTCTAGGGTTGAGTCCTGCCCCCTATCTCACAGGGGGCCTCAGACAGCTCACAGGGAAGGGGTCAAGCCATTGGGTGGCAAGGACCCCCTCCCCCATGCAGAACTAGAGTGTGCAGCCCACACCAGAGGGAGCAGCCTTGGTGCAGGTTGGGGGGCAGCTGCAGCCTTCCAGGTAAACATGCATGCAAAGACCCTGAGACCAGAGGAAGAAGCCATACCCAGCAGCAGCCTCAGGACCAGGGCTGAGGGAGGCCCCCGGGGAAATAAGGCAGAAGAAAGGCAGGAAAAGCATTTATGTGGAAGAAGAAGCTAAGGGGTGCTAGTTGACCAGGAAGAAGGAAAGCATCGTCCAACCACACAGAATCAAGAAGCCGGGGAGAACTTTCAGAAGGAGAGTGGACCTCAGGTCCTTCCCACATGCCATTTAAATGCAGCTCCCAAAACTACTTTAAAGTTCATATGGAACCAAAAACGAGCCCGCATTGCCAAGACAATTCTAAGCAAAAAGAACAAAGCTGGAGGCATCATGCTACCTGACTTCAAACTATACTACAAGGCTGCAGTAACCAAAACAGCATGGTACTGGTACCAAAACAGAGATATAGACCAATGGAACAGAACAGAGGCCTCATAAATAATACCACACATCTACAACCATCTGATCTTTGACAAACCTGACAAAAACAAGAAATGGGGAAAGGATTCCCTATTTAATAAATGGTGCTGGGAAAATTGGCTAGCTATATGTAGAAAGCTGAAACTGGATCCCCTTCCTTACACCTTATACAAAAATTAATTCAAGATGGATTAAAGACTTAAATGTTAGACCTAAAACCATAAAAACCCTAGAAGAAAACCTAGGCAATACCATTCAGGACATAGGCATGGGCAAGGACTTCATGTCTAAAACACCAAACGCAATAGCAACACAAGTCAAAATTGACAAATGGGATCTAATTGAACTAAAGAGCTTCTGCACAGCAAAAGAAACTACCGCCAGAGTGAACAGGCAATCTACAGAATGGGAGAAAATTTTTGCAATCTGCTCATCTGACAAAGGGCTAATATCCAGAATCTACAAAGATCTCAAACAAATTTACAAGAAAAAAACAAACAACCCCATCAACAAGTGGGCAAAGCATATGAACAGACACTTCTCAAAAGAAGACATTTATGCAGCCAACAGACACATGAAAAAATGCTCATCATCACTGGCCATCAGAGAAATACAAATCAAAACCACAATGAGATACCATCTCACACCAGTTAGAATGGCGATCATTAAGAAGTCAGGAAACAACAGGTGATGGAGAGGACGTGGAGAAATAGGAATGCTTTTACACTGTTGGTGGGACTGTAAACTAGTTCAACCATTGTGGAAGACAGTGTGGTGATTCCTCAAGGATCTAGAACTAGAAATACCATTTGACCCAGCCATCCCATTACTGGGTATATACCAAAAGGATTATAAATCATGCTGCTATAAAGGCACATGCACACGTATGTTTATTGCAGCACTATTCACAATAGCAAAGACTTGGAACCAACCAAACAATGATAGACTGGATTAAGCAAATGTGGCATATATACACCATGGAATACTATGCAGCCATAAAAAAGGATGAGTTCATGTCCTTTGTAGGGACATGGATGAAGCTGGAAACCATCATTCTCAGCAAACTATCACAAGTACAAAAAACCTAACGCCACATGTTCTCACTCATAGGTGGGAACTGAACAATGAGAACACTTGGACACAGGAAGGGGAACATCACACACCGAGGCCCATCATGGGGTGGGGGGAGGGGGGAGGGAAAGCATTAGGAGATACACCTAATGTAAATGACGAGTTAATGGGTACAGCACACCAACATGGCACATGTATACATATGTAACAAACCTGCACGTTGTGCACATGTACCCTAGAACGTAAAGTGTAATTAAAAATAAATAAATAAATGCAGCTCCCTAAGTTGGAGCTCCTCAGAGCCGCACTCCTAGCGGGCTAGGGGCTGGAACACTTGCCCTCTGGGGCTGAGAAGCTGCAGTCTGAGCCAGCACCTCCTCATGTTTGCTGAATTTGAAGGTTCCAGAGCTAACGTTTTAAGGATTCCTTAAGAAATGGTGAAGTATGTTTAAGTTTCTGTTAAATGTACTTTTTGCATTGTAAGATGCAGGGATGTGGTCTCATGCTGGGCAGTAGGGAGCTTGGCCATTAAGGAGCTGAAGAGCCAGGCTCCAGCTCCCTAACGAGGGAAGGCATCCCTTGCTGCTGTGGTATTGGGAGTCCTCAGGGGTTTTTTTCCCTGCTGAAGATGAAAAGGCCTCCACAATCCCTTTTGATTAAAAGAAACACAAAAAAGAATATTCTTCAGAAAGGAGCAGCGTTGCTATTCACTGTGCATAGTGCACAAAATGGAACTGAGGAGGAATCAGCTTTGCATGGTGTGTGGGTGCAGCCGGTGGAGCAGGAGAAGGTGCCCGGCACGGGGCCTGGACACCCAGCAGGATGCAGGTGACCCCCTCGGACCCACAGAGCAGAGCCCAGGGCTGCGCTCCCCCAGCGCGCCCTGGGGCACCAGCCCGCTATGTTCCAGGCACATACTCAGCATTCACCCTTCCTCTCTCTGTCTTCTAGTTACCTCTGCTTTTGTCTTCTCTCGCTAGCAAACACCCACTCCTGGAAGCTAGTGCCAGGTTCGATGCTTCTTCTTCCCTCTCTCTCTCTTTCCTTGTCTCTCCCCTCCCTGATACCCTGCCCACTCAGCCCGTGGCCCACTGCTCACCCCACAGCCTGTGCTCAAAACAAATGCACCAACAAGTAAAGGTGTGAGTGCATGGAAATGGGCACCCCTGCCCTCCACTGTCTCCTTGGAGACCAACCAGGAGGGAACAGATGGGGCCGGAAGAGTTCTGTACTAGGCGCATGCACTAGTTTCCTGCACCGCTGTAATGAATTACCAGGAACCAGGTGGCAGAAAGCAGTGCCCATTTACTCCTGCATGTCCCTAGAGGCCAGGAGCGCTAAGCCAAGTTGGCAGCAGGGCCAGGCCCTGGAAGCTCCAGGAAAAGAGCCTTCCTTCCTACCCCTTCCCACTTCCAGAGGCTCCTGGTGTTCCCTGGCTTGTGGTTGCATCACTCTAGGCTCTGCCCCTGTGGTCTCAGGGGGGCCCCCTCTGTGTCCATGTATTCCAGTTCCCTGAGCCCTTTCTAAACCCTCTCTCTCCCTCTGGCTGCTACAGACAGTTGCTTACAGGCTGCTGCCCCATTCTGATGGTGAACTCTTAGAGCAGGGGTGTCCAAGCTTTTGCCTTCCCTGGGCCATGTTGGAAAAAGAAGAATTGTCTTGGGCCACACGTACAATATACTAACACTAACAATAGCTGATTAGAAAAAAAAAAGAAAGAAAGAAAAGAAAGAAAAGAAAGAAAGAAAGAAAGAAATAAAGAAAGAAAGAAAGAAAGTCACAAAAAAATCTCATAATATTTTAAGGAATTTGTGAATTTGTTTTGGGCCACATTAAAAGCCATCCTGGGCCACATGGAGCCCAAGGGCAATGGGTTTGACAAGCCTTGTCTTCAAGGATGAGACCCCCCCATGCCCTCACTCATGCCCACCCCAAGTCCAAAGCCTGGCCTGAGCAAGCATGTTGAGATCAACAATCCAGAAATGCTAGGAGCTCGGCTTTTAAAAGTCTGAAATTTTTAAAACTTCAGACAAACAAACAAAACCCTCTGGACCGGGATGGTTTTGCTGGATGAGTCTACCAATTGTTTAAGGAAGAATTAACATCAATTCCATACCATCTTTTCCAGAAAATATTGGAGGATGGAACACTTCCCAAATGTTCTGTAATACCACTACCCTGATTTGTAAAAAGATGAAACAGTACCCCAAAAATTACAGATAATAGCTTCATCAACTTAAATGTAAAAATTGTTATCAAAATAAATTCAACAATGTGTGAAAAGGATTACACATCATGACTAAGGGGGAATCATTTCAGGCATGCAAGGCTGGTTCAATGTTTGAAATGCAATCTACCCTGCAACAAGTCAAAGAAGAAAAATCGTATGATAATATCAATTGATGAACAAAAAACATTTGGCAAATTTAACACTCATTCGTGATTGTATAAAGTTCACCAAGTTATGGATAAGACAGAATTAACTCCAAGAATATGAGTAAAAATAGACCTACATCTAATGTCATACTCAATGGTGAAAGATTGAAAGCCATCCTCCTAAGCGCAATAACAAAGCAAAGAGTCCCCTCACTGCTTTCATACTGTATCCCATTGGAGGTTTGAGCCACAGCAGCAAGAATGGGAGGGGCAGGCAGAAAGGGAGGAAGAAAACGAATGTTTTAAATACAGAAGAGAAAGGAAGAAATGTAGCTATCTCTCTTTGCAGATGACGTGGTTTTCCATGTCAACCAAGAGGGAGAGCAAGGCAGGGGGTGGGGAAAGAGAGGGGCGGGGGGAGAGAAAAAGAGTCACAGAATGCTCTGGTGTCTCTTTTCATAAGAAGCCCAGTCCCATGGTTAGGGCCCCTCCCTCATGAGCTCATCTAACCCCAATCACCTCCCAAAGGACCCATCTCCAAATACCATCACACTGGGGATCAGGGATTCAATATGTGTTTTGTGGGACACATTCATTCCATAACAGTGATGGTGGCTATTGGTGTTTTGTTTTGCTTTTCCTATGAGAAGATAAAATTCAGCAGAAACTTGGGAAGGCAGGAAACTTGTCTGTCTTGTTTACCTCTTGCTTGATACCTATGTGGTCCTAGAATAGCACCTGGTCCATAGCAGGTATTTGATAAGTATGTGAAGGAAATCAAGGAGTGAATGATTGGATGGATGGATGGATGGATGGATGGATGGATGGATGGATGAATGGATGGATGATGGGATGGGTGAGTGAATGGATGAGTGGATGAATGCATGATGGATGGATGGTCGATGGGATGGGTTAGTGAATGGATGAGTGGATGGATGCATAATGGATGATGGATGAATAGGTGATGGGATAGGTGATGGGATAGGGTCTTTGCACAGTGTCCAGCTCTCCCTCACCTCTGTCCCCCATTCCCGTACACCCCCACGCTTTGTGGCAGGCCTGCATGGAATTTCTCTCTCCCCTCTCAAGAGTTGTTTCCCAGAAAGAGCCAACATCATGAAGCTCTGTTACTAAGAACATCTCTTCTCAACCCGAGAAAGAATTTGAATCCATGAGACCACCTGGCAACATCCAGTGCAACACCACTGGGCTGGCTGGGGGTGAAGGCAGACAGGGTGCAAGCATCAGATGTGGTAAACAGAAGATCCCCCAAACCCTGCTGACTGGGCACCCCACCTTGCGTGGTCCCAGAGAGTTCCACATCACTGCTCAAGCCCCTCCCTCTCTCCCCTCTCTAAGTTGGGTGCTGAGGGGAGCACCCCTGACCCTGAGCTCTGCTTGCCCAGGTCAACACTGTCCACATTTCTGCAGGTAAAGTCCAGGTGGCAGAAGAGCTGCTGTCCACTGAGAGGACCATGAATGCTGTGACATCCTTGGACCCCTGTGAGCCAAGAGGGAGACCTTTGCGTTTTAGACAAAGGACAAACAGATTTGAATTGTAGAAAAGGTGAGGTTTTGGTGACATTAGACAAAGAGGTGGAGGCAGGGCAGAAACCTTCATCATATTTCCGGAGACAGTCTCAGGCCAATGAAGACAAAGACTTCCTTGTTCTGCTCTTCTATTGACCACATCAGGGGTTCGCACCCTCTCTCCCTCCACTGCCAGCCAGCCCCATGGGACTGCACCCGACGCTAAGCCCTCGCTGGATCAACCCTGTGGCTTAGAAGGAGGCAAAGGCAGGAAGGCCAAGGTGAAAATCTATGACTGGGAAGGACCTAACGTGCGGGCGTGGAGGCTTCTAGGGGCACAAAATGAGAGGAAAGGCCAAGACTGTCGAGGTGGTGGGGGAAGTACTGGCCAGACTGAGGTCTCCAAAACTTAGGCCCTCCCAAAGGGATGTGGGTTCCATTGTCACAGCTCCAATCACAGACAAGCATGTTGGCCAAGATTATGGACATTTGTGTCTTCTCAGCCACTAAATGGGGGGTTGAATCCAATGATCTCTAAGCCTCTTATGCTTCAGACACGTATTTCTAATTCATGGTGTAAGGTTAGGTGTTGTGTCAGTCAGGGAAAACTGGGTTATGCTGCCTTAACAAACATCCCCCTAAATCCTAGGGGCTTAAAACAAAGAAAGGCTTACTTCTCAATCATGCGAAAGCCACTGCTGGGGGCTAGGGCCCTGCTGCTTCTCGTCCCCACTGGGGTCCCACCCTGCTCAAGGCACCATCCTCACAACCTGGTCCCTGCTAAGCTGTGGGAAGAGGAAGTAGCAAGTCAGAAACCAGCTCTTTAAGTTTCCTCCAGGTCACTTCTCACAGATTTCATTGGCAAAGCAAGTCACGTGGTCACCCCTAACATTTTCAGGGACAGGGAATGTCATCCTACTGTGGCCTGGAGGCGCAGTGCCAGCAAGAGTTGGTGAGCTGCACAGATGGGATCTCCCTGTGGAGACAGTGATCTAGGCTTTGTCCTGGCTCCACCACACATGAGCCTTCAGCTTTAGGTGCCCGTCTCCCTGCTCTGTGGACCCTGGTCACAGATCAACAAGGGAGTGCATGGAGCACGCCTGGCACAGAGGACAAGTCTAGTGAGGCTGCCTGCTGTCACCAGTTCTCCCTCCTGAAGGCCCCCCAAGCCTGCACAGCTCCTAACCTCCTCTGTCCCAGCTTTCTTCATTGACCAATTATTCAGGGAAAAAATGCAAGTTATATCTCTAATATCTGAATGCTGCATATTCTGAGAACTAGTTTTCCCAAACAAAGTCATCTTCCTCGACCAAGAATTCAGTTTCTGTGGCCACCCCTTTCCTCTCCTGCTTCGTAAGTCAAGTGCTTCTGAGCCCCCTGCCATATCACGCCTGTACCTCGGTGGGGCTTCTCCGCTAACTAGGCTGAGCCCTCCAGGTCAGTGAGCCAATCCAGCTTTTAAATAATATAGCATATTCCTTCTAAATATTTTAAAGCAATTGGAGAGTTAGAGCGAGTGAGAGGGAGGAGGCATGTAAAGAAGGTAAAGGGCTGTGCCTTGCCACCTCACGCTCATGTGCAGCTCTAGATTAGCATTTAGCAGGCACCAGGAAAAGTGCTCCCTGGAAGTCCCAAAACTGCCACTTCAGCTGCCAGCACCTTTTCTATTTAAAGAAGCACAAGGCAGTCTCCTTCCGCATCTCCGCATCTGACGTCTTTCCCCTTTAAGAGATCCTGCAAGTGGGTCCCAACATTTATAAATATTCAAAGCTTTTCTCATTCCTTGACATTTCAAAATGGACTCAAAAGCTATTATTTCACACAGTAAATTCAGGCAATAGGACAGCGTCAAGAGGGACCAGCCACTTGCCCCACTGTCCTCATCTAGGCGGCAGGAGTTGGGGAGGAGAGTATGGGCACAGCTAGAAGGCCAGGTCCCCAAGGGCAGCAGCCAGGGGCCACCGGGAGAGAAGGAATCACACCGACATCCCCAGCTCACGGGGCGTGAAGGCCACCAGGCAGCCACAGGACTGCCTGTGCTCAGGCCTGAGGACACCGAAGCCAGAAATCAACCCTGTCATCTTGTGTGCAAGGGCTTTTTAGATGCACATTTACGTATCAGCTCACAAATTTCACATCTTTCTGATTTCAGATAAAAATGACTGCAGGTATTGCAAGCTTTTAAAAAACCCTTCACCTGAAAGCAGTGATTTATATATAATTTTCTTTTTTTCTTAAAGAGAAAGACACGATGCCTGTCACTACAGTCGTGGATGGCACGCCGAACTGAAACTCAGGAAACCTGGGTTTCCGAGCCTTGGCTGTGGTGTCCTGAGGAAATCAGTCCACCCCTGTGCCACCCTGTGCCGGCTGAGACCAGATGAGAAAGGGGAGGTGGAGAGACAGAGGGGCTTTGAAAAGTATCTGAAGAAATGTAAAATATTGAAAAGATTCCCATGAGGCCCATTTTTACATTCAAGTTTTCACTGTGGTTTAAAAGAATGTATGTTGTGTGTCGCAGATGCCTTTAAAAAACAGCTTTTGGGAAAACAGCAGACACGTTCCACTCTACCAAGAATATCCGCAACCTTAGAGCTGAGCTATCAAGGACCACAGAGGATGGAGCCCTCGCGTTGTGAAGACGGGGGCAGGAGCAGCTCCTGTTGGGTATTGGATGACGAGTTCTTCTAGTAAGGATTCTGTGATTTCAGAGCGTTCCTACTGTTTTAACGCAGCCAAACATCCCCTCTCCTTCTTTGTTGCCCTGGACTTGGGCTCATGGTGAGGCATCCACAGTCAGGGCCATGTCAGACTCCGTGGGGGCTTCCCTGACCACGTGACGCCTGTCTGTTCTCCTCTGGAAGCTGTTCTGTCTAGCCCAGTCTGTGTCTCAGCCATCCCCAGTCTGGAGAGTTCTGCTGCTAAACAAAGCTATTAAGTCATTAAAATGAAATAACCGAACTTCAAGAATCATTTAGCTCATTCTATGGCTGGAGAACTCCCAGGCAGCAACCGCAGTCCACGCAGCCCTCCACGGGCACCTCTGCCATCTCGGCATCTCCACCGTGAGCTCTCCATGCCCTTGTGGCGTCTCCACCCCATGCTTCCCTCTCCCTTCCCAGCATGCCAGAAAAACAAGTGTGAGAAGGAGGATGTGAATTATGGTCACGTGAATAAGGGGATTTATTAATGATGCCAGCAGGTTTGGGAGGTGGCATAGCTCCAAAGCCCAAATATTTAGGTTGGTGCGAAAGTAATTGGGGTTTTGCCATTGCAAGTAATGTCAAAAACCGCAATTACATTTGCACCAACCTCATAGGTTTAAAAAAAAAAACAAAGCAATTAGGCCCACAAGTCATTTAATTTTCTAGCTGTTGCTCCAGATGTCAGAAGGAAAGCACCTGCAGCCACACCAAAGGGGACCCTGGATCAAGTGCCATAGCTGATTCTGGTCGAAAGGCAACTGTTTCAAATGTCTTCTCTCTAAAGTAAAGATGGTGCCATACTTCCATCTGCAACATAAACGCAAAATATTGATACTGCCCGGGAACTGCCAGGAGGAATGTGGAAGTGGCCCCAGGAGACAGTCTGAGGACACCCTCCCCCCGGCCCCGCCCCAGGCCTCTGTTTTCTAATCAAAGACTCAGCATGGGTCTCCTTCCGCATTGTCTGCCTGGAAATGCAGGCTCTGCTGATGGCCTCCCTGTAGTTGCGAATGTGTTTCCAAGCTAGAATGTGGAAGCGGGAGGAACCCCCCCCGCCTGCATGTCTGGGCTGCAATTCCCCCGTCTGGGGAGCAGCCTGAGCTCCCAGAGCTAACCCGGGGGCAGCTGAAGGCAACCAGGCAGGGGCCCAGCTTCCCAGCAGGATTGTGCTCACTCAGTGGCATAAACACAGCTTCCCCAGGGGGAGGGTTTGGTTTTGTGTTTTGTTTTGTTTTGTTTTGTTTTGTTTTGTTTTGTTTTGTTTCTGAGACGGAGTTTTGTTCTTATTGCCCAGGCTGGAGTGCAATGGTGCAATCGCGGCTCAACGAAACCTCCGCCTCCCAGGTTCAAGCGATTCTCCTGCCTCAGCCTCCCAAGTAGCTGGGATTACAGGCACGCGGCCACCACACCCAGCTAATTGTTTGTATTTTTAGTAGTGATGGGGTTTCTCCATGTTGGTCAGGCTGGTCTCGAACTCCCGACCTCAGGTGATCCACCCGCCTCAGCCGGGGGAGGTTTTAATTCCAGATGCAAGGAAAGAACCGGAGTCCTTCCAAAACCCTGGGCCTCTGACTTCCGGCTGGAGAGGCTCTGGTCCCCACCACTCGTCCCGCCCACCTGCGGGACTGGCCTTGTTTTAAGGAGCCCAGAGCCAACATGGAATCGGAGGAGCGTCAAATCAGGAAGCACAGGCTGCCGTCTCAGGTCTCTCACCCTCTGCGCCTGACTCCTGCCTTCAGCTCCGAGGCTCCGCATCCACCTATTCAAAAGTCAGTCTTAGGGTTTCCAAGTCAGACAGTGGTTCTAGTCTAGGCCTCCAGTTAATTGCTGTGTGACCTTGGGTGACCTTGGGCACTGACTCAGCCCTGACAATCTAATGACTCCCTGAGCCTGGGGCGTGGAGGAGCCGATGGCCTGGTGTTGGCAAGAGGGCATTTGCCCAGCCCACTCTGCATAGTGGGGCTTGGAAGCTAAAACGCTTCGAGAAACATCCATCTCAGGAAGGGTCACCCAGAAGCCAACCTGAAGACAAGGAGTTGAGGGTATGTGAGTAACCTGGGAGGGAGTCTCTCAGGAGCCCCCGGGGGAGTGGGCAGTGAGACAGGGTGGGGAAGGGAGTCCACGGAGGGGCTCTGAGTGGGGCCACGGGGTTGCAGTGCACTGGGGACCTGAGACGATGCAGAGCGCTCCTCGGAGCCACCCGCCCCGGCGTCTGTGAGGCTGCTCCCTGGGGTGTCAGCTCTCCAGCCCCTCTGGCCTGCTCCAGCATTGGTGCGGCTCCCTGGTAGATAGGGCCCCTGGCACAGGCCGCCGTGGGCAGTGGTTGGGTGTGGGTGAGGAATGGCTGCGGGCACACAGTTCAGGGCACAGCCCAGCCTGACACAGGCTTGGAGGTCTAAACTCAGGCCACTGGAGGGCTTTGAAGGGGGAGGCAGAGAATACGGTGTGGCTGCCAGCGGGAGCACTCAGGAGGCAGGAGCACTCAGGAGGCAGGCGCCATCTTGCCTTTGGTGGGAACTCACTGGCAGGTGCTGCTGGAATCAGGTCTGTATTTGTTTGTGGCTTCCCCTGGCAGCGGCTACTGAGATGGCCCAGTTGCCTCTCATCCAAGCCCCCACGTGCATCCTGCACATGGGGGCATGGGTGAGGGGTGAGATGGCCCTTTGGGCTAGGATGAAGCCTCTCCAGCTGGGCAGCAGGAAACCTGAACGAGAGAGTTGCCCCCAGAGACGGAGAAGCCTGTTGGATGCAAAGTCCTGGAGAACGAGCAGCATGGGGGCATTCTCCCTGCCGCGTCCCTCAGCTCCAGGCAGGCACCACGGTTGGTTCCTGTCCATTTTCTAGTTGGCTATTGCCACTAGAGGAAAATGCCCTATTTTAAGCACAATCTGGCCAACTTCTTGAACTTTTTTGAGGAGGGTGGCTCCAATCGATTTTCACTTAATCCTGCTGAGCTTCCCTGGATATCCAATTGCTGGCAAATGTGATGGTTTTCTCCCATCCAGTACGAGTTGTTTTTCTGTTTCCTGCTTTATCACATTGTCCATTATGTACATCGTAAAGTTAGCCTGATGACAACTAATTTTCGATTTTCGAGCACCTGTGGGGAGGATGGATCTGAGAAGAGAGAAGTTGAAAGCAGACTGAACAGCCTCAAAGGTTTGCCATAGATTAGGAGAGGCAGGCTGGGAGCAGAGTGGAAGTGAGAGGGGGAGCAGGGACACATCTGACCAGGGTTTAGACTCAGCCCTGCGTGGACTCAGGCAGGCAACAAAAGCTCCTCTAGGTTCCAAACTGGAAGCACAGGATCCAATAGGCATGAACCAGGAAAGGGCACCATATTACAATCGCTGTTACACTGTGGTCATTTACTCAAGCAAAAAATGGGACAGACGAGATTAATTAGAAGTCCTGATTTCAATGAGTTCTCCAAGAATATGGACTCAAATTAAATTAACAGCCGTTTTAGTTTTCTCCCATACCTCCATGGTCTGACTCTTAACGAGGCCACATCCAAACCCTCTTATGATAATTGAGTTACACGATGATATTGCAGTTGACATGGCAACTCTGCACACATGGTCTTACCTCAAGCCAGAGCCCCATGATCTGCACAACTTTCTCCAATGACCAAAACGTCCCCGTACTGTCCAGAGTGGTCACCCAAGTCAGGCATGGCTCTGCGGCCAGGACACAGAGAAACCGAATTTGCAATTTGATTTGATTTAAATGGAATCTGCCTTACTTAATAGCAAGATTTAGGACATGAAGAATGGGACTCTGCATTTTAGCAAGATGCCCAGGTACCTTGGTTGCAAGTGAAAGGTTGGGGGGCTCTGCTCTTCTAGGTGATTGCAGGGGCTCCTGGAGTGCGCTGCACCCTACAGTTCTCAGAGCACCTCCTCCCCATTTTCTCACCTGATGGTCACGCCGCAGGCTCTTTCCAAAATGCTGTCAGCAGACCTGAGGTGCTCCTGCATGTCACCTGTCTTTGCATCTGGGACTGCATCTGTTGCCTCCGCCTCCCCAGCCTCACCCACCTATAAAAGGCCTCTGATGTGTCCTTACACACTTTGTGCGGGTATGGGCTGGCCTTGGCCCTCCCTCTGAGGGCATGAAGCTTAGCACAAACATGGAGACAGGAGGACTCCACAGGGTCAAGCAGCAAGCCAGCAGGTCAGGTAGACTCGGTTCTGCAGCTGCTTGGAGTCTTTCTGGAAATCCACCGGGCAGGGCTCAAAGACAAAGACAAGGCTCGACCCACAACCCAGTGCTCCTTTCTTTAAAAAACTAAAATAAAATCAGACAATTCCTCCTCTGGGTGGACTTCAACCCCTACTTTCTTCACTCAGAGTGAGGGGGAGCCATGGAGACCTTGCTCTGCCTCCTTTTAACCCCAAAGGAAAAGGCCACCCACCCTGCTGTGGGTAAGTGGGCGTTCGGGTGCCATGTCTCGTTGGCTTTCTTTACTGGTTTTAGCTTTCAGGGTCATTTGGAAGGAGCAGCCTCCTGTAACCCGCTCTGGGACTGTGCAGATTTCATGAGAAACCTTCTGCCTGTGAAACTCCCCACGTGTGAAAATGTCCCCCTGAAGCCAGTGGCTCAAACAAAACCCAACTCAGATCACAGATTCACAGTTATGGGCAGAAACTAGGGTTTTTGTCTCTACCCATAGAATACTTGATTCAAGTCACCCCATTTTAAGTGACTCATCAGGGGAGGAAACATCTCATTGAGGACAGGATGCCTGGCTCTGTGTGGAGCTGACATTCCCAGCCCCAACCCTGAGCATCCTATCAGGGGAAGGAAGGAACGTGTTGGGCTCGTGCAGCAGGCCTGGACCTCCGGCCTCTGTGTCCCTTGCTGGAGGAGCCTGAATGTGTGCGGTGGCCCTGCTTTGTGGTCATTCAGCATGGTTGGACCCAAGCAGAGTTTGAGGGTACATGGAGGAAGCCTTAGTGTCCAGGGGTGTGGCTCAGAGCTCAGATGGCCAGCGCTCCCTGCATGCCCTGCCCAGCCCACACCCCAGCACAATCCCTCTGGAGCGGGGGAGGTCTCCTGCAGAGGTGGAGGTGGAGCTGGTGTGTGTCCTGCTGAGACTCCCCTGCAGCTCACACACCCCACCCACTTATGCAAAGCCTCCCTCTCCTTCCTCCCTCAAAGCAGGAAGTGTCTGCCTGGCCCTTTGGGGGAGTCTGCCACACAGCTGGGCTTGCTCCGCCACCTGTCTCTCTTGAACAATTGTTCCAACCACTGACGCCTGGGGCCTAGGGAAGGGGGGGACTGAAAACCCAGGTTCCCTCCTCCCTCCTCCTCCAGGAACAGCCATGGTGGCTCCGAGTTCTACTGAATGAACCTGTGACCTCTTCCTTCCCAGAAGGATCCACTGGACGTTTAACTAGAGACTGCTAGTTTAGAGTAAAGCAGGCTATACCGCTAATTTGGGACAGTTCGAATAGGCTGTTATGGTGCAGAGACAAACAATCCCCCACATCTGGGGGATGAAATCAGCAGGTGTGTGCTGAGCTCGTTCTGAGAGGGCCTGGGCTCTGCTCCATGTCACTGTCCTGACTCCAGAACCCAATGGACCCAGCAGCCTCTGTCTGAAACCGCCTGTCACTGTGGCGGAGGGAGGCGCAGATGCGGGAACGCGCCCTCTGCCCCCAGTGCCACACAGAAGCAGAGCCCAGTGCCTTGGCTCACCCTCAACGGCCGAAGCAAGACTCAGGGCTACTCCAGGCCTCCGTGGGCAGGAAGGACTCTGCCGTGGGGTACACATTTGCAGACAGGCCTTGCATCGCCTGCAAGATATTGAGGTCTGCCAGGCACAGTCATTTATGCCTGTAATCCCAGCACTTTGGGAGGCTGAAACAGGTGGATCACCTGAGGTCAGGAGTTCAAAACCAGCCTGGTCAACATGGCAAAACTCCATCTCTACTAAAAGTACAAAAATTAGCCAGCCATGGTGACACACACCTGTAATCCCAGCTACTTGGGAGGCTGACGCAAAAGAACTGCTTAAACCCGGGAAATAGGTTGCAGTGAGCCGAGATTGAGCCACTGCATTCCAGCTTGGGTGATAGAATGAGACTCTGTCTCAAAAATAAAAATTAAAAGTAAATTAAAAAAACAAAGATATTGAGGGCCAGCATGTGAAGTTCCTTCTGGAAGTAAGATGGAGAAGCCAGGCTCACCGTGGAAGCCCAGCGGCTCTGCCTTCCTTATGAATGGCCAGCGTGGGCCGCTCCTTCTAGAAATAAGGGGGAGGAAAGGGGGAAGAGTTTGGCCAAGGATTTGTCTGCCTCTGCAGGAGCTGTGCTTGTAGCAGTGATCCATGCACATGGCAGGGTAGCTGGTGCTGGGGAACGGGGGCCCAGCCAAAACTGTACACACTTAAACCATAAATCCAATCAAGCAGAAGGGTATTTTTGTTTCTTTATGCAAATGGATTATCCACGACATCCATGACACAGTTGTGTGTTGTTATTACACAAAAGAGATTGCCTGCCTTCTGCCTGTCCTGAAGAGAGGTCCCCATGGGCAGAGCTAGAGAGCAATGCGGGAGTCAGTAAGCCCTGCGAGAGAGTGATGTGCTGGGGACATTCGGAGGTGAGAAACCCCCTGGGCACTCAGGAAATCCGGGAGGAAGG
This sequence comes from Nomascus leucogenys, assembly GCF_006542625.1. Lineage (NCBI taxonomy): Eukaryota > Metazoa > Chordata > Mammalia > Primates > Hylobatidae > Nomascus > Nomascus leucogenys. The sequence goes on along the minus strand of NC_044383.1, from coordinate 1,914,191 downwards.
ATGCTTCTCCCAGGAAGGAGATTGTGGCCTGGAGACGGTCGTATGAAGGGACAGAGAAGCAGAGGGTGGGGGCGGATTCAAGGTGCTGTTGCGGAATCATGGTGGAGGGCAGGTGTCGGCGATGGTTTCCGCCATGCACAGTGGCCTCATGGACAGAGATGGGCAAGTTGATGTCAGAGGCCCAGGGCGAAGCCTTATGGGGATAAGAATGGTGTCTGTTTTGTAGGGATTTTGAGGTTTAAATAAGTCACAGCTGCAAGGGTCTTGCCCAGTGCCTGGCCCACCGTGATCAATCAATAAATGTGAGGTGCTGTGACTGTCTGCAGCCACTCAAGGCTTGCTTTGTGTTTTCTAAGCAAGGACTGTGGTGGGAAGCACAATTTCACTACTGTTCGAGTAGAAGACGTGGACTGATCAACAGTAAGCAAATGTATTCAGCACCTTCGTTTCAAAGAACTCAACGTATTTCACATGTGATCCCTCACATCGGAGGTCAGAACAGCAGTGTCTGTCTGTACTTTGAACAGGAGGCCCTGGAACATGATCTTACCTGGGTCTGTGCATGGCCAGCTCCAGGTCCAAGGTCCCTGGCCCCTTATCCACCACCCTTTCCTCTGTCTCCAGCTCAGGGCATGCTGAGGCTTCCTTGGGCTCCTGACCACCCAGTTCCCACGGAAACTGCCTCTTTTCATGGACATCTCCACACTGTGCCTTGTCGGGGGCCCCTGGGGTCCCCGCACCCGGCCAAGAGCAGATTCAGGGCAAACGTGGGCCCTGGCTGAGCAGTGAAACTGGTTCCCCTCCCCTGTTGTGGAGCAGTTGGTCCGGCCACAGAGTTGGTCACCCAGGTCCCCTTCCACGGAGATAGGGACACTGCAGGAGGCACCGTCTGTGGCAGACACGACCTGCCTTCCCAGGACAGACCCGCCCCGACAGCGAGGGCTTCTCATGCCTGAGGCTCCCAGCTCCCCGTATCCAGTCCCAGGGAACGCGAAGGCAGGCTGTTGGGGATGGCAGCGGGAACGCTGTAGGGCCAGGAGTGGGGGGTGGGGTCAGAACAAAGCGTAGACATGACTGCCCGATGCTGCCGCATGCTGGGAGCTGCAGGTGGCTCTCTGAAGCTCTATAGAGACACCTGAGCAGGAGCTCCATCCTACATGGGGGAGGCCAATTTATACCTAGAGAGGGGATCTCTGAGCAGCAATCCACAGAGGTACTTGCTGAGCAAGACCACCCAAGACAAGTCAGCCGCACTTCCCCACCTGCTCAGACTGAGTGCAGCAGCCCAGAAATACCTGCGGCCTTCAGATCAACGTCCTCCTCCTGCGTGAGCTCCTGTCATCGCAGGAACTGCTGCTTTGCAGGGAGAGCTTCGTTAGAGGACAGGCCATTGCTTCTGACTGGGAGGAAGAGGTCCTGGGGTCCCGTAGCCCTGTGGGATGGCTTCTGGTGACAGGGACACGGTGCGGAGTTCAAGACGCTGGAAGAAGGATATTGAATGTGCCCGACATGAAGAAATGATAGGTGTCTGAGCTGTGGGAGGTGCCAATTACCCTGCTCTGATCATGATACAGAACTTGTCTCAAAGCACCGCTATGCACCCCGTGAATGTGCGCAATTATTATTTGACAATTAAGAAATAACATTTTCAAATGGAAAAAAAAGAAAAGTTGGACATTCTAAATCTAAATTTGGGCTTTTCAGGGTATAAGGTGTATATTGCAGGAGCTGCCAAGATACCCAGACAAGACTTTCAAATACCTGGCACCCAGCGCCAAACCTGACCGAGAAAGCCCCAAGTCCAGAGAGAACTCAAAAGTCAAGAACCCAAAAACCCTGCAAACATCGGACGCACCCCACAGAGACCAGCCACAGAGACCCCTACCTTCAAGCAAAGGAAGCCCTCACCCACGTCGGCTTCCACACAGGTGTTCATATTGAATTCAATTACTCCAAATACCCCCACCAGATCCACAAGCAGAATGGAGTCTCACTAAAGGCTAAAATTATTCTCCATAGATTTTGAAATGTCTGCCCTTAGAAACCACCCAGCCATTATTCACACAAAAATTAAAGTAATGCAGTCAGGAAGCGGAGGTTGCAGTGAGCTGAGATTGTGCCCCTGCACTCCAGCCTGGGCAACAAAGCTAGACGCCATCTCAAAAAATAAAAAAATAAAGTAATGCGATCAGAGACGTTTAACCTGAGCTGAACACCAGATGGACAGGAGCACGTTTGTGTTATCACAGCTTTGTGTTATCACAGACGCAGAAGGGCTGTCATTAGACACCAGTGGGCCTTGTGAGAGGCCCTTCCGTCTGGGGTCAGGTGAAATCCTACAAATCCACAGCACAGGCGGGAGGTAGGGGCCTCTGCTGCCCTCATGACTCAGTCATTAAAACGGCCTTGAGAAGGGACAGCTCATGAGAGCAGTAGCCAGGGATGGCTTCCCCGCAGTGGATCCCCTGTGACCCTGCCTGCTGGCCACCACGGTCCTGGCAAGATGGCTGTTCTTACACATTTGAGTAAAATTAACAGCACGCGGAAGACAGGGGTCTACATTTAGGTGACCCTACTAGAATGGTCCCTGAGATGTAAAATCATGAAAGGTCAAAGGGAAAGGGCTCAGAGAGAGCGGGCTCAGAGAGAGCTGGCTCAGACCCTGCTCCTGCCTTCCCTCTCCCCTCCCCTGCTGAAAGCCCGGGCACCTGCCAGCGGTGCTGTCCTGCCCAAGCCTGGTAGCACATGTCTCAGCTCCAAGGACTCTGTCCCCAAAGCACGTCAGTACCCACTGCCTTGGCAGGACCCTGAATCATTCATGCTCTGACATCCCACCCGCTCTGGGGACAAGCACTTTCTCTCCCTCCAGCCCCTACTCTCATTCCTGCCAGGCACTCTCCACTTTCAGCCACGCCGCCTGCCCTCTGCCCCACTGCCTTCTCCAATCTGCCAGGCCTCTCTGCCGTCACTGCCCATGAAGCCGCTCCTGAGACATGAGTAGGGAGCAGCCGGTGGCAGTGCCCAGTCTGCATTTGTGTCAGGGAGAAGGGGTGACTGAGGCACCTGCTCTGCGGAATGACTCACAGGATTGGCCAAGGTCATGTGCCGTGTCCATGATGTGCTTGGCACAGTAAGTGTAGTGTTTGCTGTTATGTGCCCACAGATCCTCACTGGAACCACTGCCACGCCAGTTCTTGAAACTTGGAAAGAAAGAGAGAGAGGCCGGGCATGGCAGCTCACACATGTAATCCCAGCACTTTGGGAGGCCAAGGCTATTGGATCACCTGAGGTCAGGAGTTCAAGACCAGCCTGACCAACATGGTGAAACCCTGTTTCTACAAAAAAAAAAAAAAAAAAAAAAAAAAAAAAAAAAAAAAAAAAAAAAAAAAAAAAAAATTAGCTGGGAGTGGTGGCAGGTACCTGTAATCCCAGCTACTTGGGAGGCTGAAGCAGGAGAATTGCTTGAACCCTGCAGGTAGAGGTTGCAGTGAGCCTATATGGCGCCATTGCACCCCAGCCTGGGCAACAAGAGCAAAACTCCAACAAAAAAAAAAAGAAAGAAAGAAAAAGAAAAGAAAGAAAGAAAAAGAGACAGAGAGAACAGAAAAACAAAGCAATCTGCTTAATGACCAATTCACTGAATTAACCCAGATAACTTTGCATACTTGGAGAAGTACACACATTCTCTCTTTCTCTCTCCCTCTCTCTCTCCCCCTCTCCCTCTCCCTATTTCTCCCTCCTCTCTCCGCCCCCACTTCCTGAATACATTCAATAAATATATGCTTCTTAAAAGAATTGTAAGAAATGGTCCGTTTGTTGAAAACTGTCACTAAGTACTTTCGCCTCCTTATGGACACGTTCTCATCACTACATTTGGGAAGAGGAAGTACCTGAATGTAGTTAAAGAAGACAAAACCGCTCTACTCACCAAGAAAATGCCAGTTAAATTCAGCGGAAAGGAATATGGTCTTCAAATAACCCTTAGAACTTGTTTTTTGGTAAGTTGAACAAATTTAGCAAGTTGATCATTTTGGTGGATTTCTCTGGCGGCACACCACCGTCCTGGGAGCCGGTCTGCTCCCTGGTTAATCACAGTCCCCGCAGCCCAGCCCCGCGGCCCTCAACCTCCAGCCACCCTCCCTTCTGTTCTCCCACCCGTGTGGCTCTGCCAGTCACCGCAGAGCCAGTCCTGGCCTCCAGGCTGGGCTGGGACAGGGTGCTCAGCTTCACCTGCACCTCCCAGGCAGGTGAGTAGGGGTGCCTTTGCAGGGACCCCTGGAGGTTTCTTCCAGCTTGCTTCCCTTCCCCTCCCCTGGTGCCCCGTCCACCCTCCCCAGACCCCCGCTGCTGCTCCATCACCTCCTGTCTCAGAGTGGCTGGGCCCTGGCTCTCAGCTCCACACATTTGCAGCCACACAGCGGCCTCTCTTTCCTCGGCAGCTCTGCAGCTAATCCCACCCCCCGCGGGGACCCTCTTCCTTCAGGCCTTCTCAGGGACTCCACGCTCCATGGGGGACTATGTCTTACCCAGTCTATACCATTCTCTACATTTCTTGAAATTGAAAAACAAAATGAAGTAGGTTTTAGCCGGTTTCAGCCTGTGTATAGTCACAGATTATTTTATTCACAGGTTTTTTTTTAATTTCTTCAGAAACAAAAACAGGATTCAAGGGTAGGCTAATAAGTAATGAGTGTGTTTTGGCTGAAGCTATTTTGAACTGATGATCAGGTCTCAGTGAGAAGAGCTCTGATTTATGGAACTGCGTCAAGCTGATGACATTCACTCTGATGCCTCAGCTGAGCTTCAAAGGAAGGAAGGACACATAACACCTCCCGCCAGCACACACAGGCACACACTCACATACACACGAATGCCTACACAAACACACACAGCACTCACACACAAAGATATGCACACAAAAACACACTCACACATGCACATGCCACTCACACACAGGCACACACACACATACAAATGCATACACAAACACACATAGCACCCACACAAGGATACACACACTCACACGCAAATATGCACACAAAAATACACACTCACTCATGCACACACCACTCATAAACATACACACAAAAACACATGCATGCATGCACACACACGTGGAACCCCATTAACCTCACACATACACAAACACACACACACACAAATATGCACACAAAAATACACATGCACTCACCACTCACATACAAGCATACAAAAACATACATGCATGCATGCGTGCACACACAAACATGCAACCCTGTTAATCTCACACATACACAAAAACACACACGCATGCACACACACCACTCACTCATGCACAAATATGCACACAAAAATACTCACAAGTACATGCCACTCACAAACATACACACAAAAACATGCATGCATGCATGCAAACACACATGCAATCCCATTAACCTCACACATACACAAATACACACATGCATGCACACACCACTCATGCACAAATATACACACATATGCATGCACACACAATACACACAAATATACACATAAACACAGGAGTGCACACACCACTCACACACAAAACACACACATGCATGCACACACACTACATGCAACCCCATCAACCACACACCTACACAAAAACACACATGCATGCACACATACCACTCATGCACAAATATACAAACACACACACATCCACACCCCATTGACCACACACATAGACAAACACACATGCACACATGCACCACATATATACACATACACGTCACACATGTACACATATGCATACACATTCCTACTGGCACAAATACGCATTCACACATATACACACATGAACACACACACATACTGTCACACATCTATACAAACGTGCACACATACATCCATGCACACACCCCACTGACACACATCATGCGCACACACAGCCCTTCTGTTGTCAGGACAGGGGCGGAGCCTGTGAGAAGCCTCCTGTGATGAGGAGATGAGTCCCACGGTGTCCTGTTCCTACTTTCTCCACACACGACACCCAATAAAGACACTTCCTTCCCTTTTGAAAAAGGCTCATTCCATGCACTGAGCTGGACTAGGAAGCCCTGCACTTGCTAATCCATCCCCAACCCCACCACATCCTGCGGGTCGTGCCTCCAGCCCCCACCCCACCCCGCATGCCTACAAACCCATCCCTGCCCCATTTCAGGGTCCCTGTCCACCCCCCCCCCCAGCTCGAGCTCTGCCTCCCCCATGCACATTGGGCTTTGACGCATGTCGCCTTGGCCCCCACAGTTCTCAGCGTGGTGCTCTCTGCCCCTGGCAGGGCCCACTGACCCTCACCCTCATTCTCCAGCAGGGCTCTGCCCACCTGCCCCCACCTCCCAGGCAGAGTGCCTATTTACAAGGCGTTCCCACCTCCGAGGCCTGCCTGCCACCCATCAGTGTGGCTCCCCAGCGCCACCAGGAACCCACAGAGGCTCCCAGGCACCTACGGCTTCAACGCCCATTCGCAGAAGGCCCCGAGCTTCTCCGGCAGCAGCCGCTTTCCTGAGCGCCAAGCCCTGGGTCCGATAGCCTGGTGGACACCTGTGCTCAGATGGTCTCGGGCCCAGCATGGCCCCAGTACACCTGGCGTCCTCTCTACACATTTGTTTTGTGCTGTCCACCCTTCCTTCAGTGACGATGCCCTCACTCAGCTGGCCAATTAGAAAACCCAGGTCATCCCTGATGTCCCCATTAGCAAACTATCTAAATAGGTACCAGGCCCCACAGACTCCTGCTGGAAGATGCCTGGAAATTGGCGATTTCCTCACCCCCCTGCCACTCACCCCACCGCTGCACTCCCCAACAGCCTCTACCTCTGCATGGGCACCGTCCATCTCCTTCTCGGCTATAGCCAGTGGGGCCGGCCTGCAGCGGGAGTCTGAGCCCACTGCTCCCTTGAGCAAAGTTCTTCGCTGTCCTGCTGTCTCCTAGCAAGCCCCTGACTCCACACCCAGCTGCACCGAGTGGCCAACAGCCCCCAGCCCCAGCTCAGCCCCGCACAGTCACACATGCTGCCATCCTGAGCCCTTGCCTGGTCACACACGTTGCCATCCCAGTCACATGCACGCCTGTCTTGGGCCCCTTTCCTTCCTGCTGGCTTCTGACCCTGCAGCATCAGGAAGTGAACTGTGCGCAGAGATGTTTGCATTTTCAATCCTGTTGTCTTCAAACAACCGTCACTGGGTTTCTGACTCCCCATCCGGCAGATTGCCTGTTGCTCAGGGCTCTCCCCAACAGCTGCAGCCACCAGGACACATCCAGGTCAGAGGCGACAGAACACGTTCTCCCTTCACTCCTGACTTTGATGCGAGTGCTTTTGGAATTTCATCATCAAATATGTTTTCCATATTTGTCAGGTTAAGGAAATCCCCTTTTATCCCTCATCTGTTAATATTTCTTAGAATAAATGAGTAATGATTTCTTCAAAGGCATTTATGTACCCATTGAGTGATATTCACTTTTCTCTCCCTTTTGATGGATGAGTAGAGGAAGCAGATTCTGTGACGTGAGCCATCTACTCATCTCCCTGGTCATGAAACATGTCAGTGTCTGCACTTTTGTGTCCTGGACATGTGCTGCTGTGTTTCACAGTTTGCACGTCTGTGTCTGTAAACGTGGTTGTTCACTGTTGTGTGTGGTTCATTCTCCTCCCGTGTCTACCGTGTTGGTTTGGGCTCCCTGTGATTTCAATCAGGCTGTGATTTTCCTCCCTTCTCTCTCTTCCCATGCTCCCTCTGCAGCTCAAACAGGGTCCTGGGCCCAGAAGCAAGTTTCATGCTCAGTCTCGGGGCCTGCGACTCACAGAGACACGGAGGGCATCACAAGGTTGATCAACAAGCCCACCAGTGATTCAGCGCCCGCCTGGTTTCACAGCCCTGGTGCTTCTGTCCACCTCTCAGGGATGGATTCCGAGAAAGTGCCTGTGGACACAGCACTCACAGCTTGCCTGGGCTCTGCCTCCTGCCCCACCCCGCCCCTGCTGTATGTTGGGATCCACCCCCTCGCCGCCTTGATGGGGCACACACTCCCTTTGACTTCCCGGATCCGAGCCCCAGGCCACCTCTGCCTGCTCCCAGGAGCTTCGACCCCCACATTGCCTTGGGTGTCAGCTTTATTTCTGGGCCCCAGCAATGCTCATTTTCTCTAACATGACTGTAGCATTTAATTTTCATTTGTCTGATTAGCTGTGTCTGCTACCCCACCGTGTTTCGAAGGAAAGGGTCTCTGAGGATGGCCTTACAGTGCCGTCCTGGCGGGCCACTCAGGGGCTGCCCAACACACGTTCTTGGGAACTCCAGAAGCCAGGCGACATCATGGGAGAAACCGCACACATTCTGGTTGCACCCAGGCAGCCCTGCCCACGAGGAGAGTTCCTGGGCAAACCCTGTCTCTGGAGGTACCCCCACCATGCCCTCAAGCCTGGTGCCTTCTGGAGCCCTGCCCCTCCCAGTCCAGGGTGACCCCCAAGAACATCTTCCCCTGGGGCTTGCCCTGCGTCCTTGCTGCTGCCTCCAGCTGCCATGTGTCCTGCCCTTCTCCTGCCCCAGAGGGTCTCATCCTCACACATGGGAGTCCGTTTGAGAGTCTGCTGGATGCGTAGGCCTCTGCTCAGAGAGTAGAAGTGCTAAAGTACAGGTGCACAAACTGAAGAATGCAGGTGCCTAGAAAGCTTCACTGATCCCACTTTGAAGATCACTGCCCCCACACCTTCCAGGAGCCTCATGCATCCCCCACTGAGGTCAGAGCCATCACAAATCAAGGGTTTATCCTCCTGCAATCCAGCAAAAGGAAGACAGAGAAAGGAGAAATTTTTCAGGAAGAGTGGATACAAGAAGAAGCACGTTTTTTGTTGTTGTTGGAACCAAACTCAGAGATTTTCTGCATAAAGGGCACAGAGCTGCCCTCTCACACGAGCACTTCTTGCTGAGGGCCCTGGATGAGCCTCCCGTTGCTTCCGTACAAACAACTATGACTCAGTGACTGGAGCAACAAGCGTGGACTTCCCAGAGTTCTGCAGGTCCAACTCCAAAGTCGACCTGGACTAACTCGACATGCGGCAGGGCTGGCTAGTCCTAGAGGCTCCAGGGGAGAAACTTCCTTGCCTTCTCCACCTTCTAGAGGCCGCTGCCCTCCTGGGCTCACCCCCTCTTCCTCCATCTTCAAAGGCAGCATCACGAGGGTGAGTCCTTCTCACGCCACCATCTCTCTAACCTCCTCTCTAAGCCCCTCTTCTGCTGTGAAGGACCCTTGGATGATGCAGGAAAATCTCCCTACTGTAAGGTCACCTGATATCAGCCCCTCAATCCCATCTGCGAGCTTAATTTCTGTGTTCACAGGTTCCGGGGAAGAGGAGGGGGATGTCTTTGGGGCCCCCAGTGGTGGACCACAGGCACTGAATGCTCCCCATCAGGACACCAGTGAGGAGAGCTGGTGAGACTCTGTAACTGGCTACTGTGAACCCAGTGGAGCCCAGGGGGATCTTAGCTCCCTGCAGCAGTGTGAGCTGGAGGGACCATGTGGAAAGCCATGTCTCCGAGGGAGGAAGTCTGTGTTCTCGAGGCTTCACCTGAGTTCCATGGCAGACCTGGCAGCGTGGGAGAGAGGTGACCCATAGGTGCACGGCAGGTCCTCCCACCCCCTCCAGTGGGTGTTCGCTGCCCTGTGGCCCTCAGATGCCCACCTGTGGCCCCTGTGCAGACCTTCCCTGCCCACACACACCTGACTGTCCCCAAAGGGACACGCATCCCACACGGCATCGCCCTGAGCACAGCCCAGTGACACTGGCCCTTGGATACTGCTGTTGTTCTTAATTTCCCCCAACATTCACCCATCTTAGTGGATTTCTCCAGGAACACAAGAGTTTGTAGCCTCTGAATCCAGGACTTTCTCCTAACAAAACTGCCCTTGCCGCTTCAGGTAATGAAACTGAGGAGGAAATTGCCAGGAGCTGGGGTCTTGCCTGCCCCGTGCGGCTGTGTTTTTCCTCATCTTTCAGCCAACCCTGCTGAGACTTAGCATGGGATGAGGAGTCACGGCTGCACAACGGAGGTCATTTTTTGTTCCTTGTCACATAAAATTGGAAGCTTAGAGAACACCATGAGGAAGTTTTTAAAACTTTAATGAATTATTCCCACCAGGAGTCATAAGCATTTTTCACTGTGATCATTTTGGGTTCAGTGAAGCAGTAAGTGGGCTAAGAGTCTCCTGGTTTTATGATTAAAAGGGCAGGTTCTCTCGTCCGGTCGCACAGGCCTGCATGGAAGTTAACCATGTCCTTGGGACTAAATCAATCCACTTAGGACATAGGAGGACGAAATGCAAGGAGAGCCTGCAGAGCATGGAGATGCGCCGCCCTCCCCGGCCAGGGCTGGGAACCACCACCTCCCAGCCAAGGGCAGGTGCAGCGGGCGCGGGGACAGGGATGTGCTGGAGCCCCGCGCCTGAGTCAGTGCTGCTCCAGGACTGCTGGCTGTGCTGCTGGCCCCGCAGGTCACACTGTGTGCTGGGCCTGTGGCTGCACCCACCCAGCTGTGGGGACTTCTGAGTGCTGCGGTTTTCCTGCCTCAGTACATCGGTGTCTGGCTGTCAGCCCCACTCTGGAGATGACAGCCCCCAGGTGGCAGAACTAGCAGTTCTGGAGGGTCACATGGACTGTGTTCATACACAGCCACCCACCCGTGCTCAGGCAACCTCGAGAGATTATGGCCCTGGGCTCTGCAGCTCCCTTAGCCAAAGGGTGCCACCGCGGAGCTCACGGGAAGGGCTGTCCCGTGCAGTACACAAGCGGATGTTGGTAAAGTGCCAAGGACAGAGAAAGCTCCGTCACCTAAAGAATGAGTCCTGCTCAGCCAGGGCTGGGAAGGCTGCACACAGCGGCGACCTTAGGTCACTCAGACACACTCCTTCTGGCTGGGATGACACAGGGTTCAGGGGCTTCAAGTCCCACCTCCAAACACTTCTAATGACAATCCGAGCTCTGCATGCACTTCTATGCGGGAGCCCCGGGGCTGTGCATGCACACTCGAAGCGGGGTGTGGTGTTGGAACATGACAGCTGCTTGCAGACCTCAGCGTCCCCCACACCCACACACTTCAGCTTCTCCTCTATCTCCTGAAAACAAGAGCCTGCATAACAATCAGCACAATTACTGAAGATTCGAATGTGCAGTCCTTATTTAAATATCCTCAATTATCCCATAACGTCCTTGGCAGGTTTCTTTTAACGCAGGTGACCCAGCGAAAAGTTGCAGGCTGCATTTAGTCATACTGTCTCCCGGCTCCTTCAGTGTGGAGCAGCTTCCACTTTGTATTGCTGTTCTATACCTGTTGCTGTTTTGAAGGGTCCAGCCCAGGTGCTTTGCTGGAGGTACCTCATTGGGAAATGCCTGGTTGCTTCCCGTGTTGAGAGAAAGCTGTCACGGGTGCTGTGTCCTACCCAGGGCACCCACACGGGCCCAGGTCCCCAACCAGGGGTGTCATGCCTTGTCACTGGGTTGTGGCTCATCTTCCACCTTCTCGATCCTGAAGGCACCTGCACCGAGCAGCCTGTGGTGATACTTTGAGACTTGCTCTGGCACAACTGGCTGTTCCAGGCCCACTTCGCAGGCTTCCCACAGGGTGGGTCTGGAGCCGGCCCTGGTTCCTTCGGTGAGAAAAGGCATTTGGAAACCATGAGCCAGGTGCCTCTGCTTTTTGACAAGGTCGAATTTCTAGAAGGAGGTTCTTTCTTCTGTGATGCCAGGTTATTTCTTTTCAATTCCCATACTGTGGATTTCTCTCTAAAATGCAAGATATTTACAGAGGATGCACACATGTAGCCACCAGAGGACAGGGAAAGGAGCCTGTGGCGCAGCCCCTAATAATTCTTAGCACATGGCACCTCCGTCGCATCCACTACACACCCTCCTGGGTCCCGGCGCTGTCAGGTCTTGGGGGTTGGTTTGTTCTGTGTTCTGTCCCCGCTCTGTCCCCACTGGGATGGGCCCCACCCATGGCCTGAGTTACCCACAGACTCCTCTCCTCTTTTAGGAAGTGGATCCCCAGTTCCCGGGATGTATCTCTTGGTCCTGGTGGTCTCGGCTAGCACCCACCTGTGCATTCCTGAGAACAGGGCATGGAGGTTCTTTGCAATTTCTGGATCTTCCTGCCTACCAGAAGCCTTCTTGGGGGAGAAAGTCTGTTTCCTCTTTTCTGCTGTGTCACATTCTTTGGCTTAGCCATGTCTTCGAAATAGGTGACAACGTATTTGTCTAAGGGTGCCTTTATTAGTCAATGTAAAATTCAGCAAAAGCAAACTCATTCCCTGCCCCACTGTCTTTTTGCATTTAGCCATGTGTGTACATTACTTTAAAAGAATTTCAACAGCACAAAAGCAGATATCACAAAAGCAGGTCTCCCTCCACCCCGTCCCCTGCCATTGTCCCCAGAGACAGCCACAGCCCCTGGCACCTGTCAGCAACGTTGACAGGAAGCCAAGCCTGCATGTGCCCTTACCATTTTAGAGCACATTATATACTTTTTCACTTAATAAGTTCATCTTAATATTTTTAATATTGATGATCTCACCAGTACTTATCAGTACTAATAGATATTCTTTTTAATATCTGCACAGAATTCTATGGCATGGCTAAAGCATATTTCATTCACCTAGCCTGCCAGTGGACAGGTGGCTCTCCCCTGCCTCCCTGCTATTGAAACACTGCACCACACATAAGATGCTGCACTCCTGTGTGGTTCGTCCCAAGGCCAATCCCAGCACTAGGCTGCTATGTCAAGGGAGTTTCACATTCTAAGTTGTCATCACATTTCCTTCCACACAGGAAGCCCTGCCCACAGGATCGCAAGCAGAGCCGAGAGCATGTGGTGCCGTGTCCTCATCACTACTGATTGTTCCCCACACTTCATCTTTGCCAGTCTGGTTAGCAGAAGACAACACGCTGGTGGCTTGATGCCCATGCTTCTCTCACTCCTTCGCATCCGTCTCTCTCTCTCTCTCCTTGAGGGAGGCTTTTTTATTTCCTCTCCTTCCTGAACTCCCCATGCATGTCCCCTAGAACCTGTCACCTTCCTCCCTGAAACAGAAATAGGGCAAGGCCAGCCCTCTGGCCAGTCTCCCTCCACCTGTCTGTGAAACACAAGGATGGCCGTAGTGAACTGTCTCATTCCCGCCCCAATGCCCTCTTCCTGCCTTCGGGATCTGAACCAGCCTTGTGACATGCTTTAACCAACAGAAAGCTGCAGAAGCAATGCCTGGTGACCTCTGAACTGAGGTGTCAAGAGTTTGAAAGATCCCCTCTGCTTCCCATGGACCACGGGTAAAAATCCAGAACGAAGAGTGGAAGGTGGAGCCGGAACTTGGACTCTGGGTGAAAGTGGAATGGAGCCTGGAGATGCGAAGCCTTAGGTGGAATCTGGAGGGAAGTTTTCAACAGCCCATGGCTTTTCCCTATGGTGACTGAGGGTGGGCCATGCACCAGGGTGGGCAACTCCATGATAAAGGCACAGGATGGGGCTGATGAAGTCAGAGAAACCGCAGAGTGCAGGGAAAGTCTGCAGAAAGTCTCAGAGAGGGAAGCAGGTGCAGGAAGAGAAAGAGCCCTAGGGGCGTGCCAGAGAAAAGAGGTATGCCTGGAAGGGGCGTGCCAGAGAAGGGAGGTGTGCCTGGGAGCAGGTCAAGGTCAAGAGAACGCCTCGCCTGTGCAGCCTGCCAGGCATGCGCCCTGAGGGGAGAGGCCTCGGCTGCACCTCATGTTTATGGACTTGATCTTTGCTGGCAGCGAAGCTTCCGGCCTCAATATGCCGGCCAGGTGAGAAGGTGCTTCCCACAGGGACCCTGTCTGCACGTTGGGAGCTTCCCATGCAAGGTGGTGAGCGGGAGCTGCTATAGACAGCAGCGTGGATGCAGAGCCAAATGCCTCGATATCATAGCCAAAAAACATGCAAACAAGAGTCACAAAGGCGTCTCAAAGCCTGGTTTCCAAAGGCATTTGGCAAGCAGCTCGAAATGTGCACAGCTGCTGTAATGACATGGTTAGCTGGCTTGCACTGCGAGCTGGGAGGACACATCTCAGAAACTCGCTTTCCTTCCATTTCCAAACACAATGGTGTACGTGACTTGGAGCTACCTTGTGACACGCCAGTGATTAGAGTGGGACAGCCTCCTATTATCACAGGAGTCTCAGTCCACGTGATTAGACAGGCTTGGACCAAATATTACTGAAAAATGTGTCTAGAATTTAGCCTGTAAGGTAGCGAATACACATATACCCTAAAGACAATTTGTCACTGTTCATATGGGTCAAACACATAGTTAATAATCACAGATAAGTGAACTGTCAAATTGAAACTTATTACTGGGGAAAATATACCTGATGCGCAGCACATAGCATTCATTAAAGGGCACCCCGCCATCCACATTCATGCTGCCAATTCCAGAAATAAAACCACTGCGCTTTTTCTAAAAGTGTAATACTTGGGAAAGGCAAATGGGTACTTCTCCCAGCAACTCCCAACCCTCCCATCTATTAAGCTGGCTGTATTCTGGCATCTTCTCCCCAGATGCAATTGCTAGGGCTGTTTATGATGCATGAAAACAGACCAGGATTAAAAGAATCTTCCTTTACTTTGTGCTCAACGGTTGCTTTTGAAAACTCTTTGCCCCTTCATTTGTTTTCAGGAATTTGCTACTCATCAAGCACAACCCTGTCTGGGTGATCTGGGTCCATCCTAGACTCAGACAGATTTTCCAGACTCACTTCATCAGCTCAGAACCCAGCAATGCACACAGACACCACAGACATACACACACACATAGACACACACTGAGAGACAAAAAGACGCACACATGCAGCACACATGCAGAAACAGAGAGAGAGAGACATGCACCCGCCACACAGACACACACACAGCACACACATACAGACACACACCTGCCACACAGACACATACACACAAAGAGAGACACAGACATACACGCAGAGCACAAGTACAGAAACAGAGAGACACACAGAGACACACACCCGCCACACAGACACACACACACATAGAGACACAAAGACACCCACACAGCACACATGCAGAAACACAGAGATATAGATACTCACACACAGACACACAGAGACACAAACACACACACACACACCACACAGAGACACACTCCTGCCACACAGACACATACACACACAGAGAGACACAGACACACACACAGAGCACACATGCAGAGACAGAGAGACACATACACAGAGATACACACCTGCCAGACACACACAGAGACACAGACACACACACAGAGACAGCTCCTGCCCCAACACACACACACAAGCCAGTGCCCGAGCAGCTGCCCCTCAATCAGTGACTGACCCAGACAAGCTGTGTGTACCCAACGAAGCTGGGAACCTAATTTAATCCAAATTTTCCTGTTTGCATTAAATATCTAGATAAGGTAGGCAAAGCCCCTTTTCTGGGTTCTCTGTGTACATTCTACTGGGAGTACTCAGAAATGTGGAGGTGGGTGTGGGTCAGGGAGAGGCCCACGGGAGGACTCAAACCGGAGGACGCTGGACCTTCCCCCCAAATCTGGGCACGTGAGGAAATCGACCTGACCTGCCGTGAGAGGGCATGGAAAATTCCAGGATGTTCCAGCGAGGACAGTTAGGAGGGTGTCCAGGAGGACACAAGGGTCTGGGCTCACAATGACTGGGCCACACACCAGGGAAGCCAGGAGGGAGGCGCAAAGCTGCCTGTCCCTCCCCTGGGGTGAGGGCGTGAGCCTCAGGTGTCCCCGCAGGAGGGAGGCACAAAGCTGCCTGTCCCTCCCCTGGGGTGAGGGCATGAGCCTCAGGTGTCCCCGCAGGAGGGAGGCACAAAGCTGCCTGTCCCTCCCCTGGGGTGAGGACATGAGCCTCACGTGTCCTGGGGGAGCCACTTCTCCTCATTCCACAGCCAGCTGGCTGGGCGCAGCGTCCCTGGCCCTCCACACCTGCAAGCCCAGTGTGATCCTGCTGTTCTCCATGCCTCGCAAACAACGGCTTGGGAGGACCCGCGCTGCCATCCTAGCAGGAGGGTACTGGGATCAGCCGCATGTCTCAGGGGAGGGCAGCTGGAGTGTCCTAGAGCTGGAACCCAGGAGTCTGAAACCCAGAGTTCCACACTGGGGCCAGCAGCACATTCCTTCCACAACATCCTCTGAGGTGAGCACGTCGCTGTCATGGGAGTGTGACATGCAGTTCTGAGAAATGCCAGAGAGACCCCTCGTCACCTACCCCAGCATCCCACAATGACAATGTTCTGCAGAACAGCAGAGGTAACATCACCAGGATAATGGCATTGATAAATCCACCAAACCCACGCAGGCTTGCTCACACTCACTATGCACGTGTGTGTGTCAGGTTTATATAATTGTATAAATTAAAATTGTTTTAGCTATTCAACAGCCTGAGCATTTCTATATAAGTTTTAGAGTAAGCTTGTTTATGTTTACCAAAAAAAAATCCTTTCTTGGATTTTGATGGGAATTGTATCAAATCTACAAATAAATTTGAGGGGAATTGACATCAACTGTCCACTCTCACAGTCAGGATCCTGAATGGCTCCAGCCCCACAAGGATCCCTCATCCTGACCTTTCATAACCACACCTGCTGCCATCCAACCCTCCTCCCGCTCCTCCTCCCTGAGCCTCCTCCTCTGCCTCAGCCCATCCTAAACCAGGGCTACCACTAATCCAGAGGCCTAATCTGTCTTCTGTTTCTAAAGTTTTGTCACTTCAAAATGTCATAAAGTGGGATTATATGGTACATATGTTGTGTGTGTGCAGCGTTACACAGCACACACCCTGAGTTGTTTTTGTTGCTGTTGTTGTTGGAGACAGAGTCTCACTCTGTCGCTCAGGCTGAAGCGCAATGGTGCAATCTCGGCTCACTACAACCTCTGCCTCCTGGATTCCAGGGATTCTCCTGCCCCAGCCTCCCAAGTAGCTGGGATTACAGACATGCACTGCCACGCCTTGCTAATTTTTTCTGTTTTTGTAGAAAGGGGGTTTCATCACGTTGGCCAGGCTGGTCTTGAACTCCTAACCTCAGGTGGTCCCCCCGCCTCGGCCTCCCAAAGTGCTGGGATTACAGGCATGAACCACCGCACCCGGCCACACACTGGCCTTTTACACCGAGTAGAATTCTCTGGACGCCTATGCGGGTTATTGTGCACAGTTCACTCCTTCTTACTTCTGAGTAGTGACCCACGGTGTGAATGCACATGGTTTATTTAACCACGCCTCCTTTGAAGGACATCTGGGCAGACTCCAGTTTTTATCTATCACAAATAAAGTCGCTGTAAGCATCCACGCACAGGTTTTGAGTGACTGTAAGCTTCCATTTCTCAGGGGGAGATGCCCAGGAGAGCAAGGACTGGGTCCCATGGAAGCTGCACGTGCAGTTTCACAGGAAAGCACCAGCCTGTGTTCCCAGGAGGCTGTGCCATTTGACATTCCTATTAGCAATGAATGAGGGGCCTGTTTCCCTGCCTCCTCTCTAGCACTTGATGTTGTCTCTGTTTTTTAACTTTAGCCACTCTCATAGGTGTGCTCCAAGATCTGTGTGGTTTTAATCTGGCTTTCCTTACTAGCTAATGATATCACACACATTTTCATGTGCTTGTTTGCCATCTATATGTTCTCTTTGGTGAAATGTCTTCTGCCTTTCAGTGAATAGGGTTGTTTGTTTTTTTTGTTGTTTGAGTTTGAGCTTTAGATATTCTAGATACTTTATATATTCTAGAGCCTTATGTATTCTAGATACTCTAGTACTTAGACATGTAGTTTGCAAGCATTTTTCACACAGTTTGTAGCTTGTCTCTCATCCTTTTCACAGGAGCTTTCACAGAGCAATGATGTTTAATTTTGATTAGTTTCAATTGACCAATTTCTCCTTTTATATAAATTGTGCTTTTGGTGTCAAGTCTAGAAACTGCCTAGCCCTAGATTCTGAAGATTTTCTCTTATTTCTTTCTAAAAGTTTTTATTGTTTAATGTGTTACATTTAATCTGTGATCCAGTTTGAGTTACTTTTCCTATAAGGTGTGAGACACTGAGATTGAGACTCACGTTTTTGTCTGGGTGTGTCCAGTGGCGCAGCACCGTTTGTTGAAGTCTACCGGCCCTCCATTTCGTTGCTTTTGCACCTTTGTCAACAATCAGTGCGACATATTTTTGTGGGTCTGTCTGTGAGTTCTCTGTTCTGTTGACATATGCACCTCTTCCATCACCTAGCATGCTGTTTTGATATTAAAGCTCCATTAAAAAGTCTCAAAATCAGTTAGTCTGATTCCTCCAGCCTTATTATTTTCAAAATTGCTTTAGCTATTTGACAGCCTGAGCCTTTCCGTATACATTTCAGAATAAGGTTGTTTGTATTTACAAAACAAAACAAACAAACAAACAAAAAAAACAAAGAAACCTTTCTTGGATTTTGAGAGGAATTCTGTTAACTCTTGAGCACAATTTGTCTCTCCATTTATTTGTCTTTCTTTTTTTATTTTTTATTTTCTAATAGAGACAGGGCCTCACTATGTTGCCCAGGCTGGTCTCGAACTCCTAAGCTCAAGTGATCTGCCCACCTCGGCCTCTCAAAGTGCTGGGACTACAGGCATCAGCCACCAGGCCTGGCCTATTTATTTTTTAATAGTACACTGTTATTCCCCGTCGTCACCATGTAGTATAATAGATCTTGAGCTTTGCCTCCCACATCCTCCCTGTTCCCAGCCCCTGGTAACATCCATTCTACTCTCTGCTTCTACGAGTTTAATTTTCTTTGATTCCAGATATAAGTGAGCTCACGGGGCATTTGTCTTTCTGTGCCTGGCTTATTTCACTTCACATAATATCTTCCAAGCTCACCCACGTTGTTGCAGATAATAGGATATCTCCCTTTTTAAGGCTAAATAGAATTCTACTGTGTAGATACAGCACATTTTCTTTCTTTATTTAGCCGTGGATGAACTCTTAGGTTGATTCCATATCCCGGGTACTGTGAACAGCACGGCAATGAACATTGGGGTGAAGGTATCTCTTCCACACTGATTTCATTTCCTCTGGACACATACCCCAACACATTCTGGATCATCTGGGAGTTTCTATTTTAAGTTTTTGAGGAACCTCCTTACTGATTTCCATCATGGCTATACTAGTTTACATTCCCACCAACACTGTGTAAATGTTCCCTTTCCTCCACATCCTCCCCAATACTAGTTCTCTTTTGTCTTTTCCATAATAGTTATTCTAAGAGATGTGAGTTGACCTCTCATTGTGGTTTTCATTTCCATTTCTGTAACCATTAGTGATGTTCAGCATTTTTTTCAAATACCTATTGGCCATTCATACTGAGAAACGTCTACTCAGGTTCTTTGCCCATTTTTTTAACAGGGTTACTTGTTTTCTCATTATTGAGTTGTTTGAGTTCCTTACGTGTTTTGGATATTAGACCCTTGTGAGAATAATGGTTTGTAAATATTTTTTCTTATTCCATAGGTTGTCTCTTCACTCTGTTGTTTACTTCCTTGGCTGTGCAGAGCTTTTTAGTTTGGTGTAATGCCATTTGTCCATTTTTGCTTTTGTTGCCAGTGCGTTTGGGTTCATTCCAAAAAGTCATTATACAGACCAATGTCATAGAGATTTTCTTCTATGTTTTCTTCTAGTAGGCTACAGTTTCATGTCTTACATTCAAGTTTTTAATCCAGTTTGAGATGATTTTTTGTATATTGTGTGAGAATCTAATTTCTTTCTTCTACACGTGGATATCCAGTTTTCTCAGCACGATTTACTGAAGAGACTGTTCTTTCCACATTGTGTGTCCTTGGCAAATTTGTCAGAAATAAATTGTTCCATTACTCTATGTGTCTAATGTTTATGCCAGTGACATGCTCTTTTGATTACTATAGCTGCAGGATATATTTTGAGGTCAGAGCATGGAGGCCTCCAGCTTGTTCTTTTTGCTCTAATTGCTTTGGCTATTAGGAGTTTCTTGTGGTTCCATATAAATTTTAGGACTGTTTTTTCTATTTGTGTGAAAGACGTTATTGGAGTTTTGAGATGGATTGCACTGCATGTATTGATCTGTTTGGATAGTACGGGCATTTAAATAATATTAAGTATTACAATCTATGAACATGGGATATCTTTCCATTTACTTATTTTCCTCACCTTCTTTCATAAATGGTTTATAGTTTTCACTTTACAGGTCTTGCACATTCTTGGTTAAGTTTATTCTTAAGGGTTTTTTTTGTAGCTGCTAAAATGGGATTGTTTTCTTGATTCCTTCTTTGGAAAGTTTGATATTAGTATATAGAAATGCTACTGATATTTGTATGTTGATTTCATGTCCTGCAACTTTACTGAATTAACGTATTAGTTTTCCGTGGTCAGTTGTATTCCTAAGAGTTTTATTTGTGTGTGTGGTTATTGTGAATGGGATTAAATTCTTAATTTGGCTCTCAGCTTGGATGTTGTTGGAGTATAGAAATGCTACTGATTTTTGTACATTGATTTTGTATCCTGAAACTTTGCTGACGTTGTTTTTCAAATATAGGAGCTTTTGGGCAGAGACAATGGGGCTTTCTAGGTATAAAATCATATCATCCGCAAACAGGAATAATTTGACTTTCTTTCTATTTGAATGTCTTTTATTTTTTTCTCTTGCCTGATTGGCTAGGACTTCCAATACTATGCTGAATAGGAGTAGCAAGAGTGGGCGTCCTTGTCTTATTCCAGTTTTCAAAAGGAATGCTTCCAGCTTTTGCCCATTCAGTACGATGTTGGCTGTGGGTTTCTCATAGAAGGCTCTTATTATTTTGACATACGTCCCTTCAATGCCTAGTTTGTTGAGGGTTTTTAACATAAGGTGGTGTTGAATTTTATCAAAAGCCTCTTCTACATCTATTGAGATGATCATGTGGTTTTTGTTTTTAGTTCTGTTTATGTGATGAATCACATTTATTGATCTCTGTGTGTTGAATCAATCTTGCTTCCCAAGAATAAAGCCTACTTGATCATGGTAGATTAGCTTTTTGGTGTGCTGCTGGATTCCGTTTGCTAGTATTTTGTTGAGGATTTTTGCATCTATATTCACGAAGGATATTGGCCTGAAGTTTTCTTTTCTTTTTGTTTGTTTATTTGCTTCTGCTGGGTTTTGGTATGAGAATGATGCTGCCCACAGAGAATGAATTGAGGATTCCCTCCTCCTCAATTTTTTGGAATAGTTTCAGTAGAAATGATACCAGCTCTTCTTTATAAGTCTGGTAAAATTTGGCTGTGAATCCATTTGGTCCAGAGCTTTTCCAGGTTCATAGGCTTTTTATTACTAATTCAATTTCAGGACTCATTATTGGTCTGTTCAGGATCTCAGTTTCTTCCTGGTTCAATCTTGGGCAGTTGTCTATTTCTAAGAATTTACCCATTTCTGGTAGGTTTTCTAGTTTTTGTGCATAAAGGTGTTTGTAATAGTCTCAGGGTTTTTTTTTTTTTTGTATTTATGCATGGTTGGTAGTAATGTTCCCTTTGTCATTTCTGATTGTATTTATTTGGATCTTCTCTCTGTTCTTCTTTATTAGCCTACTGCTGAACTAAATCACAGGTGACACAAGCAAATGAAAAAACATTCCATGCTCATGGATAGGAAGAATCAGTATTGTTAAAATGACCATACTGCCCAAAACAATTTACAGATTCAATGCTATTCCTATCAAACTACCAATGACATTTTTCACAGAATTAGAAAAATAGTATTCTAAAATTCATATGGAAAGAAAAAAGAGCCTGAATACCCAGAGCGATCCCAAGCAAAAAGAACAAAGCTAAAGCCATC
Organism: Nomascus leucogenys; assembly: GCF_006542625.1. NCBI lineage: Eukaryota > Metazoa > Chordata > Mammalia > Primates > Hylobatidae > Nomascus > Nomascus leucogenys. The sequence continues at coordinate 1,892,340 of NC_044383.1, read as the reverse complement.
AGATTACCCAACTTCAAACTATACTACAAGGCTACAGTCACCAAAACAGCATGTTACTGATAAAAAAAAAAGACACATAGACCAATGAAACAAAATAGACACCCCAGAAATAAAGCTGCACACCTACAACCATGTGATCTTCAACAAACTTGACAAAATCAACCAATGGGGAAAGGACTCCCTATTCAATAAATGGTGCTGGGATAATTGGCTAGCCACATACAGAAGATTAAAATTGGACTCCTTCCTTTTACCATATACAAAAATCAACTCAAGATGGATTAAAAAACCTCAATTTAAAATCTAAAGCTATAAAATCCCTAGAAGGAAGCCTAGGAAATACTCTTCTGGACATAAGCCCTGGCAACAATTTCATGATGAAGATGCCAAAAGCAATTGCAACAAAACCAAAAATTGGCAACGAGACCTAATTAAACTATAGAACTTCTGCACAGCAAAAGAAACTATCAACATAATAAGCAGTCAACCCACAAGATTGGAGAAAATATTTGCAAACTGTGCATCCAACAAAGGTCTAATATCCAGAATCTATAAGCAACTTAACAAGCAAAAAACAAACAGCCCCATTAAAAAGCGGGCAAAGGGCCGGGCGTGGTGGCTCACGCCTGTAATCCCAGCACTTTGGGAGGCCGAGGCAGGTGGATCATGAGGTCAGGAGATGGAGACCATCCTGGCTAACACAGTGAAACCCCATCTCCACTAAAAAAAAAAAAAAATGCAAAAAATTAGCCAGGCATGGTGGTGGGTGCCTGTGGTCCCAGCTACTCGGGAGGCTGAGGCAGGAAAATAGCGTGAACCCAAGAGGTGGAGCTTGCAGTGAGCCAAGATGGCACCACTGCACTCCAGCCTGGGTGACAGAGCAAGACTCCGTCTTGAAAAAAAAAAAAAAAATGTGGGCAAAGGACATGAACACTTTTCAAAAGAAGACATATACGCGGCCAGCAAACATATGAAAAAAAAAAGCTCAAAATCATTAGAGAAATGCAAATCAAAACCACAATGAGATATCATCTCACACCAGTCAGAATGGCTATTATTAAAACGTCAAAAAATAGCAGATACCGGCGAGGCTGCAGAAAAAAGACAATGCTTATACACTCCTGGTAGGAATGTAAATTAGTTCAGCCACTGTGTACTGCAGTTTGGCAGTTCCTCAAAGAACTTAAAACAGAAATACCATTCAGCCCAGAATTGCCATTACTGGGTATATACCCAAAGAAATGTAAGTCATTCTACCATAAAGACACATGCATGCATATGTTTATTGCAGCACTAGTGAAAATAGGAAAAACATGGAATCAACCTAATTGCCCATCAATGATAGACTGGATTTAAAAAATATGGTACATATACACCATGGAATACAATGCAAGCATAAAAGAGAATGAGATCATGTCCTTTGCAGCAACATGAATGGAGGTAGAGGCCACTATCCTAAGCAGACAAACACAGCAACAGACAACCGAATATCACATGTTCTCACTTGTAAGTGGGAGCTCAACACTGAGTACACGTGGACATAAAGAAGGAACAGCAGACACGGGGGCCTACTTGAGGGTGGAGAGTGGGAAGCGCATGAGGACAAAAAAATTACCTGTCTGATACTATGCGTATCACCTGGGTGAGGAAATAATCTGTATACAAAACCCCCATGACATGCAATTTACCTATATAACAAACATGCACATATATTCCTGAACATAAAATAAAAGTCTGAAAAAACTTACTAGTTTTTTGGTGGAGTCTTTAGAGTTTTGTGTACATAAGATCATGTCATCCGCAAACAGGGACAATTTGAGTTTTCCTTTCCAATTGAGATGCCATTTATTTCTTTCTCTTGCCTGATGGCTCTGGCTAGACCTCCCGTACTCTGTTTTTTGTGGGGGCTGGGGTGGTGAGAGTATTTGTTTTGTTTTGTTTTTGAGACAGGGTCTAGCTCTGTTGCCCAGGCCAGAATGCAGTGGTGTGACCTCAGGTCATTGCAGCCTCCTCCTCCTGGGCTCAAGCGATCCTCCCACCTCAGCCTCTGCAGTAGCTGGGACTAGCACATGCCACCATGCCTAGCTAGTTTTTTATTTTTTTGTAGAGATTGGGTTTCATTGTGTTGCCGAGGCTGGTCTTGAACTCCTAGGCTCAAGTAATCTGCCAAACTCGGCCTCCCAAAGTGCTGGAATTACAGGTATGAGTCACCACACTGGGCCAACCTCCAATCCTATGTTGAATAGAAGTGATGAGCATCGGCATCCTTGTCTTGTTCCTGATCTTAGAAGAAAAGCTTTCAACTTTTTAACCATTGAGTACGATGTTAGCTATGAGTGTGTCATATACAGTCTTTATTGCACTAAAGTACATTCCTTCTATACCTAATTTGCAGAGAGTTTTTATGATTAAAGAATGTTGAATTTTGTCAAATGCTTTTTACACCTTTATTGAGATGATTTTATGGCTTTTATCCTTCATTCTGTAATGTAGTATATCATATTTATACATTTGTGTATATTGAAACATCCTTGCATCTTGGGATAAATCCCACTTGATAATGGAGATGGATCCTTTTAATGTGCTATTGAATTTTGTGTGCTAGTATTTTGTTAGGGATTTTGTATCTATGTTGATCGGGAATATTGGCTTGTAATTTTTTTTCTTGTAGTGTTCTTGTCTGGCTGTGGTTATCGGCGTAATGCTGGTCTTGTGAAATGAATTTGGAAGTATTTTCTCTTTTTCAATTTCTTGGGAGAGTTTCAAATGAATTTATATTAGTTCTTCTTTAAAGGTTTAGTAGAATTCAGCAGTGAAGCCATCACGTCCAGAGGATTTCTTTGATGGGAGACTTTTACTACTGATTCAATCTCCTTCTTTAATTTTTTTCATCAATATTTTGTCTTTATCAACATACCACCCCAGTTCCTGTGTTAAGTGTATACCTACGGAACTGATTTTGCCTGGAGTTATTGTGAAGGTATTGTGCTTTTAATTTTGTTTTCTGTATGTTCAGTGCCAGTATGTAGAAATGCGATCTTTTTTTGCTCATCTTACATCCAAATATCTTTATAAACTAACTTTTTAATTCTAAGAGATTGTAGATTCCTTGAAATTTTCTACAATCGTGTTACAGATTATAAAAAAAAGTTTTATTTCTTCATTTCAATACATATCCCTTTTATTTAATATAGCTTTTTGCCTTACTGAATTTCTAGCACTTCCAGTAGTATGTTGAATAAAACTGTTGAGAGTGGACATCCTTGCCTTGTTACTGATCTCAGTGTTTCACCAGTGTCTATGATATTAGCTGTAGGGAATTTCTGCTGTTGTTTGTTTTGTTGTTTTTGTTTTTGTTTTTAATTTTATTTTAAGTTCTGGGATCCATATGCAGGATGTAGTGGTTTGTTACATAGGTAAACGTGTGCCATGGTGGTTTGCTGCACCTATCAACCCACCACCCAGGTGTTAAGCCCAGCATGCATTAGCTGTTTATCCTGATCTTCTTCCTCCCTCAACCCCTGACAGGCCCTGGTGTGTGTTGTTCCTCTCCCTGTGTCCATGTGTTCTCATTGTTCAGCTCCCACTTATGAGTGAGAACATGTGGTGTTTGGTTTTCTGTTCCTGTGTTAGTTTGCTGAGGCTAATGGCTTCCAGCTCCATCCACGTCCCTGCAAAGGACATGATCTCATTCCTTTTTAAGGCTGCATAGTATTCCATGGTGTGTATGTACCACATTTTCTTTGTCCAGTCTATCACTCATGGGCATTTGGGTTGATTCCATGTCTTTGCTATTGTGAATGGTGCTGCAATGAATACACACGTACATGTATCTTTATAATAGAATGATTTATATTGCTTGGGTATATGCCCAGTAGTGGGATTGCTGCGTCAAATGGCATTTCTGGTTCTAGATCTTTGAGGAATCACCACACTGTCTTCCCCAATGGCTGAACTAATTTACATTCCCACTAATAGTATAAAAGCATTCCTATTTCTCCACAGCCAGCTATAGGGATATTTTTAGCTGCTTTTAATCAAATTGAGATAATTTCTCCCTGTCCCTAACTTGCTGAGAGATTTTTATCATGAATAAGTATAAATTTTATTGAATGACTTTTCTGAATTAATTGATATGATCATTTATCTTTTTCCAGTGGCTCATTAATATGGTGGATTACCTCAATTGACTTAAAATGTTGAACCAGCCTTGCACACCTGGAATAAATCCCACTCAGTCATGATGTATACATTGTGGAATTTGGCCTGTGAACATCTTAATAATGATTTTTGTGTCTAACGTGAAAAGAGATATTGATCTATAGCCTTTTTTTTTTTTTTGTACTGTCTTTGTCTGGTTGGGTATCAAGGTAGTATTGGCCTCACAAAATGAGGGGAGAAATTTTTCCTTCTCTTCCATTTTCAAGAAAGAATTGTAAAATTGGTATTGATTATTTTTAAAAGGTCTGGTAGAATTCTCCAGTGAAACCATCAGGGCCTGGAGATTTATTTGGAGGAGTATTTTACTTACAAACTCAATTTTTTGAATGGTTATCAAAAGGCTACTGGGATCATCTATGTCATCTTGGTTGAGTTTCAGTAGCCTGTGGTTTTCAAGGAACTTGTCCATTTCTTTTAAGTTGTCAAATCTATGAGCATAAGATTTGTGTAATGCTCTCTTACTGTATTTTACTATATTTTAATTACTTGGGATCTATAGTGATCACCCCTGTTTCATTCCTGGCATTGGTGGGTTGTGTCTTCTTTCTTGTTATTTTTAGAAGTCTTGCTAGAAATTTATCAATTTTCTTGATTTTTTAAGAACTAGGTTTTTGTTTCATTAATTATATTATTTTCTCATTTTTATTTTATTTATTTATTTTATTTATTTATTTATTTATTTATTTATTTTGAGACGGAGTCTTGCTCTGTCCCCCAGGCTGGAGTGCAGTGGCGCAATCTCGGCTCACTGCAAGCTCCGCCTCCCGGGTTCACGCCATTCTCCTGCCTCAGCCTCCCGAGTAGCTGGGATTACAGGCACCCGACGCCTGGCTAATTTTTGTATTTTTAGTAGAGATGGGGTTTCACCGTGTTGGTCAGGCTGGTCTTGAACTCCTGACCTCAGGTGATCCACCCGCCTCGGCCTCCCAAAGTGCTGGGATTACAGGCATGAGCCACCGTGCCGGGCCTTCTCATTTTTAATATCATTGATTTCTGCTCTTTATCATTTCTTCCTCCTGCTTCTTCGGGTTTTTTGCTCTCCTTTTACAAGTTTCCTGAGGCAGAAACTGAGGTTATTAATTAGAGATCTTTCTTGGTTTCTGCCGTAAATATTAAGTGTAATACATTTCACTCTCAGCACTTAGTCGCATCTCACGTATTTTGTTGTTGTTTTCATTCTGCTGCTTTTCTTATTAGTTTTCTTTCAGGCTTCCTCTTTGACCTTTGGATTATTCACTGGTGTGTTAATTTCCACATGTTTCGAGATTTTTCTGTTATCGTTCTACTAATGACTTTTAGTTTGATATCATTATGGCCAGAAGCCCCACCTCCTGAGGATCACGGAAGAGATCTAGGTGAGGGGCAAAGCCTCTGCCGGTACCGCTGAGCACCTGGGGTTCTTCCACTGCAGCCACAGGTGCAGAGAGGAGGCCAGAGACCAGGCCTCAGCCAGGGGCTCAGGAGAGGCAGGTGGGACCATGACCTCCACCCCTTGCACCTGCTGACTCCCAGGGCCCTCTTCCCCACCCCCTACCTCCCCACTCCTGCTCAGACCCTTCCTTTTCAGAGCTCTGCAGGCCAGGGTGCCAGAGGTGTGAAGGTCAGCCAGATCTGTCCACTGACAGGAGTTCTGGGCCTTCCCCACTGCCCATGGCTTCTGCATCTAAGGGAGCCCCATCATGCCTAGATCATCGTTGGCCCATGAAGCACCTACCGTGTGCAGGAAAATGTGCCAGAGTCGGGGGAGGGGTCACTGAACCGTCCAGAGCCCCTCCTCTGAGAGTAAACCTGGAGTGGTAACACCTCCCGAGACCCACGTGAGGAACATAAGAAATAAACCCCCTGGAGGCCACGCACTCATGCGCGGCGCAGTGACCACCACGGAGCCTCGGGTGCTGATGGGCCACAGGCGAGGGTGGCTCCCTCTCTGCACTTTCCACATCCAGACCAGACCTGGCACATCGGAAATGCGGGAAGCTCTGGCTAATGTACCGTGAGAAGACAAAGCTTGTACTCTCCGCGGCTGGACACAAATGGCTCAACCAGAAGGGAAACCAGATGAGTGTCGAAAAGAGACCTTGAGTGATCACGGAGGCAGGGGCAGTGCAGCCGCCTCCTCCCAGCCAGGGGAGCCCTCAAAGGAAGCGGGGGGCTCTCCATGGGGCCACCAGGCAGGAGCTCCATTCCTCCACAGTGAAACACGGACAAATCACGTTAAGGCCACCCAGAGAGAAGCGGAAAAGCTCCCCTCTCCTCCTGCCCTCCCACCTCTGCCAGAGGCCCCCATCAGCAGAGCCCAAGGAAGCTCAAAAGACCAGGCAGCCCACTGGGCCTTCAGCCCCTCTCCCTGGTGCAGAGCAGGACAGGAGGCAGGAGTGGGCCTGGGAGTGAGGAGACTCTGGATTCTTTAACTGCTCAGAGCCCAGAAATTCTTCTCATGTCCACAAATCATTTTTTAATTAGTGGCCAGTGGTTTGCGGCTCCAGCCCACAAGGTATTGTATATTCTTCGCTGCCCTCTTGGTCACAAGAGCAGCTGCAGCCAACAAAGGAGGTGCCTTCGTTTTCACCTACCCGATCGCAGGTGCCTCACGGCTGCAGGCTAGGATGTTGCACACAGTTTGTGAACAGCTGGCATCTTGACGGTTTCAAGGTTGTGGGGACAGGGGATCCTAGGAAGGGGCCCAGAGAGATGGATCCCTGGGGTTTGCCCACCTGGTGGGGGCCCCCACCTGGGATCTGAGGGCTTGGCCCCAGTGGCAGGGCTGGCTCTGGAATGATACGAGGAAGGTTGAGTCCTCTGGCACAAAGGGCTGAGCAGAAAAGCTGGTGAGAGCTCCTGGGCCATCCCAGTCCATCTGCTGTCCCTGACACCTGGCACCTGGCACACAGCCTCACTTTCCTCCCCTGAAGGCGGCAGACCCTGAGCCAATGCACCCCAGAACAGAGAGCTCCTGCTCACAGCCAGCGAGAGAATCAGCTTTATGGAAGAAACTTCGCAACTCCAGGGCAGGACAGAGGCCGCTTTGCCCCTTTTCTCAAATGCTTCCAGAGACAAGCAAGCCAGGAGTCTCGTGGCAACCCTGTCCCCGTGGGTTCCTACTCTGGGATTCTCCACCAGAGGCAGGGGCGCATGGCACACCTGTGTGACACTTGTCTTGAGGGCCCAGCCCAGAGCCCGAGCCTGAGAGCTGGGGTGAGGCACCCATGCACACGCACACACACACGTACACACAGACTCACAAACACACACACAACAGATACACAGACACACATACATTCACACACAAAGACACAAACACACGCAGGCTCACAACAGGCAGACAGACACACACAGCCTCACGTGCAGCCTCACACACACATCGGCATACACAGACACACAGACTCACAAGGCACACACGTACCCACGTACAGACACAGGCACAGCTCCGCACACACAGGTGAACATGTGATTCCTCTTTATGGATGGGACATGAATGCCCCAAACCTCAGCAAGTCTCTTCACAACTCAGCCAGAGCCACTCAGCATCCCGCCCTTCCAGACAGATGCGAGTTCTAAGTGTGTCCTAGGACTGTGATCTGCCGGGCGTTCGCTGGAGCCCGCCTCACTACTGTGGGCCCCGCTGGTGGGTCTGACATGACAAATCACAGCTCTGACAGCCACTGTGGGCTGCCAGCGATTAGAAGGAAACGGGTATATTCCCCTAATTTAATTACCCACCATCTGATGCTTATGATGATCACTGACAGTACTCATTTCTAAAATGAAATGCGCTGCTCTCTAATTGTTCACAGTTCGAAAGAAACAGCTAGAGAACATTTTCAACCATTAAGGAAATGATATTTTAAATGATGAACATACTGTATATGTTTGTACTTTAAGGAAACAGACTCTGGTAATGTTTGGGGAAATTAGTGAAAATTTACTGATTCCCAGAAGAAAACTAGTTCCATCTAACCATGCCAGGCGGAGTCTGTGGGCACCTTCCTGCAGCGGCCGCATGAACCGTGGCTCTGAGCAGCCGGAGAGGGCCCAGGCCCCTCTGCACCTGGGGCCGCCTGCACCTGTGTCCTCTGGCTCTGCTGGGACAGCCCTGAGAACGTGGCCAGGGCTGAGGGAGACAGTCCCAGTAAGGCATAGTGCAAGGGCTGGTGCTTGCTGGAAACCCACAGAGGGACCCTTCCCCAGTGTCAGCCCCCCGCAGTCAGTCACAAGCTCCAGGGAACACTCGGGAGCCTGCTGACCTGAGAAAGCAGGGCCCCTGCCTGGTCTGAGTGAAAGCCGCAGCCTAACAGCCAGACACAGATCTGCCCAGCACTTGCTGGGGCCCCGGACGACACGCCCACTTTTGAGGCTCCGGTCCTGTGTGCACGGGGGGACGCTGAGGTTCCCCGGCTCCGGCTTGGAGGGGCAGAGAGTGACCGCTAAGGAGTGTGGCACATGCAAAGCACCCGGCGAGACCCACTGGACACTAACTCAGGCCAGGCTCTTTGCTTTTCAGGGGAGAAGCAGGGGCTAGTTGGCAAAAGGCCAGGAAGGCCCCAGAGCTGGACTCCGTCGGTGGCTGGGGAGCCAGCCTGGAGCACTACATGGGGCATGATGCCAGAGCATAACGAGGTGGGAAACGGGGAGCACATGGGCACCTGGGCAGGGACTGGGGCCCAGAGAAGGTCATCGTCCCCCATCACAGTGGGATGCAGAGGCCTGGGCTAGGAGGGGCGTCAGGTCCCAGTGCCATTTATGAAGAGAAACTGATGAGATGTAGAACCATGGGCGTGTGACTGGGCCATACTGAGGCCTGACAGGGCAGATGGCAAACCCTGCTGGGGATGCCATGGTTAGCCCAGTCCAGTGCATGCTTTGAAAAATAGGAAGTTGCATCAGGCATGGAGGAGAGAGGCAGGAGCTGGAGGTGGAAGCTGCAGCCATCCAGGCAGAGAGGGAGGCAGCCTAGGAGTGAGAACAGACAGGAGGCAAGAGCCTAGCGCGGGCCAGGAGCCACACGTGAAGGAGCCCAGAGCAGAAGTCCAGTGCAGGGCCCATGGAGGTGGAGGTGGCTGCAGAGCCCTGGAGGGCAGGTGCTCAGCGGTGGACATGGGGACGGGGACCCCGAGGGTCACAGCAGGGCACCGGCCAAGGCGGCCACCGAGTGGGAATTGGGCCCGGGAAGGGAATGTGTGTCTGGGGTCTGGGCTTCTGTTCCTCTTCCATTTTCTTATCGAAGCAGCACTTCCGTTTGATGGAAAACGTAAAATAAAACAGCAGAGAGCTGGTGAGACGGGGCGGTGGTTCCCGGCTCCAGCCGCCCACGCGCAGAGGCAGCCGCTTCCCCCAGGTCTTGCCCGGAGCTGGGTTCTCAGGATTATTTCCTGAATTCTAAAAACGCACTTAGTCCTCCTATTTCTTCATGCACCTGAGAGGTTGTCTCTCTCTAGGAAAGAAAAGGGAGGATGTAGATCACTCACATTAGGGCCCGCCCCTCCCCCTTTCTTCCCAATTTTTGATAGTTGTTAGTTTAGTTCTTTCACTGACTGCCTCAGAATCTTTAATATCCTGAAGTTTCTCTCTCTCTCTCTCTCTTTGTCTCTCTCTCTCTCCCTCCCTCCCTCTCTCTAATTGCATCGAATGTGGAATCTCTTGGCTTCTGGCTGCATTGGGCAGAAGTGCTGGCAGCCTGCCCTCCGCTTACCCGCTCCTCTCCCCTCCGCCTCTGCCAGCCCCGCCTTCGCTTGAAACAGCAGCATCGTCTTCGTCTTCATCCAGCAAATGCATACGGACTGCCATCGCGGTGCCTGTGCCTGACACGCCCCTGTCATGTGACCTCTGACACTGGACCTTGAGACCATAGTGCCTGTCGCTGTAAACACTTAATCTGTGTGCAGGCAGGGGGCTGGGGACAATGCTTTCCTTTCCACGGACACGTCTGGGCTCAGGCCCTCCCTGCAGCACTGAAGGCACGTGGTCCTGGCATCCAGCCCTCTGGCTTCTCTTTTCTTCCACCCAGCCTGGAACTCAAAGCCACGTCACCTCATAGGTTGTCCCTTAGCCATGAATTTCTAAGTCCTTTGTCCATTTTTCCTCAAGTTTCCTGTTGCATTTCCTGTGCTCCTACTGGGAGAAGCAGCATCTGCTCCACCCACCATGCTACGGCCCACACTGTCCTCCAACCTCCTGTCTGTGGCTGGGCTGCAGCCATCCTTCTTCAGGACCCATCTTCCCTGAGTCCCACAGATAGCCTGGGGGGCTTGGGCCTGTGGCTACTCAGCCTGACACTGTGATCTCGGGCTCCTGTGGGGCTCCCACTTCTCCCATCTCACACCTGCCATCCCATCGAGCTGCACCTCCCTGCAGAGTCCTCGGGGGCGCCCTCTCCTTCCCTCTCCTTCCCCCTCCTTCCCCCTCCTTCCCCCTCCTTCCCCCTCCTTCCCCCTCCTTCCCCCTCCTTCCCTCTCCTTCCCGGCCCTCTCCACTGGGGACCGTTCCCGCCCCTGCTGGGGAAGGGCCCGCTGGGCTTTCTCCATCCGCCATCTTCTGGGCTGTGGCTTCTCGTCACCAAGAACACTTTCCTCCTTTGTTGTGGGTCCCCCTGTGGGTTCCACAGCCACGATTCAGCACCGGTGGCTCCTGAGAAGGTGCTCAGGCCTGCAGCCAAATCCTCTAGAATTCTGTCCTCAGAAGCTTCTGGTCCTGTGTTTTTAAACAGTTCTCTCATAGAGCTGAAGCTGGACTGTTTCATTTTCCCTCTTAATGTTCAGAATTGATATAGAACTGATTAATAAGCTTAATTTTGACTGTCCATCTCCTAGAAAGCAGATAGGCTCATTCTGGAAGACAGCAGAACATCTCCAAGTGCCCAGTCACCCCCGCACAAGAACACAACTGTCGCCTGAGGTGCCAATGCCAGCCTCACTCTGAGGTCCAGCCTCCACAGAGCGGGCTGTGGATAAAGCTGTCCTTCCATCACACGCCCCAGTCCAGCCTCCCCAGAGCCACCTGAAGGACAGAGTGGGCTATGGACAAACCTGTCCTTCCATCACATGCTCCAGGCCAGGTGTTCTACAAAGTCCTCCAAGAGGCAGTCAGAGGCCGCTGAGGGTTGCCGCACCCAGCGCTTACCAGGCAGAAGGTCCATTCTGCAGCCAGTGATGTGGAACCGCCGTTTTCAAAGGCGCTGTTGGTGGACACAGTACGGCCTTCCCAGTCGAGCCTGACACCTGTGCGGAGGTTCTCTGGTTGGAACCGTGGCTCAGCTCTCTTGCTCCAAGGAAAATGCCAAGAAGACGCCCCACATGGTTCACCAGACACATCCACGGGCACAGTTCACTTGTTTGTTTCTTTAAAAGCAAACTCCTTTCCAAACAAATACCTCTTTTCAAGGGAATGCTTATACACTGTTGCTGGGAATGTAAATTAGTTCAGCCACCTTGGAAAGCAGTTTGGAGATTCCTCAAAGAACTTAAAATGGCCATTCATCCCAGCAATTCTGTTACTGGGTATGTGCCCAAAGGAAAATAAATCTTTCGACCAAAAAGACACCTGTACATATATGTTCATGGAAGCACTATTTCCAATTGCAAGGACGTGAAAGCCACCTCAATGCCCATCCACAGTTGACTGGATAAAGCAAACGTGGTACATATACACCGTGGAATATTGCACAGCCATAAAAAAAAGAATAAAAGCATGTCCTTTGCAGCTGGAGGCCACCATCCTGAGGAATTTAACTCAGGAAGAGAAATCCAAATACCAGATGTTCTCACTTATAAGTAGGAGCTAAACACTGGATACTCACAGGCATAAGGAAGGAAACAGCAGACACTAGGGAATCCGACAGGGGCAGAGAGGGCTGCAAAGCTGCCTGTGGGGTACTGTGCTCACTACCTGGGCGATAGGATCCATTGCACCTCAAACCTCAGCATCGCACAATATAGTAATGTAACAAACCTGCACACGTCACCCCAGAATCTGAAATAGAAGTTGAAATTTAAAATATCTCTTCCCAGACAGGAACTACATCTCTCCTACTTGGACAGGATGCTCTTCAGACCCCATGGCTGGGGCTGCCGGACCCCTTCCAGGGATTCTTCCCAGAGGGGCCTTTGTCAGAGTTGGGGGTTGGGAAGGTTCTGGACTCCAATGTGAACGCATTTGCCTTAATCCAAAGAAACCTGACGTGCTGCTTGTCCATAACAGGTCACATGTCCCGTGAGCCAAGTGTACAGCCTGTTAGCAGCCCACAGTGGGTCGTCCTGGGGCAAAAGCCTGGCCCCTGGTGGGTTAATCACAGCTCCTGGCTCCAAGGAAGCCTCTGGCTGGAGGCTGGTGCATTCCCTCTCCCCTGATCTGTGCGCACCCTCTTCTCGCTCACCTCTAGCCCAGCCTGGCTTTCGGCAGCTGTCCTCTGTGGGAACCTCTTTTTATCAAGTGCGGAATAACCACACCAGTATCTGGTTATTGGTACTTCTCACAGAAATGCCCTCTCCTTTGATGGCCACAATAAATAATTCTGCTCTTACATAGAAAAATGAAGCATTCCAAGAATGCAGAAAATGTTTATTTGAGGGAGTGCATAGGATTCTGCTCTGGGAGCAAACATATTCGTCTGGATGGTGACTCCAGTTTCCATAGGAGGAGCCCAGGCCACAGCTCTCCTGAGGTGCAGCCACCCCTCCTGGGGGCCTCTCCTGAGCTCTCCTTGCTCCCATCCCACTGCCCTGTCCTCTTTCTCGCCTCCTTCTGCCGCTCTCACCATCCTCCAGCTCTCAGGCTGATTGATGTCAGTGGAACAGCCTACGATGGCCCCGGAGAGCTGCCCTGCCTGCATCCTGGGCCGTCTGAATGCAGGCATGAGAGTGTCCAGAGAGGCCACTCTGTAGAGCAGGCCATGCCAGGTGCCCGGCCACTGCCTTGTCTTGAGCCACAAGGTAAGTAAATGCACCTGTTATCCACAGACAATCCTACTCGCTCTGTGAAATAAACATTGTTTGCATTCTTGGGATGCATCGTTTTTCTATGTAAGAAAAAGCAAATAAAATATTTATCTTCATTCCCAGGTGTCTCCACAAGGTCTAATTTAATTGCCATTTAAATTGGAGAAAATGTTTTAAATAAATTTCCTTGTGATTTGGGGAGTGGCCGATTATATAAATGTGTTAGGGGAATAAAGCAATGAATCTGGAATTCAGACAAACCACACAGAGGGAAGCTTGGCCTCTTAAGACAGGCTTATGATCCCAGAGGCAGAAAGACCACCAGATGTGGGGTCAGAGGTGGGCCTCCAGCCTGTGCTCATGGTGCAGTTATGGGGGTATGGGTGGCCCCATCCTTGGTCTGGGCAGTGGCTGATGCTCTCTCCTGGGCCGGCCACAGGCGGGGGTGTCACCTCCAGGTCCTCTGAGGGACCTGGGCGGTCGTGACAGTCCTGGGATCACCTGGGAGCATGCAGAGGACTCGGCACTCACAGTCACCTGCTGATTCCAAAGTGGCATCCAGAGTGGGGCCCGGGGCCTGGCCTTATATTTTTGTTTTGTGTTGAATTTCCCTGGTTGATTCTGAGGTCCAGCCAGCTTTAGAAAACCTGTTGTTTAAGGCTGGGGCCCACAGATGCCTTTCTAAGAGCCAGATACAATTTCAGGTTTTGTGGGCCCCACAGCCTGTGTTGCAGGAGCTCGCCCACCACTGTAGCATGAAAGCAGGTGCAGGAAACACTGAAGGGATGACGTGGCTGAATCCCAGGAAAACCCTGACTGACAGAACAGCCAGGAGCTAGGTTGGGCCTGGGGCATTTGCCAACCGTGGCTTAAGGCCTGGTCCCTTGAAGGGCACCTTAAAATACAGGTAATAGAAGAGCATGGAAACACAGCTTCTCACCCCCAGCACGGACGGAGAATTGTTTTGTTATAATCTTGTTTCAATATGTACAAATGTTCAACTAGACATAAACTCCTCTTACTTTTTGCTTTTATATGGCTTTAACAACAAAGCACATTAATAAATTAAACACAAAACTGTAACAGCAACAAAATTCAAATTAAAAATATAAATTCAATGTGGCAGATGTTATGGTTTTGCTGACACCAAATCACCATCCCAGGACTCAATCCCATCACTTCCCCCGTTGGCACCACTGCCCCCTCCTCCTGGGAGCACCTTCAGCAGCACGAGGCAGGGCCCTGCCTGGACGAGCGCCTGGACACGTCTGGTGTGTGCCGTGTCACGGGCAAAGGCTCACAGTCTTAAGAAGAGACCAAGCCCAGCAGGCACCAAGCTCGCCTGCAAGGCAGTTCCTATGTGCTAGGAGTGTGTGCGCACGTATGTATGTGGTGGGTATGTACACGCGTGTGTCGTGCATGTGTGCAGGTGTACGTGTGTGTTTACGTTTGCATCAGCATGAAAATGCAAAGGCTTTAACTTCCTTAGAAAGCCATGCCCCCCACCCGGACTGCCCCCATGTGGTCCAGTTTAAGGAAGCCAGCAGAAATTCACTGGTGTGTTCCCGAGCCCTGGAGATCACTTTGGCATCACTGCCCTAAGATGTGGACAGTGAGATTGGGAGGAGGAGCTGGCAAGCCTGCAGGGAAGGGGCCGTTGGGAGGGACTGGGACAGGGTGACTGAGGGCAGCAGGCACTGACAGGAAGGACCCAGGTAGAGCAGGTCTCACAGTGGACCCCACGAGAAAACAAGGGCTGCTCCTCCAAGGGACGCCCAGTGCCTCAGCTCCCCGACCAGCAGCAGCACCAGCACGGATAGCATATTCTGCTCCCCAAAAATCTAAGCCATTGATGGATGACACGCGGGAGCACGGTGGTAACACGCATTTATTTTGACCCTTTTTTCCACTCAGCACAATCAGCAACTCTGGCTGGATGCTGAAAACCCCATGGAAGCATTACCCATGTGGGGTTTCAGAGACACAGAGTTTGTGGAAATTGCGTTGGAACCTAACTTCTGAGGTCAGCCGCTGTTCCAGACACCGAGTTCTAATCCTAAGTCTTGTAGCAGCTCCGCGTAACTTAGAGCAGACTCCCCAAACCCTCTGCCTTCTCCGCTGGAAAGCGGGACGATACCATCCACCAGACCGGACTGTTCTGCCAACGAGGACGGCAGGGTGGCTGGAAGCTCCTTAGGAGAACCGACGCAGCCTGCTCCTTAGAGGGTTTGGGGCTTCTTAAGTGGAGTGGGTGGAAAGGATCACGTGACGCACATGTGTGGTCCAGAAGATCTGAAGGTTCTGAAGTCTCTTTTAAAACAGTGACTAAGTTTTCAGACTAAGGGGACCCACTTGTATTCATCTTCAGCCTGGAAACTAGCACACATCAGACACCTGGGAAATCTGGGAATAAAAGATGAAAAGGATCATCCAAGGAGCAGGATTGCTCATTGATTTGCCCAGTAAACCAGATGCCAAGCTCTGGAACTGGAGCAAAACTCATCCAGCCCACATTTTCCCACTCCTGTGAGTGGGCCTGAGGAGCTGCCTATGCTGTCCTCAGAGAGAAGGGCCCCTCACCAGGGCCAACACCCCAGCAGAGCCTGTCCTGGGGACATTTGGAGGGGGTCACGATGCTGATGCCAACCAGGACAGCGGCCATGAGACTGGGGCTCTGCTGGAGCTCTTGACAAACTAATTCCATGATTCTCCCCATGCCTGATGGGATAGATGAACAGGCACATGTGCACATGCATGCACACACACCCATGCATGCACACATGCACACATGAACTCACACCCAGGCACACACACATGCACACATGTACACACATGCACTCACACCAATGCATGCACACAATGCACACATGCATCCAGGATGCACTCACACCCAGGATGCACTCACACCCAGGATGCACTCACATCCAGCATGCACTCACACCCAGGATGCACTCACACCCAGGATGCACCATGCATGCACTCACACTCACATGCATGCATGCACACACAACCACACACATGCACACACACACATGCACACATGCACATACATGCACTTACACCCAGGCACACACACATGCACATGCACACACATGCACTCACACTCAGGCATGCACACACAAGACAAGATCTCAAGAGTTTGAAAGATCCATTCTGATTCCTGTGGACCACAGCTCTGGAGTGGAAGGCCACACAGCCCATGTCTAGCACTAACTGCCCGTCAAGCCACCAGACGAATGCAGTCAGAAAGTGACCCCAGATGAGACCAGCAGAAGAACCACCCAACTGAGCCCAGCCCAAATTGCCGACCACATAATTGTAAGAAAAAACCTACCTGCTGCTTTACCTCAGTTTTAAACCTACGTGTTGGAGTGATTCGTTACACACCATGGATGACGGGTACTAAGATGACCACGGCAGACAGGAATGCAGAGACAAACACGCTCAGATGCAGACACACACAACTGTTTGATCAGGAGTCCCAGGGCTTGATTTGCTAAGAGAACCAACACATCTTTAAAAAATAGCTTGTTTTGGCAGGGTGCAGTGGCTCATGCCTGCTATCCCAGCAATTTGGGAGGCCGAGGCTGGTGGATCACAAGGTCAGGAGATCAAGACCATCCTGGCTAACATGGTGAAACCCCGTCTCTACTAAAAATACAAAAAAAATTAGCCAGGTGTGGTGGCAGGTGCCTGTAGTCCCAGCTACTTGGGAAGCTGAGGCAGGAGAATGGCGTGAACCTGGGAGGCAGAGCTCGAAGTGAGCCGAGATCTTGCCACTGCACTCCAGCCTTGGCTACAGAGCAAGACTCCATCTTAAAAAAAAAAAGAAAGAAAGAAAGAAAAAAAGAAAAAAGAAACTAGCTTATTTCTATTCCCAGTTTCTAAGGAAACTACAGGCATATGGGGGGTTGGGACCATGCTGGAGGGAAAACAGGAGATGGTGAGAGTGGATGGATATGGGGTGGGGGCCAAATCCAAACATGCCCACTTATAGTAGAAGAAGGGACAGATGAGCGGTCAGGAAGACACCCAGAGAAGGAGCCAGGAAGGGAGCCATGTGGGAGGAGAGAAGTTACCGCTGACATTTCCTGCAAGTTGCTTTCTGTGGTGAGTCTGATGTGAAGTCTCCTTCCCCGAGAAGCCCCCCAGTAGGATTCGAGCTGCCATGGGTGCCTTCCCTGGCCCTGGCTCTCTAGGATAGAGGCAAAGAAGCACTGGCTCAGCCTCCCATCCACCACGATGCCAACAGAGGGCTCACAGTGAGGCAGGAGGAGCAGAAAAGGTGGCTGAGGGTGACCTCTGGAGGGGCCCAGGCCAGGCTGTCAGTCCTGGGGGGCTGCCCACCCAGAGCAGCTTGTCCCCCGAACACCTGTCGATGGCCTGGGCTGTCCACCCTCAGTGCGTTGAGGGTGACACGGAGGAAGGTCAAGTACAGCTCCCTGCAAAGAGGCTGCAGAGGTGAACCCCTGATTCCACACTGGCGCTCCCCAAAAGGAAGCCCTCATAAACAGAAGAGCTGGTGCGGTCTCTAGACTGTTTTTATTGTTGGATTAATCTGTCTTCTCTGATATAGATATAAATATTTTATGTTCCATAGCCTGGAGACTCAGTTATGACAATCACGCTGCCTGGCTCCACTTTGAAGGAAATACCTCTGTGAAGGAAGACGGTGCCCCTCTGTCTTCCTGGACCATGGGCAGCCTCTGCCGGGCACAGGACATGGGCCAAGGGACAGAGGGGTCCAGGGAGAAAAGTTCTGAGAACACGAGAGAGCAGGGTGCCTGCACCTCCACGACTCAGAGATGCCAGTCCCCCAATGAAGGTGGAAACCAGGAGGGAGCTAGGGACTCGTGGGAGCTCAGAGAAGTGACTCGGACCCTCCCCAACCCCAGTCCTCAGAGAACTGTCACCTGCCACCTACCTCTACCCATTCAGGCACAATTCATATGGCAGACACTCTTTAAAGGAAATTTTAAAGTGTGGCAATTAAAATCTCAAACAGAACCACTCTTCCACTGTTGTGCATGGACTCTGTAGAAGCTCTAGCATTGCAGAAAGCAGTTGAGATGCTGGACTCTGATTATGGCATGGAGGCTCTAGATGCTGGACTCTGATTATGGCATGGAGGCTCTAGATTGTGGACTCTAATTATGGCATGGAGGCTCTAGATGCTGGACTCTAATTATGGTATGGAAGCTCTAGATGCTGGACTCTGATTATGGCATGGAGGCTCTAGATTGTGGACTCTAATTATGGCATGGAAGCTCTAGATGCTGGACTCTAATTATGGCATGGAAGCTCTAGATGCTGGACTCTGATTATGGCAGGGAGGCTCTAGATGCTGGACTCTAATTATGGCACGGAAGCTCTAGATGCTGGATGCTAATTATGGCATGGAAGCTCTAGATGCTGGACTCTGATTATGGCAGGGAGGCTCTAGATGCTGGACTCTAATTATGGTATGGAAGCTCTAGATGCTGGACTCTAATTATGGCAGGGAGGCTCTAGATGCTGGACTCTAATTATGGCAGGGAGGCTCTAGATGCTGGACTCTAATTATGGTATGCAAGCTCTAGATGCTGGACTCTGATTATGGCATGGATGCTCTAGATGCTATGCTCTAATTATGGCATGGATGCTCTAACTATCATGGTTTGTTGATGTAATTACTGAATACCAAGAAAATGCCAGAAAATAAGAGGAATATGAGAATTCATGAAGACTTCTGTGTAAAGTTGTTGAAAACATGATCATGTAAATAAATCAATGGTTTTTCTATATGGTAGCAATAATCAGCAGAGGGAAATAAATCCCAATACCTTTCATTATAGAGGCAGAAACCCTACATGTCTGGTAGGATTGTTGACATACAATGGAAAGAGTTGTTTGTAGAAAATTACAAGACTGTATGGGGACATATAAAGAAAAATAATAACGGATGTGCCATGTGGAGTCAGCTGAATGAAGTCAGCCCTGACGGTGTCTGCGTCATTGAACTCAGGGTCCCTGTGCAGGCTGCCTGTCTTGGGAAAAGGGGCTCAGAGGTGTGATAAGTGAGAGGGACCTTGAGACTTACCTGGTGGACTCAGGGTCATCGCAAGGGGCCCTAGGAGAGGGAGGCCAGAGGGTCAGGGTCAGAGCACAGTGACCGAGGCCAACATGAGAGAGATTCAAAGAGGTGGCACTGCTGGCTTTGAGGATGGAGGGCGGGGCCCCGAGCCCGGGAGGCAGGTGGCCAAGAGGAGCTGGAAAGGCCGGAGATGGACTGTCCCCAGAGCCTCGCGAGAAGCCAGCCCTGCCCCAACCTCCTCCCTCCTGAACATCAAAATAATGTGTGTTATTTGTGGTAATTTGTTACAGCAACACCTGGAAAATAATACATTATGTTTCCAAGGAAAAGAACATCATAAAACTTAATTCCAAAATTACATCTAGGTTCACCCTATTCAAATCAAAATCCATGCAAGTTTTTGTTTGATATGACAGCATGATTATAAAATAATATTGAATAAGCAGGTAGAAAGCCAGGAAGACTTTGAAAAGCTAAAAGAAAAATAAAGCAATCACGGGAAGCAATGGCCGCCTTGGGGGAGCGAGGCTCTGACCAGGAGGGAGGAAGCGGACACAGCCTTCGGAGCTCGATCCTGTGGCTGCTCAGTGAAAAGCTCATCCAGTGATCGTCGTTCCTAAAACAAAACGCCATTTTTCCTGCCACATCAGTGCAAATGTGAAAGAGAAAAGCGCATATTTGCTGCTTTGCAGACTTCCACAAGGACTGGCTGTCCGGCCTGCCTCGCCCTAAGGTGGGTGTTGGGCAGAGGGAGGGGAGAGAGTGCGAGGACAAGGAGGTGTCACCCACTGGGAGCAGCTCCCACCCCAAGCACCCAGGGAGCTGGGCTTTGAAAACCCAGGCGGTCACCCGGCATGGTATGGGTGGGGGCAGCTATGTTTATTCCTCGGGAGCCCTCTCAGGCCAGGGAAGTGGGGCCCGCAGGCCGGGGCTCCAGGAGAGGATCTGCTGTGATCATTGAAGAAGAAATCTGAGGCTTTGGGACCCCTGGAAGCAGGTGGCCCATGAGACAGGACTCAATCAGAGTCAGGGGAGGGAGAGCCCAGGATGGCACCAGCCTCCAACCCTCAGGTCTGGACAGACGCGGTGTCCAGGGCCCAGCAGGGAGTCAGGCTCAGGGTTGGCCCCTGGGGCTTGGGGCAGCCCCTGGTCATCTGGGGAAGATGTGTGGGGCGGTGGGCTATGGGGGACACATGAATGTCACAAGACAGCAGAAGTCTTGGCCCAGGGGGCTGGGTA
The DNA here is from genome assembly GCF_006542625.1 of Nomascus leucogenys. Taxonomy (NCBI): domain Eukaryota; kingdom Metazoa; phylum Chordata; class Mammalia; order Primates; family Hylobatidae; genus Nomascus; species Nomascus leucogenys. Next base: position 1,871,877 of record NC_044383.1, on the reverse strand, counting down.
TGGGGCAAGAGAGTGGAGGCCAGAGGACAAGGACAAGGCCATACCTAAGAAGGGGACCAGGGCATCACCTGCCCTCCTGAGGCTCAGGGGCCAGGGCAGAAATTGCATTTCTCTAGCCTATAAGCAGAAATCAAAGAAGCTTCACTACTTTTGAAAAATTCAGTTGATGCTTATGTATTTAAATGTTAAGCAGGAAGGAAGCCAGATCCTTGAAGTTCAGATCAAGCTGAGCACCCGAAATGAGGAAATGTCAGCGCCGGCGGGCTGGGGGCACGCACCTCCCTCCCCACCCACCTCATGCTTTCAGCACTTCAGGGTTTTTATATCAAAAATGTGGAACATTGTCTGAAAGCAATGAAAGGTCTGGGATTTAATCTGTGTAGGGAATGGTTGAGCCCAGGCGCTGATCCCTGGAAGAGTGAACTTCCCACACTGCCCACCACAGCCTGGAGACCCCGACTGCCCTCCTGGTGCGAGGCTGGTCTGTCAGAGACTGGTGGCCAAAGGAAGGATGAGAGAAGTCACCTCCATTTATATTTCTGGAGCCTTTACTACAGGCCAGACCCTGTTCTCAGAGTTTGACAATAATCCTCGCCACAGCCTCATTGCATGAAAAAATCGTAGGAAGGTGAAGTCTCTTGCCCAAGGTCAGCCTCCCAAGACCAGCCTCTGGAGGGTTGAACCAGCAGCCAGGCCAGTGCTGGAGCTCTTGGCCTAAACAGGGCCCCGGCCCCACAAGCTTCCCCTGGACGCCCCTCTCAACCCCACCTGCACCTGGAAGAACGATGGGCGTGGGATGATCTGTGAGTGTCCTGGGCAACTCTCTGAGTCTCAGGGCATGGAATTCCTAGTGGGGTTCCCCGTCCCCCTTGGTGGGGAGGCTGCAGAGAGTTGCCCATCTTTGGTAAGTGAGAGGAGACGCCCAGTGACCCCCCCCATGGCACACGTGGGAAGGACCTGGAAGACATCTCAACCCATCTGCAAAGTGCAGGTGCAGAGGCAGAAAGGTTGAGAGGAGACGGGATGCAGAGCCTGGGGAAAGGATGGGCTGGGGTGCAGAGGGCCGGGGCCTGCCTCTGGGGGCTGCACATAAACCCTGTGCTGGCCAAGGACCAGGTAGGCTGGCCGGTTGCCACATGGAGAGGAGCAAAGGGGCAAACAGAGAGCAACACCTGGCATTTGTCTTCCTCCTGAGAGTTGCCTGGGCTCCACACAGAACGTAGAGGGTGGCGGGGGCCAAGATCACCACCCACTGGCCCCACAGGATGGACACCGTCCTTCAAGGCTGGGAGGAGGGTCTGAGTGTGAGGGCTGTGGCTTCATTACCCATCATGCACAGCAGCATGTTCATGCAGTCAATCAGCAAACATCTGTGCACTTGCTAAGTGCTGAGAACTCAGCACTGAGCAAGACACTGCCCCTCCATGGAGGAACTCACAGGTGTGGGAGTGGGCAGGCAGGAGGCCGGGCACACATGCAGTGTGTGAGCCTGAGGCACCCTAGGGCTGAGGAAGGGACCTGGGCTGCTCTGGGAGCCCCAGAATGCAGCTGGAAGGAGGAGGTGACCTTGAGCGAGCCTTGAGGGAAATGCACAAGTTAACCTGGCTGGAGGATCCCCCCCCACCATCATAGCCCGCCCCCAACACGCAAGCTCACTGTGAGTGCCACACCCGGATGGAGAACGATCCAGCTCCCACCTCACCCTCTGGGGCACAGTGTCCCTCTGCAGCCATGACCCCCACCCCACGCTGCCACGTGAGCCTGGCCATGCTCGTTTACTTTTATTTCCTTTTAAAACTTTCTACTGGAATGGAATGTGCATTTATCTAAGTGAGCAGCTCATTGGATTTTCACAAACCAAACCACCCATGTAACCAGCACCTACACCAAGAGACGGAACCTAACCAGGCACCCCCACAAAACCCACGCCCTTCCCACTCCCAACACTCCACGCTCCCTCCCCACCCCTGCAAACCCAGGCTCATGCCTCCCCCGCCCACCCTGCGCTCCCTCCCCATCCCCGCAAACCCAGGCTCCTGCCCCACCCCTCCCACCCTGTGCTCCCGCCCGCCCCCCCCCCCCCCCCCCGCAAACCCAGGCTCCTGCTCCACCCCTGCAAACCCAGGCTCATGCCCCACCCCGCCCACCCTGAGCTCCCACCCGCCCCTGCAAACCCAGGCTCATGCCTCCCCCGCCCACCCTGCGCTCCCTCCCCATCCCTACAAACCCAGGCTCCTGCCCCACCCCGCCCACCCTGCACTCCCACCCCCCCCACTGCAAACCCAGGCTCATGCCCCACCCCCACCCCACTAGGTAACCATCTTCTTGATTTCTCGCATCAGCATCTGGCCTGTTTTTTTAATTTTTTTTTTCTTTTAACAGCTTTATTGAGACATAACTCACATACCATAAAATTCACTTTTTAAAAGTGTACAGTTCAGTGGTTTTGAGTGTAATCATGGAGTTGCAAAATTATCACAACGGTCTAATTTTAGAACATCTTCATCACCCCCAGAGATACCTAATACCCTCCTCAGTCACTCCCCGTTCCCTTCCTCAGCCCCCACGCTGCAACTGCTAATCTGCTTTCTGTCTCTAGGGATTGGCCTGTTCTGGACATTTCATATCCACAGTGCCACCCACGTCTCACTCCAGACCTTGGGGGTCTCCCCCAATACTCAGTCTCCCCCACCGAGTATGACACAAGCTACGGGATCTTCATATATGCTCTCTATCACGCATCTGTACCATCGAGTGTGACGCATGCAGCTGGATCGTCATATATCCTCTCTATCATGTATCTGTACCATTATGATGTGTGCTGTGAGATCTTCATACATGCTCTCTATCATGCATCTGTACCATCGAGTGTGACACATGTTCTGGGATCTTCATACATGCTCTCTATCACACATCTGTACCGCTGAGTGTGACACATGTGGCCAGATCTTCATACGTGCTCTCAATCACGCAACTGTACCATCGAGTATGACATGTGCTGCAGGATCTTCATACATGCTCTCTATCACACATCTGTACCATCGAGTATGACGCGTGCTGCAGGATCTTCATACATGCTCTCAATCACGCAACTGTACCATCGAGTATGACATGTGCTGCAGGATCTTCATACATGCTCTCTATCACCCATCTGTACCATCGAGTATGACGCGTGCTGCAGGATCTTCATACATGCTCTCTATCCTGCATCTATATCATTGATTTTAAAAATTAATCTCTCTCTTTACTTGTTATAAACCTATGCCAATTTTCTATTTCTTCTTGAATCAGTTTTCATAGTTTATGTCTTTCTAGAAATTTTCCCATGTCATCCAGTTATGAAATGTAGTGACATGCAGTTGTTCATAATACGCCCTGATAATCCTTTTTATTATTTTATTTTATTTTATTTTATTTTGAGACAGAGTCTCACTCTATTTCCCAGGCTGGAGTACAGTGGCACAATCTCAGCTCACTGCAACCTCTGCCACCTGGTTCAAGAGATTCTCCTGCTTCAGCCTCCCAAGTAGCTGGGATTACAGGTGTATGCCACCATGTCTGTTTAATTTTTGTATTTTTGTAAAGACAGGGTTTCACCATGTTGGCCAGGCTGGTCTCGAACTCCTGACTTCAGGTGATCCACCCGCCTCGGCCACCCAAAGTGCTGGGATTACTGGATAATCCTTTTTATATCTGTAAGGTTGGTTTTCTTTTTTTTTTCTTTTTTTGAGACGGAGTCTTGCTCTGTCGCCCAGGCTGGAGTGCTGGAGTGCAGTGGTGTGATCTCGGCTCACTGGAAGCTCCACCTCCCGGGTTCACGCCGTTCTCCTGCCTCAGCCTCCCGAGTAGCTGGGACTACAGGCGCCTGCCACTACACCCAGCTAATTTTTTGTATTTTTTAGTAGAGACAGGGTTTCACTGTGTTAGCCAGGATGGTATGGGGTTGGTTTTCACGTCACCTCCTTCATCTGATTTTATTAATCTGAGCCTTCTCCTTCTTGATGTTTTGCCCGTCTAGCTAAGGCTTGTCAATTTCGTTGATCTTTTCAAATAACCAATTTTGGTTTTGTTGATTTCCTCTATTGTTTTTATACTCTATATTTTATTTCTTTTCACTCTAATCATTATTATTTCCTCCAACCTGTCTGCTTTGGATTTATTTTGCTTTCCTTTTTTTAGTTTCTTGAGGTAAAGATTAGGTTATTGATTCGAGATCTTTTTTCTTTTTTAGTATGTGTTTGCAACTACAAACTTCCCTCAAAGCTCTGTTTTAGCTGCATCGAATAAGTTTTTGAATGTTTTGTTTTCATTTTCATTCATCTCAAAGCATTTTCTGATTCCTTTGTGACTCGTTTGACACCCGGTTATCGAGGAATACACTGTTTAATCTGTGTGTATTTTTGAATTTCCCAAATTTCCTTCTCTTGCTGATTTCTAATTCTATCCCATGGTGGTCAGAAAATAGTTTGCATGAAAGCAGTCTTTTAAAATATACTGAGGCCTGGCACAGTGGCTCACGCCTGTAATCCCAGCACTTTGGGAGGCTGAGGCAGGCAGAAACCACTCTGGGCAACATGATGAAACCTGTATCTACTACAATACAAAAAACATTAGCCAGGCATGGTGACATGCACCTGTAATCCCAGCTACTTGGGAGGCTGAGGTAGGAGAATAGCATGAGCTGGTGAGGCAGAGGTTGCAGTGAGCCAAGCTCGTGCCACTGCACTCCAGCTCGGGTGACATAGTGAGACTCCATCATAAATAAATAAATAAATAAATAAATAAATAAATAAATAAATAAAATATATTGAGTTTTGTTTTATGGCTTAAGATATGGTCTATCCTGAGAATACTCCCTCAAGATCCTTAACTTACTTCCATCTACAAAGACCTTTATTCCAAATAAGGTCACATTCCCAGGTACCAGGTGGGCATATCTGGGGTCGAGGGGTTGCAGGCAAGGAGGGCATGTGAGCTAAATGCACAAACACCCAGGAGTGTGTGGGTGCAGAGCTCTGGGAAGCGTGAGGCTCCACCCCTGTGCTCACCAGGCTGCTTCTCATGGCTCTACCCCCGGTGCCTGGAAAAGTCTCAGGCACCCATGAGGAAGCCTCTCTCCCAGATCCTGGGCCCCAGGACCTCCCACCTGCAGCATCGCACAGGCACAGTGATCCTTGGCACTGAGGATCGGAGGCCGAGGGACACTTTGCAGCCGTGAGACTGAGACCCCGACGAGCAGCTTAACCTCCAGGGCCTCAGGAGGTCTCCTCCAAGTGGGTTGATGATAGCTGCATCCAGAGGAACACTGTGCTCCCCGCCCCAGGCTTTCCCTGTGAGGACACCGCCTCTGGGCTGGGCACGCATCTGGGGCCCCTCCTGGCCTGGCGAACGCTGTGTTCCCTGCACTTGGCTTTCCCTGTGAGGACATGGCCTCTGGGCTGGGCACACGTCTGGGGCCCCTCTGGGACTGGCAGGTCCTTATGGGAGGGTCTGGGGACCAGCACCCAGTGCACTTTCGGATAAAACTTCTTTGAAACTTTTCTCGCCCCTTTCTGGCATCATGGACCCTCCCCAAAGACTGAAAGCCACCACAGTGAAGGAGAAGCACCAGTGATCGGGGCTCGCCCTGGAGCCCCTTCTTCCCGAAGTGGCAGAACCATGTCCAGGAAGGAGCCAGGGGGTGCTGGGCTCCCCACCCACGGCCCCACCCTTGCCCTCCCTTCCTCCCCAGCCTCCCCTCCACAGACACCCAGGGACATGGCCAAAATGGGGCTCCCTCTCATCTGGCAGTTTCTATTCTGTTCCCATGGAAACTGCTATCTGAATGTGGGCAAGAAAGAGGAGCCATATTCTTTAAAATAACAATCGCTTGGAAACTTTCACAGGCCTATGTTTTCAGTTACCCGTGGTTTCCATGGAAACTCAAGCCAAAAACAGAGCTAAATAAAGAAGGCACTGGGTTTCCCCTGCTACCAGCCCCCCGGGGAACTGTGGAAACCCACAGCCCCGCCCCACAGGGAGATGGTCACCACTGCTGTACAAGGATGCAGGACCTGCCCTCCCAAGTCAGCCACGGGGCTGCCTTCCTCCAAAGCGCATATGGGTGTGGGAAACGCAGAGAGGGAGAGAAAGAGAGGGGCCACAGCTGCTTCCTGTCCCTGCAGTCAGACACCCCCTACTCAGACGTACATGGGGAAGGGACACTGGGGTGTGGGTGTGGGAGACGCAGAGGGGAAGGGAAAAAGAGGGAGGGAAGGAGAGGGGCCACAGCTGCTTCCTGTCCCTGCAGTCCGCCTCTCCTACCCCAGACTCACATGGGGAAGGCTCACTGGGCTGTGGGTGCCCCAGGCCGCCCATGCCAGCAGAGGTCACTCACTGGAGGGTTGAGGGCCCATCTCAGCACAGCCAAGGCTACCTCACCGCTCCCCTTTTCTGAAAGTCGCCATGGGGCAGGGAGGGATCTGCAGCAGGCCGGGAGGCCTCTGGTGGAGGGCACGGAAGCCAGGCCGGCATCTCCCGGACAGCCCTGCACAGCGAGCCGAGCATGGGCTTGCTTTGACAGGCTCTTGCTGCTGCCCGGAGACCTTGTCCAAGAGCCCCTACACCGAGGGCTGTGGTCCCCAGGTCTGCTTTCCACCGAGGCAGTGCCTGGGAAATACCCAGGGAACGGACAGCACAGAAACCCCCTGAAGATGCGACATGCAGGGGCCCCCATTGCTTCTCCAGCTGCAGTTCCCGAGAAGAGGCTGGTTGTGCAAGAGCCAGGGGAGCGGAGGCCCCCGGCCAACTCACTGCCGTCCTGCGCAGAGCACTGGCTCAGCAGCCAGACACAGCCTGACCCTGGCAGCCCTGCCCGGCCTGAAAGGAAAGTCATCTGCACATTCTCTCGCATCCTACCTACTTTCTCTTTCTTCTTCTGTTTAAACAATGCTCAGGACACCGGCTAGACTATGTTTTGTTTTGTTTTGTTTGTTTCTTTGTTTTTTCTTTTAATAATGTCTACATTTCTTAAAGCAGTGCTTTTATCTCAAGTCAACTGGACACGTGGTTATGTTACTGTCAGTTTCCTGCCACCATCATCACATTTGAAAGATGCTGGAGTTATGAGCCTGTGAATTCTCGTGACACACCCACTCGGGCGCTGGAGTCATGAGCTGGTGAACCCCGGGGACACGTCCACATGGATGCTTCTCAGCTCTCACCCCTTCAGTACCAGATCTGTGCTGGGCCTTCTTCTGCGGGGCCTCACAGACTCTGCGTGGTCCAGAGAGGACGCCGTCATAGCCAAATTCAGGCAGAGGCCTGGGGTCCATCCCAGCTGCATCCCCCACTGGAAAGAGACAGATGGGAAACCTCAGGCTCAGCACCAGCCTGCCCAAATGCAGAGCAGGAATGCTTTTCCCTGTGGAGAACACTCCTCAGACCTCCACTCTTTCATTAAAATTTGAAGTAAACATCTGCATTTAACTCATCAAGCCTCGTCACAGATGCTTCACCTTCAGTCTCCCAGGAAGGTCCATTTTTGGGGTAATAGCAGGATGGGAAGCACAGGAGGACAGGAGCATGGGAGGACGGGAGCCCGGGGCGACAGGAGTATGGGGGCACTGGAGGATGGGAGCAAGGGAGGACAGGAGTTTGGGAGGACAGGAGCCTGGGACAATGGGAGCACATGGGGCATGGGAGGACACTAAAGGGGAGGACACTAAAGGGGAGGACAGGAGCAGGGGAGGATGGGAGCACGGGAAGATGGGAGCACAGGAAGATGGGAGGATAGGAGCACAGGGGGCATGGGAGGACGGGAGCACAGGGAATGGGAGCACGGGGGGAATGGGAGCAGGGGACGATGGGAACACAGGAGGACAGGAGCACTGCAGGACGGAAGCACAGGAGGATAGGAGCATGGGAGGACAGGAGCATGGGAGAATGGGAGCAGGGGAGGATGAGAGCACAGGAGGACGGGAGCATGGGAGGACAGGAGCCCAGGAGGCTGCCTGCAGTGATTTTGTTATTCCCTTAACTTAAAACCCAGGACGTGGGACCAGATGTTTGAGAGACACATTAAAACCAGTGAGAATTCAGCATAGGGAGCGTGACCAAAGCTCATGCCTCTCCCAATACCATTTTGGTTCCCAACAGTCAGAAACAAAAAGACGTCCCTATTCTGAGGCATGAAGTATGAATGTGAATTTAGATGAAACTTTTAAATTGATTTTAAAGGACAGACAAGTGTCAATGATCAGCAGAGTTTACAAATTGCAAGACAGAGAAGAAGCTTCACCAGCCTGCGGGAAGATGCCTCGGCAGCGGCGGGAGTGCGTTTCCTGCACCTATTTGCCCATTGCTCATCTTTCATCCTCGCGCCCTGAGCAGGTGCTAAGGCAGAGGGTGCTCGCTCAGGGTGAGAGGCAGGGAGAGGCTGCAGCGCCGGTGGGGCAGGGTGTGGCTCCTCTGCAGGGCCACGGTGGACAGAGGTGAGGTACCAGGAGGCTTGAAGGAGGGGTGCCTGACCCAGCCCAGGCACCACAGAGGACCGCGTGGAAGAAGCTACCACTGCGAGCCCTGACAGAAAAGAAGGCCTAGCCCAGAAAAGAGGCAGTGTCGTCGGCAGATCCCAGCCCTGCCAGGCCTAGAGTCAAGAGGTGCTTTCAAGATGCAGGCAGCCTAAAGACCTATACACACACACACACAACACACAACACACAAAACATACACAGACAACACAACACATACAGACAGACACTTACAACATGCACAAACAGCACACACACACCTCGCACACACACATATGGATACATACGGAGGTGGCTCCAACAGGATGGGCTGGCCCGGATCACAGGTCTGTGTGCCCTGCGGCGGGAGGAGCCTTGGGTGGCGGACACGAGGTCTTATTCTCCAGCTACCCGGTGCAGTGAGGACTGTGTGCCCTGCGGCTGGGGTAGCAGCAGACACAGGGTCTCATTCTCCAGCCACCTGGTGGGGCGAGTTGGTTCCTGAAGGATGTGTGACCATGGGTTGGGCTTCCAGGGCTTTCTGCAGGCATCCAGAACAGATCCTCAGGAATGTTCAGCTTCGTATTCCGCCCCCCCCACCCCCCAAGCCAAAGAGGGGCTGCCGGCTTCATCCCACAGGCCCCCTCAGCCCTGACTTCCCATAGGGCCTGCAGCAGGGTTGCCTGGGACGTTGACTCGTGGGTGAAGAACCCGCCCCCGGAACCCCACTGGGACCCAGCCCTGGCAGAGGACCCTGGCCCACTGTTGGGGACAGAGCTTCAGGGAGGGGACGGGGCCGTGTGCCCACCATGGGGGATAGAGCTGGGGGGAAGGGAAGGGGTCGTGTGCCCAACACTGTGGACAGGGCTTGGGGGGGATGGGACCATGTGCCCACCACTGGGGACAGAGCTTCTGGGAGGGGACAGGGCTGCTCCTCCTCCTGCTCCTCCTCTGCTCCTCCTCATGCTCCTCCTCCCGCTCCTACATGCTATGACCAAGCAGACCAGGTTTCACCTGGTCGTCCCCAGCCACTGCTATTACCGAAGTCACTGAGGGCCTGGAACTGCAATGAGTGGGCACGGCCCACAGAACAGAAAGGGCCCCTGATACCCACACATTTCCTAGGGATGGAGCAGGGAAAGATATCTTCTTTTACAGCCCTACAATATTAATGAGGGTTCTGAGGAACCTTCCCATTTCTCTTAAGGGATGGGCAACCGTCACCCATCAGCACTGCCTCCTCCGCCGGGACGGGAGGAGCTGACTGCTGGGGGCTTTCAGAGCATCTGCCCCAACAGCCTCCGGACCCAGCCACGACACCCACCGCCCTCAGCGGCACCTCCAATGTTCAAAACTTGTCCCCAGCTGAGGCTGAAGGTCCCATCAAAGAGAAATGGAATCCACAGGCTGGAGAGGGAGAGAAGATCCCACTGGGACAGCATGTGAGAGGCCAGCCAGGGGACGCACCTCCTGATCCCGCCACACACAAGGCCACCATGGGGTGAAATGAAGGCTGACGTGGTAGTCAAAGCCACGAGTGAGGAGTGGCTCAGCCACGTACAGACGGGGCGGCCAAGTTTGAATAACTTGCTAAGAAATGGTAAACCCAACTCAGGAAAGTCTAAACCAGGAAGGCAGCTGACATCTAATGGGGCGCTTGTGGCGGGCTCTGTGCCTCCGTTTGCTCGTCTGTGACGCGGGGATGAGGATGACAAGCTCGTGGGCTTGGATGGTTGATTCGCTTTCTCCAGCTCACACAACGGCACAGGTGCTGAGTGGGGATTCGAGCCCCACGTTCAGGCCCCGGGGGGGGACGCTGAACCAGGTGCCCTGTGGGTTCTCTGGACAAAGCCAGGGTCTGGGCTAGAGCAGATGTCCAGACGTGGAGTCCAGTGGGACAGCCGGGCAGGGCTCTGATGGGGCCACATGGGCAAGCATCTGATCTTTCCTTCCCGGGCCTCTGTGCGCACAGGCCCCGGCCTCCTGCTTTAGCCCCTTCAACTGCCTGTCATTTCTGAAACACGCTCCCCTTCCCCGGCTTCCAGCTCCACACTGCACCCCTCCCATCTTAGCTCAGAGAGAGGCTGCTCCCTCAGAGGCCTCCCTGCGAGCCTGCCTGGAGCACTGGCACTTCCCTCCTGGGCCGGAGACCACACGGGCCTTGCCATCTCCTTCCTCCCCACTGGAGGCTGATGTGGAGGACAGGGCTGTGGCCACCTGGTCCACTGCTGACCCCAGCTCCACAGGAGGCCTGGTGCAGACATGGCAGGTGCTCAGGGAGTGCTGCAGTCGGCACTGGGTGAACCAGGGCAAAAACAGTGGGCACCATGGTGGGTGATACTTAGCAGAGGGCCCAACACGGCAGCCACGGGGGCCAATCAGTGGCACAGCCACCGCCATCACGAGCCACAGGGCCAGTGGCACAGCCACCGCCATCACAAGACATGAAGGTGACTTGAGTCTCTGCAGAGGAAAACACTGCTCCTCATGCAGGCAATGCCGGGCTCAGCTGGTGCCTTCCGGATGCAGGCAGCGTAAAGACCTACACACACACACACACACACGTGCAACATACAACACAGAAACACACACATAACATATAACACACGCACACAACACACACACATAACACACAACAGGCACACACAACACACACAGACACACACACAGGGACACAAACATACTAACACATACGTGCACACACACTGGACACACACCCTGCATTCCAGGCTGGCCCCTTCTCTGCCAACACAGCCACAGCTCCACGGAGCTCCCAAGGGCAGATGGCCCGGCCAAGTCACTCCACCTGCTTCAAGCAGAGGCCGGAGCATCCTCACCAAAGGACAGGAAGGCACAGGCTGACACGGCGCCTGCAGAGCAGGAGGCTGCTCCATGGGACAGGAATTATGCAGGATCAGGAAGGGAGCTGTTTAACACCCGTGGGCAGAACTCGCCGCAGGAATGCAGGATGCTGACCCCCTTAATCGGGCAGCAGTGAGGGAGCTGCCCCAGGTGGCAGCTGAGGCAGGTGGGGGACTGGGTCAGAGCCGACCTTCACCGGAGCCGAGGGCCAAGGCTTCATCGGGAGCCCAGCGCCCCTTTTGTGTGGCCAAGGCAAGGGCGGGCGGGGCTCTGTGCCTCCCCTTCCCCCTCCTAGCCTCAGTGAGTTTTGGGGGAGGGGTATCATCTACACCTCCAGGCTTTGGAGGGCATGCAGAGCAGCGTGCAGAGCAGCGTTAGTACAAGAGTGTCCCACAGCTCCACAGGCCATCACCTGGACCCAGGGAGAGCAAGAGAAGGAAAAAGAAGCAGCCACCAGGGAGGTAGGGCCTCTGGCTCTGGGTGGCCTGGCCATCGATCCACAGGGAAAGCACTCAGAGTGTCACGAGTCCCCTGGGCTTCCTTCTCCGGGAGCAGCCACGGGCAACACAGCCCTGCCTGTAGGTGAACGTGCCCCTGGCTCTGCCTCAGCATCACAAAGGGGGCCATAGTGCACCAGCCCCTATCACTCCTGTTAGACTCTGCCCACCCAGATGCAAGTCCACTGGGCTCAGGGATGTGGAGGAGTGCCCTCGGGAGAGGGCAGAGGGGTATTTGGGGGCCGAAGACCAGCTTGTCTGCTGCCGGGCCCGGGGAGGAGGTGGGCGCCTGCTGGGGAGAGGCCAGCATAGGGGCACGTCAGGCAGCCTTCAAGTCAGGCTCGTGTTCTATATCCCCTCCTCATGGGAGCAATCAGAGCGGTCTGCTCTGCACACACAAACCCTGCGTGCGTGTTAGAGGAGAATGTCCCTGCCAAGTGGGAAGTGGCCTTCCGAGGCAGAGGGACCCCCACTTCAGCACCTGCCACCACCTCCCCACAGCTGGGCGTCCACTCTTGAGGATGGGCCGCTCACTAGGCTTTCCAGCAGGCCCGGGATTCCAGAGTGGCAGCTAGCCTGGCTGTGGGCCTGGTCTCGTGTTCATGGCCTGGCGCTGCCGCCCACAGGGCCCTGGGGAAGCCAGGATGGGACTCCGTGGGGCCTGGGTACATAATGGCATTATACTGGGAGCCACTTGGTAACTCAGAGCTCTGGCCACCCTCTCTGAAAGTGGACACCCGGCCTTTTCCCCTCAGCCGCTCTCTTTCCCTTTCTCCCTCTAACACACGCACACACCAGATTCTGTAAGAAGGGCACACGATTTTCTTTGACTTATTCAGTCTGGTCATCATCTCCTCAAAAAATATATAAATACCTCCCAACGGCTCCCCAGCCTGGAGCTGAGGCACGACAGGGGGCGGGGGAAGAGGGCGGCCACGTGTTGAGAGTTGCCTGCACATGGTGACCGCCTTGCAGCCAGCTGGGTCCATGCTAAGAGACCTCCCTGCAGACGGCGTGCCTCCCACGGCCTGCAGCTAGGCTGCCCCACCTGCCCTCCATGTGCCTGTGCAGGGTGGCTCTGTCCAGTGAGGAATTCTGGCGGAACCAAAGAAATCCCTGTCGAAGCTGTGGTTTGGCCTTGTGTGGAAAGAGATCGAGCAGAGATCCCAGAGGACCCTTCATTCCGCTTCACTGCGGAGCGAGCAGCCGTGAAATTGTGCAGCCAGTGCCCCACTCAGGCAGGGGCGTGCACCACGGACACCCACCCTCCCGCTGCAAGGACCACCAAGGTGGCGGCAGAATCTACCTATCGGCGCAGCGTCCCCTCAGTGCCCTGGGCAGGAAGCAGACAGCTGGTGGGCCAGAGCCTGTGTCCGCGAAGTCTGGGGCCCCGAGGCTGGCTCTGTGCCTGGCTGCAGCACTCGGCCCCCGCCATGCAGCCACAGGAGGCTGGCCACAGAGGAGGCCGGTCAAGAGGACAGAGGGAGGACCTCTCGGTCCCGGATTCCAGGGTCAAGAGGATGGAAAGGGAACATCTAGGTCGCGGATCCCACGGTCTTGAGGTCAACTTCATTCGTATCCTACATTCTTGAGACCTCTCTCATAATAAATAAAGTGTCCTTATAATAAATGGCTTATTTTGCTTTAGCTAGTTTGGTTTCTAGCACCTGTAGCCAAGAGTCCCAACCAACCTGCGCCATCCTGACGCCGCCACCCCCTCTGGCCTGCTCAGCAGTGGCCTCCTCCCTGTCCCCGGAGCCTCAGGATGGAAAGCTGAGGCGGGCTCACCCCCCAGGACCCGGCTGCAGCCCCTCCCCGAGGCCTGCCTGCTCTCCTTCCACCAAAGCTGCACCGTCTGTCAGTGAAGCAGAAACCGTTCAGGAGCAAGGCACTGCGAGCCCATAAATTTCTTTCCAAATACTTATTCAGTAAAGTACATGAAACAGGAAAAACAGCATCATTCAGTATGTAAAGGTTTATGAAATGATTATACAATCCTCAGGAAATTCCAAGGGTTCTGTCTGCTCCCTAGCCGTTGCCATACACACACAGCCTCTGACCTTCCTTAGCCTCCCCCTGGGGCCTAGGGACCGGGGCTGCCCGTGGAGCATCTTTCCACCCTCTCCCACCTGACCTCTGGCCTCCTGGCTCCAGGCTGGCTGACCTATCCAGGACTCCAGGGGCTGGGGTGAGCCCCTACTGCCTTTGATGTCTGCCTGTCCCCCTCCAGGAGGCTGCTGTCCCTCCAGCGCTCCCTCACCATGCCCTTCTCTTCCCACATTCACTTACCCTGAGTGCCCCAAGCTGTCCAGACACACAGCGTGACCCCAACATGCCAGAAAAGACAAAGGAGTCACACAGAGCCAGAAAATCCTCCCAGAGCCTCCGCTTCTGACCTCTGGAGCCAACCCAGCCCCACGGGGCTCTGGGCTCTCAGCTGCAGACAGCGGGGCTGTGGTCGCACGTGCCCTGCTTGCTAGGGAGCTGACCCTGGGCAGCGAGGCCTCCCTGGTCTCCACCCATGGTGCAAATCCCATAGCAGGGACCAACAGAGCTGGAATCGCCACATCCACGGGCCTGGGGGACCTGCAGGAGGCTCCGCCCTCCATACCAAGAAGCAAAGGAAGCAGGTAGGAGCACAGGCGCTGCGGGGGGAGGTGGAGCATCTGTGGCCGCACTCCCCTACCAGACAGTCCAGGTCTGGGTGACAGACAGGAGCTCAGAACACAGGATGTGAGCGCCCAGGTGCTGGCCAGTGGGCTCTTGAAGCTCAGGGTTACAGGGCCTCAGGGCGGGGCATTTTGGGCTGGCACCCTCAGAGGCCGTGGGGCGCTGTGGGGCTGGGGGTGGAGGTGGGAGCACATGTGGGGGAGCCACAGAGGAGTCACCCCAGAAGCCCCCTTCGGTGGGTTTCTCCCACTCATTGCAGTGGACAAGAGCTTGAACGTCTGCCTGGGGAATCTGCAGCTTACCCGGGCCCCACCTGCCTCCTGTTTTCATATGACTCACAGCTAGGAATGGTTTTTACATGTTAAATAGTGGGAAAAAATCAAAAGAGGAAAACTATTTCATGACACATGAAAGTTAAATTTCAGGGGGGTGAGTCCGCTTTCCCGGGAGCAGGGCCACAGCCGACGGATTTTCCACTGACGCAGCAGCTTTCATGCTGCAGGCAGAGTGGAGCTGTCACAGCAGAGACCAAGCGGCCTGCAAAGCCTCCGGTGTTTATTCGCAGGAATTTGAAGAAAAAGTTTGTTGACCTTTGCTGAAAACAATCAAGACCCGTTAACGCTTTCTCATCTTAGAAGCCCAAGGAGAAAACGTGATGTGGAATGGGCCTCCACAGAGAAGAGCTCTCCACTTCCTCCAAGGAGGAGCGACCCGGCAAAGGGACCTGTCCTGGGGGTCGTTCTCCAAGTCCCTCTGTCTTTCCTTGATCATTTCAGTCGGGCTCCGGGGCTTTCTGTCTTTGCTGGTGCTCTGTCTCTGCTGTTTATCTGTCTGTCTTCTGTTTCATTTCTGGTCTTTCTCTTGGCCTTACGCATAGCTTAAAACTATAACCCACAGTTTTTACACACAATTCACATCAGGAAAAGCTTTGATATGGTCAGAAAGGTTACTGTGTGTGCTTTCAATGTAACAGAAGGCATTGAACATTTCCAGGTTGTCTTTGGCTGGGCTGTTTTGCACCTCAGTAAAAATAGACATTTGCCTGGAGAAGGCTGATGATGGCGCCGCGGAGGACTCTTGCACGGAGATGCACCTGCACTGTAGACCCATAGAGATACAATTGATTCCTGCCCTGCAGAAAAGCGTTTGCAAGCATTACATTGTTGTTCTACAAGATACAGCTTTGTATCTAGCAGCAAACTCATTTCCACATTCCCGATTGTATATACAGTATCTTCCTCCGGGTCTCATCGAAACTGGTTTTTATATTACTGGTTCCTTGTTAACCAATGAGTTAAATGAAAATCTTTGGCATGAATTTATTTTATATTTGCACTTATGATTTTGGCTTTTAAAAAGATTATTCATGAACCTCCGTGACCTCAGGCGACGACGTGATACTTACAAGCTCAAGGATGTTGGAGCAGCTGTGTTGGAGACCAGACAGAGCAGTGAGGAGGCCCCACGAGTGGCCACAGCTGAGCCACTGGCCTTGGGACGTGCTCCTTCCTCCCCGCCAAAGATGCAGCCAAAGATGCCTCAGAACCCACTGACCTGGTGTCATCTCTCCTATAGCTTCAGATGCAAATTGAAAATTGAGTGTTCTGAAGTCAAAGCAAAATTCAAAAAACTGCTTCTCAGTTCTCCTTAACTTGCTCACACATTGAGATTTGTGAATCGTATTTTACTTAATGCAAAATCGTTCTGGAGTCAGTGACAACTTCTTACACGCATGCATGCTAATTTGTTTTACACCAACACCAAATAGATGAAATACTTTTAAAATTATAGAATACAATACAAATGCTAGATACAAGTGGATTATGAGCATAGCACCTTTCCCTGACCCCCACAGAGCTTTTGATACTTTTTTAAATTCAGTGCTCAATCAACACACCATTTCAATTTGACACAGGCCAGTTTGGCTGGTCAGGCTCTTTTGGTAACTATCTGAAGGTCCCAGTGGTTAGAGGTAGGTGGGAGCCGTAGTCCCCTTCTTATCAGTGACAAGGGGAATGGCGCAATGAAACAATTCTTAGACCAGATTTTGCTAAATGTTTCCAAGTATGCACAAAATCCTGTTCTTGTGGCCAGGGGTAGCCCCGCTGTCAGCCCTCAGGAATTCGGGAAAGTGCTTTGCCTGAAAACTTGACTCTGAGGTCACTGCAGTGATGTTCTGGCTGCAAGCACCAAACATGCACGAGTCAAGTCTCAGAATCCTGCCTGCAGCGCAGGGGAGAGGTGGGCAGGAGTCATGGGTTCTGCCTGCAGTGCAGGGGAGAGGTGGGAAGGACTCACGGGTTCTCCCTGCAGCGCAGGGGAGAGATGGGCAGGACTCACAGGTCCTCCCTGCATCACAGGGGAGAGGTGGGAAGGACTTACAGGTTCTAGGCCCCAAGGAATGCACTAAAGGTATCAGGGTGCTGGGCTCTTGAAACTCCATCTGCTTCCAGGGACTGGCCGGGCCTGAACAATCTTTCTAATCCTCTGCTTATATTAAATAATCCTCAGTTCACCAGTGAAAAACAATTTCTAACATCTGGTGTCTACACTAGAATTAAACCTTCTGGTATAGATTTCGATAATGACATTGAAAGTGCTAAGTAACCACCTGCACAGTGTGGATCCATGATAGAATATTTCAAGCAGCTCCTAAGATGTAGATTACGGTTAACTTTCACAGGCATTGCAATTTTTATGCATAAGTATGTTTGAAGTTAATTACCGCATGGGTAATAATACTGCCTCTTTTTTAGGGGACAGAGAGGAATTCATACACCAGCATATGAACCTCACCAGAACTCCAGGAGGGACACTGGCACTCGGACGTCGGCATCGCCCCAGCACCTGGACTCATCTAGATGAAGTAAACTTACTGAGGCTCCAGAAGAAGGTCTTCAGGACTCAGACCTCAGTTACAGATTAGAAGAAGTTAATCACTTATGTCTTTAGATGAATGTACACTTACATGCAGACATGTAGCTTAGAAGGTATACAAGCTCTGGAAGACTTTGTAATTTTAAGTTGGTCTGGCGATAATTTCCAGGACTTCTCCCTGTAACCGGTTGCAGAAATAAACACTCTCTTTCTCCTCAGTTCATCTGCATCTCGTTACTGGGCTGCGAGAAATAGCAGCCCGAGCTTTAGTGTGGTCTGGGAACAAAGGGGCCTCATATTTTCATTTTGCACTGAGCTGTGCAAATTCTGTAGCTGGTCCTGCTAACTACTGTTTCAGCCCAGGAGCTCTGAGCTGACCCCTTCTGCAGCGGCTCCTCGCCACCACCTGCCTGGAGCCAGGGGATTCTGCAATCTCATCAGGGAGGGGCTCATATGGCACGGTGTGGGGTGGCTAGGACCACCCAGCAAAGTCTGAGGCAGTCACACGTGAGGTGGGGGGCACTGGCTGAGGAAAGTCCCTGGAAGGAAAATTGTCTCTGAGGCCTGAGGTGGTGACGGCCGGCTCCCACTTCCCCACCACGCCCAGGGTCTTCCCAACATGTCAGGCAGAGTTCCCCAGGATCAGCTTCTGCTTCTGTAGCTTCTTCTGGAAACCTCTCCCCATGCCTTCTTTCCTCATCCTCTCAAGTTTCCTGCTTTATTTTCTCTTTATTCCCCCACCCAAAGGAAAGGCTCTGCTCCCCGTTCACCACCAGCTGTGATGGTGCAACCAGCCCAGAGCTCTGAACACAGGCAGAGGAACCTTCCCCGAGGCCTGGAAGTGCTTGGTCCTCCAAAGACGCAGCAAGGGGAGGAAACTGTTTAATTCTATTCTTCTAATGCAACAAAGAAAAGGAAGAAACACCAATAGGCTGCCATGTTAAACCCACATGGAAGTCTAACTTTTATGTATTGGCACTAGAATCATTCAGACACCTGCTACGAGCACTGGGGAAATAGTCAGCTTTTTAATTAACTTTTTTTTTCTGTTTATCATGTTATCCCTGACCTTCCCTTGTATAGTACATGCTAAAGACTGATAATGTGCATTTAAGAAAGGGGGGTGGCAGTACAGGACAGGTGCCACTTGTGAGTCCTTCTCAGAACATTTAGTTAAAGGTTTACATTTCTTTGAGGGGGGTGATGAATCACAAAAACAACAACATTCTCACTTACATGTCCTTAAAGGATACGATGTTCATAAAATGGTTACATAAAAACATATGGCAGAGATTTTATTTAACTTATTAACAAGTGAAGAAATCAATAAATTATTACAATCGGTTAAAACAAAAGAAAATTAAACATCTCTACACATACACAGGCAACCAGGGATGATGACATAGTGTGTGAGTAAATCAAAAACTTGTCATTGTCCATGGTCGACTGTATGACCCGGATAAAATGTATTTGCAGTTCTATGGGCAACAGTCATTTACATGACTGTAAGTTTCTATGACATAAAATAAAATAAAATAAAATAGCCCACAGACAGTGAAAGACACTGGCCCCTCCAGAATCAGGTGGCACAGGACGTGCTAGACCAGACATTTGGTGATCGCTATTTCTGCATGTCAAAGTCTTGCCATTTTTCCCAACAATATATTAAAAAGCTAAAAGTTCTAAGCCCGTAGGACACCAAGACCTTCTCTACTCTGCCTTGTGTGTTTTTCAGGGAACCGCACAGTGCTGAATGCCCGGGCGTCAATAACATGGCTGATTGGGTGCTTGCAGGCACTCAGGGTGAGAAGGAGCGGCAACGTCACAGATTCCACTCGATATCCGCAGCTCAAGCACACAGAACAGCAGCTCCACACGAGCACTCACTGGAACCCGGAGCAAAGGAAGAGATCCTGGGAACCCCCAGCCTGGGAGCTCCACTGAGGAGGGTGTGAGACGTCACCGGCTGTGCCTGCATCCCCATCACAGTCCCACGGAGAGCAGGAACAGCTTCCCAGGGAACAGCTCCAGACCCGGGGCATGAACACGAGTGCGTGTGTGTGACTGTGAGAGTGTGTGAGGGTGTATTTGGGCACGAGTGTGCTGTGAGCATGTGTATATGTGTGTGTTTACATGTGCATGTGTGCGTATGCGTGCATGCATGTGTGCATGTGTGCATGTGTGTGCATGTGCATGTGTGTGCATGTCTGCATGTGTACGTGTGTGCATGTGCGTGTGTGTGCGTGTGTGTGCATGTGTGCATGTGACTGCATGTGCATGTGTGTGCATGTCTGCATGTGTGGATGTGTGTGCATGTGTGTGCATGTCTGTGTGTGCATGCATGTGTGTATGCATGTGCATGTGTGTGACTGCACATGTGTGAGGGTATGTGTGTAAGACTTTGGAGGACAAGTGGTTGACACGAGAGTCATGAGAAACCAGCCTGCTGGGGCCAGCTGAGCCCATGAGGGAGCTAAGGGGGAGCTCCCTCCCCACACAGGCCAATGGGCAGGGGCCCAAGCCCTGGTCAGCCCCTTGGCTTCCTCCCCTCACTCCAGGGAGCCAGTCCTTCCACCCAGGAAGGCTGTCAGCTCCACGACACCCCCAGGGCTGTGTGCCCAACAAGCTCCACCCAGGTGGCCTCCCAGGAGCTCACAGAGCAGATGAGATTCTCCCTGGAGCCGAACACATGAGCAGAGTGGCCAGCGCCTTCTCCTCCACAGAGCAAAAGGGACATGCTGCTTCCGGAGGCCCAGCCCTGGCCCCGGAGAGCGGAGAGGGATGTATGGAAAGAATGAGGCCTCGGCTTGCCTGCTGGGGCATGAAAAGAAATCACAAGGCAACAAAACAAAAGAAACAAGGCTGGGGCGCTGCTTCCATTTCACAGGAAGAAGCCTCAGAGGAGCCGTGGCCCAGAGGCCCCACATCAGGGTCACCTCCAGTGCGCAGGTGGCTTTGCACCCACCCACCCTCCCCCAGCCCTGGAGACTCCCATCCAGGAAAGAGGGGGCTGGACTGCAGGAGCCCCACAGCCAGTACTAGCCCTCTCTGCTTAACTGGGGCACGCCCAGCTTCCCTCAGCAGCCGGCTCGCCCTGTGCTGACCTGCAGGGCCATCTTTAAGTCCACATCCCTCTACTGAAGAGGGACAAGTTTCTCCCTGCCCTCAGTGAAATCCAAAGTCATCAGTGTTGAGACCTCAGGGCTGTGAATGGCAGCTGCCCTGATAAAGCATTCGAAGCAAGCGGCTGTGGAGAATCCTCCCTGAAAAATCCGTGG
Organism: Nomascus leucogenys; assembly: GCF_006542625.1. Taxonomy (NCBI): domain Eukaryota; kingdom Metazoa; phylum Chordata; class Mammalia; order Primates; family Hylobatidae; genus Nomascus; species Nomascus leucogenys. The sequence continues at coordinate 1,851,204 of NC_044383.1, read as the reverse complement.
GAAAACCATGGCCGCAAAGTTTCACCGCCCCGCACGGCACCATAAAAATACACCTAGGGTATTTTTCAATGTGAATGAATCAGAAGTGGTCCCTGCAGCTGCCTATCAATTACTGTCTGGCTGGGACCAGGCGTCTGTGCTCCCGTTAGTTGTCGCTGCGTGGCTGGTGGTAGGACCCGGAGACCGAAGGCTGCGAGAGGAAGCCCAAGGCCCTTAACCTGCTCAGGACATCAGGGTGTTAGACGCCCTCTGCCCTGATGGGGAATCACTTCCCAAGCCAGTCACCGTGTATGGCTATATTCGCACCTTACAGCTGCTGTGACAAATCCTCACAAACGGGGAGGCTCTAGCAGCACAGTTACCATCCAACAGCTCTGGAGATCCCACACCTGGCCTGGGCCTCACTGGACTAAAATCGGGGTCTCAGAAAAGCTGTGTTCCTTTCCAAGACTCCAGGACGCATCCACTTCCTCACCCTTTCCAGCTTCCATGGGCATCTGCCTTCCCTGGCTGGTGGCCCCTAGGCCATCTCAGAGCTGGCGATGCAGCACCACTCTGGCCTCCACTGGCTCTGGCCTCCTCTCCTGCCTCCCTCTTCTGTGTTCATGGGCCCTGCGAAGACATCAGCTTCCCTGGGTAGCCAGGAGGCTCTCCCCACACGCAGGTCAGCAGTGAGCAGCCGTAACTCTCCTTGATCATGTAACCCTCATACCCCCAGGCCCTGGGGCATTCAATGGGGACATCTTTGGGGCATTCTCCTGCCTGCATGTCGGGGCCTGGCATGTAGAGATGCTTGGGAAATAGTCATCCACGAGATGAATTTGCAGAGTTGTATCAATGCGGATAAAGGCTCAAAGGAGCCATGTGCTGGCTGGTGATTACAGCTATCAGGTGAGACCACCAGGACTTGCACAGACATGGCAGTCTCGCGTTCTTATCAACTACAGGAGGTCTCTTCAGGAAGAAATGAACCCACGTAAAGAAAACTTGTCGCTTTTTAATTGGGAGATTATTCTGTCCACAAAATAATCGCTACCAAAGTACAGGCTTCAAAGTCACATCTTGAACTTGTGGTCAGGAGAGGGCACGGCATTCACACTTCATTTTCTCCTCTGCTCCAGACACATGTTAGGTGCTGAAAAAAGCCATGAAGGATGTAGCCTGGTGTCCGCGAATGACAAGCACAGCACTGTGGGTGGCCAAAGACCCCAGCCTGTGGACCTCAGATCTGGTAACCGGCAGCAGGGCCAGTGGGCTGCTCCTGAACGGTGGAGAGACTGAAACTGCCCATACAGGGTACAGGATCCCCAGCCAGGTGCCCAGCATGACGGGCCCCTGCCTCCCAAGTAAAGCTGCCAGACCTCCATGAGAGCTTCAGCACCCTGAACCCACAAGCCAGGGTAGGCAGGCTCCATCTGATATATGGATTATATATATCCATCTGATACATGGCTCAATTGAGAGGAATTATATATATCCATCTGAGATGGAGCCATGGTTGGCAGGGGATTGACTCACTGCTGACCCCTGAGGGACAGAAGCCCAACCACTGTGGTGAGACAGGGCCTTTAGGCACCAGGCAACTGCAAGGCTGCTAGAAAAAAGTGCAGCGGGAACAGAGGGAGGGCAAGAAAGAGAAACAGGCTAACAACAAAACAAAACAGAGCAAAACTCCTCCCACTGACAATGAGCCTGCAAACAATAAGACTCCAGCTGAGAGGAAACCTGATGCTGAGACCCTGAGGACAGCTTATCCTTCAGCAGCATCCTGGCACCTGCCGCCGAAACAGAGAAACACTGAAACACCAAAACACCAAACAGAGAAACACCAAAACAGAGAAACACCAAAACGGAGAAACATCAAACAGAGAAACACCGAAACACCAAACAGAGAACACCGAAACACTGACACACCAAAACAGAGAAACACCGAACAGAGAAATACCAAGGGGAGGGGAGGGGAGGGGAGGGAGAAACGGAGAAAAAGTCCCTCAACTTCAACTCAGGTCTCAAAGAACTCCCAGTTCAAAGGAAGATGAGTTCCCCATGCAACATACACAAGGAACAAAGGTGCCATGAGTGTGAGTGAGTGGGAAAAACAGAAACGCAAAAATAGATTCAGTAAAACCATAGATATTGGAAACACCAGACATATAACATTAATATAATATTAACATTTTAACATATTTTAAAAATTGGAAGGAAGTTTCAAAAGGAAGACTAAATGTATTAGTAAGAAACAAGATATTTGAAAAATAAAACTTCTGGTAAAATATGAGTGAAAAGCAGCAGACTAGCTGGAGTTTGAGAGAAACTTGTCAGAAGATGTTATCAGGGATGCAGTCCAGAGACAAAGAGATGGAAAATATGAAAGTGATGGAAAACATTAAGACATGGGAGATAAGATGAATTAGGTCTGACATTGATCTATTTGAATTTCAAAAGGGAGTAGAGAGAAAAATGAGAAGGAGGCGATATTTAAAGAGATAACAGCTAATAATGTTTGAAAAACAAAAAGACACCAAACCTCAGATCCTAAAATCCGCCCCCTCAACTTTCAAGCAGGATGAATATTACAAAATCCGCACCAAAGTGCATCATTGTGAAACTAAAAAACATCAAAGACAATGAAAACAATATTAAAAGCATCTAGAAATGGCTGGGGGTAGTGGGGGAGGGATTGCTGCTTACAAAAGAAAAACAGATAAACTGCTGACTTCTCAACAGCAAAATGCAAGTTAAGACAGTTGAACTTCTTCAAAGTTCCAAGACAAATGGTTTTCAACCTAGAATTCTACACCAATGCTAGAAGTCTCTAGAATGAAGATGAAACAAAGATATTTCAGGAAGATAGCACTAAGTTTGTCACCATGCAAATTAGCTTTGCTACAGCACAAACCACCCCAGAGCTTCATGGTGTAAACCCTCATGCTCCTGAGAGTTCACTGGGCTGTGGACAGAGGGGCGAAGCTAACTTCTGCTCTCCCCTACACCTGCTCCTGAGAGTTCGCTGGGCTGTGGATGGAGGGGCCAAGCTGACTTCTGCTCTCCCCTGCACCTGCGGTCAGCTGGCGTCTGGTCAGCTGCTGGGTGACCCAGGATGGCCCTCCTTCCACACCCGCTGCTGCCTGGGACCTGAACGCTCCTGTTCAGGCGCATGCACAAGGTGGCCCAGGGTCCAAAGCAGGAGGAGAGCAAGCCCTGCTCCACCACCACAGGCAAGCGCCTCACACACATCTGCCGATATCCCCTTTCCAAGCCAGCTCCAAGGGGTGGAGAAGCAGGCTTGGTAGGGGGAGAATGTATGGGCAGTTTTGCAGCCTACCACACACCAAGAGACCTCAGGCAAAGGAAATTCTAACGAATGCAGTTTGGGCAGAAGGGAAGGACCTCAGACGGAAGGTCCGTGATGCAAGAAGAGTGAAGATGATGGGAACTCATGGCATTGAAACAAACATTGACTCATTACAAACAAGGCCTGCTCTGCGGGAGTCGGTGGGGAAAAAATCCCGGAGAAAGACGCAAGAGGTTCAGAAAGAGACGATCAGAATGTCAGCACTGAAAGATCCATGGTTGTTCAAAAAGGAGGATGAAAGCATTGGCACTCCGGAATTAGATGAATTGTATATATGTTAAAATATCTAGGACATCTGCTAAGAATAGGTGTTTAATATCTACCATCCAAACGAGTAGAGAGAAAGAAGTGGAAAAAGGAAAAGAACACTTGCGGAGAACCAAAAGCATTTTTACTCCCATGTGACTCTTGGTGAGTGGGGCTGCATCTCTGGATAACAGGAGCCTCTTCCTCAGAATGGCCGTGGCCTGCCCCCTCAGAGCACAAAGAAGAGGAAAGGGAACTCGTCCCGGAGGCTGGCAGGAGCACACACATAGCAAATGGTGGCAGGATGAGGCTCTCTTCAAAAAGAGAGAGAAGACAGCACACAAAACCATCAATCTGAACATAAATGTTAGAAAACTGTCTAACGAACACTTTAAAATCCCACCATCTTAGCCATAGCTTTTCACATTTCAACATCTCTGAAGTCTGGACATATCTTTCCATAAACAACATGACCTTGTTTAATCGGCAGCATTGTTTCTTTCTAAAGAGCACACAAATGGCTGGTGCATCATACAAGCAATGGAATTTTAGAGTAAATGAAAGGCAGTAGATCTCGTGATGAACAGGAAGTGCTCGGCACCCCAGCTGCTGCGGAATGACAGCAGGGAGCCCCTCACTTCTCTTGCTGCCCCTGCTCTCCCCAGTGCCCCCAGTTAGCAGAATCCAACACGGAGCTGCTATGACCACTGGGGAAGTCTTGTGCAGACCCTAACCCTGGCATCAAAGGGCTTGTACTGAAGGGTGAGTAAATATCAAAGAAATAAGTCAAGGCCCAGTGAGGAATTTTGAAACAGAACAGGCAGAAATAAAACAAGAAGAGGTAAATGTGAAAAAAAAAAATCCAACCACAAATCTAAGAGACTGCAAAATGCAGTTCCTGAAATAAAGAAATAATCCAACCAATATGATATATCCCAGACTGGAAACAGTTGAGAGGAGAGTTTGTGAATTGGAAAATGTTGATGAGGAATTCGTTCACAACACGGTACAGACAAACCGTAAAATTAGAAGTGTGAAAGAAACTTGGAAGAGAGATTGAAATGATCCAGTGTTCACCTACTAGGAGTTCCAGAAGAAGAGAATTATGAAAACTCAGTATCTGAACACATAGTGGCAATATTTTCCAAAAACTGAAGGAATACAAGTCTAACTTGAAGGCAGGTTACATAAAAAATAAATTTAAAGGTAAACACAAGGAGTGAAACCCAGGGTTAGCTGTACACAAAATATTTTACAGCTGCGGGCTGGGGTTGGGTTTCGCAGGAGCAGGCCCTGAGAGAACTAAATGCTGGTCCAGGAGGGGACAGAGGCTGTGCGGGAGTGTGATGTGGACAAATTGCATGGTTCTGAAGACAGTGTGGGTGACACCTCTCAGCGGTCCTAACTGGGGCTGCCCCTGCAGCACATGCCTTCTCAGGCCTTTGTGGCCATCTGTGTGCTGCAGAGTGGGCTCCTGCAACCTGGCAGCGGCCGTCCAGCAAGGAGGTGCAGGTCCTGCCTGCCAGGAGCTTGAGAACAGGAGCATAGAAAAGAAGTCAAGGGAACATAGACAGATGGCATCAGCTCTGCCACCAAAGAGCCAAGCAGGGCCTGTGATGGGACAGCAGCTGGACAGGCTGCAGACCCCATCGAAGTAGCAACGGTCACCATGGAACTTTCCTCCTACCCACTGCAGTGTAGGGAGTATAAAGAAGACAGTTCCACCACACGCCCTCACAAGAGAACCACCAAAGGATGTGCTTCAACAAGAAAAGTGGTGACTGTAAGAACAGTAATGAAGCATTGCTAAATTAAGAAGTAGAACCAGAGTTCCAAATCAACAATGATAAAATTGGAGGATGCCATGGCCATGGTCAGGGAAGAGACATTGAGTAGCCATGGCCTTGGTCTGAGCCACGAGAAGGACGGGTTCCTAGACACGCCTTCTCTCCAGTGGTCCTCAGAACCCCCTACACGTCTAACATTTATTGAGCACCTCTCTCTGGCAGGATCTGCACCAGATTCTGGGCTACCAAGACCAATGAGGCATTGCCTCGTGCTCAAGCTGGTTGCCATCCCTGCTGTGGGAAGAAGGATTGATAGGCAAGCCTTACAGCCTCAGGTAAGAATTCTAACCTAAATTATGATAAAAGTATCCATATGAAAAGATCGACTTTGCAGACATCCCTTTTACCTCTTGTAACCCCCTTCAGGTAGGCCTGACGCTTCCTGGTGGCAGGCAGGGCCCTCCTCCGGTCAGCGGCCAGCAGGGTCATGATGAAGCCATTTCGCACCCCCGCTCTGCCTCTCACGGCTGAGCGACCTTGGACCCGTTACTTACCCTGTCTGTACCTCAGTTTCTTCACCTATTAAACCAAACTGGCAAACCCCATAAGGTTGAGGGGAGGATTAAAGTACAGTCATGAGTTGCTTAATGATGAGGATACACTCCAAGAAAGCACCCCTGGGTGACCTCATCGCTGTGCGAACAATGCAGAGTGCACCTGTGCACACCTGAGCAGCACGGCCCACGGCACACCAGCCTGCACGACACGGCCCGTGACATAGCAGCCTGCACAACGCAGCCCACCACACAGCATCCTGCACAACGTGGCCCACAGCACACCAGCCTGCACGACACGGCCCACCACACAGCATCCTGCACAACGCGGCCCACGGTACACCAGCCTGCACGACACGGCCCACGGCACACCAGCCTGCACAAGCAGCCTTTTTTTAAAAGGGCATACCTCGGGTGCGGTGGCTCATGCCTATAATCCCAGCACTTTGGGAGGCCAAAGCGAGTGGATCACCTGAGGGCAGGAGCTCAAGACCAGCCTGAACATGGTGAAACCCCGCCTCTACTAAAAATACAAAAATTAGCTGAGTGTGGTGGCACATGCCTGTAGTCCCAGCTACTCAGAAGGCTGAGGCAGGAGAATCGCTTGAGTCCATGAGCAGGAGGTTGCAGTGAGCCAAGATTGCACCACTGCACTCCAGCCTGGGTGACCGAGCCAGACTCTATCTCAAAAAAAAAAAAAAAAAAAATGTAAAAGGTCAGACCCGTATAGGGCACTTACCATGAATGAAGCTCGCAGGACTGGAAGCCGCTCTGGGTGAATCGGTGAGTGTATGGTGCATGAATGCGGAAGGACTAGGACATTCCTGTACACCATTGCAGGCTTTCTAAATACTGTGCATTTAGGCACCGCTAAATTTATTTTAAAGTCTTTTTCTTTCTTCAATAATAAATTAACCTTAGCTTACTGTAACTTCTTGATGTATAAACTTTTAATTGTTTTAAGCTTTTTTACTCGTTTGTAATAACACTTAGCTGAAAACACACATTGTACAGCTGTACAAAAATATTCCTTCTTTATATCCTTATTCTATAAGCTTTCTTCTACTTTATTTATTTTTTACTTTTTCAACATTTTTGCTTAAAACAAAGATACAAACACACACATTAGTTTAGACTACACAGGGTCAGGAGCATCGCAGTGTCACGAGGCCATAGGAACAGTTCAGCCGCACTGGAGTCTCATGGGAGCCCCACCGTACATGCCATCCGAGGGACAGAAGCGCCTTTATGTGGCGCGTGACTGTAACTCATATACGTGAAGCTCTTACGACAGTGCCTGTGAGCACATAAGGTGCTTATTTTTCATGTGTTCCATCATTATTATTAGACTATTAGAATATGCCATGAACATCATAGATAAAACGCTGCAGGCCTGGAAACGCTGTTTCTTTCCGGCTCTCAACTAACCTTCCATCGGGCTCTAATACGCTCCAAGCTCATGGCACTCAGAATCACTAGTGAAGGAATGTGATTTAGACAACTTCCCCTTTCTCCTGCCCCTCCTGCCAAATATCCAAGTCCTTGTCTTCATCTTGATGGTCAAGGCAGCTGTGCAGCCCCTACACACATGGGCTGTGGCCCCCTCCCCAAACACAATCGTTATTTATATGGAACTACACATATATTTCACAGCACCCTACTATTGACCTTGTCATAATAAACTCCTTGTTTTGCTTCAGGTCCCATCGGATCCATCCATCAATAATATATTGTCTTTTTAAAGGTTCACACTCCAGCATTATAAAGTGCCCATCTGGAAATTAGTCACTTCAATCATCTGATTTCATTCAGATCCATGCCTTAGGCCCCTGACGGAACTCATGCCCGGCACTTCACATAGCAGAAACAAGGTTGCTCGTAAATTACAGACATTCCCTCTTGCCCCTAGCTCTGCTCTGCCACTGTCTTCCTCCCTCAGAAGGCCTCAGGCTTGTGACCAAATAAAAAAATAAACGCAAATGCATCCCTAGCTCTTTTGACTGTCAAGGGTTAGGTTACCTTTGGAATTCTCCTGTAGCTTGGGCGAGCTCCCTGGGGGGCAGCCTCAGCTCTTATGACTCAAGTCATAGAGGGTGCCCCAAATTCATCTGCACTCCATCCTAACTTTAGTGTGCTTCTTGCTTTCTGGTAAATATAATTAACGGCAAGAAAGATATCCAAGGCTGGAGATCACAAAAGCCAACATCTGATATCAAAATCATCTTTTTAAAAAAACAAACTGTATTTGGTTCTTCTTTAAGAAAATCATTGTGATAGACCAATGCTGCATCTGTTCACATATACAGGGATCCTCCATGTCCCCACTGCCTACTGGGGACCGCCAGCCCTGCTGGCTGACTCCTGGTGATAGGAGGGGGCTCTCTGGAGGCCACCTCCCTCCACAGCACTGCACAGTGGCTGGGAGGACCCCTTCCTGCTAACTGGGCCCTGTCCCTTTGACCAATCCTGACCACCCTTGACTACCTTGACCACTCTAGATGACTCTTGAATGCCCTTGACCATTATTAACCACCCTTGACCATCATTGACCACTATTAACCACCTTGACCATTATTGACACCCTTGACCATCATTGACCACTCTTGACCATCCTTAACTACCCTTGACCACTCTAGACCACCCTTGAACACCCTTGATTACTATTGACCACCCTTGACTGCCCTTAACTACCCTTGACCACCCTTGACTACCTTTGACCCCTCTGGACCATCCTTGAACAACCTTGACTATTATTAACCACCCTTAACTACCCTTGACCACCCTTGATCATCACTGAAAACTCACCCCAATCCTGGGATTGGGCTGGTTTAATTTCATTTTTGAAGTCAATTCAATTTTACATGCACTTATTGAGTGATTCCTGTGTCCCTCCCACATTAATCCTGCTCTGAGCCCAGGGTCAGCCACTCAAGTCTCACTGGAGGGGGGCAAGCAGAGGAGACCTTTGGCCAAGGACAGTCCCCCACACAAGGTAAGGCTGAGGTGAGCACCCGTCGATAGTTCCCTACTGCTTAATACCCTGAGGGGGCTCAGCTTTGCATAGGAGCTAAGCATATGTAATGATCTGTGCATATGTAATGACCTGCACATATGTAAATGACACACGATACATAAGTCAATGAGCTCAGTCCCACCTCCTCTACAACCTCTCCCTTAGAGACCATCATCAGAGCCTCACGGTAAAATCTATTTGTATAAAAACTTACTCTGGTAATATTATTTGATGCCGGAGGAAGCCTCTCTGGTGAAAATGTGAAACCTTTTGCCGGCTGGTTTGCAATGTGTTTCAAGTTGATTGCTGCCATCTGACACAGCAAGTTCATCAGACACATTTCATTTCTCTAAGTAAATGGATATTGGCGACTTCGCCTCACCCCAGTAACAAATGCACCGGAGGCACGAGAAGCCCGCACCTGCGGCAGTTCCATCCTGGCTTCCATAAAACGCCCTGGGAGCGGCTGTGTCTTCCTGGGGGCAGCCCAGAGGGCCCAAAGCAATCCTGGCACATGCTCCGGAACCTGTGTAAAGTGGTTCATTTTCATGCACAAAAATGAGAGGAGAAAAAGGTTTTTTAATATTAATGAAACTGTTGCTATAACATGTACAGCGTGCCAGTATGAGTATCATGATTAAAAATTGACTTCAACTTAGAGCAAGCTGTAAGCCTCATTGAATTTTTATAGGTGTGTTGACTAAGGCACCCCAGGCTAAGTCTTCTGGTGTTGATGATAATATCTTGGTCTCCTCTCCAAAAATCCATTGGAACTGACCAAGCGTCCAGCGCCGCCGCCCACTGGCCAAGTCAGCTGGGTGGATACCTGCCAGGCTGCTGGCTGGGCTCTGCTCCATGGACACATGATCCACTGACATGAATGATTTGTCTATAAAACCCAAATTACCGTTTCACTCAAAGTAACGCTTATAATTTTTGTCTCCCTGATGATGCTGGCCTGATCCATAATAGCCCCTTGGGGGACACCAAGCCTGGTGGTGCGAGGGACTAGGAGGGAAGCCAGAGATGGCTGGGGTTGGTGCCCCCAAAGCCTGAGGGCTGGGGCCAGGGACATGAGGACCCAGCAGCTCCTGGAGAGGCAGCAGGCATCCACAGGATTCCAGAGGCACCATTCTTACCCTCTTCTGTTATTGCTGACGCAGTCCATCTGCAACGCGTTTGAAGGGACAATTCTCTCCTCCATATGAGAATAGGATCTGCATTGCTTTGGGTCTTAAATGTTAGAATTTGTTTCCCATAACTATTGTTTTCTCTTTCTGTCCCTCAACACCAGGCTGGCAAGGCCAGCTCCCTGCCCTCAGGAGCTCACAGGGAGAGGAGAGGTCACCGTGAGGTGCGGGCTGAGCCATGGAAGATGGTCGTGAACACAGACAGATTCGTGACAGCCCAGGCTGTCCCAAAGGAGACTTTTTAGAGGAGAAAACATTTGTTACGGGTTTGAATACTAGCAGCTGGCCAAGCCAAGGACTCAATATCTAAAAGGCATGCAGAGAGAAGAGGCCTCTGTTTCTGAAAAGTGGGAAATAGAGTAACTAGATGAGGCAGGTTGGGGAAAGGGGGATGGGGGACAGTGAAACTGTGGGGCCTCAGCTGCCAGGCCCATGAATGCGAAGCCCACCCTTCCACCTGCCCGGAGGGGAAGCCAGCAGAGGGCTCCTGGCCCAGGGAAAAGCTGCCGGCCTCTGGGGTGACATGGGGACCAGGGCAGGAGGGCAGCAAACAGCTGACACCAGGGTCCAGGGGAGCACAGAGGTGGGGCGGGGAGGGGTGTGGAGGGGAGGAGTGGGGAGATGCAGGACAGGGAGGGGTGGTGTGGGGGAGGTGGGGCAGGGGGTAGGAGAGGGGCTGGGCCCCCGACCACCCTTCCCAGGTAGCTCCTTGGCAGGGTCCGAAGCACCAGTAGCTGGCATGGAGGCCGCAGTCTATGGGGAGCTGGAGCTTATCGGGTCCCAAAGCCTCAAGGGTCACTGAGCTAGAGGCTGTCCGGCTTCTCCCTGGAGCTGGGACTGGGGCTTCTGGAATTCTGGAGGTTCAGCTGCAAGCCGTGGGTCCCCTGTCTCCCTCCCGCTGCCGGGAAGCCCAGGAGCTGGTGATGGTGCAGGAAGGTCACCATCTCCTTGCTCTGGAACTGAGCAGAGCTGGCCCCACCTGGATGTCGCCTGGGTGTGGCACTCATCTGGAAATTCCACTTTAAGCGGCATGAGGAACGGGCTGTGGAGGGAGAGTTGTGACCAGGGCTGGACCATGCTGTCATTCTGCCCCTTGGCTCCTTTCTGAGCTCTGCCGTGGAGCAGGTGTGATCGGAGGAACTGTGTAGCCCCAGGTGGCTCCACCAGGCCCCTGGAGAGCTCAGCTGCAGAAACTGGAAGAATGAACCAAAGGCCGCAAGGGCAGAGGCCTGCAGCCCGGGTGTTCTGACATGGACAGCCCCGGGGACAGCTGGGAAGGCCTGCGTGTGTCTCAGGAAGGCTGTTTCTGGGCTGAGATCCTGACCCTGAGGGCACGTGCATGAGCAGGCACACAGGCGCCCACCGTGCTCCACTCTGCAGGGACGCAGGTCAAACCCTGGGATGGATGTGGTGATGGGTGTGGTGACAGGTGCAATGACAGGTGTGTTGCTGAAGTGGCATGAGAGCTGGGGCCGGTCTCACCTGGTGAGGCCCAAGAGCAGGGCGTCCCCTGGGCCAGAGCCACTGGTGCCATCTGAGCCAGAACCAGAGTGGGTGGAGCGGCAGATGGGTTGGCAGCCAGCTCAGCGTCCTGCTGCCTCCTCAGTGCTCGCCCCACGGGCTGGAAATGGTGCCCAGCAGGAACCTGCAGGGCCAAACGGACACAGAAGGAAGGACAGCAAGGGGTGGGATGGTGGCCTGGGGGCAGGTGCAGCTTGGGGCACAGAGCCTGGCCCCTCAGGACAGGGAGGCCACAGATGAACCCACCTGCATCTATCCGGGCCCTCACAAAGGTCCCCACCTGTGCAAAGGCTGCACTAGCCATCAGAACAGCAGTGGGTGGACAAGAAAGGGGCTGAGAGGAGGTCAGGCCACCTGCCTGAGTGAAGGAGGCGGGGTCTGAGCGCCAGGCGTGGAAGGCACAGGGCTGAGTGGGCTTACTCAGGGCCTCCGTGGTGCAGGCCCTTGCCAGAGGCACCCACACAGCTCTGGACACCACAAAGCCAAAGGCCTTTGAAACCCCAACTGGCTCCCTCAGTAGAAGACTCACTCACGAAACCTAGACTTGCACAGTATCAGGAAGGAGCTTTGGCTGCTGATTTTCTTTTAATTTGTGATTTTAGGGCAATTATTTTATACAGCTGTTGAGTAACATGATTGCTCTGTGTTAGGGAGGAAGAGAGAGGCCATTAAAAGGAGGTGCCCTGGGTCCAGCCTCAGCCCTGGGCAGGAGGGAGGGCGTCAGCCTGGCGGTGGTCGGGCATCAGAAGTCGTCGTTTCCCCAGGAGCCCCCACACCTGGAGTTAAAACAGATGCACCATGTCAGATGCCAAGATTGAACTTTAAACAGCCTCAAGAACAGCACATTGAAGTGCAGTGGTGACGTGATGTGAAAACTCTGGCATGTTGAAATAAAATCCATCTGGTTACTATAAAGATCAAACCTGAGTTTTAAAAACCCCCTTCACATTTTTGTTCATGTGAAGGCAGAAGGACTTCAAATTCTTCCAACCTGCCTTAAAGCTCTCCTTAAGGAAAAGTTGAAAGGATGTGTTCTTTCCCTTCTTGGTGTTGTCTAGAAGTAACGACGGTTGTCGCCTCCAGGACTTCAGCATGACCATAGCAGGTGCCATGACCTGCCTGGCCCTGCCACCTGGGTGGGACCCCAGCACCCCCTAACTCCCAGACCAGCCCCTGGGACCTCACCTTGCCATGAGAATGGCCCTCCTGCCTCTTCCCTCCTCTCTCCCCAACACAAAAAATCCACTAGACCCAAAGATCAATGAGTCAAAACGGCAGCAGAGGAGGAAGGCAAAAGCTACTGTGGATGCAGGTCCTTTCTCTGTGATTTGGAGCCTCTGAATGTGCCATCTCTGTTTATTTCGCAGGCTTTTTAAATTTTTTTTTACTGCCAAAATCTTCTACAGAAGATTCGTAATTTTAACACAGGCCCCTAAATCATTCCACATATTGATCACAAAGAAAAGCGAGCTGTGACATCTCTTTGGTCACACCTCCACTGGCTCACTCGTAATCCCGGGGATGCGGCTGTTTTGTAAGTAAACAGGGAGGGAGAGAGGGAGGGAACTGACTGCTTGGAGCCAGGAATGGCACTGTCCATTTAAAAGATAGTCATCCGTGTAAAGCAGTGATTCTCAGCCAAAGACGATTCCCCCCAGGGGACACCTGGCAGCGTCTGGAGGACGCCCTTCGGTTGTCATCCCTGAGGAGGGGGTTGCTGCTGGCCTCACGTGAGTGGAAGCCGGCCATGCAGCTCAACATTCTGCCACCGCAGCCTGGGCATCCCCTGCCACCAGGAACCACGCGGGGAGGCACTGCTCCACGTGGAAACCTGGAAGGAAGGCTTCCTTCATCTCTCAGAAACACAACTCGCTGGCATCACCCTGGAACCCAAAACGTGAGGTTTTTGTTTAGCCATGAAGAATGTCTGCTTCTGCAGATGCACACAGGCAGCTCACATGCACACGCGCACGTGCACAGACGCCCACGCGGGTGTAAACGTCGCTCACTTTCACACCCCAACCTTGGCCTCGCCCACATTTGGCCACATACCTGGCAGGCAGGCCGGCTGCCGTCGTCTGATTTGTCAAGTGGCTCACCTGTGCCTTATTCTACCTGATACATCATCTCGACTCCCTTGGGGCTGTGTTTTTTGGAAGACATCAGTCTCGCACACCCCGGAGGACAAGTGATCCCAATGATTGCATCGTTGTTTGAGAAAGAAGAAAAATTCACAGGCGCCCTTCACAGTGCGCTCAGAGTCGTCGCCAGCTCAGACGTCAGGACCCATGGCCTCTGCTTTTCCAGGAGGTTCTCTGCTGAGGGAGGAGATATACGTGTGTGATTCCCAGCACTGTAAAAACATCAACATTCAACTTCATTTTTTTAGGAAAGAGAATTTTTTTTTAAGCCTATCGGAAGTTTGAGATAAATTCCAGGAACGCCTCCAGAACTGGATGTATCTGTGTCTGGTGCTTCTGGAAGAATCTGACTGTCACAGGGCACGGGGCACATTTGGGGTGGAGCGTAATTAAATTAGCCCTGTCTGGGGGCTGTTCTGAGGATGGCTGAGGGATAAGCTGTGCAGATGAAATGTCAATATTTTAATAACTTTCCTTGAAAAAAATATTGCCGTGTAATTCTCTCTTGGTGCGCTCTCAGTGGCTCGTTCTGTCCCTGCGGAAGTCGGCCTGGAGGAGTTATGGTTTTAGCTATTGATTCCCTCCCTCCCCGCCCCCTGCCCCCAAAACCATGGGTTGGGATGAGAAGCAAAGTTAAACCAGGGTCAGACACATGGGGGGGCTTCAAAAGCTATTCGCAGTCGGTCTATTTTTCCACCTTGGTGACAAGAAGATCAGCAGGCTTCTGCCGCTCCACTGGCTTTAAAATAACTGTGGTAGCAAAGCAAGTCTCCTCCCACAACACACACCCCCAGAACCCGCTGCAGGGAACTGAAAGAATCAGAGCAAACTCCCAGTGTCTCCCCAGCCTCAAGAGCTCACCAGTCAGGACGTGGCAGCGCCTGCCTCCTGAATCACTCCCGCTGGGAGTTCTTTCTGGCGACGAAAAGCACAGCACCGAAGCAGGACGAGGCCCCAGCCCCAGTGGTCAGTGAAGAAAGGAGGACCAGCCTGCAGCCCCCACACTCCGTGGGGCCTCCCTGAGCTCGCTCCAGACCCCGAGGCCCCAGGTGCCATGAAGGCAGAAGCACACGCGCTCCCCAACGCCCCAGTGGGCTGAGCTCAGTGGCCCGTGCAGGGCCTGCTCCCAGCCTGGGATTCTTGCCTTTTCTGTTTCACCACCACTCCCAACCAGGTGTTCCTGAGACCACCCCACAGACACAGATGCATGTCTGGGGTCGGCTTGTGGAGAAGAAAACCAGCAAAAGATATCACAGGGTGGGCGGCAGGCTCAGTAAAACTCACCACATCTTTAATGGCTTAAGGACGAGGTGCCCATAGTTCCTACTTACTCCCACGTGACCAACCGAGAGACTAGAAGGAGAATAGGATCCACAGCATCTGCCCGTCTGCTCAGGTTCCAAAACCAAGAAAGAAAACCCTTTGTGCCTGAGTCAGCAGATGGGGCACCTAAAGGCCTTGCCTTCTGGGGATGGGCGGACAGGAAGCCTGGTCCCACCTACAAACAGGCAAACAGAAAGGAAAGGGATGTGGGCTTCTGTGTCACCGCCTCAGGACCAGGACGCGGCTGCGAAGGACCCGTGGAGAGCGGCGGAGCGGCAGGCCCGGGCATGGAAGCCGCTCCTCGCCCAGCTGGGGGCTGAACCTGTGTCTGCAGCTGGGAGCTCTGGCCTGAGGAGGGAGCACTGGCTTCTCGATGGGACTGGGTAAAAACGAGGGTTCAAAGTTCCTAGAAAAAATGGTGGGAGTGGAGAGGAGAAGGAGGGAGAGAGAGCAAATGAAGCGGCAGGACCCTCCTAGGATTAAGGCTGGCCCAGGGTGCAGGCTGCACTTCCGAAGGCCGCTCCGCAGAGAGGCGAGGGTCCCACGGGCACCCACTTCCTTCTCGGTGCTGGCTGGGCTGCTGCACAGTGAGGGCCCGCCTCCCCTCTCCTGGCAGAAGAGAGGTCAATTCCAGGAGCCTCCCGTTCCTGCCTCCAGCATGGGGGCCACCAACCCTCCAGTGCAGGCATTTCCCACTCAGCCCGGGCCGCTGCCTCCCTCCTCAGCTCTCTCCAGCCGGAGTTGGGGGTGATTTGAAACCGGCCTCCCCAGTGGCCGTGTCTTTGAGGACCATGGAATGGTTGCTGCAGACAGGCTTTCCTGAGATGGCAGTTGTGATTTCCTCGGGACAGTCAAGTTCAATGTTGCAGAATCATTACTGTGGTGCTGTAATTCAGTCATTCAGATTGTACCATAACGATAATGCAAAAAGCAATCATAGACAGATATGTAGGAGACTAAAAATAACCAGGAACACACACCAGCCTTATCTGAAGGCGGATGACAAGAGCTGTGCTGATAGGATTTCCCCTGCATTTTATTTATTGATTTGTCTCAAAAACAAAGGCATAAACATTGCAAATATCTGACATTATGCCCTTAGGGAGGGAAGGAGAATCACACCTGAGCAGAGGTGTCATGAAGGCAGAAGCACACGCACTCCCCAGCTCCCACACTTGTGCCAGGCCCTGCAGAAGCTGCCAATGCAACCACATTTCTCATTGATTCTTAGGCCTCTCCTGTGACACAGCACAGCTCTTCCTCTGCCGGACTCACAGGTGTGGAACGTGGCCATACGCACCCCCACAGACCTCGCATGCTCCAGTTCCATGAGAGCCACTCCAGCGCAAAGACCCCTCCAGGAGAGACTTGAGAGAGGCCAAAACAGGATGGGAGAGGGTTGGGGGCAGGGACAAAGATAGTCTGGAAACAAAGACTTCCCCTTCAAACGAGAACAGACAAATGCTATTTGTTCAGAGCCAGCTAGCAAGAAGTGGGTTTGACAGAGACTTGGGGCAGCAGAGGACTGGGAGAGCCTCACGGTGGAGACACAGGAAGGTCTCAGGCATGGACGGAGGGAGGCTGATGGCCAGAAGACAGGAGAGTGGAAAACAAGCAAGCCTCCATCTGACCAGCTAGGGGGACACAAGGGGCTTTCTCTAGTTGGCCCCAAGTTGGAAGCAGAGACTATGGAAGTTGTCAGTTATTGATCAAGACCTGGCCATTTCGAGCCTACTATTACAGAGGATACTGTTGAGCTTCCTGCGCTGGTTGTTAGAGACATTGGTCTGACTTCCTACCAGACTGACTGGTACGCAGCAGGCGGGCTCCTGGGCTGATCACTATAGACGGCAGGTCGGCTTCCCGATTTGGTTAGTGTAGATGGCAGGCTGGCTTCCTGGTGTTGGAAACAAATGTTCGGTGCTGCGAAGAAGAACCTGCACCCAGACAAAAAGTTTTCTCAGCAAGGCAATTTACTTCTGCAGAAGGATGCTGCCAGCATCAGCCACGATTGCAAGAGCACAATGAACAAGGAGAGAAGGGTTGTCATCCCTAATACAGTTCCTGTTTCTGTGTCCTTTCTCCATTGGCTGGGGTCAGACCACACAATCCAAACTAACCAGATTGGCTAAGACTTAAACTTTTCCAAATATGACTAAGACTTTAACTTTCCTAAATATGACTAAGACTTTAACTTTCCTAAATATGGTAAACGTGCAGCTTGCTAAGAGAGGAGGAGAGGGAGAGACTGTCTGTTGCTAAGGTGGGAATGGTCATCTACGGAACAAGTTCAAGGCATGTCTGGGCATGTCCAGGTATGGTGAAGGGTTCTTTATAGAGTAAGAGGTTGCTAGTTATAGATCACGCTGAGGAACAAGGGCTTGTTACAGATCAAGCAGAAGGGGGACCAAGGAGTCTTTGAAGAGGATTGTGTTGTCCTTAACATTGGGCTGGTTAGTGTAGATGGTAGACTGGCTTCCTGGGCTGGTTAGTGTAGACTGGCTTCCTGGGCTGGTTAGTGTAGATGGTAGACTGGCTTCCTGGGCTGGTTAGTGTAGATGGTGGACTGGCTTCCTGGGCTGGTTACTATAGAAGATGGGCAGGCTTCCTGGGTTGGTTAGTGTAGATGGTAGACTGGCTTCCCAGGCTGGTTAATGTAGAAGACAGACTGGCTTCCTGGGCTGGTTAGTGTAGATGGCAGGCTGGTTTCATGGGGTGGTTAATGTAGATGGTGGACTGGCTTCCTGAGTAGGTTAGTGCAGATGACAGGCTGACTTCCTGGGCTAGTTAGTGTAGAAGACAGACTGGCTACCTGGACTGGTTAGTGTCGATGGTGGGCTGGTTTCCCGGGCTGGTTAGTGTAGATGGTGAACTGGCTTCCTGGGCTGATTAGTGCAGATGGCAGGCTGATTTCCTCGGCTGGTTAACATAGATGCTGTGCTGGCTTCCTGGGCTGGCTGTTGTAGATATTTGGCTGACTTTCTTGGTTGGGTACCATAGACAGTGGGCTTCCTTTCTCCAGGAGGTACCTTTGCTGCCCACAGTGGCAAGTCCAGGGTGGGCAGGGAGGAGAGATGGAGGGAGACAAGTTCCTCTTCTGATTCTCTGAACCCCAACCCAGTCATCTCTGAGTCCATGGCACCCCACTTGTGGAGCCAGTGGTCTCCTCCTTTGTCTAAGTTACCACTGGTTCCTGGTTGCCAGCAGTGGGCCCTCTGCGAGAGACAAGAGAGACCTGCTTGCCCCCAGGCTGGCGGCCCCGGGCTGTGTGATGATTGCAGCATTTGGGAGAGCGTGTGTCGCCTTCCACAGGTTTCCATCTTAAACAACTAGAGGGGCTTTGCAGTGGGGGCCAATGTAGCTGGTGGTGGAGTGCAGAGGAGGGAGCAGATCACCACTGGGGAGCAGCAGCTTCCCTCTGAGTCCCAGCCTGCCCTGCACCCTGTTGAGGTTTCTGCACAGCGACATTTCTTCTTGACAATTCTAGCATTCAATTTCAGATCCACAGTCATCCCTGGAGATCCCAGTTTTCTCTGGGACTGGCTGCCCCAACCACGCTGACAATGGAGTTGTTTCAGCCTCGGGTCTGAGACACAAAAGCAATCCCAGTGAGGAGGAGAGTGAGATGCCGAAGTCCTTCCTAAGAAGTACCTGACTCCAGCCCCGCCCCCGCCTGACCCCACAGAGAGCACACGCAGCTCAGCCTGCAGGACGGGCCCAAGGCCTGTGGGAGTGCCAAGAGTCCAGCGTCGGCTTCCTGACCTCCACTCCACTTGTCCTCCACCACCTGACCCTTCAACAGGGCAGGCAAGAGGGCACTGCGGGGGTCCCACAAAGGCAAAGCTTCTGTGAAACCACAGAGCCTCCAGAGCTGAGAGTCATTCAGGTGAGGAATCCTGACCAGCGTGTCTTCTCCCAGGGATTGCTGCCTTTCTGTTGCTGTTTGGTTTTGTTTGGTTTGGATTTTTGTCTCCTCCTGAGAATCACTGTTATAAACATCCAGGAATTTCTATAAAAACTCTGGGATGAGAATGCCAAACACCTATGTGCTATTGCTAGGCCACAGAGGAGAGGCAGCCAAATTCCTGGAGCGCATGAATGAATGAATGAATGAATGAAGTCATTATCTGTGTCCCTGTGAGGTGGAAAGGGGACAGTACTTTGCTCCTCCATTCGCCTGGAGGGGCTGGATGCCCACTAGCCTGCAGGGTCCTGGGAAGCCTGGCCAGCCTTGTCATCTTCATGGTCCCCACATGCATTCACCCTCCGTTGGTCACCTCCCTTTCTTCCCCCACCCGCTCCCTCCCCAGAACAAGATACACTTCGGGTACTGACAAGCAACCATACACGTTTTATTTAAAATAACGAGAAGATGTTGTTATTCTGGGGGGTTATAAATGGGGCTACCACAGCAGCCCCAGAGCTGCTCTTGGAGCTGAGCTCTCCCAGTGACACCCTAGCCCCCCACCAGCTCCCAAGGCCTCTCCATCTCCACGACTGTCACCATCACTGTCCCCAGCACAGAGGGCTCCTGGGGCTCTCCACTGACCACCCAGAAGCACAACCTAAGTGCTCTTGGCTGCCCCTCTGACTGAATCCACCAAGGTTCTCTGTGGGGGCTTCACGTTCTACCTGGTGGAGGGGCCTCCCCACAGCATGGAGCTCACTCACCAGGGCAACACTCTGGGTGGCCACTGCAGCCTCAGTGGAGCCACAGCTTCCCCACAAGGATGTCCAGGGAAGCCTGGCCACCGAGGCAGCACACAGGACCCAGACGGTCTTCCCTAAGTGGGAGGGTCGGGGGCAGGCAGCTGTGCTCCAGGGAGTGACCAACCAACCATCCAAGTTCCAGAGGCACTGAGGGGCTTCCCAGGACTCCAGACCCACAGTGCAAAAATGGAGACAGTCCCAGGCAAATGGGACAGTGGGTCACCTTAGCAGGTCCTATCCCATGTCTCCTGGGTCAAGGCTAAGGGACCCTGAACTAATCCTAAAGCATGAGGGGGTCACCCCAAGTCCCCCACCATACACATCCACTCACATACACCACTCCCAGCCTCCCAGCAACCTTACTCCTCCAGCCTCAATCAAAAAGCTGTAGATGTGGAGCTGGGGCCAAAGACACCCCTGCTGCCACTGAACATCACAGCCACAGCCCCAAATCTGTGGCCATTCAGAGCCAGGCACTGTCCACAGAACAAAGACCTGTGCGTTCCTTGCTAATTAGTCCACCTTTCAGTGTGCAGAGTGCAGCATCTTTAACTTCCCAAGGAGCAAATGGAGCCAATTAATTCAGCAGGAGGAGACCAAATTAATTTCCCAAACAGCTTGTTATAGGATTTGCGACTTCACAGACGAAACTCCTGCCTCCACCTAACCCACCAAACATCCTCGTGTCCAAACAGCCTCACCATTAACATCAGAGACACTTGCCTCTCTTTGTGCATAACCCACTACCTCAGACGCTGGGAAGAACTCAAGCTAGGACTGGCTGGTGAGTTCTCCCCAAGACTCACTCTCTAAGAGACCTGAATCCTGGCCCTGTCCATCCAGGGAATGAGGAGAAGCCTTCCTCAGGAAGTAATGACCTGGACCGGCCAATCTCAGTTGACCTTGTCCTCTTTAGAGAGAATTGTCTCCAAGTCCAAATTCCATGTAAGACTTTTGTCCTGCCCAGGGGAGTACGTTGGACCCAGAGCAGTGGATCCCAGATGTCCACAGGCTCAGGTTAAAATCCAAGCAGAATCAGCCAGTGTCAGAACTACTGACATTTGTGCCGCATTGCTCTGCACCGGGAGAGCTGCCCTTGCACTGTTGAGTGGCATCCCTGGCTCCACCCACCACATGGCAGGAGCACCCCCTACTAGTAACAGCCAAAACCACCCAGAGGCATTGCCCAATGTCTCCCAGGGGCAGAATTGTGCCACTAAATTGGGCTGAGTAGACATCATGCATCAGACATCTTCGTGGGCCCTCTGGGCTAGGAAGGGTTCAGAGGGTGGGGTCCAGCAATCCCAGCTGTCCTGCTCAGGGGCCTTCGGTAGCAGGCACAACAGAGGGATGCAGGCATCTGGGGGACAGGGCTGCCTATAAGTGAGCGTGGTCACCAGAAGGAAGGGAAGAGGCGGGGCCAGAAGCACCCTGAATGCCCATTTTGACCGTGGCCTTGGACAGAGACAAGACTAACACGGCCGAATTGTTGCTCCACCCCGCTTCCACACACATTCAACAGACTCCTTTTCAAAGAAGCCCTGAGACGCAGCCTTTCTTGGAGATGGAGGTGAGCTGAAAACGTCTCCAGCTGCTGGGAGCTGCTGGCTTGATTGAGTGTTCGAGATACAAACAAATGAAAACTATAATGTCCAAATTCCAAGGCAGAGGTCGGGCAGCCCCTGATGGCTTTGAAGAGTTTGGATGACTTCAAAAGATGCTACATTTCTACCCAAAGTGGCCCCAGCCACATGCCTCTCTTTGGTCTTAGATATGAGTGGACTCTTCATGTGGACGCATGGCTTTAGGTGATATAGGAAGGGGCCACTGTATTAAAGTGAAAAAGAACGAATTACCCATGGACAAAAAACTCTGCGTAGCTTGATCTTGTCCAAGGCTTTGTCTCCAAGTGTCTGAGCACCAGCCCAGGTGCTGGAGTTCACTGGGAACCATGTGCTTGGCCTGGCCCTGTGAGCTGTGAGTTGGTGTGAGTAGCTATGGCCTCTGTCTCAGCGGTGTGACATTTCTGCATGATTCTGTGCTGTGACACTCTGTCTTGGGCCCAGCGTTCCTGCTTGTTCTTCCTAAGCCACGGTGTCCTCCAGCTGTGATGGGGCTTAGCCATCAGGAATGGGACAACTCCCTCTCTAGAGGTGACTTCAATCCCACAGAGAAGCGAGTGATGGAAGTGTTTGCTGTGCATTTATTTCTGAAGACTTGGAAGTATTTGCTTGGGGGGACAAGACAATATCATTATTCATCTTTCTCTTGTATTTGCCAAACCAACACTTTTTGTGCTTTACTTTTTCATCTATAATAACAGGGTAGTAGTGCAGCTATTTCTGGAACTGGAAACAATGGCTGTCATTTTTCCTGTGGAGAATTTGAGTTTAATCTAAATGGCCAGTGTGCACATTCACTTTCCCAGTGTGGAGGAAATACGTATTGATGAACGTCAGGTTCTTGGAGGATTCTCATCAAATAAGAAACTCAGTGGCCTTCCCTCAGAGCTCTTAGAGGAAATGGTAATACTGGCATCCTTCTTTTCTGCTAAAGCCTCTTGGCTACAGTGACACTGTGCCCACCCGACTCTCCTCCAACTTTCCTACAACACTTCTCTAATCTGGTTCCTTGTCCTCCTCCTGAACCCAGTGACTGTTGAAATGAGGGGAAAGGTGAGCCTCAGAGTTCATCCGGTTGACCCTGCGGAGCTGCCCCAGGGGACGGAGAGCTGCTGTGCTCCCTGCTTCTGCACACCAGGCAGGAACCAGGCCACCACGAGCGCCTTCCCCTCCATCACCTCCCACCATGGCTCTGCTCAGGGTGGACTGGGCTCCTCTGGCCGCCCAGCCTTCCTGCAGGGTGGCTGACAGGCCCTTGCCTACCCTTCGCTTCCAGCGTTGCTATCCCCATTTCCCAAAATTCAGCAAGGTTAGTTCCCTTCTCTTTTCCCCTAATTCCTGCTTTTTAAGATCAATCCTGAGCAAGAGGCACTTTCTCAAGAAAGAATTATGTGCATCTACAGCCCCACTGAAGCTTCAACAGACTGATTCCCCCAGATGTGTTCAATGGAAGAAGTCAGGTCCTTTGTTGTGTATCAGATCCACTTGGCCAAGGAGAAGGGTTCTGTGCTGATTCATTCATAAAATCTTCATCAAGCTCTTACTGCATTTATCATCCTATGCAGGCACTAATGGGTACGTGCGTGCACCTGACAAGGAAAAATGGGCCTAAGAAACATCACTGTAAATGTCATGTCTTTAAGACATAAGCGTCAACATTTTAAGGATAACATTAAATTTTTTTCAAAAGAATATGATCTTTTTCAATAGGAAATACACAAGTCTGTAACAGCGTGAATGTCCTAGGTCATTGATCACAACGGAACTGGCCCCACTGAGTTTGGATCTGCTGCAAAAAGATGCATGGAGACTTGTTCTTTTCTGAGGATCCTGGCAGTTCTGAGTTTCAGTGCTTGTCGGCTGGGAACTTTGGTTATGCACAGGCAAACTTCTGGAACCTATGTTCCCAGGCCAAGGAGGCTAAGGGAACAGTGTTGTCAGCACACACCGTACAGTCCTTGGAGCTGGGGTCTCCTTTTCCTGTGCCACCTAAAAGCTCTGGCCAACGCAGTGGAAAAAAACAAAAACAAAACAAAACAGCAAAAACAAAAAAAACCACACTGGGTTTTGACTGAAGTGACATCTATCATCGGCATTATATAGATTCGAATTTATTGACTTGACTCTTTTTTTTAATTCTAATTTATTCACCATTTCAAAAACCAAGTATGTGATTAAAATCTGCTGCCACCAGATGGTGGTAACAGTGTCACATGTGATGTTCCAAAAAGTGAAGTCCATGCTACAACTGTGCTTTGGTAGAGGTAGAAATGAACACACTTTTCTCATCTATGTAGGGGAAAATGGTAAAATACGTGAACTTATTCATTGTTAATCCTACATGTGACAAGTATAATCTGAACGCAAGCCTCGAGGCAGCGTTTCTTAACTGGTCATAGATGCTTTTGAAAACCTGATAAAATTTGGGAGGATCTCCCTGGGAAAATGAACACACGTGCACATTCACAAAATTACACATGCAGCTTTGAAAGAACACAGTACAGGGTGAAGATGCTTGCTTTAAAGAAAATACCTAGAAATCGATCTCACTGAAATGGTTGCAAATTAAAACGCTCTAATCACAGGGAAAAGGAACCGGTAGCTGTGAGCCACTGTGAGTTTTCTAAGAAGTCAAACCAAGCACACCCTGATTCCATTTTGTTGTTATAATATGTAAAGGTAAAATATATAGGAGATATATGTGTTTTATATATGTGTATATAAAACATAAACATTTCTATTTTGTACTTATTCATATAAAACATATTTATATATAATTATTGTACAAGCTAATTTAATTCCATGCAATAGTTATTTATCACATGGCTGGACTGGTCACTGGGATGGGTGCTGAATGCTCAGAAAATTAAGATACAATTTCTGCCTTCAAAAGACCCACAGGCTGGCAAGGAAAATGGGCAGATGTAGATACACATATATAAGAATTATAATCTAATATGACAAGTGTTCATCCAAAGGCACTACGAGAGCGAGAGGAAGAAGCAATTTCTTCTCTCTGATTTGAGGGGTGGCAGGGAGGAAAAGTTGACATTTCAGCTGAGGAAAGAGAAGGGTAACTTCATCCCCAATGTGAAAGACACATATTCGAAGCAGGGAACTGCATGGGGGAAAGCTCAGCGGCATCAAAGTTCACAGGACCAGCACGTGCTCTGGGGTCAGGTTGCCAAAGCCACAGAGTGCAGCTAAACTTCAGCTTGGTGCTTTGCAAAATCTTTTATTCTTTCTCCTTGATTGTCCCCTACAGTAAACTTTCCCACCAGTCCTACTCTATAAAAGGTTCCCTTCCCCCACACTCCAGGGATTATCCAAGGTGCAGAACAGCGAGGAGTGTGCCCCGTCTCGTGGGCAAAACCTCATTATGTAAGGTAATTCTATGGGATGCCTTTTATACCCCACATGAAAACCCTCCCAGCCTCACCTCGCACTTCACCCAGTACCTCCCAGGCTCTGATCCGCTTTGCATAGGTATCACCTGACACCACCTGGGCTCGGAGACCTGCTCACCTCTTACTTCCTGCCTTGGCCCCGGGGTCACCTGCAGGAGGCTGCTCAGCAATCACAGGTATGCAAGTCACCAAACACAGGGCCTCCACGGCCAGGACAGAAGCAGATAATAAGTTCTCTTTCCTTTACTGTCCCAAGGAGACTGTGCTGAGATGCATTTCATAAAGGGCCTCAGAAGGTCTCAAAAAGCCCAGCATCAGCCACCCCACGCGGCTGTCGATTGGATAAGCCATCTGGTATTCCCATTCACTCCTTCTCTCCCTCGCTCTCCTCACGCCTGCTCGCCTGAGCCCTGAGACCCCTGCCCAAAGAAACAGCCTGAACTCAAGCCTTTGTCCCTAGCTCTGCTGGAGAAGCTCCATCTAAGACCACTGATACCAAACCTGCAAGCTCTAGAAAGCAGACCTTCAGGATAGAATTTGGGGGCTAGTCCCCTTGCCAATCCAGCACAGAGAGGAACCCCATTGCCAGTGGCAATTGGGGAAGTAATAAACCCCGGCCTCGGTTGCCTGGGGCACTGGAGTAGGGCTAGAGAGAGGTGCAGGGAGGTGCGGGGGAGGCAGGCTTTGCACTGGCAGCCTTGACACCTTAGAGGCTCCCCATCCAGCAGGGTAGGGGTCCCCAGCTCCCAGCCATGAACAAGTACCAGTTTGTGGCCTGTTGGGAGCCAGGGCACACAGCAGGTGAGCAGCAGGCTGAGGAGCATTGCCACCCAAGCTCATCCTCCTCTCAGATCAGCAGCAGCATTAGATTCTCACAGGAGCACAATCCCTATTGTGAACTGTGCTTTCAAGGGATCTCGGTTGCCCACTCCTTATGAGAATCTAATACCTCATGGTCTGAGATGGAACAGTTTCATCCCCAAACCATCCCCCCACCCCCAGTCTGTGGGAAAATTGTCTTCCACAAAACGTGTCCCTGGTGCCAAAAAGGTTGAGGACCACTGCGCCAGGGCGTTGGATTCAGATGGTCTTGCAGAGGGTGTATCAGCAATGTGCATTTCTAACTGGCAGCAAAAGTCCTATTACAAAATGTTCATCTACTGTAGAAAGATTTAGGATGTAGAAACAAAAGAAATGTCACCTGTAACTCTGCCATGGGTCAGTGTGCACCATCTCAGACTCTTCTGCATGCCCATGTGGGTGGGGTCGGGGTTGGGTGTCTTGGCCAGGTGGAGGCTGGGCCAGGCCCCAAAGCTGTGGGTGGCGGATGCTGCATCCACCTCCTCTGGCTTGGATCTGGAAGCTTCCTCCTCTCTCTTCCTCTTGCCTGAATTGACACAGGAGATGAAGCCTGGGGAAAATGGACCAGAACTCAGACCCCAACCCCCAACCTACAATGACATTCAAGGATGTAAGATGCACATGATAGACTTGTTAGTGCGTGTTATCTGTAAATCAGAGCTGTGTTCACTGTCAGTTAGAACAGGCTGGGTTATACCGAGTAACAAATGTCCTGCAATCACAGACGCTTCCCTCCATAAAGATCTGCCTGTCACTCACCACATGCCCAGGGCTTGGCTCAGCCCTTCACAGGTGGATGGGCATCCACAAACTGGAGCATGGCAGCCTGTCATAGAGACAGGAAATGAGCACATGGTGAACAAATGCTGGCTCTTAGCTTCTGCCCAGGAGAGCCCCCTGACACTTCTGCTCACATTTCATTGGCCAAGGCAAGTCACATGGCCCTACTACCACGTGACACTTGTACTTGAATTTCATTGGCCAAGGCAAGTCCCCTTGCTTTGCCTGCTTCAGAGGGGCAGGGACGTTCAGTGAGCAAATCACCCTGAGAATTTGATTACTGTCCTTGCTCCATTCTTTCTTTTATCATGGTCCTTTGTCCAGCTCTGGACTGGAGCTCCAGTAGAGAGGGCACCAGGTACACTCACCCTTGTATCCCACAAGGACTGGCATCGTTGGCAGACAGGCAGTCAACTTCTCTTTCTCCTGCCAAGAGTCAGAGAGAGCAGTGGCTTCCACAACACTGGCCCTGCAGACCTTGTAACCTAAGTTCCCAAAAATAGACTAAAAAGTAATGAGTTCTTATCCTGACTATTCACTCAACAATACTTAGTTATTAAACATCTTCTATGTGCCAGGTACATAACGTGGAGAATAAATAGAAGTAGCAAATAAGAAAATGAAAATCTCCTACAGGTTATCTCTTATTCAAAATGCTTGGGACCAGAAACGTTTTGAGTTTTGGATTTTGGAATATTTACATTACACTTAATGGTTGAGCATTTTGAATCCAAAAGTCTAAAATCTAAAATGCTCCAATGAGCATTTCCTTTGAGCATCATGTCAGCACTCAGAAAGTTTCAGATTTTGGAGCATTTCAGATTTCAGATTTTTAGATTCAAGATGCTCAACCTGTATAATTTCACCACTCTGGGGGATCTACTTAACATTTTTTATATATTTCCTTTCAGTTTTTTTCTATAGATTTTTTCATCATGCCAATTTAAATAATTTTTTTCACTTAAAGTTATAACTACAACAGTCTGAAGAGCTCGTTGAAAATTTAATGTTAAAGACTGAATCGTATTGCCTTTAATGTGGATTACATAAGTGCAAGTTATTTATTGGGCCACCTTATTATCATTAAACACTTTGGGTCATTTCACTTTTTTATTTTTTTAAATGCTATGATTAATATCATTTTTAAAATTCTACCTCAAAAAGTCTTTGTGAGAAGATTATTCATAAGGCGTAAGCATAAGGAAACCTTCTTATGAGATCATTTGTTCCACAACAATTTATCTCAGCCTAATTGCCTCTTATTGGCCACAGAGCTGTTCCCTTCCTCAGCAACCCAGAGTTCAAGTGCGGTGAAACACAACACTGGGCAGTTCTAGAAGACAGAAACGTTTCTGGAGCTGGGCTCTAAAATCTTCAGATCACAATAATTTTCACAATGAAATAAAATTTAATTTTTGGCTCACACAGTAAAAGATTATATCAGATTTCTCATTCCTCAGAAAATCAGAGAGAACTTAATAACAAATACCGTAATTATCTGCAAAGACTGAAGAGTGATTAAATTATCAGGAGGCCGTTACTCCTAAAACTATTTCTTTAATTAGCTAAAGCTGGCAGTATATATTAATATTTCCTGAGATATTTGCATACATTCACAACAGGCTAACCAGATATTAGCTGAAATATAATTTTTCTAATATTATGTTAGAAATATTTTAAGATTAAATCATATTATCATGTTTTTTCCTGTGATTATTAGAGCAGACACTCTTGATTTATTACCATAAATTCTCTAATTTAGGAGCTGAAAATGCTTCTTGTTTTCCATGACGAGCTTTTTCAATTCCATTTACACAATAGAAGGTGCTCTTTGAAGCCAAGATCTGCTGGTAGAACGTGGTTTTTAATAATCCGTATCTGCACACTGCTCCCGGACAAACACAAGAAAGCCCACCCTAATATGTAGCTGGCAGGACTCTGGCCATTCAGATTCTGTGGCCGCAGCAGGAAAAGCTTCTGGGTAGAAGTGGGTGCAGGGACAGGGTGAGGGGGAGCTGGTCCTGGGTGGCCACAGCACCAAAGAGCGGAGGACGTGTCAGCAAGCAGGATTTGAATGAGGGTCGAACAGGTCTTTCTCAACTCCATCCCAGCCTGCATAGAGGACAGGACACTCAATTGAATTGGGCAACTCACAGAAGGTCCCAAAAGGGGGTCAGTACAGAGGTGTGGGGACGGTCAGGGAGGCCACACCCGGGAATCACAGCAAGGCTCTGTCACCACCACTGGGGACAGGAAACTGGGGAGTCCTGTGGTGAGCCCCAGAGCCGAGGACCACCCAACAGGAACCAAGACCTCAGGGGAAGGGCACAGCCAGCTCCAAGCTGCCCCGGGGGAGGGAGCAGAAAATAAAGGTTCTTACCGCTCTCCATAAAGGCTCTGACCACTCTCCATTCTCTTTCTAAACACCCCTGCCCAGGTCCCTTTGGCCAAACCCAGCAGAAGCCAGAGGGGAAGGAGGCTCACAGATGTCTGGGAGGTGGTGATAACAGGACAAAGCTGGTACATGGTTTTGTTTTTTGTTTTTGTTTTTGTTTTTTTTTAAGACGGAGTTTCACTCTTGTTGCCCAGGCTGGAGTGCAGTGGCGCAACCTCAGCTCACCACAACCTCCGCCTCCCAGGCCCAAGTGACTCTCCTGCCTCAGCCTCCTGAGTAGCTGGGATTACAGGTGTGCGCCACCACGCCCGGCCAATTTTGTATTTTTAGCAGACTCGGGGTCTCTCCATGTTGGTCAGTCTGGTCTCGAACTCCCAACCTCAGGTGATCCGCCTGCCTCGGCCTCCCAGAGTGCTGGGATTACAGGCTTGAGCCACTGCGCCCTGCTCTGGTACATGTTTTGAGAGCTGCTCCCCACCCAGGGCATCATCACTAGACGAGGTCATTCACTCAAGGCTGATTCTGGCCAGATGCTGAGTTTGATTTTATCAGTTTAGTCCAGTTGGACATCCTGGGCGAGATGGGGCAAGAACTCAGAGGATAAAATTCATCTTGTCCCTTGGGCAGAACCGTAGCAGGGAAATACCTTCATCTTAACCTCACCATCTGACGATTGCCTTTATCATCTTAACCTCACCGTCTGACGATTGCCTTTATCATCTTAACCTCACCGTCTGACGATTGCCTTTATCATCTTAACCTCACCGTCTGACGATTGCCTTTATCATCTTAACCTCACCGTCTGACGATTGCCTTTATCATCTTAACCTCACCGTCTGACGATTGCCTTTATCATCTTAACCTCACCGTCTGACGATTGCCTTTAGATGGTGTTCGGACGGCATCTCTATGAACAGAGCTAGAGGTAAAGACACGTGGGCCTCCAAAGCTCATGCCGCAACGACACTTTTCCATCTTAACACCTTTTTTTCCAGACAAACTTCATTGAAAACACCATGGCCTCTGACTTCCCTGGTGGAAAGAAATCATCTCCATGACTCTTGTTGAACCTCAAAAAGCATTTGACGATGCCCATTTGCCTTCTGAAGTCCTGGGTTGGGGGCCAGGTGTGTGTCCAGGCCTAAAGCCTGACCACTCTGTCACATCTTTTTCCCGTAGGAAGGGGTGACCGAGCTCAGGAATCAGCAAAGAGAAGTTGCATGAGTTGGGGCTGCTGAGCACCTGGGTGCATCCAGAGGTTTCCTCCCCACACTCTTTGGGAGCCTCTACCAAGACAGGAGGTCCACTTGCCTAAAGCAAAATGTGTCCCAAAAACATTCTTTTCTCCTCGTCCCAAAGACTGAATAGGTATTTTGGGAATTAAAATTCAAATTACAGTCTCTCCAAATCACGATACTAAAAAGGAAATGTAATATTCATACTCAACTTGTCATCTTAATTAATTTGTCTGTATTATTTCAGGAGTTCTAAAAAAAATACAGGGCAGTCATCAAGTGAAAATGGGAGTATAAATAAAGCGATTCAGTTAACTCACTATCCATCTATGCAGATTTATGGGAGGAAGACCTTTCCACTAGGAGAAGAAGTGGGTAGACAAAACACTCCCAGAAATAGCTATGAGAGAACCATTGCTTAAATATGGGTGATTTTTTAAGTTATTTATGATATTATCCAATCTAAAAATTCAGCATGCTTTTTCTGAGACTTTCTAAATACTAAAGTTTAACATTTGAAACAATTTTAGGTTTACCACAAAATTGAGCAGAAAGTACCAAGAGTGCCCATGTGCCTCCCAGCCCCATACACTCACAGCCTCCTCCACTGTCAACGTCCCCCACCACAGTGGTGCACTTATTAAAACTGATCAGGCTACACTGACACGTCATCATCACCCAACATCCACAGTTTACATTAGGGACCTCTCTTGGTGTTGCACCTTCTATGGGTTTTGGCAAAGGTAGAATAGTATGCATCCACCACTGTAACATCATACAGAATCATTTTGCTGTCCTAAAAACTCCCTGTGCTCCACCTAGTCATCCCTCCTACCTCCTAACCCCTGGCAACCATTGATCTTTTTACTCTCTCCATAATTTTGTTTTTTCCAGAATGTCATATGGTTGGATTGATTCAGTGTCTAGCCTTTACCAATTGGCTTCTTTTATTGGTAATATTCATTTAAGGTTCCTCCACATCTTCTCGTGACTTGATTGCTCATTTCCTTTTAGTGCTAAATAATGTTCCATTGTCTGGATGTGCCACAAGTTATTTATTAATTTATCTACTAAAGGACATTTTGGTTGTTTTCAAGTTCTGGCTACTATCAATAAAGCTGCTATAAACATCCATGTGCAGGTTTTTCTGTGTGGACCTGAGTCTTTAAGTCCCTTGGATAAATACCAAGAGGTGCAATTGCTGAATATCTTGGTTCATTTAGTGTTGCTATAACAGAATACCTGAGGCTGGGTAATTTATTTAAAAAAAAAAAAAAGAGGTTTATTTGGCTCACAATTCTGGTGGCTGGGCAGTTGTTCCTGGTAAGGGCCTCATGGTGCTTCAACACATGGGAAAAAGCAGAAGGAGAGATGGTGTATGCAAACAGCTTACAGGTTAAGAGAGGAAGTGAGAGAGGAAAACCAAGGAAGCCATACTCTTAATAACAGCCTGCTGTCTTGGGAATTAATCTATTCCTGTGAGAATGAGGACTCACCTCCATGGAAGGGCATTAATCTAGTCATGAGGGGTCCACTCCCATGACAAATTGCCACTCCCATGACACACTGGGGATCCAATTTCAACATGCATTTTGGTGGGAACGAACCACATCCAAACCATAGCACTGGATCATATGGTCAGAGTGTATTTAGTTTTGTAACTCACTGCCAAACCGTCTTCCAAAAAAGTCATACCGTTGTGCATTCCCACCAGCAGTGAATGAAGGAGGGCTCCTGTTGCCTCATTTAATGTTATCAGCACTTTGGACTTTGACCATTCTGATAGGTGTGTAGTGATATCTCACTGTTGTTTCTATTTTCATTTCCATGATGCCTCACAATGCAGAGGGTCTTTCCATATATGCATGTGCCTACTTGCCATCTGTCTTCTTCTATGGTGAAGTGTCTGTTCATATCTTTGGCCCATTTTTTAATTGTGTTGCTTGTTTTCTTATTGTTGAGTTTGAAAAGGTCTTTCTATATTTTGGATACTAGTCCTTTATCAGTTGCGTCTGTTGCAAATATTTTCTCCCCATCTGCAACTTCTCTCCTCATTCTCTTGACAGTGTCTTTCACAGAGTAGAAGTTTTTAATTTCAATGAAGTCCAGTTTATCAATTCTTTCTTTCAAGGATTGTGACTTTGATGTTATATCTAAAAGTCAGCACTATACCGAAGGTCATTTAAGTTTTGTTCTATGTTATCTTCTAACGGTTTTATATTTTTGCGTTTACGTTTGGGTCTATGATCCATTTTGAATTAATATTTGTGAAGGGTGTAAAGTCTGTGTCTAGATTCATTTCTTATGTAGATATTCAGTTGCTCCAACACCATTTGTTGAGAAGACTATCCTTTTCCATTTAATTGCTTTTGTTCTTTTGTCAAAGATTCGTTCAGGATATTTGTGTGGGTCTATTTCTGGGCTTTGTATTCTGTTCCATTTATTTATTTGTCTACTGTTCCACCAATACCACATGGTCTTGACTATTACAGCTTTGTAGTAAGTCTTGAAGTCAGGTAGTGTCTGTCCTTAACTTTGTTCTTCCTGGGTATTGTGTTGGCTGTTATGTGTTTTTTACCTTTCCATATAAACTTTAGAACCAGTTCGTTGACATCCACAAAATAACTTGCTGGAGTTTTTATTGGGATTGTATTGAATTTATAGAAAAAGTTGGGAAGAACTGATATCTTGACAACATTGAGTCTTGCTATCTATGAACGTGGAATATCCCTTAATTCATTTAGTTATTCTGTAATATCTTTCATCAGAGTTTGGCAGTTTTCCTCATATATTTGTACATATTTTGTTGTATTTATACCTAAATATTTTGTTTCTTGAGTTCTAGCATAAATACTAATGTGTCTCAAATCTCAAATTTCACTTGTTCATTGCTGGTGTATAGAAAAGTGATTGGCTTTTATATATTAGCCTTGTACCCTGAAGTCTTTCTAGAATTTTTCATTAGTTCCAGTTTGTCAGTTCTTCTGGATTTTCTAATTAGATGAGAATGCCATCCACAAATAAAGGCAGTTTTGCTTCTTCCTTCCCAATGTATACACCTTTTATTTCCTTTTCTTGTCTTATTGCATTACCTGAGATTTCAGCACAGCATTGAAAAGCACTGGTGAGAGGGAACATCCTTGCCTTGTTCCTGACCAGCATGCTTTCAGTGGGAGTTTTCTCTTATCATATTTTGCTTTTTAAAATTAACTTGTTTTAATTAGGTCTTTTGAGTAACATACAATTTCAGAAATGCCTGTACTTGCAACTTACATAATTATATAAAGAGTGGATACAGTTGATTTTGATTTGAGGAAATAATAATATTTCATTTGAAAGAACTTGAAGCCTTTCATAGGTCCCATACCAGGACTTTCCCTGGAAAGTGGAGCCAGTGTTGCAGTTTTAACACAAAGGGTTACACCAGCATGACAGCGTGAATCCCCCCAAGTCCGGGTCTTAACTCCACCCCACTGAGACTCAGCCCCACTCTACCACAGATCCTCTGAGGACTACAGGAAAAGGAAGTACTGCCCTGTGCCCCAACTCTGTGCTGGCACCCACCAGATATGTGTTCTTCGTTGAGGGCTCTGTCACTCCCACACTCTCAGCCACTGGCCCCAGAGTTCCACAACAGGGCTAAGTCAGATCAGAATGGAGAGAACACCTCTCCCAGGGGCCAGACTTCTCTGCGCTGGATCCTGAAGCTCCACCAGTATGCTTTGGCTCCCCGGGTCCTAAAGCAAACAGTGTGCACCCACATCTTCACTGGCCTATAGTCAGCCCAAGGGCTGAGTCTTCAGAACCCCATTTCACAGAGGAACTTGAGTTTTGAAAATAAGAAATTAACATATGCTGTTAAAGAGAATATTCTACTTTACAAAAAAATTCTCAGAGGGGAAAGCAGGAGAGATGTGCCTCTCCTTCCTAGTCACCTTTTTCTTCTCTTAGAGACCCCTGAACACAAAAACACCAATGGGATGCTGTGATAGTTACCATGCAGTGACCTCCGCCGGGCAGTCATAGTATGTGATAACCAACTGAAGCTTGAATGCCAAGGACAGACCATCTGGTCCAAACTCACAAGGAAAGGCGTTCTAGACAGAGGGATAGATGCTGCCCACATGTATACAGTATTTCAGAGCAGAAAAGAAGGGAAACACCACATGTATTGACACCAAAACCATACAAAGCAGAAAGATGACAACCCAATCTCAGTTATGAACGTAGATGAAAGCCCCTATCAAAAATTCTAAGATATTAAGGAAATGCTGAGGAAATCTGAGCATAATATGGGCTTTAGTTAATAACCTATCAATTTAGTTAATAACCTATCAATGTTGGTGCATTTTATTGTGACAAATGTATCATAGGAACATAACATGCTAATAAGAGGGGAAACGGAGTGTTGGGTAGGTGGAAACCATCTGTACTATCTTTGCAATAATTCTATCAATCTAAAAGTATTCTAAAATTACCAGTTTATTTTAAAAGTACACTAGATGGGATCAACAGCAGATGAGACACTGCAGAAGAAATGTTTAGTGAACTTGAGCACTAGAAATATGGACAATCTAAAGTAAAGCAGAGAGAGATAAAAAAAAAAGACCCAAAATAGGTGTTAACATACAACAAACAATGCCACAACAATTGAAGATCAATGTGGGGGTATTAAAAGAATCTCAACCCCTATCTCCTCATCCTATACAAAAACTAACTCAAAATGAACCATAGACCTAAATGTAAGAGGTCAAATTATAAAATTCGTAGAAAAATATGTATGACCTTGGGTTGGCAAAGATTTCTTAGATAGGACACAAAAAGTGCAACCATAAAAGAAATAATTGACAAAGTGGACTGATAAAAATTGCAAACTGTTACTTCTTAAAAACTACAATAAGAAAACTAAAAGGCAAGCCACAGACTGGGAGAAAATATTTGCAAAATATGTTATCTAATAAAGACTTGTAACCAGAATATATAAAATATAGTATAGCTCAAAAATAAGAAAACAAATTATTTTAATTGTGCAAAACAAAAGAGTTAAACAGATACTTCACAAAATAACATATACAAATAGTCAATAGCGTATGAAAAGATGCTCAACAGTATTTGTCGTTAGGGAAATGCAAGTTAAAACTGCAATAAGACACCACTACACATCTACTAAAATGCTTACATTTTAAAAGACTGACAATACCAAGTGTCAGTCAGAACATGTACCAACTGGAACTCTAATACACTCCTGGGAAATGCAATATGACATAAGCACTTTAGAAAATAGCTTGGCAGGTTTTTATAAGTTGAACATCCAATTGCCAAGTAATTCATCAATCTCATTCCTAGGTATTTACCCAAGAGAGATGAAGTATATATCCCCATGAAGATGCGCTTGCAAATGGCCATAATGGCTTTATTTGTAATCACCAAAAACTGAAACTAACCCAAACTCTCATCAAATGGTAAGTACCTAAATAAATTGTGGTATGTCCATATAATGGAATACTACTCAGCAAGAAAGAGGAATGAATGACCGACACAGGCAACAACATGGGTTAATCACAAAAGCATCACGTTAGGTGGAAGAAGCCAGACATAAAAGATTACACACAATAGAATTCCATTTAGAAGAAAGTCTAAAAAAGGCAAAATTACAGGAGCTGCTAGAGCATGAGGCGGCTAACAGCAAAATTACTGAGAAGCACCTTGGGGATGTGGAACTGGTCTGTGGCTTGATTGTGAGGAGGGCTGCACGGCTGTGCACTGTTGTTGGAACTCATTGAATTATACATTTTATATGGATTTTATTCAAGGACATGTTGCCTTAATAAGGCTGATTTAAAGATCGTTTTCTTGGCTGGGCTTGGTGGCTCACGCCTGTAATACCAACACTTTGGGAGGCTGAGGCGGGTGGACCACTTGAGGTCAGGAGTTTGAGACCAGCCTGGCCAACATGGTGAAACCCCACCTCTACTAAAAATACAAAAAATTAGCTGGGAGTGGTGGCATGAGCCTGTAATCCCAGCTACTCAGGAGGCTGAGGCATGACAGTCGCTTGAACCTGGGAAGCAGAGGTTGCAGTGAGCTGAGATCATGCCACTGCACTTCAGCCTGGGCGACAGAGTGAGACTCAGTCTCAAAAATAAACAAACAAACAAACAAACAAACTTATCTTGCTACTCGCAACTAAAAACCCTGTAATGGTCCCCCATGGCTTGTGAGAAGAAGTCAAGGCCCTATATGATCTGGGCCCTGGTTATCTCTGCACCTTCATCTCTGGGTGAATCTCCTCAACCTCTTTCCTCCCCAAAATATCACACCCTATATTACAGCTGTAATAAACACTTCCAAATCCTCATATCCATGTGCTTCCTGCTTCTGTGTCCTCTATATACCGATTCCTTTGCATAGAATACTTTCCTTTTTATTCTGCCTCCACTGACTGGTAAACTCTGCTGTTCTTTAAGACCCAGCCAGAAGTATTTTCAATGGCCACTAAGTAGGGTTTACCCAGGGAATGAGGCAAGGACGCTTGATACCTCCCACACCAGTCAGCACTGCATTGCCAGAGTTCCTGCCGAGGTAATATGTTAATTTGAGAAAAATGAAGCATATAGATTATAAAAGATAAGGTAATTATTAACAGATCTTTATAGCTGCATGCAAAAAAAGATGAAAGAACATTTACAATTATAACTAATAAGAAGGTTCAGCAAGGCTACTGCTCATAAGCTCAACACAGAAAAATCAAAGCATTGTTACACATCAGCAATAACTAATTAAAAATGTGATTTATAAAAGATCCCATTCACAATGGGAGGAGAAAAAAGAAACCACAAGCTATCTAAAACTAAATCTAACATAACAGAAGACGTCCAAGATACTGATAGAGAAAGTCATCAGCACTACTCAAGGACATGAAAACGGTGAGTGAGTGGGGAAGCAGGTGAGTAAGAAGACATGAGTTCATACACATGTCGACTCTCCTTGAGTTAATCTGTAAATTCAAAGCAATTCCAATCAAAATCCCAAAGAGATTATTTTTGTAGAGCTTATAAGACACTTTTTTTTTTTTTTTTGAGACAGAGTTTCACTGTTGTTGCCCAGACTGGAGTGCAATGGTACAATTTCAGCTCACCGCAACCTCTGCCTCCCAGTTTCAAGCGATTCTCCCGCCTCAGCTTCCCGAGTAGCTGGGATTACAGGCTCCTGCCACCGCATCCAGCTAATTTTTTTGTATTTTTCAGTAGAGACAGGGTTTCACTACATTGGTGAGGCTGGTCTCGAACTCCTGACCTCAGGCGATCCACCCACCTCGGCCTCCCAATGTGCTGGGATTACAGGTGTGAACCACCATGCCCGGCCGTAAGACACATTTTAAAATTCATATGAAAGTCCAAGAGTAGTGAAGAAATTCTGGAAAAGAAGAGGACGGCAGGAGGACTTTCCTTCCGAGATTAGCAAGGCTTCGTACAAGCTCCCGGAATTAAGAAGTGTGTTTTCAGGGTCCAGGCTGAACAACTAGGTCAACAGAGTAGAAAAGAAAGCCCCATAGGCCTCTCTGTATCCACAGATACAGACCCACAGACCACACATCCACATGCAGGGAGGACTTTGTCGTATAATAGAGGAAGCATTGCAAGTCAGAGAAAAAAGAATGACTACGCGGGGCTTGCTAGATTGGGAAAATTGTAGACCCTTACTTCTCAACAAGAGCAAACTGTGAATTCTAAATGGATCAAAGATCGCACAGTCAAAAATAAATTAGAAAAAAATGTACAAAAATATTCTAATGAACTGTGGTGGGGGACAAGGGAGGAAAACGTAAATCTTGAAGGAAAAGCATCACCAATATGACTAGAACAAAATTTAAAACTTTGGTATACCAGCAGACACCATAAACAAATTTAAATGACTAAAGCACAGACTGGGAGAAATTATTTGCAATTTATGTAACCGATAAATGATTGTCAGCTAGAAAGCATGATTTTCCTACAAATCCATAAGGAAAGACAAAGAGCCCAATACAGAAAATGCACCAAGGCTCTGTTGAGGCTGTTCATAGAAAAGACAGCCTGACTGTCCAACAAACAATAATAAAATACTAGGGAAATGCAAATCAAAACAGTAAGATGCCATTTCACGCCATCAGGTTGGCCAGAACTGAAGCAAGTGTCAGTACCCACTGATGGCTCGAGGGTGGGGCGGGAGGCTCCCTAGGCTGCTGTGGGGGCGTGAATGGGTAAACTGCTCTGAGAGCATTTGGAGGTGCCTCTGGGTGGTGCCTCCTAAGGTGAAGAGGTGGGGCTTCCCTTCTTGAAGGAAAAAGCCTCACCTACAGGCCTCTATGAGAAAAGGCGAGAAGGACCTACATGTCACTACATCCTTTTGGTTTTGAAGCAGTCACTAAGCCCATTGCGGTCAAGGTGTGCTGAATGAGGCTTCACCTTCTCAAGGAAGGAGTCTCAATGGCTTTGGGGGCATAGTTTAAAATCATCGCCCAAGGAACCGGCCCTTGTCCCCAGTGAGGAGGAAGACATCCAACAGGGGCCTAGGGAAGGGCCCCACTTCCAGCTAAGCCCCAAGAGTCCAGCCCTGGAGGCAGACCCTTGGGCTCCCAGGCCCTTCCGGAAACCAGGACACTGTCTCTGAGCCACCTTCTTGAACCCTGGGGTAATTTCATTGGTTTCTTTTAATTAGCTAATTTGAGAGCAAAAAAAATCATGTTGCAAAATTTCTATTCCTGCAAAATGGGGGCAGATACAAGTTCTACAAAGTTAGAAATTAAATGACTGTTCTTTCTCTGAGACATATGTTAAGCTAGTACCTCATTAATCTTCTTTCTGCTCTAAGACTGTAACAACCTGGCTACTAAATCTTTTAAGTCACCGAATCATTACTGTTTTATAATCTCCAACGCACGGGCTCCGAGAGGGGTTCATCTTTCTTAAAGCATGCCAGGAGAGGCCGGTTCAGACAAGGCAAAGACAATACAGCTTGGATGTGACATTCTGAAGGCGGTCAGGCACACAGGCTGCACCCTAGAGGCAGCTGGAAGGCGCCTCAGCGGCAGAGGACCCTGGAGTGGGGCCGGAGCGAGGCCGGAGCAGCACAGCACATGGAAGCGACAAACAGAAAAATGATGAGTTCATGTCCTTTGTAGGGACATGGATGAAACTGGAAATCATCATTCTCAGCAAACTATTGCAAGGACAAAAAACCAAACACCGCATGTTCTCACTCATAGGTGGGAATTGAACAATGAGAACTCATGGACACAGGAAGGGGAACATCACACACCGGGGCCTGTTGTGGGGTAGGGGGAGGGGGAGGGACAGCATTAGGAGATATACCTAATGTAAATGACGAGTTAATGGGTGCAGCAAACCAACATGGCACATGGATACATATGTAACAAACCTGCACATTGTGCACATGTACCCTAAAACTTAAAGTATAAT
The DNA here is from genome assembly GCF_006542625.1 of Nomascus leucogenys. NCBI lineage: Eukaryota > Metazoa > Chordata > Mammalia > Primates > Hylobatidae > Nomascus > Nomascus leucogenys. Next base: position 1,811,603 of record NC_044383.1, on the reverse strand, counting down.
AATAATAAAATAAAATAAAAGAGAAAAGCACTAAGGGTGTTTCTTTAACAGAACATTGACTGCATATATTCTAGGATTACAAAAGTGAACAATGCTCACTGGAGAAACCCCCGAAGAATCAGAAGAGTCCAAAGAAAGTGGCAAAATCCCTCCCTCATCAAACCTAAAAGGTCATTTGTTCCCGGAACAAAACGAATGAGGTCGTTTTGCTGTTTCCCGCAGCCCAGTAACGAGATGCAGATGAACTGAGGAGAAGGAGAGTGTTTATTTCTGCAACCGGTTACAGGCAGAAGGCCTGGAAATTCTCCTAGACCAACTCAAAATTACAAAGTCTTCCAGAGCTCGTATACCTTCTAAGCTACCTGTCTACGTGTAAGAGTGCATTCACCTAATGACAGAAGTGATTAACTTCTTCTAATCTGTAACTGAGGTCTGAGTCCTGAAGACCTTCTTCTGGAGCCTCAGTAAGTTTACTTCATCTAGATGGGTCCAGGTGCTGGGGTGAGTGCCCCATCTCCTGATAAATCATAAAGGTTTGGGGAGTTCCTTTAGACCCCAATAAACTTGTCTGTGGAGGCCTGGGGAGTTCCTCAGAGCCCCCATACAACTTGGTTAATCCTAAAAGGGTCCTGTTGACAATTCCTTCGTTGTCTTGTCATGCTTCAAGGTGCAGGAAAAGCCTGAGCAAAACTCTTGATGGGCTTTTGTTACATTCCAGCCTCTGTATAAAGGCACTGGCTCTTTCAGCTTTTAATGTTTAACCTAGCTACTCGGTCAGTGCTGGGACAGTTGTCACGGAGGCCTGTGTTAGTGAGACCTGGCCTGCTACAACAGGGCACCTGCCTTCCAGTGCAGGGTTAGCAAACTGGCCTGGGGACCAAGTCAGCCCACCTGCCGTCTGTGGATTTCCCTTAGCATTTCCAGGCCCCCAGAGCACCCATGGCCTCATCCCTTCACCTGTGCTCCCCGGACACGGAGGCTAAGCCAGACCACGTTTACCCTGCCCTGTGGCTGGCTGTGGGGGGCTTTCTGCCTGCTGCTGTTCTCACGTCCATACCCAACCTCCCCGCCTCTTCCACAGTGAACCACAAAGCTGTCGAATAGACGCCTAAAATTAGAACTGCTGAGTCAGACTCCACCCTTCGGCTATTCACCCGTCCTGCCAGAAATGCTTCGCATGATTTTGAATGTGTGCATGGTTAGCAAATCTTTCGAGAGATCATACTAGTGCTTAACCAATTTCCCACTGTGAACATTTACAGTGTTTCTAATTCTTATTATCATTGACAGTCTTTTAATTAACATCTTATACAAAAATTATTTCCGACACTGCCTCCAGGATCCATTTCTGGAAGTGACCCTATGGGTCAGGGGGTCTGAACCCTGTTTAAGTTTCTGACAATGATGCTGACACTTTGCCCTCCAGAGGCACAGCCGCCACCATGTGGCCGCAGCCTCTCGCCCATCCTGGTGTTTCTCCTTTGTCATGACGGTCACCATTACATCCTTTAGCGTCATGTGTTTGACTGCTACTGAAGTCAAGCATTTCCTCAGGATGTGTGTGTTTGTGTGTCTTTGGCTCAGGCCTAGTTCAAGTTAAGCCCTTAGGAGCTGGAGGAAGTCAAGCGCAAGGACCTCAAGCAAGTTCTCAGCTCCCCTCTCCTCTCTGTGACTGCACTCCTCCTTATCGTAGCCCCTCTCATCTCCGACAGCCAGGAAACAAGCATCGCCAAGGCTACCACTTCTAAGACACTCATCGTCACTCTCACAGCAGTCGCTGGGAGTCCCGGAAGCCGGGGCTGAGGATCAGAGAAGCGAGTGCTGAGGTCCCACGGGCCCCCGAGCGGGGTCGCAGGTCCCTAAAGTCGTGTTTCCAACCACCCACACCACTTTGGACTTTTTTGTTATTATTAAGGATAAAGGGCGACTTTCTGGAAAATTGTGCTGTCTAACCCACTTAAATGTAGTAAGATAAGAATGCCAGGTACCTGCAAGCTGCAAGTGGAATTCTCAGGGTATTCACTCCTCAGGTAATGAATCCCGAGGTTTCCACGTTGCCTCTATCTCCAGTTACACAGAGCCCACGTCCCAAAGTTGCAGATAGAGACTTGAATATCTCAGAGCAAAGTGAAAGTCAATACAATTGCTCTGCAATCTTTATTTATATTCTAGGAACCTGCTTCTCATGGAAATGAGGATAATGAACAGACACTGATTAAATTGTCCATATGAATATTCATCGAATCACCTGGACTTTCATGTTAATTTTATTCCTTTTCTCGTGGCTGTCTCTGAATAACAAAGCTTCCTTCCTTCTCCAAAGAGGGGAGCTCAGTGCTGATTAGAAAACAAAGGGGGAAACTTGAGTTTGAAATTCTGTCAAAAAAAATAGGCCTTAGTGAAGAATGTCATTGGCTTCGGGGTCCCATTTGGCCTTTTAATGTGAGATCCACCTTCACATCCACCCTAATTTAGTTTTCTCACATAGCAGAAGTTGCTCTGCACGAGTGGGAACGTACTGATAGGCACAGGGGCTATGATGTATGACCAGCTGTGTGCTGGGCTGAGGGCACCCTGCAGGGGCAAGAGGAGTGGGGTGACAGGAGCACGGACCCAGCACCCCCTCTTTCCCTCACCCATCCATTCTTTCACTGGGCATTGATTGGAGCTCGGTGTGCGGGAGACACACGCAGTCCACACATCGCCAGCAGTTCCTGAGCAACAGGAACTGATACACGAGCCAAGCCATCCTCACACCTGCCCTGCACAACAGGGACCCCGCCCCTTCTCCCAGATGGGGACCCCACACCCCACGAGTACCCTGCAATGACCACACCATTGACCCACACAGGAGGCAACACCGCCATGACACAAATCCTTTTTGCAACCTTCTCCCAGGAAACCCATAAGCCACAGGACCCTCCCCAGCACCTGTCCCCACCAAGGAACCAGGCACCCCCGGAGCTGCCCCCACTCCTCAAGATGTCTCTGCACCCCCGGCTGCAGTGAGCGCTGATGGGCGAGGCGGCCATCGGGGACTGCAGGCCTGACGCCGGGGTTGTCCCTGAGCCCCAACTCTGGGGCTTCTCTGCCCCACAGGTGGAGCTGGTTGTTGTTAATCCTGACGGGCCCCCACCCCACCTCTTCTACCTTAAAATAACAGCAAAACTTCAAAGCTGGTGCCATAGGCAAAATGCTTTGTGAAAACCACCACATGAGACCAAAGGGAAGTCTGAGCTCACCCTCCTGCCCACAGAGACACTGCGCAGAGCTGGAAAGAGATGGAAAAGACAGTTTTTAGCTGTTTTCCTTTGAAGGGCAATTTGTCCACAGGCCAAGGAGTGTGTTCCTTGCCGACCTAAGCCTGATGCTTTGCATGAATTGGCCTTACTGTGGATGCCGATACGTCGGGCAGTCAGCGCAGCCTTCGGTGCTCTCCAGCTGTGACACCACCGTCAAGGTTCTGCTAGGCCGTCTCTGACACGTGGGCTGGGCCTTCGGAGACCCGCCAACCTTCCAGAAATAGCATAGACAGGGGACATGAGAAGCCGGGGCCTCGTGGCCTGAGCTGCCCTTTATGTTTTCAAAATGACTCACAGCCTACAGTGTCGACAACTAGTTGCTTCGACAGCAAAGGGGAAGACGCCCAGACAAAGTGCTTCTGAGCGAGAGATGGACGTTTACAGCAAACATCTGGCATTGAGTTCTGCTCACCTGAGGTGTCTCGGAAGACATGGAGTATATGACACACTGCGGCCACAGAAGTGTGCAGCTTCAGCAGCCTGGTCTCCAAAACTGTCTTGAAAATAGAGAGCAGGGTACCATCCTCTCGCCCAGAGTGGCCTGGCAAACCCACGCGGGCGAGAGAAAGCTGGTGCAGCAGGCACAGAGGGCAGGGCCATGCCATCCACCCCGTGTGAGCTGACGCAGATGAATGGAGCTCTCCAGGCCTCAGTTTCTCCACCGGTGAAATGGAGAACACAAATCCTAATACACAGCATGCAACATCAGTCTGTTGGCCGGGAGGTGGTGGAGGCATCAGACCCAGCTTCCAGACATGGATAAGGGAGGGAGGAGGGAAAGATGAGACCACAGGTCTGTCTCAGGCCAGCTCCGGGCTGGGCCAACTCCAGCTGCAGGAGTGTCTGGAAAAGGGGGTATTTTAATGAGCATTTTGATACCTCAACATGCTTGAGGTTCAGTCAGGAAGAAAGAGGAGGCAACTAACCACATGTGCCACACCAGACTCATCTGCCTGCAGCCAACGGACCTTCCACACCAGACTCACCTGCCTGCAGCCAACGGACCTTCCACACCAGACTCACCTGCCTGCAGCCAACGGACCTTCCACACCAGACTCACCTGCCTGCAGCCAACGGACCTTCCACACTAGGCTCACCTGCCTGCAGCCAATGGACCTTCCACACTAGCCTCACCTGCCTGCAGCCAACAGACCTTCCACACCAGGCTCACCTGCCTGCAGCCAACAGACCTTCCACACCAGACTCACCTGCCTGCAGCCAATGGACCTTCCACACTAGCCTCACCTGCCTGCAGCCAATGGACCTTCCACACTAGCCTCACCTGCCTGCAGCCAACAGACCTTCCACACCAGGCTCACCTGCCTGCAGCCAACGGATCTTCAACACCAGGCTCACCTGCTGCAGCCAACAGACCTTCCACACCAGGCTCACCTGCCTGCAGCCAACGGACCTTCCACACCAGGCTCACCTGCTGCAGCCAATGGATCTTCCCTAGGCATTGCCCAAGATCTGTGCCCAGCCTCAGAGAGCAAACGGCCAGGGAGTCTATTCACATCCCATCCTGGGGCTGCCTTGCCAAATAACCACAGACTAGGGGATCTGAAACAACAGACTTTTACACTCTCCCAGTGTGAAAGACACTGGAGGCCAGAAGTCTGAAATTAAGGCATCGGCAGGGCTGCACTCCAACCAAAAATTCCAGGGGAGCACCTCCCTGCCTCCTCCACGTCCCGGCAGCTCCGGCAGTCACCACCCCCTTAACTTCCCAGCTGTGTCTCTGCAGTCTCCACACCGTCTTCCTGTGGCCATCCTCCCTCTATCTGTGCCTCTGTGTCTCCAAATTGCCGTCTCTTTAAAAGGAGCGATTCTAAGTCCACATCACTGGACTAGGGCCACCCTGATCCAGCATGACCTCATCTCAGCTAATTCCATCTGACAGACCCTATGGGGTTTCCACACAAGGTCCCATTCACAGATCCTGGGGGTTAGGACTTGGACACATCTTTCTGCATGTACGTGATTCAGCCTATGACAGGCAACCTCCATCCTCCGTTCATTCCAGTGCCCACGAGATCGGGGGAGCCTTCGTCCACCATTCACTCTCAGTGCCCAGGAGATCCAGGGAGCCTGCATCTGCCATTCATTCCCAGTATTCTCAGGGCTAAGGAGACCTGGGGAGCCTCCATCTGCCATTCACCCCCAGTGCCCAGGAGATCCAGGAAGCACCGCCAGTCTCTGAAGATCAAGCCAGGTTGAAAAGGTTGCTCCCATGACAGAATGTGTTTTTCTTCCCAATTTCAAACAATCCATCAGCACAACCAGCTCATGTCAACCTTCACTTCACTTCCCTCTGCGTTTCCTTCGTCCCCCTCCCCAACATGTATTTGTGGTCGCACCCTCACCAACAGCCCCACTGGAAGATGCGCTCTCCGAGGGGAGCTGCCCTCTGCCTTGTGCCTTGCTGGTTCCCAGCAAGAGTTCCTGGCACAGAATACACTTGGAAGCATTGGTTAAAGCACCTGCTCATTCAACAAATGCCGTCTTCCCCGTAGCCACACACATTTTATAATTAAGCAACATCTTGCTGGGCCCAGGCGACAGACCTTCCAGGCACTCACTAAAAGACAGATGTCTCCACCTCTTATCAAAGAGCACACAGTCTGGTTTGGGACAGGGTTTCATATTTTCCTTTGAGTTTCACCTAGAAAGCACTAACTAGCTAGATTTTCTCTGTTTTCCAAGGAATCTGCACATCAAACGAATTTTCAATAGGCGCCCTCAGATGCGGAGGAGAACCATGGCGTTATTTCCTGACAGGTGTGGTGTGTCTGCCCTGCATAGGAGGGAGGCACAGCTTTTCAGGGGCGGCACCTGCAGAGACTGCAAATCTTCACTCAGCACCCAGGCCTGCTAGCACCAGGGCCTGGCTTCCTGTCCCCCTCGGAGAAAGACAAGACAGGCAGGAGGAAAAGGAGGACGATGGAGGAGTGGCGGTCCCCAAAACCACAGCAGGCTCAGACCACTGTGGGTTTCAGGGAAGGGGACGGTGGAGGGTAATGGCAAAGGCCCTGGGAGGCGGGCGGCGCAGCAGTGGCGCGGCTGTACATGCCTGCACAGGTGTGCGTTGTCCTGGGTCACAGGACCACAGGGAGCTGCGTTCACTGAGAATAAACCACTTGGTCAGTGTCACCACTGGGCCCCACCTGCGTCCTCAGAATGCCCTGAGTAGAGAGGCCCTTGAATTTCACCCAATGTTGGGCAAAATTTGGCCTGAGCAGGGCCTCCCCACACGGCTCTGAGACCCTGTTGCTGCTGCTGCGGGGATCTGTTTCAGTGGAATCCCCCAAAGCACCCTTGCAGCAGGGACTGGGGTGTAGGCAGCTTCTAGGGAGGTGATGCAGGAAGTAGGAGTGAGGGGCAGGTGAGTTTTTGGGGGCAGAGGGAGCATAGCGTGAGGTTGTGCTGTGCAATGGCTGTTGTGCACCAAAGGCCAATTCCTCGGAGCTCTCAGGAGCATGCAGAACTCTCCCAGATGTCCCCTGCTGATGGCAGCCAAGCACTGGAGCCCCCGTCTCCCCTGGCTGCGTGGTGTGCTCAGTCCCCTGCTGATGGCAGCCAAGCACTGGAGCCCCCGTCTCCCCTGGCTGCCTGGTGCGCTCAGCCAACCCAAAGCCACTGGACTGAAGCAACAGGAAGAGCTGGCCAGTCACACGACTGCAGGAGGACACTGACCCCACAGGCTCTCAGCCTGCCTTCTGGCGGACTTGCTACTGAACCCCACGATAGCATCAACCTCAGAGGCGAGCCGTTGGCTCCAAAGACCCAGAGGAACCCCCTGGCCCAGGGACTTCCTCCCACGCTCTCCCTCAGATCCTCAGCAAAGCCTTCTGGGTACAGCTACACATGGCAAGGTTCGGGGACCATCCAGACGGGTCCAGCAGGGTGCAGAGGCCACTCCAGCTCCTGGTGTCTGAGGCAGAGGGCACTCTGAGACCAGCAGGGACTCAGGGGTCCTTCCAGGATGGAGGGCATGTAGACAGGCTATGGGAAGGCTGCACACCAGCAGAGGGGGTGGCTGGGAGACCCCACCTCCCAGCCCAGTCAGGGCACCAGTGGGATTCCAGGAATGTGAGAAAACTCAAGCAGGAAGGATTTTCAGCAAGGATGTGCAGCCCAGACTGCCTCTGGGATCCCCAAGGTTCAGTTCCCCTCAGCCCTGTAGATTGTTGTCCGCTTGCCAAGTTTATCACACACACTGCGTGCACCTGCAGAGTAACCAGGCAGCAGAGATCTGCAGGATGGGCTCAGAGCACGGCTGTGCTCCAGGGACCGTGGCCAGCAGCTCTTGGGCAGGCGCGCCCTGTCTGGCAGGTGCCCAGGACCTCCTAACACCTCAGTACCGACATCCCTCCCGATTCTGAGGATGGGGTGACCTTGCGTTCTCCCTTGCAGTACTGCTTGTCTTCTGTTTAGAAAAGTGAGCTAGAAGTTGCAAAATGCCAAACGGTGGGTTTTATATTAAAATAAGATGGATCTGGGTTCTGTCACTAGGGCGTTGGGAAATTGTCGAGAGCATTTTAATTGCAAAGTGTCTAAAACTAGTGACAGAATCGTTGGCTGCTAGGACCGATGCTCCAGGAGCCTGGCTTTTGGCATCTCAGGATCTTGGAATGATGCTGGGCCACAGAGGAGTGATCTGGGGGCCAGGGTGGGCTGGCAGGTTGGGGAGGTGAGGTCTGAGGGGTCACCCCCCAGCCCATGCCCTGCACCAATGGCCCTCTATGGGGTCTCACAGGGATCCAGGGGAACATGGGCTGTAACTCAAGACTGGACATGAATTTCCCAGAAGATATTAATGACCAAGCGTATCAGGACAGACACACCCAGCAGATTCAACACCGCCATCTGCAGAGGTGACCATCAGCCAACCATCAGGAGAGTCCTGGTGATGACTGGGACCTTGCCCTTATGGGTGGAGGGGGAGGTCAGAGGGCACAGCCGAGGTGGCATGTGAGGGTGGCCTTGCCTTTAACATAGACCCTGAAGCAGCATAAACAACCATGTGAGAACCCTACCGTCCACATGAGAACCTTACCATCCACATGGATGGGTGCCTCTCACTGAAGGAACCCTACCTTCCACTTGGGAACCCTACCATCCACATGGGAACCCTACCGTCCACGTGGGAACCCTACCGTCCACGTGGGAACCCTACCGTCCACGTGGGAACCCTACCATCCACATGGGAACCCTACTGTCCACGTGGGAACCCTGCCCGTCCACGTGGGAATCCTACCGTCCACGTGGGAATCCTACCGTCCACGTGGGAATCCTACCGTCCACATGGGAACCCTGCCATCCACGTGGGAACCCTACCGTCCATGTGGGAACCCTACCGTCCATGTGGGAACCCTACCATCCACATGGGAACCCTACCATTGTGCGATAATTGTCCCGCCTTTACATTTGTTTGTTTGGTTTTATTTTGAAATATATTTTCTACATAGTGGAGGTTATCAGAATCTTAATTATGAATAATTATTTCCAACTTAATAAAGACCCATATAATAATCATTCCCAGCTTCATTAAGACTCATATAAGTAATACATCTAATTTATTAAAGGTTTGGATGAAACAATTGCCTGGGGGTAAACCTCCAAATAATTTGAAAAAGCAACGTCATTGCCCTCGATCTTCCTGAGACTGTGCCCTGCACAGACACCAGCAGGACTTCCCAGGCTGCTTAGCAAGAGCCACCTTCATGTCCGCTGGCCCCACCTCCTAGGCAGCCCTGGGCACCTCTGGCAGCAGAGCCTGCTCTGCCCATGCATATGGCAGCCAGAAAGTGGCAGGCACAGCAGTCCACCCGTGGCGATGGGAGTGGTGGGGGATGTCCCCAGCCCCCACCTCCTTGGGATGGGGAGGCCTTTGAAGGACATGTTCTGACCAGCCTCAGAATCCCCCAGGAGGATGGAGCCCCAGTTGCCAGCACTGGGAACCCGCTAGGTTCTGAGCCTTTGGTTGGCTGCATTCTCCCCAGCCCACGTCCCCCCTCCACACCCCCACTGCTGTTTCCCGGAACTGGCTCCAGAAAAACACGCTTACATCCAGTCCCTGTTGCAGAATCTGCTCCTGTTTATTTCAATGACGTACAGGCATGTCCTGCTGCCCTGTACGCTCTGGCTTGTATTTGGAAATGGAAGTCATCTCATGCAACAGCAAGATTGTAACTTTTAAAATAAAGCAGCCTCAAAACAGAAAATTATGAAGGAAGCACGGATTGCTCAAAGTTAACCCCTGTCTCCTTCTTCAGAGGAATCCCACCTCCGCCCCAGGCCCGGTAAGATGGCTGGCAAAGCCACCTCGGAGAACGTGACATGGATGGCAGCTGCTCAGGACGCAAGACCAGAGACAGGCAGGTGTCGTCCTGCTCCTAGGACTGGCCCACAGAGAGGGTCTTTGCTGACACATTTTCAGTTTTCAAGATAAATCAATGGAGGAAATCTGAAGTTCCTGCTGTTTGCTCCCCAGATGTCACGGCAGCCTTCACCGCCACTTCACACACACCCACTATTCCCTTCAAACAAATGGTGTAGAGTGAGCCTTGTTGTTTCTTTATGGACACGTTAGATCACGTAGTTGATCATGTTGCCCTTTTCACGTGGGTCCCTAGGAAGCACATTTTCTCAGACTCAAAAGGCCCTCTGCATCCTGCATATCTGCAATCTTACTTCCTCCAGAATAAAACTGGTTTCTCTGTGTCATTTGATTTTTATTTGTCACTATGCTTTTCCATTTCTATGCATTATACTAATACACTTCAGATATTTTAGAAATGAGTAGAGTATGGCTGCCTACAAACCTACACAGAAACACTGAGCAGACACTCACAGGCACAGAAATGCCACATCCAGACCTGAAGTCACAGGATCTGAGCTCTGGATGTGATTACAAAGATGTAAAGAAGGAACTGGTAAAACCAGTGAACAGTCAGTCAGCTAGTATTCCAAATATATAAGGAAGGCACAAACCAGTAAGAAAAAGACAAATTACACAATGTGAAAATGGCAAAGACTCGAAGAATCCTTTCACCAAGGAGGGGACAAGAATGGCCAACAGACCTGTAAAAAGCTGCCTGGCCTCAGCCAGGTGCGGTGGCTCGTGCCTATAATTCCAGCACTTTGGGAGGCCAAGGCGGGTGGATCACAAGGTTAGGAAATCGAGACCATCCTGGCTAACACAGTGAAACCCTATCTCTACTAAAAATACAAAAAATTAGCCGGGAGTGCTGGCAGGCGCCTGTAGTCCCAGCTACTCAGGAGGCTGAGGCAGGAGAATGTTGTGAACCCAAGAGGTGGAGCTTGCCGTGAGCCGAGATTACGCCACTGCACTCTAGCCTGCCTAGCCTGCGTGACAGAGCCAGACTCTGTCTCAAAAAAAAAAAGAAAAAAGAAGCTGCCTGGCCTCTTATGTAACCAGGAGACAGAACATTAAAAACAAAATGAGATCGTTCCACAGCATCAGGCTGGCAAAGTTTAAAGGTCAGCAAATCCTAGGCACAGGCGAGGGCTCAGGGTCACCGCCAGCGCCCTATTTGCAAGGCGCACGGCACCTCCCCCTGCGCGGAGCATTTCCCTGCTAAGTCACGTCAGCAGGAGCTGGGTCAGCAGCTTCTTCTGTACAGGGCCGGCTCATCGTTTATGCTTTTGGGTCCATGTGGTCTCTGCCACGCCTAGTGGTTGACAATGTGAAGTGGGTGGGTGCGACCTCTCTCCAATTAAACTTGTTGCCCAGAGGCAGGTGGAGCTTCGCCATTTGCCGGCCCATGGTGCAGAGGCACTTGTGCACGTGGACATCAGGCAAATGGCCACAGTAGCCACAGGCTGGAAGCTGCCCCCTCACCACCACCCAAGTGAAATGGCACAGGCCTGCATGGGGCCAGGGGAGCCTGGCAACGCCCTCACCGGGATGAATCTCAGAATCCGGTGTCAGCAAATACAGAAACTCGGGGGCTGACACACACACACACACGGCCAGCAGCAAACAGAGCAGTACCATTCGTTCTTTAGAGAAACACAGAGATGCAACAGACTGTGCAGAGAAACAAGGAAGAATCATCAGGAAACTGGAGGTAGCGTTTCCTCGAGGGTGAGAGGAGAGGGACGGAGCTGCCATGGGGCGGGGACCCAGGGGCCTCACCTCCCAGGGTGTTCTCTTCCTCAGGGTGAACGGTGGCTTCATGGGGCTTCGTTTTACTACTTTTCTTGAAGTGAACCTGCACATTTTCACACTCTCTCCCTGTTTGATGTATTTTATAATTTATTTTTAATTTTGGAAGGAACAGGGATGAAGCGCCCCAGGCATTCACAGGAGGTGCCCCCTAATTCCGAGATGGAATGGGGGTGGCCAAGATGAGTGAGCGCGTGGGAGAGAAGCGAGCAGAGCCCAGGAGCCCCAGGAGGGGTCCAGGCAGCAGCAGGCTGGGGATGCGCCAGGGAGGGTTGTCCGCTGATGTCACAAGCACGAGGGTCGCCCATGAGAAGGGGCCAGGATGTCAGAGAGCCCGTGGGGCAGGGGCAGATGGGGCAGCAGCACCTGTGGAGAGGCAGAGGATACCAACAGGAAAGAGCAGCTGCTGGCCCATCCCCTAAGAGCAGGGCCTTGGAGACAGGGAGCCAACCCTGCTCCCTGTGGCCTTGCCATGCGGCCGCACCTGTTCCTGAACTTTCACTTCTCATCAAAACACAGGGGTAGAAATAGTTCGTAAGGTTGGTGTGATTACTGGGATGAAGCACTAAGCCGGTGATGTATTCCAAGTGCCCTGCAGAGCGCCTGGACCCCACAGGTGTCCAACAGGCACGCGCGCCCACCACGGCCTCACTCAAAGGTCATCCCTGGCTGCAGGTCGGGTTCTCTGGGAAGCAGACGCTGTGGTGGAGTCAGGGGCCGGGATGTTTGTGGGGAAGCTCCCGGGAAGGGAGGGAAGAATGCAGTGAGCAGAGGGAGGAGAGGAGCTGCACTGCAAACCCCAACAGCAGCCAGTCACCCCCGGAGCTCTGGGGCTGACAGGGCCATGGCCACCAGAGCCGTCCCACTTTGGGCCAAAGTGGGCAGACCTGCACACCATGCTTGGGGAGCGGGAGACTCCCATCTACCCACTGCACACCCCACGCCCGGGAACAGGTCCTTCCGTGAGGAGTCCAGGCTGGGGGCATCACCAGGTCCCTCACTGCTGTCCTGTTAGGGTCACCCAGCCCCAAGGAGCAGGGAAAAGCTCAGACGTAAATTGGGAGAAATGATCCACTGGGCGTTTTCCATCCCTGGTGATTAAAGGGAAAGATAAAGCGGCTCCACACTGAGGCGGAGGCTTCGGGAGGGAGAGGAAACTTCACTGGATGAGAAACATTCCAAAGACACAAAACAAAGTGAAGGCACACACTGAAGACATTTCTCTGGGCTACAGGCTGGCAAAGACGGACGATGATGATCAGAAAGATGGATTGAGGGTGTGATCAGGAACACACAAAAGTTTAAGACAGACGACAAGCACGGCTCACATTAGTCTCAGCTGAAGCAATTCCTGGTCATAGTTGGGGGCATCACTCCAAGCTCACAAACAAAAGGTCAGGAGTGGCCTCTTGACCATGTCCATTAGTCCAGAAACTGCAGCCCCTGAAGGCTGCTCGCGGTTCAAGACAGAGCTATGCTTGGCTGCTTCCGGTTGGCACACTCTTGTGCACTCTCTCTCTCTCTCTCTCTGTTTTTAATAAAGGACATCACAGAGAGTGGGTCCTCACACAAGTGTCGCATAAATCATCCTCTTACCTGGTGCTCCTCGCTACCAGTTGTGGGATCTCCCATAGTCCTGGGTGTGCAAGGCAGACACAAACATGCCAGGTCAGAGATGCAGGGAGTGGGGTGGGCGTTATGCAGGAAAAGACCAGCTAAGCTGCAAAAACCAACAACTCCCAAATCCCAGTGGACGTCAGCCCTTAAAGTGAAGCTCTCGCTTGTGCAAATCTTTATCAGGTGATGTCCACGTGGTGACTCAGAGATGGAGGGGGTTAGAGCGTGAGTGTGGGGGTGTGGGGGAGTGTGTCTGACCACAGGGGAGGATGGTGTGCCTACGTGTTCATCTGTGTGAGTGTGTGTTTATGCACAAGCATGCCTGAGTGTGTGGGTATGTGTGCATTTGGGGCAAGGAAATGAGCAGATGGGAGGAAAGGGGGAAGACCGTAAGTCACCTGAAGCTGAGTTTTCCTCGCAGATGCATGAATTATAAAACTGATTCTGCTTCTACAAAGCATCCCTGCTGATAAAGTTGGAATCTGTCAAAAAGGTGTTTTCTGTTAGGAACAGAGCAGCTTTGCCATTATGTAATTCAGTGGGAAAAGACCCAAATCCTACATGTTCAACAGACACACAACTAATCCATGCAATGATTTCTGTTGTCCACATTAATGCACATTTTGCAGACAGGCTGGTGGAGACTGCTCACTTCCACTCTGCACCCACTGCCCTGAAGTTTATGAAACTGAACCAAGCACCTGGCCAGGCCCTTCCCACCCCTCCCGGAGGGGCTCAGGCCAGGCAAGCAGGAAAGAAGAAAGCAAGCAGAACAGGAGGAAGGAAGGTGAGTAAGATAGAGGGGCAGATGGAGGACAGCAGATGCTGGCTGGGCCCTCGGCCAGGTGCTCTGACCATAGAGGACAATGGACTCCTCCCTGCCTCAGGTGCCTCTGGCCAGCTCTGCTCCCCCGCAGTCTGGAGGGTCAGCAAAGTGGCTTTCTTGCTGCGTGTCCCTCTGGTGTGTGCTGGGTTGGGGAAAGCGCGCATCTCTCCCTTGGCTTGTTTATTCACCTCTTATCTGCTGGAGTGTGCAGAAAGGATGCAGTCTCCCCAGCAGAGTGTGTGTCTAGTGGGAGAAACCACCCTCAAAGGCCATGAATTAAGTCATTGCTTGGTTGGATAGAAACTAGCAAGGAGCTGAAGTAGAGAATGACCAGGAGGATGACTTCAGACGTGGTGCACCCAGGAAAGGTCTCCCATGAGCATTCAGGCAGGAGCTCCAAGGACACACAGGCACAGGCCAGGTGAAGTGAGGCAGGAACAGCATGCCAGGCAGAGGGAACAGCACATGAAAACCCACAGAAGGAAAGAGGTTGGTGCAGAGCCCCACCATGGGAGTACAACAAGCCAGGGGAGACTGGCCTAGGTGCCAGGAGATCCCACCGCCCTCCAGTGTGAACCCGGCTGTCCCCCATCAGGTACTTGATCACACGGCCTCCCTAGTGTACTTTCCGAGAACTCGGGCGTGAAGACAGCAGCAGTGAAGACAGTCCCTTTCCATTCCCTTTGGAGAACACAGTGTGTAGGGATTGAACACAATTAGGATCTTGGGCTAATTCACATGCAGATGGCACATGTGAGGAGGCTGGGGTTGGGCAAAAAGGTGAGTTCCTGAGAGCTCTGGGGTCGCTGTGTGAAATTTCATGCATGCATCACAAGCGCAGGAAAGCTGCAGGGGTCAGCCGCTCACACGGCCCAGCCCCCAGACTGTGGGATGCACCTGGCACTCCACCCTCCATGGACAACCGAGAGCCTTCAAAGGCACAACATCCTGGCACCACGCCAAGAGGAGGCGGGATGGTCCCCCCAGGCTATATTCTGAATGAAACACCTCCGGCAGCACCAGCTCAGGTGACACCACCCGATCTTCTCCATCTGGCCTTTCTGGAGCCAGACCCAGGGGCGGAGCAGTGACCACAGGCTCCAGGAGGCCCGGGCTGGTGGCTCTTCCTTTTCAACCAGCTTTCCACTAAGGAGGGTCCAGTCCTCTAAAAACAAAAAGCACCAGACACCGGGGCAGTTAGCCACAGAGACCTGCGGCCCCCTCTGCAACCGAACACGCACCGGGTTTCCACACTGCCCTCCGCACGGCGTCTCCGCACGGCATGACTCTCTCACAGGCCGCATGGCGTCACAGCAGGGGCTCGTGGGTTAAAGCTGCTGTGACCACACATTCCCCAGGGAGGGTGCAAGGCCAAGGGGCAGAATGATCACGACTGACCCCAGGCTCTGCAGGTGGAGCCACCAGGCAGCCCTAGCTCCGCACGTGGGCCTGCTCAGGTTTCCCCAGAAGCAGCCTTCTTAAAGGGACCTTGCGGGGTTTGCTGTGGGGGTGGCTACGGTCATAAAGGGGGAGCAGGTGTCGTGGTGGAACTGCTGTGTACCTGACTGCAGCGGTGGTTACATGAGTGTGCACGCGTGATAAAATTGTGCAGATGCACATAAAACTGGTGAAATCACATGAGCACACTAGACTTCATCAAGCCAACTTCCCAGCTGTGACCCTGTACTGGTGTGAGTTAGACAAGATGCTCCACAGGGGAACTGGGTGAAGGGCTGTGACCCTGTACTGGAGTGAGTTAGACAAGATGCTCCACAGGGGAACTGGGTGAAGGGCTGTGACCCTGTACTGGTGTTAGTTAGGCAAGATGCTCCATGGGGGAACTGGGTGAAGGGCTGCAAACCTGTACTGGAGTTGGGCAAGATGCTCCATGGGGGAACTGGGTGAAGGGCTGCAAACCTGTACTGGAGTTGGGCAAGATGCTCCATGGGGGAACTGAGTGAAGGGCTGTGAACCTGTACTGGAGGTGGGCAAGATGCTCCATGGGGGAACTGGGTGAAGGGCTCACAGGGTCTCTCTCTATCATTTCTTACAATTGCATGTAAACCTACAATTACGTCCAAATAAAAAGTCTTTTAAAAGGGTCCAGTGCAGTGGCTCATACCTGTAATGCCAGCTACTCCAGAGGCTGAGGAGGGAGATCACTTGAGCCCAGGAGGTCCTGGCTGCAGTGAGCCATAATCATGCCACTGCACTCCAGCCTGGCTGATAGACGGAGACCAACTCAAAGAAAAAAAAATGGCGAAGAATTTTTTAAATTATCGGGGCACAGGTGGTGTTTGGTTACATGGGTAAGCTCTTTAGTGGTGATTTGTGAGATTTTTGTGCAGCCATCACCCGAGCAGTATACACTGCACCCAGTTTGTAGTCTTTTACCTCTTACCCCCTTCCCACACTTTCACCCTGAGTCCCTAAAGTCCATTGTGTCTCCTTGTAGCTTAGCATCCACTTATGAGTGAGAACATATGATGTTTGGTGTTCCATTCCTGAGTTACTTCACTTAGAATAATAGTCTCCAATCCATCCAGGTCTCTGGGAATGCCATTAATTAAAAAAAAAAAAAATCTCTAGGTTGCAAAGATTTCAATAAACATGTTCCTAATTAGAAATGCTTTCTAAGAAGCCAGGCTGGACAGCATCACGAGGAAGACGTGCGCCCCACATTCCTTCCACCTGCCTCATTTTCCACCCACGGGAAAAGGATTTACATGGTCTGTCTCAAAAGTGATGATTCCTGATAGATCTGAAGACCCAGCCTGTGGTCCGCAGGATAACGCCACCCTGAAAAATGTGTCCGTGTCTCAACCCTGAAACGCAGGAATATGTTATTTTATGTGTGGCAAAGGGGGCTTTGCAGAGGCGATTAAATTGAGGGTTTTGAGACAGGAAGAGTCCCTTGGGCTTGCTGGATGGGTCCTTGGCATTGTAAGGGGCCTTATGCCAGAGAGGCAGGAGGGTCAGGGCAGGAGAGAGGCTGGCCTTGAAGATGCAGGGAGCGGCCATGAGCCAAGACACGGGGTGGCCTGTGGAAGCCAGAGAAAGCATGGAAACTAATCCTCCCCGGAGCCTCCGGCAGGAACCAGCCCTGCCGATACCTTGATTTTAGTCCAGTAAGACCCATTTCAGACTTCTGACTTCCAGAACTATAAAAGAATAAATTTGTGTTGTTTTAAGTTTGTGATCATTTGTTACAGCAGTAAAAGGCAGCTGGTACCTTCACTTTACTCCATTATTTAAAAGTCTCCTTTCTGATGCTTTTGAAGTGGTTCATGTTGGCAGTCAGAGCCCTGGGAATTATCTGAGGCCATTTTGCTTAGAGTTCACTAAATTTTTTTCCCTAGCCACGATTATGTCACTGTTTAGCCTTAAAAAAAATTTCTACCATGCTGATCAATATTCTAAGGAGGTAGATTAATCTTTGTAAATTTCACAGTAACAGGCAGGTCTCAGTGATGAAAGTCATTTAAATTAAATTATTTATGCAGATATATGAAACCAAATGAATTTCATGGCAGCAATACTAGAAGCTAGAGATGTGGGCAGCATGGGGCACATGGATGCTCAGAAAGCGAGCCAGCAGCCCCACACCCCTCAGGGATGGTGGGTTAGACTGGGGGAGGGGTCAGAGAAACACCCCCAACCCACATCATATGCCCTGGGCCAAGCTAGTGGTGTCTCCTACCTGCAGTGAGCACAGAGCGAGACCCTGTCTCCAAAACAAACAACAACAAAAAAAAAATTTTAAGAAAAGAGCCTCTAGGTCACAAAGATTTCAAAATTCAACAAGAATGAATCAATATTTCTGACCTCTACCCATGTGGGTAAAGTCACCAGGTTGGGAGTAACCACTTGGACAGCCCACGAGTGGAAATGCCCACAGCAGAGCCGTCGAGTTCTCAGCGCTCCATGTGGTCTCTCAGTTCTTCTTTCAAAGTTGAAAGTCATGATGCAGGAGCAGGACTTCCCAAAACAGTCTGCAAAGTTGTCCTTTTCCCCAGACTGGAAGGGCTGAATGGGACCATTCTACGGCCTTAGGCATGTCCTGTATTTTGCTGGAGACAGACAGAAGGGTGGCGATGGTGTGCACAGGAGCGTGTGCACCCCACCACGCCCATCTCCAGCGTCCAGGAAGCCCCTTTTCCAGTCAGCAGAGGGTGCAGGGACTGGGGCCAGGACTCAGGATGAAAGGAACTCGGCCCCTGCCCTCTAGGCCTCCTACAGAGAGGAGACCAGATGCCAGGGCATGAAGCCCAAAGCAATTCACCATGGAGGAAAGTCTGAGCTATGAGGGACACAGCCACCCCCACAGACAGTCAGCAGGGACAAGGTCACCCTTCCCAGAGCCAAGGCAGCCAGGGTCATCAGGAGAAACTGGCAGGCCTTGGTTACAGAAGGGGAGATGGGGCTCTAGAAAAATCCTTCCAGCCCAGGACTATCTGCAGGCACAGGGCCCAGAAGTGACAAGAAATGACAAACGGTCCGTCATGGCCAGAGGCACAGCAGCCGGGCACTGGAGAGGCAGCTGGAGCAGCCACACAGAGCCGACAGACCCCAGCCAGGTCTTCCCAGGAACGAGGGGCTGGCAACGTGGATCTGCAAGCTCAAATCTTCACAGAAACGGGCCTTCTCCACCCAGGCTTCCAAGCATATTTGAAGTACTAATCTCCATTTCCCTTGATAAAAGGACTGAGCTCAGGCCTCCTCCAAATCAACCCTCATATATCCTCCCCTTATGCCCAGCCAGAAGGGAAGATCACGCTTCAGTCTGAGGCAAATGAACACAGCCAATAAATAGTGATCCAGAGACTGCTCCATGCGGGTGAGACTGGGGCAGCAGGTGGGGCCCCCAGGACGAGGCCAGTGCGGTGCCTGGGCTGGCAATGGCTCCTGTCACGCAGGTGCAGGGGGCGGCCAGCAGAGTGGAGCCCAGAGGAATTGCCAGATAGAGAGTCCACCTGCACCCCCACAGGAGACACAGCCCGCAGATAGGGAGCCACCTGTGCTGCTGGGCAGGGCAGGACCTGAAGGAGTCAAGCCCCTCCGTCGCTCAGCTCCCTCCCTTTCTCCTTACTGAGCCTAACAGGGCCACTGAGGTCTTGCCTGTGGTGGCTTCCGCCCAGACAGCTCAGCCTCCAGGGCGAAGAGGGAGCCATGGGTGGGCAGTGGCCAGACTGCTGTCTGCCTGGGGGTCTCCTCTGCTAGCACTGGCAGGCACGCGGCCCACAGGTGCCATCTGTCATTTGCACCCGAAGGACTGCCTAGGAAGCGAGAGTGTGTGCCCCAGGGACCTGTGTGGGCCAGAGGAAGCCCCAAGAGGCCAGTGAAGACCCCTGAGGAGGAGGGAGCCTGAGTAGGGAGTTCCTGCCCAGGGCCTCGGCAGAGCTCAGAGGGCGACGTGGGAGGCAGCTTGTGTTTTAGCTGAGTCCTCTTCACCGGGCTGGTGAGGAAGGGATTCCCCGCCTAGGGCTCGAGGGATGGCCAGACACAGGGTGCCCAGCACTGGACAGACGAGGGGGCAGCAGTTTCTCAGTCCCACGGGCTCACCACCCACGGGAGGAAACCTCAGGCCACACAGGGTGCCCAGCACTGGAGAGATGAAGGGGCAGCAGTTTCTCAGTCCCACGGGCTCACCACCCAGGGGAGGAAACCTCAGGCCACACAAGGTCACAGGGAGGAAGCTCTCGGGGCAGAGTGAGCCACAGGGCTGTGGGGGTGGACGGCGCAGGAATAAGAGGGTGGTGCCCGCAGGCCAGCAGGGAGCCAGAGCCTTTGCTCAGGGATGACAGGCTGGGCTGTGTGGCTGAGGGCCTCTGTCCTCAGGAGCAGAGGGAGAGGGGAGCCAGCAGTGAGGTCCCCCCACTCCCATGTCCCCAGACACCAAAGCAGCACACACAGCATCTGGGGCCTTCACTTGCCCCCTGTTCCTCCTCTGCCTCTTCCTTCAGCAGCTTTCCTGCCTTTCCTAGACCACCTCCACCATCAGACCCCACCCACAGACCACGTGCCAGGTTTCCAGCCCCATTCCACAAGCTTAGGGGACACAGTCGGTCAGACCTACTTGGCTGACCTGAAGCCCCTCTAGGGTAGCCTCCCTGGATTTTATCCACTTTCTCCAGACACATTCCGAGGGAAAAGAGACACAGAATGTTAATGACACTAGAAAAACAAAATCACACGGTGGGTGTTGTGATTACATCAGCATGCCAAATACTAGAAAACAGCTGTGTTCTTCACCCTGTGCCAGACATCAGAATTCAGGTTACTGGTGTGTGCACACACGGGGCTGGAACGCTCACATGAAAGATTCCGACGCTTTGGGGCAGATATTCCCCTCTAGTCCTATTACAAGGCAGCCCTGAAGTGTGTACAGAGCGCCAGCTGCGTCCCTTTGTACTTGCTGGGAATGTTTGAGTGGGACGTTTCCTCCAGCACCGGCTCTGCATGCAACTCTGACTCGGGAGACAGAGAGCCTCAGAGTCCTCAGAACTGGCGGTAACTTTCAACGATTCCGTTGGAACTTGCAATCCCTTGAGTTTTTAATCATTTGAAGCTCATCTTTTTTGAAATGTCTGAATGTATAAATGTGTTCCCTGAGAGAATAAATTCTGTTCTCCAAATAGTAGAAAATAGTCACGAAAATAGTTTAAGATAAATAACTAAACAATGTATTCCACTAATGAAGTCACTGAATTTAACGTCCTTTTTGGTTCTATTTTTAAAATTAGTACGGATTTTTTTTTTAATCAGTGGAGAAATAGGAACTATGCATCAGAGCTGCCAGTTCTCTGGATGGCTTCCTACGCCAAGTCAGTTCAGCGTTACAATCCTCTCCCCAGCTGACTGGCCCCTCAGGTAAATAAAAACAGGTCTGATCCTAAAGCAAAGAGAAAGCATCGATCTCTTTAAGCGGGTGTCACAGAGGGTTTTCTTAGAGATGTTTCTTTGCACATCCCCTGATGGCCGGTTTGTGAGCCAAGTTGCTCCCAAATAAAAAAGTCCACTGACTCCGTGGAAGCTTGGCCAGGAAGCTGGGCCTGCTGGGGGTATCACTAGGCTAAGCTGCAGCCTCTCCTGATGGCTCTGCAGACAGGGCTCCTGGCCCCAGCCTGTGCTGGGCCTCCAGGGCAAGTTCTGGGGACACCTCGTTGCCCTCCCAGCATGGCAGCCCAACTCGAAGCATGCACGGGTGCGGCTGCCTTTTTCTGTTCGCTGGGTGTCCACAATGCTCTATGAAGCACAGCTCTAAGGACTAGGACCAAACGCTCTATGTGCACCTCCCCCTCTTGGCCCTGCTCCTCCACTGGAACCGGAGGGAAGGGCATTCTCTCCCCTCCATTCACGTGCTAGACACACGAGCACCCAGGTCTGTGGGTTTCCTCAGCTGCGTCGGGAGGAGACAGACTCCCCAAGACACAGGCTTCTTCCCACATATTGTTTTTCTTCTGCAGGCACAAGTTACACTTACTAACAAACTTCCCTTCAGTTCCGTTTCTGCATAACTGACAAAAGTATTTCCCACAGCAGTAGCTGAATTCTGCCTACTCCAGGAATACGTGTTTGCATTTAAGCTGTAACCAGGACCAGAGTAGGGAAATGCACATGGAGGTGAAGTGATGAAGTCAGGGGCGTATTTCTTTAAACTATAAGTTCTAGGGTACATGTGCACAAGGTGCAGGTTTGATACATAGGTATACATGTGCCGTGTTGGTTTGCTGCACCCATTAACTCGTCATTTATATTAGGTATTTCTCCTAATGCTGTCCCTCCCCCAGGCCTCCACCCCACAACAGGCACCAGTGTGTGATATTCCCTGCCCTGTGTCCAAGTGATCTCATTGTTCAGTTCCCACCTATGAGTGAGAACGTGCGGTGTTTGGTTTTTTGTCCTTGCGATAGTTTGCTGAGAATGATGGTTTCCAGCTTTATCCATTTCCCTGCAAAGGACATGAACTCATCCTTTTTTATGGCGCATAGTATTCCATGGTGTGTATGTGCCACATTTTCTTAATCCAGTCTATCATTGATGGACATTTGGGTTGGTTCTAAGTCTTTGCTATTGTGAATAGTACAGCAATAAACATACGTGTGCATGTGCCTTTATAGCAGCATGATTTATAATCCTTTGGGTATATACTCAGTAATGCGATTGCTGGGTCAAATGGCATTTCAAGTTCTAGATCCTTGAGGAATCACCACACTGTCTTCCACAATGGTTGAACCAATTTACACTCCCACCAACAGTGTAAAAGTGTTCCTCTTTCTCCACATCCTCTCCAGCATCGGTTGTTTCCTGACTTTTTACTGATTGCCATTCTAACTGGCGTGAGATGGTATCTCATTGTGGTTTTGATTTGCATTTCTCTGATGACCAGTGATGAGCATTTTTGCATGTCTGTTGGCTGCATAGATGTCTTTTGAGAAGTGTCTGTTCAAATCCTTTGCCCACTTTTTGTTGGTTTTTTTTTTCTTGTAAATTTGTTTGAGTTCTTTGTAGATTCTGGATATTAGCCCTTCGTCAGATGGGTAGATTGCAAAAATTTTCTCCCATTCTGTTGGTTGCCTGTTTACTCTGATGGTAGTTTCTTTTGCTGTACAGAAGCTCTTTAGTTTAATTAGATCCCATTTGTCAACTTTGGCTTTTCTTGCCATTGCTTTTGGTGTTTTAGACATGAAGTCCTTGCCCATGCCAATGTCCTGAATGGTATTGCCTAGGTTTTCTTCTAGGGTTTTTATGGTTTTAGGTCTAACATTTAAGTCTTTAATCCATCTTGAATTAATTTTTGTATAAGGCGTAAAGAAGAGATCCAGTTTCAGCTTTCTACATGTGGCTAGCCAGTTTTCCCAACACCATTTATTAAATAGGGAATCGTTTCCCCATTTCTTGTTTTTGTCGGGTTTGTCAAAGATTAGATGGTTGTAGATGTGTGGTGTTATTTCTGAGGGCTCTGTTCTGTTCCATTGGTCGATATCTCTGTTTTGGTACTGGTACCATGCTGTTTTGGTTACTGTAGCCTTGTAGCATAGTTTGAAGTCAGGTAGCGTGATGCCTCCAGCTTTGTTCTTTTTGCTTAGGATTGCCTTGGCAATGCAGGCTTTTTTTTGGTTCCATATGAACTTTAAAGTAGTTTTTTCCAATTCTGTGAAGAAAGCCATTGGTAGCTTGATGGGGATGGCATTGAATTTATAAATTACTTTGGGCAGTGTGGCCATTTTCACGATATTGATTCTTCTATCCATGAGCATGGAATATTCTTCCAATTGTTTATGTCCTCTTTTATTTCGTTGAGCAGTGGTTTGTAGTTCTCCTTGAAGAGGTCCTTCACATCCCTTGTAAGTTGGATTCCTAGGTGTCTTATTCTCCTTGTAGCAATTGTGAATGGGAGTTCACTCATGATTTGGCTCTCTGTCTGTTAATGGTGTATAGGAATGCTTGTGATTTCTGCACATTGATTTTGTATCCTGAGACTTTGCTGAAGTTGCTTATCAGCTTAAGGAGATTTTGGGCTGAGACAATGGTGCTTTCTAAATATACAATCATGTCATCTGCAAACAGGGACAATTTGACTTCCTCATTTCCTAATCGAATACCTTTTATTTCTTTCTCTTGCCTGATTGCCCTGGCCAGAACTTCTAACACTATGTTGAATAGGAGTGTTGAGTGTCTTGTGCTGGTTTTCAAAGGGAATGCTTCCAGTTTTTCCCATTCAGTATGATATTGCCTGTGGATTTGTCATAAATAGCTCTTATTATTTTGAGATACGTTCCATCAATACCTAGTTTATTGAGAGTTTTTAGCATGAAAGGCTGTTGAATTTTGTCAAAGGCCTTTTCTGCATTTATTGAGATAATCATGTGCATGTGGTTTTTGTCATTGGTTCTGTTTATGTGATGGATTAAGTTTATCGATTTGCGTATGTTGAACCAGCCTTGCAATGGGGAAAGAATTGTGTTTTCAGCAAATATTTCTGGGAAATTTGAACATTTATACATACAAAAAAATGAACTTCAACCTACATCTTACACCTTATACAAAAATTAACTCAAAATAGATCATGGACTTAAGCATCATTTGAAAATCTATAATACTCTTAAAAGAGAAGATAGAAAAAAATGTAACTTTTGAGGTTAGGCAAAAAGCCATCGAATGAGACACCAAAAGCATAATCCCTATGAACCTGATAAACTGGACTTTGTCAAAATTAGAAATATCTACTCTTTGAAAGATACTGTTAAGAGAACAAAAAGATAAGTCAGATGAGGCAAAAATATTTTCAAATCATATCTGATAAATAATTTGTATTCAGGATATATAAATAACTCTCTACCTCAATCATGAGAAATCTAACAACCCAGGTATTCTTTTTACATTTTTTTTTCTATTATAAACAGAGACAGAGTCTCACTTTGTCATCCAGGCTGGTCTCGAACTCCTGGGCTCAAGCAATCCTCTTGCCTCGGCCTCCCAAATTGTTGAGATTACAGGTGTGAGCCCCTGCGCCTGGCACAGGTCTCTTTAATGGCAAAAAATTTAAACAGATACTTTGCAAAGATGATACACAGGTAACAGAATAAGCACATAGACAGGATGGTTTCTCTTGCCCTTTCACTGAAGACTGGCCTCCCAAGGCAATACGAGCAGCCCTGTGGTCTGCCGGTGCCTGCCCCGGTGTAGCCCCTCTGTCCCCAGATCCCCCCCAGTTGCTGTCTCTGCACATCAAAGCTGGCCAGGAAGCTCCTGCCACAGTGATGAAGGGGAAAGATTTACAGCAAGTCCAGCGGCGTGGTACACAAGCTAAGCAGACGGACTTAAGCACTCACTTAAATGTCTGAAATGGCATGCTCCTCTGTGGCCTTTTCTCTGACAAGCGGGATTTATGAGCTTGAGCAAAGTACATCAGTAAGAAGCACACATTTGTAAAACATGGTTCCTTTGTTGGAGGACAGAACACTGGCGTCTGAACTCATAACACTCAAACTTCACATGCCTGCTTCCTTCCCAGGGCTCACACACTCCTGGCCACTCCTGTTCAGATATAGCTTCCTCCATGGCTTGGCTCTCCCGGCCTTGAGCCCGCTGTGGTCTGTGAGCATAGGGACGTCCTGCAGCAGGCGGGGGACCTAAATCATCCTGTGCCATGGCTCAGGCTCTCTGATCCCCTTGGAGCCAGCTGATGAGTGGGGAGTCAGGTCCCATTGTAGGGTCCAGCCCCACAGGGTCGGTGGGTTTTTTCCCTGTGTGTGGAGATGAGAGAGTGTAGAAATAAAGACACAAGACAAAGAGATAAAAGAAAAGACAGCTGGGCCCAGGGGATCACTGCCACCAAGATGCAGAGACCAGTAGTGGCCCCAAATGCCAGGCTGCGCTGATATTTATTGGATACAAGACAAAAGGGCAGGGTAAGGAGTGTGAGCCATCTCCAATGATAGGTAAGGTCACGTGGGTCACGTGTCCACTGGACAGGGGGCCCTTCCCTGCCTGGCAGCCGAGGCAGAGAGAGACAGGGAGAGAGAGAGACAGCTTACGCCATTATTTCTGCACATCAGAGACTTTCAGTGCTTTCACTAATTTGCTACTGCTATCTAAAAGGCAGAGCCAGGTGTACAGGGTGGAACATGAAGGCAGACTAGGAGCGTGACCACTGAAGCAAAGCATCACAGGGAGACAGTCCCCCGGATAACTGCAGGCGGGCCCGACTGATGTCAGGCCCTCCACAAGAGGTGGAGGAGTAGAGTCTTCTCTAAACTCCCCCAGGGAAAGGGAGACTCCCTTTCCCGGCCTGCTAAGTAGCGGGTGTTTTTCCTTGACACTGACGCTACTGCTAGACCACAGTCCGCCTGGCAACGGGCGTCTTCCCAGATGCTGGCGTTACCGCTAGACCAAGGAGCCCTCTGGTGGCCCTGTCTGGGCATAACAGAAGGCTCACACTTGTGTCCTGGTCACTTCTCACTATGTCCCCTCAGCTCCTTTCTCTGTATGGCCTGGTTTTTCCTAGGTTATGATTGTAGAGCAAGGATTATTATAATATTGGAATAAAGAGTAACTGCTACAAACTAATGATTAATGATATTCATATATAATCATATCTATGATCTGTATCTAGTATAACTATTCTTATTTTATATATTTTATTACACTGGAGCAGCTGGTGCCCTCGGTCTCTTGCCTCGGCACCTGGGTGGCTTGCCACCCACATCCCCTCAACCTTCTCTTGGGCAAATCAGCCACAAGCAGGGGCTGTGCCCAGGACACCAGGGAGCAACAAGGGCTTCCATCACTCCTGCAACAGAAAAACACACACACATACACACACATACAAACACACAAACTGTCAACACACACCACACACATGCACACATGCACACATACCACACATACAGACACACATGCACACACATACATGCAGACACACACCACACACATGCACACACATGCACACAAAAACACATACACACATACCACACATACAGACACACACATGCACACACATACATACATGCAGACATACACACCATATACACATGCACACACATGCACAAAAACGCAAATACAGACACACACACCCACACCACACAACACACATACACAACACACACACCACACACATGCAAACACACACAGAAACACACATACACAGACATATACACACACGACACACACATAAGCACACATACACACTTCAGATGCCCACAGGGGTGTGGGGCTGTCCCAGGCAAGCAAAGCGGCTTGGCCTTCACTGTGGGGCAGCTGAGCCCAGAGAAGAAGCCCCTTTCCCAAGGCCTCACCGCACACCCGCACCGTGGGGCGTGGGAAATGCCTCACACTGCAGAGGCCTGGTTGGTGCCCTCCAGGTGCAGGGGCAGCGCCTGTGATGTGCAGATAGCTCTCGGGACTAAATGGAGAAGGAGAGGATATGGAATTGCAGCCCCGCCTGACTCCCGGCCACCGATAAGCATGAGGCCACAGAAGCATCTCAGGAAACACGAGGAAGTCCTGAGCCACCTGGCAGGCAGTCCCACGACCCTGCTTCCCCCTCCCCTCTGCTGTCACCTCCTGTGGCACATGACACAAGTCAGGCTTCCATGAGTTGAAGGGGAGCTGGGGAGGCCGGCTAGCCTTGAGCTCCATGGGTCCTGGGCTAGAATGCAGTGTAGACATTGAGAGACAGCCATTGAGCTCAGGGACAATGAAATAAAGCCATCCCTCCACCCCGACACAGCCTGCACAGCACAGGGAAGGCCAGGCTCGAGCCCAGCTTCCCGCCGTGGCGTGGCAGCCTGAGGGGCACCGCCCACAGCCACCCCCGCCTTCCTCCCCAGCCCCACTCACCTGGAATGACTCTTGTGCATCTCCCTGCATGACAGCCCCACTGCCACCCTCAGCCATGTGCACACCGGTGCTGAGACGCTTCCCTCCTTGGGAGGACAGACCCTGGGGAGCTCCACGAAGGACCTGAAAGGGGCGTGGCCCACCGTGCAGGGCCTCCTGGGGTGCCAGGTGCCTGGAATGTGACCTAGAGGGAGACGTGTGTGAGCGCTCGGTGGACACAATGCCCCCAGTCTCGTGCCCTTTGAGATGGAGCCGGAGTAGGCTGCAGAGGGCCGGAGTGGGCTGCAGAGGGCCCGAGTGGGCTGCAGAGGGCTACAGAGGGCCGGAGTGGGCTGCAGAGGGCCACACAGGCTCAAACTTGAGGCCCACAGAGACAGAGCAGTCATGCATGGAGAAGTTCTCCAGGGCACAGGCCCAGTCCTTCCCCTGTGGGTGGCGAGGGAGTGCCCCTTCTCCAGGGAGATGATGCCACTCTGCCCTGACCCTCACCCACCTCCCCAGGTGGGGGTTCCAGTCCCTGCCCCACAGGGACAGCAGCCACCTGGATGGATCCCAGGTTTTCCCACTGTAGGGGTCCAGAAAAGGTCAGCCTGTGACCTGAGTGCTGGGCCTGGCGTCTCAGGTCCAGGGGCTCCCTGCCCAAAGCTGAGTCCCTGGGCTCTCAAGCACCAGAAAGGTGGGGACCGGGCTCCAGGGTGCAGTGCACTCTCTGGCCATGGGCGGGCTTCTCCACACACCATCCTGCACAGAAAGTGCCCCGGCCCTGTGGACAAGCCCAGCCCTCAGGATGTTTGGCGTGGAGCCCGTTTAACATCTTCCTGGTTGTGACTTCAGTGGTGTACGCTCACCTGGGCATCTGCAGCCAACCAGGGGCTCCTTGAGGCCTGGGCCCTTCCTGGCTGCACCCCCTCCCTCTGGCTTTGCACCCTCATGCTCCTGTCTCTCCACCTCCTCCCCAACCCCACCCATGGCGACCTCTGCCATCGACAGCCTGGGGGCCCAGCTCATCGGACCTGTGGCCAGCAGGGCAGGGAGCTTAGACCTCGCTCGTGGATCCTCAACCTCGCTATAAAGAGACCCAGATGACATCCTAGGTGTGGGTCAGCACAGCCCCCCGCTCAGGGCATCTCTCAGCCTTATAGCTGCCCCTGGCCATCCCCAAGGCCAGAAACCAAGGGGCCTGGGCCACTCTTGGGTGCCAGGCCACACCACAGGTCACAGCCAGCCAGGGGCTGCAGCTCACATCCACGGCAAACCAGGTGCTGACAGCCGCCCAGAAGGCTTGAGTGGGGACAGGTGTGGCAGGCGAGGGTGGCACCCAGACAGACACACAGTCGACACAGGCTCACCCACCCCCTACACCCAACACTGTGTGGCTCCAGCCCATGTCATCGCTCGGGCTTTGCAAACATGCTTTCCACTGTCCACAGAACTGATGTCCAACCAGGACGCATCCAGCTGCCTCTCTTCCAACCGGCTGCAGCCCCTGCAAAGTCAGAGCTAGCAACTTCAACCATGTCCCTGGACCCTGTCCTGGATGCACACCCTCTCAGCCCATTCCCGGTGTGTCTTCTCTGTTAACCTGGGCAGGAAGAACCTCTACCTGAGCATGTGACTCCTTCCTGGGAGCTGCTTTAGGACATAAAATCTAGACATGTCAAAATCACGGCTTTGCGGCATGCACTGTCCCCAGTAATTAGCCACTGCTATGGGTGCATATTGAACGAGACGCCAGTGAGGGCTCCACATATTCTCTCACTAAACCCCTCTGAAGTCACCTTTCCCACTTCACCAATCAGTCCACTGACTGGAGTCCACTGACTCCACCCAGAGAGGCTACAAAACTGTCCCAGGTGTAGATCTAGGGCTGACCCTGGCATCTGAGCCCCCCACCCCCGTCTACCCCATGCTGCCTCCCCACTCATAAAAACCCTGGCTCCAGAGAGAGAAAGGTCCATGTTTGCCGGATAACACTTGAGAGCAGGACCCCGGGGGACAGCACAGTCGCTGGAGGCTGGGGCTGCAGGGCCCTGGGGGATGGCACAGTCGCTGGAGGATGAGGCTGCAGGGCCCTGGGGGACGGCACAGTCGCTGGAGGCCGGGGCTGCAGGGCCCTGGGGGATGGCACAGTCGCTGGAAGCCGGGGCTGCAGGGCCCCCAGTGGGCGGCACAGTCACTGGAGGCTGGGGCTGCATTTATGAGACGCTCCCTCCCCAGGTAGGTATCAGCCACAGGAGAAAGGTGTGCATATTTGGGTAGCTGAGGTGCCACACAGTGACTTCTGAGGCTGGGTCGTGTGAGATGACGTTGCTTCTGTGTTGCTGGTAACTCTCACGCACGAGCTGCCACGTGCGAGTCTGTCCCCCACCGCAGGAGGCCACGCCATGGGGCAGGTGGGGAGCCAGCATGGCCAGGGAAGAGAGCAGCCCGGACGCCACCCGGAGAAGCCATGTGTGGACACCCCGCCAGCAGTCCTGAGCTCCAAGTCTTCCCAGCACAGGCCCCAGAACATGCTGGAGTAGACAAGCCACCCCCACTGCACCCTCAGCAAGTTTCTGACCTTCTGAACCAGAAAGCTCCATAAACTGACTGCTCGGTTCCGGGGTGATTTGTTACACAGCAGTCATAACTGAAACGCTGCCTGTGACAGCGATGGTTTCATATTTCCATCTACACAAGAGAGCCAAAGCTTTGGGCAAGAGAAAGGAGAGCAGAGAAGTAATCTCAACACGCATGTTTTGTTTTCCTGTGCTAATGAGGACACACTTTCCCAGGGCAAGCCAACCACTCCACGGCTTCCTTCTTCCCTACTCGAAAGAGGGGAGTTAATGGCACTTACTGGGTGTCAGAAGCTACAACCCCTCTTCCTACCCTGTCTAAGACGGGCAGGTGGTGGCCCTGCTTCACCACGTCAGCTGACGGCTGTTCTGAATTCGGATTTGTTCACAGGCTGCTGGCGACAGTGCGGCCTCTTCAGGGGTTTCTCGGGACTCCTGCTTACCCTGCTGTCCTGGGGGAGCCTTGGGCAGCCTGATATTGATGAGCCCGGTCTGCTCCTAAAAGCTACGCCTTCGTGTGGCTCGGGGAAGCGGGTGATGTGTGCAGCATTTAGCAGAGCAGACCTTCCGCCGGCGTTCAGTGTAGAGAATGTTTGCTGCAATAAGCATACCAAGACATGTTTCTTCAAGGATGTTTGACGGACAGTCTCTGGAGGCCGTCTTCCCACATCACTTCTCCAGCAAAAAAATATGGTATTTATGTCTTTATTCTCGAAGAAGGAGATTTACCTTCTTAATAATGGAAATTTTGCCGTGATCGGGTTTTGTTGCTGGAATGAATGTCTCCGCTTGTCATGCCAATCCGCTGTGAGAGAGGTTTAATTGACAACTTGAGATTTACCATCTCAAGCTATGAAACATCTGGGAAGCTAGAGAAACTCGTGTTTTTATAGCCTTAAGGCTACTCGCAATTTGATAAACATAAGATATGGATAATTTAAATGTTTAAGCATTTAATTACTAGTAAA
The DNA here is from genome assembly GCF_006542625.1 of Nomascus leucogenys. NCBI lineage: Eukaryota > Metazoa > Chordata > Mammalia > Primates > Hylobatidae > Nomascus > Nomascus leucogenys. Next base: position 1,780,797 of record NC_044383.1, on the reverse strand, counting down.
TGGGAGATGTTTGGTTTTATGTTGTGTAGCTTATTATTTCATAAGTTTTCATTTAAGCATCCAGTAACAGAAGCCAATTCTCGGTCTCTCAGCCTCATTCCTTGGTGCCATTCTTTGGAAAGCAGCGCGCCGGGGAAGCCTGGGTGGGCCACAGCAGAATTCTACCCTCTGCCTCCAATGTCTTAGGCAAGACCCTCATCGCCTGGGCACATCCCGCCACCCTCCCCATGCCCTCTGAGAGCGTCCACGAGCAGCTCCCCAGGCCTCGTCCTAGGCAAGACCCTCATCACTGGGCACATCCAGCCACCCTCCCCGCGGCCTCTGAGAGCATCTGAGAGCAGCTCCTCAGGCCTCCTCCCTGGCTCCCTCCCATCAGGTCAGAAGCCTTCTCCTCAGCTTGGGAGTGGCCATGGTGACCATGGTGACAGGGTCCCAGCCAGAAACCACAATGGGATGGAAACTCCTGGGGCTGCTGTCAGCAGCTGGGAGGCACAGCGCTGGGGGAGACCAGGCATTCCCCGGGCCCAAGGGAGAAGCAGAGTCAGCCTCGCCTGAGCCAGATGCAGGCCTTGGATTTACCCTCCATGGACTGGACATAAAGTATAATGGCAACGTGAGTTTTTTAATGTCTTTACAGCTGCAGATGTACACGTCAGCAAAATTGCATCATACAGACTTCACTGCAGGCCCAGGCTTTCCTCTTTCCAGGTTTCACCAACCTCCTCCCTCCGTCTTGGCTGCCTGTCCCTCCACCAATCAGCTCTCACCTGCCCCAGGTGACCCGCGTTAACAGTGGCATGTGAATTTGTCACATTCATATACACATAAATGTACGTCTCTTCAGGCAAATACACATTTGGAAAGGATTTTCCTCCTGGCTTGTCCTATGAATGTAAGAAGGTGATCTGCACGTTTTTCTGAGAGTTGCTCTTTCTCCTAACCAGCTCCTCCCTGTGCCCTACCCATGTGGCCAGCCCTCCGTGTCCACCGTCCTCTGCTCCCTCCCAGGGCTTTGCTCCAGGAATGAAGTCCCAGGCAGCCTCCTAGGACACAAGTTTCTGCTCCTTCTGCTCCCTTGGGGTTTCCTTGTAGAATGAAGACTCCCAGTGGAGTTACCGGGTCAAAGAAGACCTGTATTTTTTGTTTCCCTTGAGTGGCGTCCACACCAGACCAGCTGCGCCAGCCTCAACTGTGCGGCAGCCCACCCCAGCTGTGCACTCCACCCACCCACCATGTCCACCTGATGTCCTCCTGGGGATAAGAGGGGAAGGGAGGGGCCCGGGGAGCCCAGGCGGCCCAGAGCCCGGCTAGCTGCCCATCACAGGGGACACCGCCCACACACCTGCTCCTCAGGTGACACTGTGAGCCAGGTCTGGGCTGGGACTCTGGTGTGAGCCGGCCAGGGTCAGGCAGATCAGTCAGGAGTTGAGAGCTGGGGAGGGGAGGGCCCAGCAATGAGTATGGCCTGTGAAGGGGTGAAGAGGGTCTGCCCCGGAATCATCACAATCCTAAATGCACTTGTCATTCATAAGAGGATTCCAGAAACACTCATGTCCGGAGGAGGTTAGGATGCTTCGCAATCCATTCAACAAGCCTTCCTTTCTCTATCCCTCCCCGTCAGACACGTGGCCTCCCAAGGGCAGCTCTTGCTCGGGATTGACTGTCTCTACTCAGCACCAGGCACGTCGTTGCTTTGTCCCTGTTTAATGTCTGGGGCCATTGATGGTCCAGAAGATGAGGGGACCCCATTCCCACCGAGCACCTGCACAGCCTGTGTCTCTCGTGGCCGGCGTCTTTGAAGCCAGCAACAGAGCCCACTGCAGATACACGGTGAGAGATGCATCCAAACCCCAACAAATGTCCTTCAAATACAGCCTCCTGCATCCCACACGCCACTCCCAGAAATGTGTCCTCGGGAAGTGATCGGAGAGGTGCACAGGCATTTGAACAACGGCAATGAGCTCACTTTCCACAACGGATCACCAGGGACGATCTAAATATCCACTCGTGCTCCCGCATGCACGAGCTTCCCCAGTGCTCTGGGTCTCAGGCCACCAGAGAGGAATATTTAATAGTGACACCAGCGCCGCTCCTGCGTGCTGTGAAGAGAAGCCGTTAAAAGCGGTTATGCAAATCCATGTTTGCTGATTTTTTTAATGTGCACAACATACTGTTAAGTGGGCAAGGCTTATTCAACAGTATTACCGTGTGATCCTTTGTGTAAGTTTTTCTGAATCTGGAAGGATGTGCGTCACAAGAGCAGGGGTGCTTATCTCCAGGGTGAACTCTTGGGCGAACTTTACTGCCCCCTTGATAGTTTTCTGATTCTTTTTTTTTTTTTTTTTTTGGAGAAGTATAATATATGACTTTTGCACCCAAAAGCTATGTCCAAGACAGTGTTCAATTTACATCTTTCAAAGGGTGTCCCACCATGAAGTGCCACCACCCCTTAGGACCCCAACACCAGGCTGGTAATCACCCCTGTGCCTTCCAGGGAGACCCTGTAGCTGCCCAGCCTGGTCCTCGGGAAAGGAGAGAAAAGTTGCTCTGACATTTCTGCCCTTCCCGTGGCTCACAAGCGCCACCCCAGCCTTCCCAAAGGTGGCCTGCAGCACACCACGCCCAAAGTGCAGGAGGACCCCAGGACCATCACCACCCCCTCCCGAAGACTGTTCTGGAACAGAAGCCCACCCTGCTCTGCCTGAGCCCGGAGAGTCGCAGGAGCCCTTCCAGGAGGGCGTCTTAGGAGCTGGGGCGCTTCCCGGGGCACCCGGCATTGACCCTGAGCTGAGCGGGTGACAAATTGAAGCCGCTGCCGGCCCTGCTGGAACTCCCAACTCGGGAGGCACGGGGCCCGCCTTGCGTTGGGACAGTGCCCTCTGTCGTCCACGGAGCGAAAGGCACCTCTGTTTCTGCAGTCAGCAAAGGAGCTGCCCAGCCCGTGGGCCCAAAGGCCCGGGGAGCGCCCCTCCCTCATCTGCACCTCAGACCCCCAGGTTCTCCCGCCCACCCCAGACCCCAGGAGGCTGAGGCAGGTGGAGACCCAGGCGGTGGCTGCAGAGGCTGTGGCCCTGGATCCCGTGGCCTCCCCATAGCAGCAGCCCTCCGGTGTGATGTGACCGTGAACTCACTCACCACAGTCACCTCCTGTCCCTCCCACCCCTGTCCAAGAACAGACACTGTCAGCAGGATGGGAGGGTCTCCCCAGGTCCCCGGTGACCCCTCTCCCGTGAGCAGGGTGACAAGGGCTCCCCAGGTCCCCGGTGACCCCTCTCCCATCCATTTCTTCTGAGTCCCTGGTCCCACCTTCCTCTCTGGGGCCTGGCACTAAGGTAGACGTGAGTTTTCCATTCAAGCAAGATTTCAGAAACAGGTAACAGGACCCACCGGCCCAGTCCGTGCACTCCTGGGAATGAAAGGTAAAGAGTTGACACTAAATACCCACAGCAATTTATGCATAAACAGAGTTCCCTATGTGGGTGCGCAACGATCTGGGGACAACCGGGGACTCGAGTGCCCGCCCATCGGGGGTGAGGAGTAAGCTGTTGTTAAAAATGGTGATACGTAAGTATTTTTTAAATACAGCAAGAAGTCGGATACAGAGTTGTATCTATACTTTCATCTTTCATCACAAATCTATTCAAATGGCATATGGAAACCGACTGGTTGTTTTAGGAAGGCGGGAAGGTAGAGTTTTATCTGCTTTCACCCGGTCTCTGAGATACCACAGTAACCTAATCACAGAAACATCGCATTTAAAACTCATGGCCCCCCAGGAAGGCCACAGCTAGGCCCAAGCCTTGGGTTATGGGGTGAGGGTTCCAACAGGGCCCCTCCAGGAACTACCTGGGACTGTGAGTCAGGGAGGTTCCAACTCCCTCCAGCACCACAAGCACCCGTCCAGGCCCTCAGGTGAGACGCAGCAGAAACCTCTGCGTGAAGCCGGCTCCAGCTTCAGCACACCGTGGAGAGGAGGAGCTGAGGACACCCGTGGTTCCTCGTGACAGGCTGAGTGAGACGCAAGCAGAGACCACGGGGACCTCACGCCACACCCGCCGGAACCTGCAGCATCTCCCCAACTCCAGAGCCTCTCTCTGTCCACACCACGAGGGTCCTGCAGCATCTCCCCCACACCCCCAGCCTCTCTGTGTCCACACCACGAGGGTCCTGCAGCATCTCCCCCACACCCCCAGCCTCTCTCTGTCCACACCACGAGGGTCCTGCAGCATCTCCCCCACACCCCCAGCCTCTCTGTGTCCACACCACGAGGGTCCTGCAGCATCTCCCCCACCCCCAGCCTCTCTCTGTCCACACCACGAGGGTCCTGCAGCATCTCCCCCACACCCCCAGCCTCTCTCTGTCCACACCACGAGGGTCCTGCAGCATCTCCCCCACACCCCCAGCCTCTCTCTGTCCACACCACGAGGGTCCTGCAGCATCTCCCCCACACCCCCAGCCTCTCTCTGTCCACACCACGAGGGTCCTGCAGCATCTCCCCCACACCCCCAGCCTCTCTCTGTCCACACCACGAGGGTCCTGCAGCATCTCCCCCACACCCCCAGCCTCTCTGTGTCCACACCACGAGGGTCCGGCACATCTCCCCCACACCCCCAGCCTCTTGCTGTCCTTCCCTCCAACACACCTACCAGGTGAGGCTTCCTTCTGGGAAAACAAAGAATGTCCAAGAGGCCATTTGGCTGCTGCCAGGGAGAACAGTGAGAAGGGGTTCCAGCCGGCAGGAGGCGACAGTCACACACCTGGGGGCAGGTGGAGCCAGGAGCTGGAAGCCTCCGAGCTGTGCCCCTCCAGGGAGGTGGCCGAGGGACAGTTTTCAGTGACCCCAAGGAGCTCAGCTGCCTGTGAGTCACTGTAGGAGACCACCACTCTGTGTGTGCCCTACGCACACAAGACGGCCACCAAAATCCTTCATGTTCTGAGGCTGAAAAGGACAAGCAGGCCATGTGGCAGGTGTGTGGACCCCAGCACCCAGGGGTGCATTTGCCATCCACCACTGGGAAACACGCCATCTCCAACTTCGAAGCTAGAATAGTACTTATCCCTTCACTCGTTCTGAGGGTGGGAAGTGTCCAAGCACCCTGCTCCCAGTGCCGAGGGCTGAGGTCAAGGTGTGGGCCGGGCAGAGTTCTCCTGTGCCGGCCTCAGGGTGCTGGCAGAGTCTGCTGCCGCATGGCTGTAAGACCGGGGTCCCCACTTGCTTGCTGGCTGTCAGCCAGGCCCACACCCAGGGGTCAGCGTGTCTCCTCTATCTTCAGAGTCACCCAGCCCAGCCCCAGAGGAATCCTCCTGGGCCAGATCCCTCCCACTTTGAACCCCGCCTGCCCAGAATTTCGAGGCCGCATTAAGGACTCAACTGACCAGCCCAGGGCCCAGCACACACCCCCAGTGAAGGTCCACCGAGCAGGGACCCTCATTACACCTGCAGAATCCCTCCCCAGCAGCCCCTGGACTGTGGTGATTGGATGACAGGGGGAAGGTGTGTTCCCTACAAAGACAGGCACCTGAGGGCCAGTTTGAAAGCCTGCCTTCCCGGGGCTATGGGGAAGACGAGCGGAGGCCCATTCAGGGCTGACTCGGCACTCCTGGGACAGCCAGCACCTCCGGACGCCGGCCTTGGCAGAGCCTGTGCCCTGGACCAGGCACATCCATGGCCCACCTGTCCCCAGGGAGAGGCTCCTCCTTCCGGGACCCCTAGGCCTGTCCTGTCAGGGCCCATCCCTGCACAGGGACCAAAGCACCCTTCATGCTGAAAGCCCATTCCCACAGCCACGCCTCCAGGAAGCACAGAAGCTGCAGCGGCAGAAGAGAGCGGTGCCCCTGGTGCTCTGGGGCAGAAGCCAACAGTGAACAGCACAGGTGGGTGGAATCGGTGGTGGGTTAGAGCCCAGGAGGGTGAGGCTGCACCCCCTGGAAATGCGAGTGCAGGCGTCTCAACTTGGGAAACCAAGAGCTGGGACCAGCTGTGCCCACCCTGGCAAAGCGTGTGACTGGCGGTGTCTTTGGGCACATCTTTGGGCATCTGTAACCCCAGAGGGACACTCTGAATGTCACCGACCCCCAACATTCCTGCCCTGGAAAGTCAGGAGCGGGTGAGGTGTCGCCCTCACAGGGTGGAGCAGGAGGGCCCATGGTCACAGCTGTGCCCAGGTGGGTGGGGGCCTCCTGAGGAGGGAAAGGAGCAAAGGCTTCCCGGGAGTGTGAGGAACAGCCTCCAGAACCCCAGGGACTTTCCAGGCAGGGAGCAGGTGCGAAGGCCCTGGGGCACCACAACATGCAGGCTGCAGAATGGCTGGGCAGCCAGCCTGGGGGAGGAGGGAGCGGAGAGGGGAAGGAAATCAGTCAGAGGAGCGGGGCGGGTGGGGGAGGCTGGGCAGGGCCCTGTGGGCCTTCAAAGCTTGGGCTTTAGGCCGAGTCTGAGATAGGAGCCTCAGGAGGGTGTTGGGCCCCGGAGTGACCTGAACTCTGCCCCGAGGGCAGCTGCATGGAGACGGCCTGGGTGGGGGCCCAGGCTGCCTATTGTTCAGTTAATGACCCTTAAACCACGTTCACAGCCCCAGTACTGGGGGGGGGTAGGCAGAGCACAGATATGGTGGCCCCAGAGTAAGCTCCATGGCAGAAGAATCCAGAAGGAAAAGCTCAGATTCCCAGAGGCAAGCAGGCGGAAGACAGTCCAGAGATGCCTCAGAACTTAGAGAGACCAACAGAGCTCGGCCTGTAGAGGTCTGTGAGCCAGAAACCCGTCAGGGCCGGTGTGAGCTCAGGCCAATGCCTCAGGCAGCCACAGGGAGGCAGAAGCCAGCAGGACGCGTGGAGATGGGCAGCAGGAGTGCAGCGGCCCCAGGTGCGGCAAGGCCCAGCCAGGGAGACAGTGGATCTCGCGGGGACTCGGGCGCCGGGCACAGCCCTGGTGTTTTGTTTGGTGGTGCCGATGCGCGTTTCCTGTGGCACTGGAACTAACCACCACGTGCTTCGGTGGCTCACAGCAGCACAGTCCTCTTTCTTCACACCCCAGGGGTCCGTATGGAGTGAAATAGGGCTCTCTGGGCTAAAGTCCAGGTGCTGGCAGGGCAGGTTCCTTCTAGAGGATCCAGGGGAGAATCCCTTCTCTTGCCCCTTCCAGCTTCTAGAAGGAAGCTGCCCCCGTCCTCAGAGCCAGCAGCATCCAGCTGAGCCTTCACACTGCCCTCCCTGGCTCTGAGCCCTTCAGCTTCTCCACACTCCTCCCATGGGGTAAGGTCAGCTGATGAGCAAATTGAGCCCCTCAAGGCACCCCCCACGGCCCCCCACAGCCTAGCATATCTATAGGTCCCGGAGTGGGACAGCAGCATCCTTGGGGACATGATTCTGCCAACTCCAGTGGCACTCTCCAGTCTGGTGTGGGGGAAGTGATGGAGGAGAAGCCTGGGTGCACGCCTGGGGCAGGATGTGGACCCAGCATGGCCAGAAGCAGCAAATCAAACTGAGGCTGTGGACCCGCAGGGGACATGAGTCAGGGGTGCTGAGAGGTGACGCCATGGCCTTTTCTGAGAAGTCCGTATAAACCGGAGACTCATCCAGGGGTGGCCCTGGGCACCCCCATCCCAAACAGGTCTCTTAGTGGAGTTCATTGTCAGCATGCAGTGGTTCAGAGCCTGCCTCTGACTGAGGCGGCAGCCCAGGGCCATGGGGGGGCGGGGCAGGGCAGGACCCCGAGTCCTCACGAGGCCATGCCAAGTTGGTTGGCAGCACCCAGGGGAGGGACTGTGGAGGTCCCATCCCCATTTGGTCCTCAGGCAGGGGCAGCACAGCCTTCAGCCACAGCCCACTCCAAAGCCAGCACCACGATCTCTAAAGCCTGGGACAGGAGGCCAGCCTCAGCCACCACTGCGCCACCCGAGAACAGGAGCGAGGACCAACGTTCCCGGCTCTCATTCACACCCAGACAAAGGACACTGGTGTTGATGGATGGAGCCACGGAGGGGGAGGAAGCTGTCTCGACAGACTTAGCTCTGCTGCAAACCCATCAGGAGGCTCTAAGCTGGTTTCACCATGAGACAATACTGGGCCCCATTTCCTCCCCAAGGGCCTGGAGTGACTTCAGAGAATCAAATGCGTGGTGAGTGGGTGGGGTAGGGGGAGCAGGGAGCTTCCTGATGGCTGTTCAAGTCCAAGGAATGCTGAGCAGGAGAGATGTGGGGCAAATTTTTAGAAAGAATGTTTTTGAAGCATGTGGCCATGGTGCCGCAACCCCTGAGTGACTGCGGGGGGCCTGACGGGTCTTAGATCCATACAGGTTCGATGGCCCCTCGGCAGTGCAGCCCCTCGGCTTTGGGACCAAAGCGCCATTGCCGGCAGCCGGTTGGGAGGAGGGTGAAAGAGAAATCCTGGCTGCACACAGAAGGCACCAACGTTTGCTCATCCCAGAGCAGGACAGTGGTGCCCAGGAGGGCAGGGCATCAGATACTGAAAGAAGAGCAGGTTTCCGGCGTCGAGACTGGGGCTGGATCAGTCTGAGTCCTCCAGAGAAGCAGGACCAGGAGGGCGACCTGTCCTATTCACAGACCACACCTGCCCTCGGAGGGGAGTTGTACAGGAAGGAATCCCTGTACCTGCACCTGGCCCAGCACAGTGCCTGGCTCGGGCAAGGGCTCACTTAACAAATTGTCATTGTTATGTCATTGTCCCTGACTTCAGGAAACCTCATTTTCTTCCCCAAACATCCACCCTTTTCTTTAAAGTAGGCCAAAAGCCTCCGTTCCACGCTGTGTGAGCCAGGCAGACACAGCAGTCAAGGCGGGTGTTTCTCAGGGCAGGCTTTAAAGGTGCTCGGGCCCTTCAGCCGGTGCTCCCTGCAGGCAAGGCAAGTGGTGGGGCCATGAACTCCCTGCAAAGATCAGGCTAGGGTGGTTCCACCACACTGGAAGGGAAACTGAAGCCCTCCCAGGGTCACCTGCTGGACGGCGGCAGAGAACGTGGGAGACCCACATGGCCAGGAGGAGGGTGGCAACACCAAAAACACAGTTTTGAGGGAGGACGTGAAGCAGCAGTCAGCTGTGCAGTTTCTTCCTTGGAGTCTTGGGGATGAATCAGGGCCGGCCAGTGGGACAGCTGAGTATGTCTCAGGTCATCAACAGGGATGCTGTCCAGCCTGGTCCAGAATTGGCTCAGCCTCTCATCTCGCTAAAAATCCTCCAGTGAGGACGGCACCACGGGCTTGGGATGGAATCTTCCCATCATAACAGCTTTCAGCCTAGGTGGTTGACAGAGCCTGGGGAGAGGTGTGCAGGCAGCCATGCCCACTCAGCCTCACAAGTCACAGCGACGAGTCACAGCAATGAGGCACTGCAACGAGGCACTGCAACGAGGCACTGCAAACTCCATCCCTTTTTTAGGACTTCAGCTCCTCATGAAACAGCTTAAGAACCAGAATTTTAGAGACATTTTTTTCCCAGCATGAACAACCCTTTTTCTGGGCCCAGGACCCTCCCAGTGACCTGGTGGACAGAACCCGTTATCTTTGGCCACCAGGCTGTCTCCTAAAGTAACTAGAGCCTGGGGACCTTGATACAGTTGCCTCGTTCCACAGCAGTCTGATAGCCAGTCACACCTGCACAACTCCCATGGGGTTGACAAATTGCTTTGGTCTGGGGATCCCCAGCCACTGAATACTGGCCATCTTTACCTGCATAGGAACCTGGTCCCTAGATGCCCAGTCACTTTTGCTGGGCTTGACTTGGCAGCCTCCACACCACAGCTACGTCCTGACTGCTGGGAGGAGGAGCCTGTTTTGATCTCTTCACCAGCCATTTGTGCCTCCTGTTCCGTGGGATGCCTTTCCCTATTCTCTGCTTTACTTTTGGTGTCTTTTTATCATGGCGTCAGAAAGCTTTAATATAAGGGATATTCACTTTTTGTTTAAAATTCTTGTTTAAATGTTGCAAAATGTACCAGAAGCAAATAATCGAAGGGGGAAATTTTGCACCTCATAAGACAAAGTTTGATTCCCTTTATGGCTTTTAGATATCCCGTCTTATGGGAGAAGCTCTCTCCCATCCCAAGGGTATAGAATGCTATCTTTAGCTATCTTTTAATATTTTCACACTTTACACCCAAGTCTCCATTCTCGATGGAGTTTATTTTTATGCATGGTGCGATACAGGATTCTGGATCTTTCCTTCATCGCCCATCATGCCAGCACCTTCTGTTACACAAGCCCCCAGCTCCCGCTGAGCTGCCTGAAATTCCCCCTGGAACTTGAACCCGCTCCAGGCAGCTCTTCTTGCATGTTCCTGGGGCCAAAACCATGCCATCAGGATTCCGTCGGCTCTGTTGGGATCTAAGTGTCTGATAAGGTGTGATTCCTGGCTCACTGTTCTTTAGAAAACATTCTCAACTATTTTCAGACACTATTCCTCAATGTGAATTTAAATACTTCCTTTTATTTCAAAAAAGAAAATGGAAAACATCTCTTTAGGATTTCTATTTAGGTGGCATCCCATTCACACATTCACAGGGGAAGGACTGAGGTTTTCATGACACTACCTTGTTCACCTGCGACCTCCCTGCATTTCTCTCGGTGTTGCTCTGTGTGCACGCACCACCTGCAGGCGCTTCTCCTCCACACAGACAAGCCTCCCGGTCTCATCTTCCTTTCTGAGAAGCTGCACCTGCTCAACTTTCCGCTCAGTTCTCACATCAAGGATTTTGCTCTCCTGCACATTCACGGAGCTTTCCTTTGGGGGCGCCATTGCTTAAGGCCCCTGGGATGCCTCATTTTATGTGTCAATTTGGCAAGGCCACAGTACCCAGACATTTGGCCAAAAATTGTTCTAGCTGTTTCTGTGAAAGTACATTCTAGGTGAGATTAACACTTAGATCAGTAGAGTTGGAGTAAAGCAGGTTACTGTTTGGGACGTGGTGGATCTCAGCCAATCAGCTGAAGGCCTTCATAGAAAAAAGGCTGAGGTGCCTTGGAGAAGAGGGAGCTCTGCCTGAGGGTGGCCCTCGGCCTCGAGCTGCAACACCAGCCCCTCACTGGATCTCCAGCCTGCAAATCACCCTGCAGATTTCAGACTAACAGCCTCCACAATCCTATGGCCAATCCTTAAAATAAGACTAATGAAATCCTTAAAATAAATGAAGAAAGAGAAAGGAAGAGTGTCAGAGAAGGAGTAAATGAAGGTTAAAAGTATTTGTTTTCATTATTTTTAATTGATCTAAAACATAGCTGTTCAAGGCCGGGTGCGGTGGCTCACGCCTGTAATCCCAGCACTTTGGGAGGCCAAGGCAGGTGGATCACCTGAGATCAGGAGTTCAAGACCAGCCTGACCAACATGGTGAAACCCTGTCTCTACTAAAAATACAAAAACTAGCCAGGTGTGGTGGCAGGCACCTGTAATCCTAGCTAATTGGGAGGCTGAAGCAGGAAAATCGCTTTAACCAGGGAGTCAGAGATTGCAGTGAACCAAGATAGCACCACTGCCCTCCAACCTGGGTAACAGAGCAAGACTCCATCTCAAAAAAAAAAAAATAGCTGCATAAAATAATAATAGCAACAATGTATTAAGTGATTATAACACATGGACAAGTAAAAAAAAATGAAAGTAAAGTATTGTCACAGAAATGAGAGGGAGGAATTGAGAAGACTTTCTTATAAGTTGAAGGCGCCACATGGGAAAGGGATAATGGTGTTATTTAAAGCTGAACTTAGATGAGTTAAAAATGTGTATCCAGCCGGGCGCGGTGGCTCACGCTTGTAATCCCAGCACTTTGGGAGGCCGAGGCGGGCGGATCACGAGGTCAGGAGATCGAGACCACGGTGAAACCCCGTCTCTACTAAAAATACAAAAAATTAGCCGGGCGTGGTGGCGGGCGCCTGTAGTCCCAGCTACTCGGAGAGGCTGAGGCAGGAGAATGGCGTGAACCCGGGAGGCGGAGCTTGCAGTGAGCCAAGATTGCGCCACTGCACTCCAGCCTGGGGGACAGAGCGAGACTCCGTCTCAAAAAAAAAAAAAAAAAAAAAAAAAAAGTGTATCCAGCATCCTTGGGGGCTTGGTTCTAGGACCCCCACAGATACCAATATCCAAAGATGCTCAAGTCCCGTATTTAAAATGGTGTAGTATTTGATGTAACTCACACATGTCCTCCCATATTATGATACCTAATACAATGTAAATGCTATGTAAATCACTGTTAAAACGTATTATTCAGGGAACGATAACAGGAAAGAGAAGCCTGTACATGGTGCAGACATACCATCCTTTTTTCCTTTCTCCGAGTATTTTCAGTTGGTGGTTAGTTGCATCCACATACCCGGGACCCACAGATGTGGAAGGCCTGCTCCATTTTAAACCCTGAAGCAATCACTAAAAAGTGGCTTAAAAAGAAGTATGATTGACATACGAGCACAGGAGATAAAACAGAATCATAGAAAATGCTCAATTAAAACCAGATAAGACAGAAAAAGTTGGAGGGAAAAGGAGCGAAGGATAATCACAATGTAAAAAAGTTGCAAACATGAATTCAACAATATCGATAATCACTTTGGATGCAAATGGTCTCAATACACCAATTATAAGACAGAAACGGTCAGAGTGGGTAAAACAAGTGAGACTAGAATAGGTTGAAAGTAAAAGGATGGAGAGAGTAATTCCATGGAGCAGTAATTGAAAAATCTCTAGATTCACCATCCAGGAGCCCCCCTTGTCCTCCGGGGATACATTCGTAGGCCCCCAGTGGATGCCTGAAACCGACGGTAGTGCTGAACCCTGTATATACTGATTTTGCGGTTTTCTCGGGGGCGTGGGAGGATCTGGTAACTGAGATGACCGCTCAGTGGCTGACAGTCAGGCTGGGTAAATGACATGGGTACAATGGACAAAGGGAGACTCGCATCCAGGAGGATGGGGAAGGACAGCATGAAATTTTATCACGCTACCCAGAATGGCATGCAATGTTAAACTTATGAATTGTTTATTTTGGAAATTTCCATTTCATACTTGTATACCATGGTTGATTGTGGGTGACTGAAACCACAGAAAGTGAAATTGCAGATAAGGGGTGACTACTGTAATAATGTCAGATTCCTGGACTAGGAACATTATCAGGGATAAACAGGGGCATTCAGGCTGGGCACGGAGGCTCACACCTGTAATCCCAGCACTTTGGGAGGCCAAGGAGGGTAGATCACTTGAGGTCAGGAGTTCGAGACCAGCCTGGCCAACATGGTGAAACCCCATCTCTACTACAAATACAAAAATTAGCCAGGCATTGTGGCGGGCACCTGTAATCCCAACTACTCGGGAGGCTGAGGCAGGAGAATCACTTGAACCTGAGAGGCAGAGGTTGCAGTGAGCCGAGATGGCACCACTGCACTACAGCCTGAGCGACAGAGCGAGACTCTGTCTAAAAAAAAAAAAGAAAGAAAAAGTGGGGCATTCCAGGGAGTCTATTCCCCAGAAGACACAGTAATCCTGACACCCAAGTGTCATCATCCATGAAGCAAACACTGGGAGAGCTGAAGGGAGAAGGAGGCAGCCACCGCTCAGGTGGAGATTTTAACACCACTCTCTCAGTAACTGACAGATCCAGCAGACTAGAAATCAGCAAAGATCAAGTTGAACTGAACAGCCCCATCCATCAAATGGATCTAATTGACATCTATTGAACACTCGATCCAACAACAGCAGAATACACATTCTTCTCATACAGAAAGAAAAGCAAAAGCTGTTACTTTTCTATATGCCAACAATGAACAACTAGAATTTAACATTTATAAAACAATACCATTTACAATCGCTCTGAAAACAGAAATATTTAAGTATATACTTAAGTAAGAAAATATTACATCATCTATATGCAGAAAACTAAAAGACACCAGTGAAGGAAGTCAAAGAAGTTCCAAATGAATGGAGAATATGTGTGGTTACAGATTGGATGTCTTAATAGTGTTAAGATGTCAGTTCTTCCCAACTTGATCTATAGATTCAGTGCAGTTCCAATCAAAATCACTGCAAGCCATTTTATAGATATTGGCAAACTGATTCTAAAGTTTATGTAGAAAAGCAAAAGATGTAGAGTAACCCATTCTAAAAAAGGACCGATTTGGAGGACTCACTCTACCCAATTTCATGAGTTACAATAAACCTACAGTAATCAAGACAGCTGAATACCAGCAAAATAATAGACACATGGGTCAATGGAACAGAATACAGAGCCCCGTTATGGACTGACATAAATGTGGTCAACTGATATTGAACAAAATCACAAAGTCAAGTCAAAGGGAAAAGGATAGTCCTTTCAGCAAACGGTGCCAAAACAACCGGATGCCCATATGCAAAAAGCTGAACCTACACACGTGTCTCACACCTTTCACAAAAAAATAAGTAAAGAGTTCAAAATGAATTACTTTTTTTTCTTTTTTTTTTTTTAATGAGACAGAGTCTCACTCTTGTCGCCCAGCCCGGAGTGCAATGGCGCAATCTTGGCTCAGTACAACCTCTGCCTTCCAGGTTCAAGCGATTCTCCTGCCCCAGCCTCCCAAGTAGCTGGGACTACAAGCATGCGCCACCACGCCCAGCTGATTTTTGTATTTTTAGTAGAGACGGGGTTTCACCATGTTGGTCAGGCTGGTCTCAAACTCCTGACCTCGGGTGATCCACCCACCTTGGCCTCCCAAAGTGCTGGGATTATAGGCATGAGCCACCGTGCTTGGCCATGAATTACTTCTAATAGTTCTAGGGTTTCTTTAGGGGGTGATTGACATGTTTTGAAATTAGTGATGATAGTTGCATAAATTTGTGGATACACTAAAAAACACTGAATTGTACATTTTAACAAAGTGAGTTTTATATTGTATTGCAATGAGTTTTATATTATATAGCAATAAAATAAAATTAACTCAAAATTGTTCATACACATAAATGTAATGTGCAAAACTATAAAACTTCTAGAGGAAAACATAAAAGAAAATCTCTATGACCTTGGGTTTACTGATGAGTTTTTAGATCCAATGCCAAGAGCACAATTCATGAAAGAAAAAAAATTGATAAGTTGGACTTTATTAAAATTAATTTTTCTGCTCTATGAAAGACATTGTTAAGAAAATGAAAAAAACAAGTCACTGACTGGAGGGAAATATTTGCAAAACAAATATGTGATAAAGAACTTTGTGACGGTCAATTTTAACGTGTCTACTTGGCTGTGGCATGGGATGCCCACACGAAGCATTATTGCTGGGTGTGCCCTTGAAGGTGATTCCAGAGTGTGCGGCTCCACGAGGCCAAGGGGGCTGGAGGGGCTGGCGGTGGCCACGCCAGGGAGTGATGGGACATGCAGGTAGCTGAAGCCTGATCACCGGCCCTCAGGCTCAGCGTCCTGGGCAGGTCTCTCTGGGCCGGGCTGGCCCACGACACCCACCACAAGGGCGTTGGAAAGGATCAAACACAGTGTGTGCAAGAGGGCTTTGTCAATCGCCAAGAACTAAATAAATGCCAAGACTATTATTATTATTATTTCTTAGCAAATTAACTACCCATATTACATAATTGCAAAGTACTTCTGAGCTGAGCAGATCAGGACAGCAACGCTCATTAAAAATTCCGAGCGACTCCACATGATTTGCTGACCTTTGCATTCATTCTTGCCTTTTCTTTCCTCATTAAATCCTATTCCCTGAGCTGTTATTAGCTCCCCAGCCTCTCCCCTGATTAAATAATGACCCAGGATCACTCACTTAGGTGTTTCCCATTTTCACTGCAGCTCCAGCCCCAGGCGCCCCCACCCTGGATGTGGTTGCATTTGCAGCTGGTGCTGGCTGATTAGGCGAACATCACTAAATCACCCAAACTCCTATGCACAGAGTGTGCCTTTCACACCAATTATTAAAAGCTTGCAATTTTCGGGGGGCGCGGGGACTTCACTTTTACAAATAATTAGGTTGGGATTTGATCTTCCCTGCAGTGAAAGGACACTAATGACTCCCATTCTGTCCAAATTCTTATCTTGAAGGTTGGGACAGTACGAGGAGTTCTTCCTGCTGACAGCAGAGAGGAAGCCCTTAGCACAATTTCTTCTTTGAATGGAACCAAGGCCACCTTGTTAGCCAGCACTTGAGCATCAAAACAAGTCTTTAAGATGATCCAAAGAAGCACCGATTCCCTACAGCCCCAGCCCATGTTTTCTCAAACATTTACTGACTTAAATTAGAAATACTGGCTCTGGCCGGGCGTGGTGGCTCACGCCTGTAATCCCAGCACTTTGGGAGGCCGAGGCGGGAGGATCACAAGGTCAGGAGGTCAAGACCATCCTGGCTAACATGGTGAAACCTGGTAGGTGGGTTTGACTCCCCATGGAGGAGTTGAAAGTCTTGTCCTTGCTGAGGCAGAGCTGCCACTGCTGCACCCAGGCCTTGGGAAGAGATTGTGGAGGTTTGTTGAAAAGCTGAGGGCAAACGGGGTCACGATTCACCAGTGGTTCATAATAAGAGTCATAGTAAATTCCATCCTAAATCTACTTAAATGGAGATGAGGGGAAACTGATTCACGTGAAGAAGAATCAAAGGGAGGGTTTGAGGAAAGGTGGTTTCGCCAACGCGGAGGTGGTGGTCGTCCCTAGCCACCTGCCTCCTGCTGCCCTTCAAGGCAGCCCAGTGCTCCCGTGTCTACTAAAAATGCAAAAAATTAGCCAGGCGTGGTGGCAGGCGCCTGTAGTCCCAGCTACTTGGGAGGCTGAGGCAGAAGAATGGCATGAACCTGGGAGGCGGAGCTTGCAGTGAGCCGAGATTGCGCCACTACACTCCAGCCTGGGTGACAGAGCAAGACTCTGCCTCAAAAAAAAAAAAAGAAAGAAATCCTGGCTCTGATTTCCTGCAGGTGCACATGCTGCAGTGTAAGTTTTAAAGTGGGTTTGAAGTTTAAGAAGCATCGATGAAAAAAAAATCCAATTCAAATATGGATGAAAGACTTGAGTAGACATTTCAGCAGAGAAGACATACAAACGGCCAATAAGCCCATGGAAAGACGCTCAGCATCACTAATCATCCGGGAAATGAAAATCAAAACCACGCTGAGATACACCTCACATCTTGATGGCCACTATCAAGACAGAAATTAGCAAATTAACTACCCTTATTCCATAATTGCAAAGTGCTTCTGGGCAGAGCAGATCAAGACAGCCACGCTCATTAAAAATTCCAAGCAACTCCACATGATTTGCTGACCCTCACATTCATTCTTGCCTTTCCTGTCCTCGAGTGTTGGAAGGGATGTAGAGTAATTGGAACCCTTTGCACTGCTGGTGGGGGTGCAAGGTGGTGCCGCTGCTGTGGAAAATAGTGTGGCTGTTCCTCACAAAATTAAAAACAGAATTTCCATATGATCCAGCAAATCCACTCCTGGCTTAGCACCTGTAGTGCACCTGTAGTCCCAGCTACTCTGGAGGCTGAAACAGGAGAATCACTTTAACCTGGGAGACGGAGGTTGCAGTGAACCGAGATTGCGCCATTGCACTCCAACCTGGGCAAGAAGAGCAAAACTCCATCTCAAAGAAAAAAAAAAGTCCGCTCCTGGGTACACACCTGAAAGAACTGAAAGCAGAGGGTCTCACACAGATCTTTGCACACCCATACTTACTACAGCACCATTCACAGCAGCCAGAAGGTGGAAGCCACCCAGTCCATTGATGGATGTGACTGGATGAACCAAATGTGGTCTCTCCAGACAATGGAATATTATTCAGCCTTAAAAGAAGGAGATCCTGACACATGCTACAACCTGCACGAACCTGAAGACATTGTGGTGCATGAAAGAAGCCAGTCACAAAAGGACAAATACCGCATTATTCTACTCATGGAAGGAAACTGGAGTACTCGAATTCATAGCAAAAGAAAGCAGAGTGGTGGTTTCCAGTGGCTGGGGGTGGGGAGATGGGGAGCTGGGCCCAGGGAGAGCAGAGTGGTTTGTGGTCCTGTTCTAGAAAAGTCTCTATTTGGCCAGGTGTGGTGGCTTACCCCTGTAATTCCAGCACATCAGGAGGCTGAGGCAGGTGGATCACTTGAGGTCAGCAGTTCAAGACCAGCCTGGCCAACATGGCAAAAACCCATCTCTACTAAAAACACAAAAATTAGCTGGGTGTGATGGTAGGCACCTGTAATCCCAGCTGCTGGGGAGGCTGAGGCAGGAGAATTGCCTGATCCTGGGAGGCAGAAGTTGCAGTGAGCTGAGATCGCGCCACTGCACTCCAGCCTGGGAAACAGGCAAGACTCTGTCTCAAAAAAAAAATAAAATAAAATAAATTAAAAAAGAAAACTCTCTATTTGACTATATTAATAGGGTTCTTTACCCATGGGAAACCTATGTGGACTCTTCAACTAAGGACTTTATTACAAAAAATAGACAGATACAAGCAAAAGGACTTTGGAGCAGCCTTTGATTCTTAAAACCTGGTAGGTGGGTTTGACTCCCCACGGAGGAGTTGAAAGTCTTGTCGTTGCTGAGGCAGAGCTGCCACTGCTGCACCCAGGCCTTGGGAAGAGATTACGGAGGTTTGTTGAAAAGCTGAGGGCAAACGGGGTCATGATTCACCAGTGGTTCATAATAAGAGTCATAGTAAATTCCATCCTAAATCTACTTAAATGGAGATGAGGGGAAACTGATTCACGTGAAGAAGAATCAAAGGGAGGGTTTGAGGAAAGGTGGTCTCGCCAACGCAGAGGTGGTGGTCGTCCCTAGCCACCTGCCTCCTGCTGCCCTTCAAGGCAGCCCAGTGCCCCCAGCATGCACAGGGGTGGCTGGATCTCCCCTCCCTGGATTCCAGGGTTCTCCCAGCATGCACCACGGCGACCTGGACCACTGCTGCAGAGAGAAGGGCAGGCCAGCTGTAGGGAGAGAGAGATGGCCGGGCATGGTGGCTTATGCCTGTAATCCCAGCACTCTGAGAGGGCAAGGTGGGAGGATCGCTTGAGGCCAGGAATTCAAGACCAGCCTGGCAACATAGCGAGGCCCCATCCCTACAAAAAGAGAGAGATGAGCCCTAAGCCATCTGCTAGAGCTGCACTTTCCCAAGCACACAGGGCTATTGCATTTAATTTTTTTTTTTTTTTGAGACAGAGTTTTCCTCTTGTTGCCCAGGTTGGAGTGCAATGGCACGATCTCAGCTCACTGCAACCTCCACTTCCCGGGTTCAAGCAATTCTCCTGCCTTAGCCTCCCAAGTAGCTGAGATTACAGGTGCCCACCACCACACCCGGCTAATTTTTTGTGTTTTTAGTAGAGACGGTTTCACGACGTTGGCCAGGCTGGTCTCAAACTCCCAACCTCAGGTAATCCACCCCCCTCAGGCTTCCAAAGTGCTGGAATTATAGGCATGAGTCACCATGCCTGGCCTAAATTCAAATTAATTATAATGAAATGAAATCTGAAAATCAGTTCTTCAGCCACACCAGCCACATTGCCAGTGCTCAGTAGCTCTGTGTGTCTGGTGGCTGCTGCACTGGGCAGTAGAGACCTAGAACACTTCATCTTGGTGGGAAGTTCTAGAAGGTTCTATTCACAGAGATCTCCTGGGGGTAAAACTCGGATTCTGACCTCAGGGCCACATTCTCCCAGCCTGGGAATGAAGGTCGCAGACCTGGAAGATTGGTTGTTTCAAATCTACTTCATGGATTGCACAATTCCAGCAGCAAGAGGAGAAGCTCGAGAGGACTCTGCCTTCCTGCCCCGATGCGGGGTGGACGCTCCCCAAATACTCCACAGTGCGGAAGTCAAAAATGAAGTCGCAGCGGTGCTGGTCTCCCAGGAAAATGGAGGGCAGCTTCAGCCGGGCTCGGAAGAATGACGTTGTTGTTGGTGAGTAATCTCAGACGACATAAATCCACATTTACTAATAAAATCTCCGGCATCATCCATATAAGGTAGAGTTGACTTTTCACCTCCTAACGCCTTCATTATTGCTCTCATTTTTATGCTAGAATGTTATCTCTGTTGAAATGTTGGGTTTTTTGCATCCTATTAAAAGTGTTAATAAGCTGTATTTAAGACCTTACTTTGTAATTACGTTGAGCCAACTAAATAAATCAATACTGACTTTCAGCACATTTAAGGGGTAAAATTGAACTCCTGCTAATTTAACAAATATTTTAAAAATCAGAGCTGATGAACATGTTAATGTTGTCCAAAATAAGTGTATTTAATTTGTGGTGATAAACATGAGGCCATCACCCACCAATCCTTCGGCGGGGAGGTGGGGAGGACACAGGAACGGGGGGCAGGCAACAAAGTGCCTTTGGCAGGGCCGGGCTGCGGGGCCCTCCCACACGCCTGTCCACGGTTTCTCACTCATCTGAGAAGCAGCATTTTCAAAGCACTGCTTTCCCCTTGAATAAGCACATGTCTAGCAGAGGCAAGTGCAGATGAGCTCTGTGGGGGTCCTTGGGTCCCCAGGACCTGTCTTGCCAAATACTTTCCGCAGCTCAACTCGCCAACAATATCCCCCTCTCTTCCCCCGGCACGGCACATGTTGTCATCTTTAAAAGGTAAAAATGAGCCCAAAGATGAAACTCCAGATCAATTCCCAGGAAAAAGCTTCAAAACCTTCGGCTTGTCATGTCCTGAATAAACAACAGAAGTTGGTTTAAATCAAAAGGTCTGAGTGGCTGAAGCTGAAGCCACCCCCCAGCCCGGGGGGATTGAGGGGCCAGGCAGGGACAAGCCCGCCCAGGACCAGGTCCCCTCACCCTCGCCTGCCGGGATCACACCAGGGGACACGGCCTGGAAATGGAGGCTGTCCAACCCGAGCAACTCGTCCAAGATCACCCAGGGAGTAACTACAGGGCCCAGTGGCCAAGCTGGGCAGGGTGACACCTGCCGGGGCTTTCCCCAGATTCAGGGCAAGTGAGCTGGCTGCGCCAGGGATCTGGAATGTGGCCTGGACCCCCCAGCCACACAAAGAAAGCGTCCTATGCAATTTATTAACTCTTTTTTAATGCCAATATTTCACTATTTATAATATACTTATTCATTTTAATATAGAAAACAATGCTTCTGTGAGTTGTCATGGAGTAAGATCGGTGCTCCGGGAAGATGCATGGTTTTTATGCAGATATGTTGTGTACACATTGTGTGCTTCTGTGATACAGCGGTGACGGAAGCCATCTGGCCTGAGGCTGGATTACAGACAGGAGCTCTGCCCAGCAGATGGAGTGGGCGAAAGACACACATTTTCTTTTCCTGGCATTAACTTCTTATCAGCCTAGATCGCAGGATTAGGGATGAGGCAAGGACGCTTCCAACGCGAGAGCACCTTTACTCACACACCTTCCCATGAAGCACACTGCCCGCAAGTCACAGGGTGTGGCCCGGGGCCCAGAGCATCCGTGCCTCCAACTCATGGAATCACATGTCCTTCATGGCAAACTAGTGACAATAAACAACACGTAACACTCCAGACCAGCATTCAAGTCCTCAAATATCCTGCAAATGCACCCAAATTACTCTTTTACTGTTATTTATATTATTTATGGAGTCTCGTTTTTCCAAGTAAATTATTCTCTGCTTGACTCTGATATAATAGTTTGAAATGACAGGTATTAAAACAGTGAACACAAAATGAGCTCCCAGATAAAGACAAATGAATCTTCAGGTCTAGTGATAGAAGTTCCTGGAACTCTATTTGAAAGCTGTGTACTTAGAATATCAGGTGACCGAGAGACGCAGTGAAATGTAATGAGTCACACTCCGTGCTCCTTGGAAGCGTCCTTGTGGCAGGAACTCTGTGAGGTTACACAGCACCGAGGGGTCTCGAGTGTCTACAGCATGGGGCACTCACTATTCTCAGCTGCAGATTTCAGACACCCTCACAGGCTGAGTCCAACCAAGAGGAAATTGGGAGCCTGGGCCCAGGGTCCATGCAGGGTCTGCCCTTGGGTCCTGCAAAGGTTTTCTGACCAGCTGGGTGTACCAAGCTCTGGGGAGACGCCGGGGCTCCAGGGCCCACAACCCAGGTCAGGAGTGGGCTGTGAGCCGACCCTCAGGGCAGGATGCTGGACACCCAGAGGAGAAACTTGGTGGCACAGAGGGTTCTGGAAAGTCCTCCTGGGGACTGGAGGTCGGAACTGAGTTCATCAATCTATAACCAGAAGAATCAGAAATCCCTGCTCTCTCAGACCAATGGGGTCTCACCATGATGGGGAGCTAGGGGACAAGAGAGAGAGGAGAAAGTGGAGTCTTTCCAGCTCTGGAATTAAGGGCAGGGTATTAACCCCTGACTTCAACACAGGAGCCTTTAGTCTGAGCTGGGGACACAGCGCAGAGGCCCCATTCCCAGCAGCCAGAGTCCATGGCAAACCCTGAGCAGGCCCAGGGGGTCTCTGTGGTCCCTGAAGGCAGAGACAATGGCAGTCAGTGGGAACCTGGCCAGACCCCAACTCAACTCACCCGAGGCTTACATAGGGGGTCCTCTGTGAACGAGCACCCCTCGTTCTGAAGGTGTGCACCCTCAGAGAGGTGGAAGCCCACCCTGGCCCTCCAGGAGAACACAGGGCTGCGTGCTGTGTCTTGGGACATAATTCTGGTCCCTTCCCTTTTGTTTCCCAGATAATGTCTTCCCAGGAAGTCCCTCTCGCCGCCTCTACTCCACCCTCCAAATGCCAGGAGCCCGGGTGGGTTTCTGAATCCACCACTGTCGCTCTTGCTGCCACCGCGTGCCACTGCTGTGGAAAAGTCCCCCAGCCCTGCTCCAGAAATGCAAAGTTGAGGGACCCGGGGAAATGGTGGAGGTGTCCATGTAACCAACAACACATCTGCAATTGCACCCATGATTTGGCAAACCTACCTCTTTTCTCTTAATTTTACTGGCCGGATTCGGTGACATCAGTAAGCAAAGCTCTAAACCTAACGTCACAAAACCTTTTTGAAGACTGAATCGCGACAGAATCTCCCACACTTTCTTCCTCAGAACTCGACTGGAAACCAGATTAACATTGAAAATGAAACAGTCATGGACTATTTTAATAGCATTTCTCAGAGACCAGAACTTTGTTCCCCAGTGGTCAACCCAGGAGGAAGATTTTGTGTCCAAACTCAGGAGAAATGAGCATTTTTTTTCTACCTGTTTCTTATAAGGTGAATGAAATGGGCATTTTCTTTGTTTGATTTTTCTCTTTCTTTCAGAGTGACAGGAAAATGCCTCCGTTTCCTCCTGTCTAAAACAATGAAAGTTAAAAGGTGATGACGGATGACAAAGGTGGAGGAGAATGAGGAGGACTCGAGGAGGAGGGGAGAGTAGTCTTGTGAAACAGAACATGAAAGCTGTGATAAATTTCAACAATGCTGTATCTCATTCCGGTGTCCTCCTGTGTGTCTTGCAGACAATTTAACAGAAGTCCAACGAAAAGTGAAGTTGCCTTGAGAGAGCCGACTCCCAATCCTTTCAAATGAGGTCGGAGAGCACCACCCCGCGGCAAGTCCCTTTCATTGCCGTTGCTTGCGTTTGCTTCCTGAGACCCTCCTCCGATCTGGTGCATCTGCCTCCTGCTGCCAGGAGCATCTCAGGAAGAAGCCAGGAGGCGAGTACGCACCTCCCCAGGGGCTGCCGGCCAAGCCCTGAGCCCTGCCCTCCCTCCCCAGCCAGGGAAGCACCAGCTGGGCAAGTGTGAAGGTGCCTCTCAAACCTCCAGCCCTCCAGAATGGAGTCTAAGGGTGGAGGGGTCTCAGCTGGGGCGGGTGGGGTGGGAGTTTGTTTCCATGGGAACTTTCCCTTGGAAGAGGCAGGTGTCAGGACCTCCCAGCCAGGGAGGATGTTTGCCTTCGGAATGTGTCCCGAGTCTAAATTATTTAGGCCTTGTCTACACAACGTACCAAAGAGCATTTTGACCCCGCCTGCCCCTCCCCAGAGGATACGGCCATGGCACTGAGGGACCTGGGTCTTCCTCTCCAACTGGATCTTAAGGAAAACTGAGCCACAGGCCACTGACCCCCAACACCTTCAGCTGCTTCTGCCTCAAGAGGGATGTTGCCCTCTGTTTCTGCACAGTTTGTGTGTTTGGGGGCAGGCCCCGGCCCATGACAGATGCAGGGCTTTGTCTCCCACTGGGCGGCTGCAGGTGGCCCCATTCCAGGCCATCAGCAGGACCCCTGGAGCCCCAGCCCCAATCCTCCAGGTGTGGGAGGGTGGACATGCCCAGGCATTAGGGCACAGTCCCCAGGAGCCACGCAGGGCCTGAAGGGGCTTCCAGCTGGACCCAGGCTTCTCCCTTCCCTCCCTTGCAGGGAGGCTGGCGTCCTGGACACAGGCTCAGGGGTTGAGCTCAGGCTCTCCTTCTGGCGGCCGGAGGAGACCCCACAGTCCCTGCCTCCCCTCCACAGGCCCCACTGCCCACTTCTGTCTTCTTAGTTCCTCCTGCCTTTCAAGGCAGACTTCTTGTCTCCTGAGGCCCAGAGAGGGAGGAGACCGATGGCCAATTCCCTGCCAGTGGTCACTGCAGGCCCCCTCCCATTCCTCACCCAGCTGGCCCGCCCTCCCTCGCCTGGGGGCCAGGATTGGAGTGGAAGATAGAGAAGCACCTTCTCCTGCTCAGACTCAGGTTTCAGGCTCCAGGCCTGGATTGCCGCAAATTACCCGTGTGACTTTGGGAAGTGACTTCCTCCTGCTATGCCTCAGTTTGCTCATCTGTAAGAGGGGATAGATAATAGGAGGACACGTCCCACCAGGTCGCTGCACCCCTGCCAGGAGTGTCACTGGGACTCTGCCTAGGTCCCACCTTCCTTTGTCTCCTGAGACCCCCAGGTAGGCATGGGACTCCCTGGGAGGGGAGGGCGGTGACCCTGAATCCTGGCCAAACACACTAGTTGCCCCTTGAAGGTGCTAATAGGGTATTGAACAAAGCCTCATCAGGTATTACAACACCCAGCATATAAAACCTCATTCTTCAAATCTGCTTTAGAAAAACAACTTTTCCTTTAAGAAAGGCTGATTAAATCCAAAGGTGCCACTTCAGTGGTCTGGCAATTTTCCAGACTGAAGGAAAGGCTGGAGTGGCCGAGAGGACTGGAGCACGGGAGGCTCTGACAGTGAAGAGACCAGCGGGCAAGGGGAGGGCAGAGGCCTAGGTGCTGCGGGAGACACACAGGAGAGGCCCAAGTGGGTGGGAGCTGGAGGGTCTTCCCGGAGGGAGGAGGGGTCTGTCCTGGAGCAAAGACGAAAGGGGAATCTATAGGCAGCCATGTGGAGACAGATGCTCCCTCCCACATGTTTCCACTGTTAATTCTGGAAAATAACTTTCTAAATAGGTTTTTTAAGAAGAGAACTTCTTATAATAACTTAGTAAACTTTTTTTTTTTTTTTGAGACAGAGTCTTGCTCTCTTGCCCAGGCTGGAGTGCAGTGATGGGATCTCAGCTCACTGCAACCTCTGGCTCCCAGGTTCAAGCGATTCTTGTGCCTCAGCCTCCCGAGTAGCTGAGATTACAGGCGCCTGCCACCATACCTGGACAATTTTTGTATTTTTGGTAGAGATAGGATTTCACCATGTTGGCCAGGCTGGTTTTGAACTCCTGACGTCAGGTGATCTGCCCACCTCCACCTACCAAAGTGCTGGGATTACAGACATCAGCCACCATGCCCGGCCGTAGTAACTTAGTAAACTTTTTACATAATGGAGCTTCCCCAAATAGATAAGGAACATCTACAAAGAAGCTACAGTTAACATTAGATGGTGAAAAACTAGATGCTTTTCTTCTAAGATCAGAAAGAAGGCAAGGATGTCCCCTCTGGCCACTCCTATTCAACGTCGTACAGGAAGTCATAGTTAGTGCAGTAAGACAAGAAGAGGAAATAACACACGTATAGATTGGGAAAGAAGAAACAAAACTGTTCACAGATGACATGATTTTCTATGATTCTCAAAGAATCACCCCCCAAAAAATCCTGGAATTAATAAGTGATTATAGCAAGGCTCCAGGACACAAGGTTAATATACAATAGTCCATTTCTTTCCCCTATAGAATTCACTGGACAATTGGAATTTGAGATTAAAAACACAACACCATTTATGTAAGCTCCAAGAAAATGAAATACTTAGGTAGAAATCCAACAAAATATGTATAAGACCTATGTGAAGAAAACAACAAAACTCTAATGAAAGAAATCAAAGAGCTAAATAAATAGAGAGATAATCCATGTTCATGGATAGGAAGACTCACTATTGTCAAGATATGAGTTCTCCCCGACTTCATCTATAGATTCAATGCACTCCCAATCAAAATCCCAGTGAGTTATTTCATGGATACTGACAAACTGATTTTAAAGTTTATTCGGAAAGGCAAAGACCCAAAATAGCCTATACAGTATTAAAGGAGAAAAGGTGGGACCACCCAACTCCAAGTCTTATTATAAAGTGACAGTAATCAAGACAGTGTGGTATTGGCTAAAGAACAAGCAAACAAGTCAACATAGTAAAATAGAGAGCGCAGAAATCAACCCACATAAATATCAACTGATCTTTGACAAAGGCACACCGGCAAATACAACAGCACAGAGACGATCTTTTCAACAAACGCTGCTGGAACAACTGCATATCCCGTGTGAAAAAAAAAAATCAGTCTAGACACAGATCCTCTACCCTTCACAAAATTTACTCAAAGTGGATTAGAGACCAAAATGTAGAATGCAAAACGAACAGTTCCAGAATATGCCATACAGAAAATGTATGTGACGTTGGGTTTGGTTTTCAGATACAACCCCAAATTGAGGTTTGATTTCATTAAAATTTCAAACCTCTGCTCTGTAAAAGATGCTGTTAAGTAAATGAAAAGACAAGCCACAGACTGGGAGAAAATATTTTCAAAACACACATCTGATAAAGGGCTTGTATCCAAACTACACAGAGAAGTCCAGCAAAACTAGGTTGGAGGGTGTCTCAGTTTCCCACAGCTGCTGTAACAAGCTACCATCAATTTTACAGCTTAAGACAACAGAACTGTATTCTCTCACAGTTCTAGAGGCCAGAAGTCCAAAACCAGTTTCACAGGGCCAAAATCAAGGTGTCAGCAGGGCTGTGCCCCCTCGGGAGGATTTCTTTCCTCCTCCCGCTTCAGGGGCTGCCAGCAGTGGTTGGCTTTTGGCCACATCACTCCACTCTCCCCACCGTCTTCACGCTGCCTCCTCCCCTGCGTGTGTTAAGTCCCCCCCGCCGCCACCTCTCTCTAATTAGGTTGCATGTGGTGACATTTAGGGCCTGCCAGGATGATCCAGGATGATCTCACCATCCCAAGACTCAATCACTCTACAAAACCCCTTTTCCAAGTAAAGTCACATTCACAGGTTCCGAGAATCACAACGGGAACTGACCTGTGGAAGCCATGATTGACCAACCACATCAGCATTAGGAAGTGTTCTCTTGGCCGGGCGCGGTGGCTCACACCTGTAATCCCAACACTTTGGGGGGCCGGGGCGGGTGGATCACCTGAGGTCGGGAGTTCGAGACCAGCCTGACCCATGTGGAGAAACCCCATCTCTACTAAAAATACAAAATTAGCCAGGCGTGGTGGTGCATGCCTGTAATCCCAGCTACTTGAGAGGCTGGGGCAGGAGAATCCCTTGAACCCAGGAGGTAGAGGTTGCAGTGAGCCAAGATGGTGCCATTGCACTCCAACCCGGGCAACAAGAGTAAAACTCCATCTCAAAAAAAAAAAAGAAAGAGTTCTCGCCGAGGAGAAGACAGCACGTCAAGACCCACAGGGAGAGGCCGGGGACTGCTGGATTTCAGTGAAGTCTGAGGATAGAGCACCCTGCTTGGTGGACAGATGCTTTGGGGAGTGGCAGGATCCATTGTTCATGCAGCACCATTCCTCTGACACTTCTCGAGAGGCTACAGCAAAGATTTTCAGTGGTTTTTTATTCCGTTTAGGTGTCAGCTCATCTCTCACTGCATTTCTTCTAAGCGCAAGGTGGAGCTCAGAGAGATGCCTGGAGGATGAGGCGGCACAGGCAAACCTCGGGGCGTCGTGGGCTCGGTTCCAGACGCCGCAACAGTGGCGATCACAACAAATGCAGCCACACACACTTTTTGGTTTCCTAGTGCATGTCAAATGTATGTTTACACTACACTGTGGCCTAATAAATGTGTGATAGTGATAGCATTATGTCTAAAAAATGTACATACCTTCATTTTGAAATATTTGTTGCAAAAAAAACACTAATGAAGTGAGCACGGGCTCTTGGAAAAATGGTGCCTATGGACTTGTCCTGTGTGGTGATGCCGGAAACAGCCAACGTGTGAAAAAGGCAATACAGTGAAACCTGATTAAGAGGAGGGGAAGGAGGTGTGCTTGCACGTGGAAAACTTTCTTAGGAAGAGTCACAAACAATGAGGTGGAGGCAGGTAGCTCCAGCCCGGAGGCTGGTCTGCAGGGAGGGCTGGGATGTGGGTGGGGCCTGGCCAGGACCCTCGGATAGGTCCATGTGGCCAAAGCCCTGGAGGCAGGTACGGTCGGGCCCAGGGGCTGACCCGGGGTGCTGATGGGTGGGGGCTGCCTGGGTCCACTCGAGAGATCCCACACCCCTCCTTCTGGCCTCAGGCATGGGCATGAGGTGAAGGAGTGGCCTGGGCAGGCCCCAGAGCATCCCAGGCTGAGACACAGATGACCAAAGTGTAGTCCTCCCACACACAGGCAGAGTCCTGGAAGCCAAGGTCCCCACTCCAGGCCCGCAAGGTCCTCCCCGCCACTACCACCATCGCTCTCCTCTCAGGATCCTGGGGGCTCCAGCACTTTCCAGCCCCACTGGCTGAGCTGATTCCATCCCTGCCTGGGCTCAGGGTATTTCTCACTCTGACCCATCTCTCTACTTCCCTCTGACCCCCCACCCCCAACGTTGCCTGGAGCTGGGAAACAGCTCCAGGCAACACTGGGCTTTGCGTCTCGACAGCCCCATGACCCAAATCCTCCCCTACCAGGTCCCATCAGAAATCCTGGGAAGAGCTCAGATCAGGCTGACCTGGGTTCTGCCCATGAGTGGCCCAGCTAGTTTGCAGGGGGCTTCTATCACTCGGTGGGTACTGGTGACAGGGAGAAGGTGCGCAGGAGAAGAGAAGGCCATCATCTCCCTCCCCTCTGAGGCAGCAGGAGTGAGGACCAGGAGGCCTCCGGCCAATCAGCTTTCCCTGGAAGTGCAGCCCCGCCCCATACTCGCTCCCTGAGGCTGCTCACATCCCCTGAGAGGCCACACTGGGTCCAGGCTCCTCTTCTCCCCCTTGAGCCCTGCTCTGGTGGAGCAGAGGCCGGCCCTGCCCTGGGCAACTTTGCAGCCACTTTCTAAAGCGCTGGGGAGCTTCCTGGCTACAGGGTGGGGGGAATCATCCCGAGACTGAATGACCAGGGACGCTCGCCCCATATCAAACATCACCTCCTCCACACCATGCTCTGGGCCCTGGGCTTAGGACTGGAGACCACCGTGGTAGGAGGGGGTCTCCACCCTCACACAGCTCCACATCCACCAGAGAACAGAGAAATCAAAGCCCCCCCACCCCTGACATCGTGGTGTAGCAGGACGAGCCGCAGACAAAACCCCTCAGACACCGGGTTAAAGAAGGAAGTGGCTTTATTCAGCCGGAAGCGTCGGCAGACTTGTGTCTCAAGAACTGAGCTCCCAAAGAAAGAGTTCCTGGCCCTTTTAAGGGCTTATAACTCTAACGGGTCCACGTGACAGGGTCGTGATAGATTCAGCAAGCATGGGGTACGTGACTAGGTGGGGGTAAGCAAGAGAAGCATTTCTCCATACCATTGTCTGTGATCTATAGATAGCACAAGCGATTTAGGGTGGGGGTTAATCTTTAACCTTCAGGCCTGACCAGTGGCGCTGATCAGTCTGTTATTTTTCAGTTTTTACTTCCTTCTTTTCTTTGGAGACAGGAGACAGTAAGAGAAATGGCCCATCTCCTCAATGGGAAGAATTGTTGCTGTAAGATACGGCAGACTTCCTCCACATCCAGCCCAGTCCAAGGCTGGCGGGACAGAGGCCCGTCCCTGTGGAGTGGGTGCAAGGCTGCTCCCCGAGGTGGCTGCACACCAAGTACCACACTCACCAAGTACCATGCATACCAAGTACCAGCACACCAAGTACCACACTCACCAAGTACCATGCATACCAAGTACCAGCACACCAAGTACCATGCTTACCAAGTACCATGCTCGCCAAGTGCCATGCACCCCAAGTACCCAAGTACCATACACACCAAGTACTAAGCACACCAAGTACCACATACAGCAAATACCACACTCACCAAATACTATGCACACCAAGTACCATGCTCACCAAGTACCAGGCACACCAAGTACACATTCACCAAGTACCACACTCACCAAGTACCATGCATACCAAGTACCACACTCACCAAGTACCATGCATACCAAGTACCAGGCACACCAAGTACACATTCACCAAGTACCACACTCACCAAGTACCATGCAATGCATACCAAGTACCACCCACCACCTCACCAAGTACCATGCATACCAAGTACCACACTCACCAAGTACCATGCATACCAAGTACCAGGCACACCAAGTACCACACTCACCAAGTACCATGCATACCAAGTACCAGCACACCAAGTACCACACTCACCAAGTACCAGGCACACCAAGTACCACACTCACCAAGTACCACACTCACCAAGTACCAGGCACACCAAGTACCACACTCACCAAGTACCATGCATACCAAGTACCAGCACACCAAGTACCATGCTTACCAAGTACCATGCTCACCAAGTGCCATGCACCCCAAGTACCCAAGTACCATACACACCAAGTACTAAGCACACCAAGTACCACATACAGCAAATACCACACTCACCAAATACCATGCACACCAAGTACCATGTTCACCGAGTACCAGGCACACCATGTATCACACTCACCAAGTACCATGCACACAAAGTGTCACTCTCACCAAATACCATGTACACCAAGTATCACGCTCACCAAGTACTATGCACACCTGGTACCACACTCACCAAGCACCATGCACACCAAGTACCACATGGGCTACACCTGTCTGGTCTGACGACAGGAAGAACAAGGGCTCCCTGCAGCCCACTTCTTGGAGCATTCCCTGAGGCTGGAGGGCAATCAGCTGGCCATGCCTGGCATGGTGAGTGGCCCAAAACCTGTAGCCATGCCACATGGACCCTGCTAGAAATGGCCAAGATGGCCTGCGAAGTCGGTGTGGGGCTGGAGGGCCTAGCCAGGATCCTGCTCCCCGTTCCCCTGCCAGCCCCTGGCAGCCCCAAACACTGTGCAGAGTCACAGGGGTGCCCACCCATATCTCCCTGCCTCCTTCCAGGGCACACTCATCCCAGGGGGCAGGCACCTGTGGGGTTGGCACATTGGCACCAGCCCGTGCCTTTTGAGTGTTGTGGTATATGTGAGTGTGAGTGTGTGTGCACGCACACGTGCAGTGTGTGGTGGGGAGTGTGATGGGTGCCGTGTGTGTGTGTGTAGTGTGTGTGTGTATAGTTTTCAGTATGTGTGGTGTGTGTATGTGGGAGGGCTGTGATGTGTGGGGTGTGTATGTGCTATGTGTGATGTGTGGGGTGTGTATGTGCTATGTGTGATGTGTGGTGTGCATCTGTGTGTGTGGTGCATGTGTAGCGTGTATGGTGGGTTTTGTGTGTGTGTGGTTTTATGGTGTATATGTGTTTGTGTTTTGTGTGTGGTTTTGTGGTGTGTGTGGCATGTGTAATGTGTGTGTGTGGCATGTGTAATGTGTGTGTGGTGTGTGTGGAGTGTGGTGCATGTGATGTATGCTTGTGTGGTGTGTGTGTAATGTATGTGGTGGGAATGTGGTATGTGTGTGTTTGTGTTTTGTGTGTGCTTTTGTGCTGTGTGTGTGTGCCATGTGGTGTGTGTAGTATGTGGTATGTGTGTGGTGTGTGGTGCATGTGGTGTGAGCTTGTGTGATGTGTGTGTGTGGTTTATGTGGTGATGTGGTGTGTGTGGTGAGTGTATGTGGTTGTGTTTTTGTGTGTGTGAGGTTTTGTGGTGTATGTGTTGTGTTTTGCATGTAGTCTTTGTGGTGTGTGGTGTGTGTGTGGTTTTGTGGTGTGTGTGGAATGTGTGTGTGTGGTGTGTGGTGTGTGTTGTGTGTGGTGTGTGTGTGGTTTTGTGGTGTGTGTTGTGTGACCACGCTCACCCGGCTGTGATGTACCTGCCGGGTTCCCTGTCTCTTCCCTGGTTCACCCATGTTTCTCCTACTGAACGCCCAGCTTCTTCAGAGCCTTCTCCAAGGGGTGAGGAAGGGTGTGGCAAACACTGGGCTCCTGGACCAGGGGCACACACCCCAGGGACACGCACCCCAGGAGCACGCACCCCAAGGCCACTCACTGCAGGAGCATTCACCTCAGAAGCGCTGACCCAAGGAGAACTCATCCCAGCGATG
Organism: Nomascus leucogenys; assembly: GCF_006542625.1. Classification (NCBI taxonomy): domain Eukaryota; kingdom Metazoa; phylum Chordata; class Mammalia; order Primates; family Hylobatidae; genus Nomascus; species Nomascus leucogenys. The sequence goes on along the minus strand of NC_044383.1, from coordinate 1,748,369 downwards.
CTCACCCCAGAGGTACCCACCCTAGGAGATCTCACCCCAGGAGAACTCACCCCAGGGATACTCGCCCCAGAAAAACTCACCCTAGAAAAATTCATCCCAGGGCACTCACCTTAGGAAACAGTGGTCCTGGCAGAGAAGGGGTCAGGCAGTGCCACTGGCTTCCTAAGGAGGAGGCCAAAGGGACAGAAGAATTCCTGGTGAGCCCTGCCAGGAGAGGCACTGGCACTTGCTGTGGGGGCACAGACACCTGCCTTGGGAGGGAGGCACAGACACCTGCCGGGGGGACACAGACACCTGCTGGCGAGGGACAGACACCTGCTGGGAGGACACAGACACCTGCTGGGGAGGGACAGACACCTGCTGGGGGAGCACAGACACCTGCTGGGGAGGGACAGACACCTGCTAGGGGAAACACAGACACCTGCTGGGGAGGGACACAGACACCTGCAGGGGAAGGACAGACACCTGTTGGGAGACACAGACACCTGCTGGGAAGACAGACACCTGCTGGGGGGACACAGACACCTGCTGGGGGGACACAGACACCTGCTGGGGAGGGACAGACACCTGCTGGGGAGGGACAGACACCTGCTGTGGGGACACAGACACCTGCTGGGGAGGGACGGACACCTGCTGGGGGGACACAGACACCTGCTGGGGAGGGACAGACACCTGCTGGGGGGACACAGACACCTGCTAGGGGGTACAGGCACTTGCCGCGGCCCACGCCAGAGCCAGGGTTTCCGGACTTGGTGTCTCCACCGCAGGCGCCCGCGCCACACATCCAGGCAGCCTCCGCGCCCTGCCCTAAGTCCCTGGGTGTCCACAGGGTCAGCACGGGCAGAAGTGCGGGCCTCGGCCCGGGTGCGCCTTCCATTCCCGAGGTTGTTTGTAGGAACTGGGGTGATGCCGCCTCCTGCTGGGGCTGAACCTGCAAGACTGCGCTGAGGGGCTGCTCACACTCGGCCAGCAGGGGACAGCAGAGGGCAGCCGCGTCCTGGCTGGGAGGCGCCCAGGGCCGGAGGGTTGCGCTCTGCAGGGTATCTGCAGGCCTGGGCTCAGCTGGCAGGATTGCAGGTCTGCAGTGTTTCTCAGGTTGTTTGTACTTTGACAGCAAGAGCTGGGCCCAGAAAATGATTTCCCAGCTCTGCAAAAATTCACAGTAAGAGCATTTCACAGGTAGGCAGCACGTCGCCAATGTTCAGAGAGCTTTCGTTTATTTTCTTTTGGCCTCATAACTCTTTATAGCAGGCAGGTCGGCAGAGCAAGAACTGTGACTTATCAAGGATGAGCAAACAAACCCGGAGAGGCTGGAAATGCACACGGGGTCCTCGGATTAAAGCTGGGCTGGGAATACCGTGACTCAGAATCCCAGTGCCCCAGCCCCAGCCTGGCCACGAGGGGGTGGCCCTGCCCCAGCTCCACCCAGCTCTCTGTCCACCCTGCTTCTGGTGGGCCGCCTGGGGCCGATGCATCTCCAGTTATACTCCCATCCACCGCCATCCCAAGGAACCAGGGTCTTGGTCTTACACCCCCAGGCTCATGGACACTCACTAAGGCTTATTTTTAGAGTTCAGAGGACTTGAAGTGCTCCCTGAACCAGCATGCGTGGGTCAAGTTGGAAAGGGCACATTCTAGAATTTCTTGTTTCAGTTGGTTTTATAATGCCTTTTGTTTGAATGTATTGACAGAGGACTCAGTACCAGGCCCCTGAGATTGAGTCACCGCTCTTAATGGTGTACTGCCCTGACGGTGGCACTTCTCAGGAGGTGACCCACTCGGCAGACAGCAAAGTGCTGAGCGCCTTGATGGTTTCCCAGGGAGAAGGCGGATCCGAGCCCGTGACGGGAAAAGGGAAGAGACAAAGGCCCATGCTGTGTCTTCTGGGAGCGGAGGAGCCTTTCTTTCTGGAGCAGAAAGTCATCTTATCAATCAACTTGGCACTTCCTCCCACAAGAACGTGAGAAGATTCACATTGTTAAGGAGGCTTTGATGTACAGAGATCTTGTTTCACTGCACAGGATTTTTAAGTTACTCAGATAAATGGGGGAAGACTTGACATTTATTGTGCATAATTTAAATTCAAATAGGCTCCCAGTGAAAGGAAATCACCAGACACTCTGAACAGAGTCTGTGCCTTCCATTTTGTGCCTTCTGCTGATATTTAGGCTTGGAACTGCCTTAGAGCTGCCCTAATTTTTATAATCTAGAGAACAAAACCATATTTTGGAATATCATGAAGCTGGTATTTTTATTTTTGAAAGGAAGTTATCCCCACCTGTGAATTATTTTTTTAAAAAAAACAAAAAACAAAAAACAAAACCTCTTAGGCTGGGCGCCATGGCTCACCCCTGTAATCTCAGCATTTTGGAAGGCCGAGGTGGGCAGATCACTTGAGGGCAGGAGTTTAAGCCCAGCCTGGGCAACATGGTGACACCCATCTCTACTAACAAGACAAAAATTAGCCGGTTGTGGTGGCACACGCCTGTAATCCCAGCTATTCGGGAGGCTGAGACACAAGAATCGCTTGAGCCCAGGAGGCAGAGGTTGCAGTGAGCCAAGATCGTGCCACTGCTCTCCAGCCTGGGCAACAGGGCCAGACTCTGTCTCAAAAATAAATAAATAAATAAATAAACAAAATGGATCATAGACCTAATTGCTTCTTGGCCTTTTGGCTATAATAAATGTAAAATAGATCATAGACCTGTATGTAAAATGCAAAACTATAAAACTCCCCCAAGATTACATAGAAGAATATTTTAGTGACTTTTGATTTGGAGGTGAGTTTTTAGATACAACACCAAAGGCATAATCCATAAAAGAAAAATATGATAAGTTGGACTTCATTAAAATTAAATATTTCTGCTCCAAGAAAGACATTGTTAAGAGAATGAAAAGACAAGCCACATACTAGAAAAGAAATTGCAAAACACATACCTTATAAAAGATTGTATCCACCATATACAAAGAACTCTTAAAATGTAACCGTAAGAACACAAACAACCCAATTTCAAAAGGGGCAACAGATCTGAACCTCACAGATGAAGATATATGCATGGCAAATAAACATATGAAAAGATTCAGCATCATACATCATTAAGTAATTGAAAATCTAAACAACAGGCCGGGCACTATGGCTCACACCTGTAATCCCAGCACTTTGGGAGGCCAAGGCGGGTGGATCACTTGAGGCCAGGAGTTCGAGATCAGCCTGGCCAACATGGTGAAACTGCGTCTCTACTAAAAATACAAAAATTAGCTGTGCGTGGTGGCCTCTCGCCTGTAATCCCAGCTACTTGGGAGGCTGAGGCAGGAGAATCACTTGAACCCCGGAGGTGGAGGTTGCAGTGGGCCAAGATCATGCCACTGTACTCCAACCTGGGAAACAGAGCAAGACACTGTCTCAAAAAAAAAAAAAAAAATTAAAACAACAGTGAGATACCACTGCATACCTATTAGAATGGCTAAACTTTAAATCTGACACTATCAAATGCTAGTAAGGATGAAGAGCAACAGGAACTCTCATTAATTGCTGGTGGGTATGTAAAATAGTACAGCCAATTTGAAAGACAGTTTGTCAGTTTCTTACAATGCTAAACACACTCTTACCATAGGATCCAGCACCCACACCCCTAGGTATTGTTCCAAATGAGTTGGAAACATGTCCATGCAAAAACCTGAAATGAATGTTTATAGCAACTTCACTTATAATTGCCAAAAGTCAAAATTACGAAGGTGTCCTCCGAAAGGTGAATGGATCAAAAAACCGTGGTATGTCATACAATGGGATATTATTCAACAATAAAAACAATGAGCCATCAAGCCGTGAAAAGACATGGAGGAATCTTAAACGTATATTACTCATTAAAAGAAGCCAATCTGGAATGGCTACAGGCTATATGAATCCAACTACATGACATTCCAGGCAAAACTATAAAGACAATACAAAGTACAATGGTTGCCAGGGGTTGTTGGGGGGAGGGAGGGATGAATGGGTGGAGCACAGGCTATTTTTAGGACAGTAAAATGATTTTTTTTTTGAGACACAGTTTAAATCTGTCATCCAGGCTGGAGCACAGTAGTGCAGTCATGGCTCGCTGCAGCTTTCACCTCCCAGGCTCAAGCGATCCTCCCACCTCAGCCTCCTGGGTAGCTAAGACCACAGGTGCATACCACCACGCCTAGCTAAGTTTTCCTTTCTTATGTTGCCCAGGCTGGTCTCAAACTCCTGGGATCAAGCAATCCTCCTGCCTCAGCCTCCCAAAGTGCTGAGATTACAGGTGTGAACCACCATGCTCAGCTGTGAAACGGTTTTATATGATACTATAATGGTGAATATATGACATGATGCATTTGTGAAAACTCATGAAACTATGCAACACAAAGTGTGGCCCCTAATGTACACTATGAACTTTAGTTAATAACAAGATATCAATAATAGCAGTTTATCAATTGTAGTAAATGTCAATAATTACTAGTTACATTAGTACAAAACATGACTAATAGCAGAATTTGTATCTGTGTGTGGAGGAAGGGAGTATATGGAAACTCTCAATTTTCTGTAAACCTAAAGCTTCCCTAGAAAATAAAGTCCATTAATTTTAAAAAGCAATTAGGAGCCAGACATGGTGGCGTACACCTGTAGTCCGAGCTACTTGGGAGGCTGAGGGAGGATGGTAACTTGAGGCCAGGAGTTCAAAGCTGCAGTAAGCTATGATCATCCCACTGCACTCCAGCCAGGGGGACAGAGCAAGACTCCATCTCTAAAACAAAATAAAAATAATTATTTGAAAAATTAAAAAGCAATTAGGGTATCATCTTGGTTTAAAAAAATGCCAACACCCTTTACCCTAGATTCACACTAGTATAGTCACAATTCTGAGATCCACGTGCGGGTTCCCTTGCCTGGAGTAACTAAAATCCCAGACATGCTATAAGATCCTGTCAACTCCCTCTTGGGAAAAGCGCCATCCGCTCAGAAGCCGTCACTGCCTTCTCCTTTGTTTGAAGCCACATGAGTAAATCTCTCATGGCGGGATGATTGTACCTCAAGGTTCACATACGCATGGAGGTGGGTGAAACGCAGGTCTGTACCATTCTTTCTGCAGCCGTCCATGGGGTCTTTGTGCCCCTGTGTCACTCCCGCACTCCCTACCGGGCCCAGGACACTTGGGGAGGCCTCAGGGAGCAGGTGCTAAAGTGGCCCTCCCCACTGAACAAAGCAAGTGTGCTGGTGAGACACACACCCAGGGGGGTTTGTCTTTCTCAGTCTGCAAACATCAGGCGACAAGCATGGCACCATTCTACAACTTGGTTCAGGGTTCATGCTAGGCCCGAGCTCTGTCAAATCTGTGTAAACGCACTGGTTTGGGGTCCCCATCCCTCTTTCTCTCTGTTGGTCTCTCGCAGGGGAGGGCTCTGGCTCTCTGTTAGCAGGTGTCCACACCGGCGTCTCTCAGACCCACCTCTACCCTCTCAGCCCTTGGCCAACACCCTTCTTCACCCTCAGGTGGGGGCCCCTCATGGTGACCACAAGACCTCTTCAGGGCCTACACACTCACACACATACACAGAGACACACAGAGAGACAGACACACAGAGACACACGCAGAGACAGAGACACAGAGACAGAAACAAACACACAGACACAGACACACAGAGACAGATACACACAGAGACAGACACACACAGTGATACACACAGAGACACACATAGACACAGAGACAGAGACACACACACAGAGACAGACACACACAGACACACACAGACAAAAAAAAACAAGAGACAGACACACCAAGACACACAGAGATAGATACACACAGAGACAGACACACACAGAGACAGACACAGACAGAGATATACACACAGACACACACACAGAGACCACACAGACACAGAGACAGAGACACACACAGAGACAGAGACACAGAGACATACACACAGACACACACAGAGACACACACACAGAGATAGACACACACAGAGACAGACACACAGAGACACACACAGAGACAGAGACACAGAGACACAGACACACACAGAGACACACACACAGAGATATACACAGAGAAACACAGAGAGACATACACACATACACAGACACAGAGACACAGAGACAGACACACAGACACACAGAGACAGAGACACACAGACACACACACAGTAGACACACAGAGACACACTCACAGAGATAGACACACACAGAGACAGATACACTCACAGAGACAGGCACACACCCCAACAGAGACACATACGGACACAGACACACACACGCACGCTGAGTTCAGTCCTCACCCATACAGGGGAGCAGGACCTCCTCCACGCCCTTCGGGGACACTCTGGGGCAACCTGGTGCCCTGCAGCTGTGTCCCCTTCCTGAGGAGGGCCCAGGGCCTCTGCTGAGGCCACTGCTCCAAGGCTCCTAAAGTGGCTGCTTGGCCCCCAGCCCCCATATTCTCCAACTTCCCTGGGGATGCATATTCATTCTCTGTGGCTGCTCTAGCTAGTGACCAAAATTTAGTGGCTTAAAACAGCACAAATGTTCTCGTAAGATTCTGCAGGTCAGAAATCTCAAAGCAGCCTCACGGGGCTGAAATCAGGCTGGTGCCCTCTGGAGGATCCAGGGGAGCCGCCAGCCCTCGCCTCTCCCGCCCTGAGGCCGCCTGCCTCCTCGCCGTGGCCAGCCCGCCAGCCTCTGCTTAAGTCATCTCTCCTCCCTCTCCAGCCCTCCTGCCCACTCCGTGACTCCCCGTGGCCACCGGGTCTCCCAGAATCCTCTCTGTCTCAGTATCCTTCACTCAGTCACATCGGCACAGTCCCTGTGCTCCAGAGGCTGCTGTCACAGGTCTTAGGGATTAGGATGTGGACGTCCTTGAGGGGCCGTTCTCCAGCCGACCACAGGTGCCACTGTCCCCAGCCCCACAGGGTGGGCTGCTTGCAGCAGGCTGGCTCCTCCTCCAAGGCGCCCCTCTAGCTGTCCTCTCAGACATCCACTCAGACATCCAACCCAGAGACTCAGGGACAGAAAGCTGGCATACAGGGCAAGGAGCCTTCCACATTTTTCTGTCTGACGCCTGTACTTCAGCTCGTTATCTTAAACTGAACAGTGAAGCCTCTGAGAGTGTGTCCCCTGGTCCTGTGCGGAGGGCCACGCCTAGAAGAAAAGGAGCTGCTCCACCCAATGGGAGGAGTCCAGGGAAAGAAAAGGGGACAGGGTTCGGTTCCCCACAAATCTAGTCCCCTCCAGCTACCTGGGAAAGGACCGCAGGAATGCATGCCTCTGCCTCTGCCACTGCAAGGTGAGCTCCAAGGGCCGCACCGCCAGGCACTCTGGGCTTAACCTTCTGCATAGAAGACAAGAACACCAAACTCCAGGAAGGTGGGATTCCTTCCTAGTGGCTGGGCTTGGAGGGAAGCTGGGAACCAGAGAGAAGGCTTTGGTAGAAACTGCCGGGAGGCTGCTCCGAGGGCAACTGGGAGAAATCCGAGGGGAGAGAGCAGAGCCTACAGCAGCCACACATGTGGAGAAGAAGACTGGAAATCCTTGAAAGAGAGAGCTATCAGGAGGAAGGGCTAAGGAGTTCGCACGACGCGCTCCCCTGGCCAATCTGCAAACGTCAAGGATGGTGCGTCAGAAGCGGCCCCTGCAGCCATGGCAGAGGATCCACTGTGTGTTCCCCACAGCACCCGTGAAGGAATCTGCCACAGCAGCTGGGTGGAAAATCCCGCCCCACCGCCATCCTCTTGTCCCCACGCGTGACGATCCCGGGAGGCAGTGACCAGAGGGTTCAGTTTCCAGGTCACTGCATGAGGGTGTCCTTCTTGCCAGGCAGAGCCAGTGCTGAGGCTCCCCTGCGGCCTCCCCGTGCCATGGACGGTGGAGTCGGGGGCATAAAAGCCCCGGCACTGCTCCATGTTTAGCAACATCCAGACTCAAGGTCACGAGCCCCAGCCTCAAGGTTAGAACTTACCTTAAACTGGGCTTCGATTCTTGGTGATTGTGAAGACTTAAGCAAATTATTTAATCCCTCTAAGCCTCAGTTTCATCATCTGAAAAAACAGGATGACAATACTCAGCTCGTAGAGCTTTGTAAGCATTAAATGAGGTGCATGTGAAGTGCTCAGTGCTGTTCTGGACACTTGGGCTGTGTCCACAGTGCCGCTAAGAGCACAGGTAGACCCCTCTTCATACCTGCACCTGCCAGCTGCTCAGAAGGTGGCCCCTGCTGAATAAAAGCAGGGGCAATTAGTAGTGGACTCTGCTCATACATGGCTATGGTGTCAGCATGTCAATGTGAATCAATGACTGAACAAGACACCGAGCTCAAAGATAGCGGGGACAGCAAGATGAGTGAGTCTATGAAAGCACGTGTATTTCTGCACGTACACGTACCTGCTTTCTTTCCCTGCCATAACACATTACCACAATCTCAATGGCTTACAACACCTATTTATTCTCTCACAGTTCCTTAGGTCAGAAGGCCAGGTAGTTTGTCTGACTAGTCTTCTGCTTAGGGTCAGGGGAGCCTGAAATCAAGGTGACAGCAGGGCCACGCTCCTTTCTGGAGGCTCTCGGAGTGAATCTCCTTCCAGACTCTTCCAGGCTGTTGTCTGAACACTGTTCATTTGGTCAGATTCCTGTCTTCATGCCGGCTCTCAGTCAGGGGCTAGTCTTGGCTCCTGGAGGCGGCCAGGTTCCTGCTCACGCCTTCCACGCACCCCTCCAGCACCTGTGGGCCAGGTCCCTCTCGTGCTCTGACGCGCTCTGACTCTCCTTCCACGCACCCCTCCAGCACCCGCAGGCCAGGTCCCTCTCGTGCCCTGACGCGCTCTGACTCTCCTTTCTGCTGCATCTCTGACTGCAGCTGGAGAAAGTTCTCTGCTTTGAAATGCTCACACGATTAGACTGGGCCCGCAAGGATGATCCAGGATAATCTGCCGAGGTTAAATCCTGGAACTTGAAGCCCATCTGCAAAGTCCCTTTAGCCATGCAATCTGACGTAGCCACAGGTTGGCTCTGGGGATTGGGGCATGGACTTTTGGAGGGTCATTATTCTGCAGACCACACACATGCACACATCTCTCTTGTTCCTGGAACCCTGATGTTCTCTCCACCACATTCAATTCAGCATGTAGAGATTTTTTTTTTTGTTTGAAACAAGGAAGGAGTGCAGAGGAAGACAGGGGACAGGCAAATGCCCCCATGCCAGAGAAGAAAGGCCCAGGAGACAGGAACAGGTGACTGTGGGGTTTTCCTTCTCAATTCACAACGCAGGGCTAGTCACAGCCTTCCGTCCGTCCCTCTCTTCCTACCTCCCTTTCTTTTTTCTGTTCCTTCATTTCTTCCCATCTTTCTTCCCTTCCTTCAGCATGTGATAAAAACATGAGGTTCGGATCCTTTCTGGCAGGAGGAAAGAAGAATGATGGGATGAGGTCTAACGCCTTGCCAGGCTCCAGCAGTACGAGGCAGCCATGCGTCAAAAGCCGGAGACACAAACCAGCACGTGCCCCTCTATCCACAGAGTCTCAGTGCAGGTCCTCCTGCCGTTGCTCTTCCAACCAGCCCACAGGCCAGGCAGACAGGGTGCTTCCTCTTCGTATTAGCAAGCTTCTAAATGTGGTTTATTTCCCATGGAAAGATTGCACATCCTACCAATAGGCTACATCTATGATAACACTGAGATTGTTAGTAAGTCTGAACTTGAAAATAATCCACATTTGGTATTTTCGAATAATATCTAGTAGCTGAAATCTAAATAAATCAAAATTATTTTAGGCTGGGTGCAGTGGCTCACGCCTGTAATCCCAGCACTTTGGGAGGCCGAGGTAGATGGATCATTTGAGATCAGGAGTTCAAGACCAGCCTGGCCAACATGGTAAAACCCTGTCTCTAATGAAAATACAAAAATTAGCCGGGCGTGGTGACACACACCTGTAATCCCAGCTGCTCGGGAGGCTGAGGCAGGAGAATCCCTTGAACCTGAGAGGCAGAGGTTGCAGTGAGCTGAGATCACGCCTCTGCACTCCAGCCTGGGTGACAGAGCGAGACTTCGTCTCAAAAAAATAAAAATTAAAGGCCGGGCCGGTGGCTCACACCTGTAATCCCAGCACTTTGGGAGGCTGAGAAGGGCAGATCACAAGGTCAGGACATAGAGACCATCCTGGCCAACATGGTGAAACCCTGTCTCTACTAAAATTACAAAAATTAGCTGAGCATGGTGGTGGCACCCGTAATTCCCAGCTACTCTGGAGGCTGAGGCAGGAGAATTGCTTAAACCAGGGAGTCAGAGGTTGCAGTGAGCTGAGATTGTGCCATTGCACTCCAGCCTGGCGATAGAGTGAGACTCCGAAAATAATAATAATAATAATAATTTTAAAAAAGAAAATTAAATTAAAAAATTTTAAAATAAAGTTATTCGGGGGAAGTGTGATTTGCAGACTCTTAAGATATAAAGTCCTTCATAGACTTGGAGAAAATTTATGTTAAGTTAGACTTCAAAATAATCCATTTGAGCTCTTTCCTTTCGCTGCTGCGGCCACAGCCATGAGCACGTTCAGGCTTCAGAAGAGGCTCGCTGCTAGTGTCCTCCACTGTGGGAAGAAGAAGGTCTGGTTGGACCCCAAGGAGATCAATGAACTCGCCAATGCCAACTCCCGTCAGCAGATCTGGAAGCTGATCAAAGTTGGGCTGATCATCCGCAAGCCAGTGACTGTCCATTCCAGCTCGGTGCCGGAAAAGCACCTTGGCCCGCCGGAAGGGTGGGCACATAGGCATAGGTAAGCAAAAGGGTACAGCCAATGCCCGAATGCCAGAGAAGGTCACATGGATAAGGAGAATGAGGATTCTGCGCTGGCTGCTCAGAAGATACCAGGAATCGAAGAAGACCGATCGCCACATATATCACAGCCTGTGCCTGAAGGTGAAGGGGAATATGTTCACCAACAAGCGGATTCTCATGAAACGCAGCCACAAGCTGAAGGCAGACAAGGCCTGCAAGAAGCTCCCGGCTGACTAGGCTGCGGCTCGCAGGTCTAAGACCAAGGAGGCACGCAAGCGCCGTGAAGAGCGAGCGCCTCCAGGCCAAGAAGGAGGAGATCTTCAAGACTGTGTCCAAGGAGGAAGATACCAAGAAATAAAAGCTCCCCTTTGTCTGTACATACTGGCCTTTGTGATTACATAGATCAGCCATTAAAATAAAACAATCCTTTAAAAAAATCCATTTTATTGAGGTATCATTTACATACAATAAAATGGGTCCACTTTAAGTGTCTTGTTCAATGAGTCTTGACAACCGTTCATGCTGCGTTAACAGCTGCGGCCATCAGGACGCAGAACACTTCCATCAACCCAGGGAGTTTTTCCCCCCGCTCTCTCCAGTCCCTCCCCCACCCTCTCCAGTCCATCCCCGCCCTCTCCAGTCCATCCTCCACCCTCTCCAGTCCCTCCCCCACCCTCTCCAGTCCATCCTCCCCCCTCCAGTCCATCCCCCCACACTCGTGCCCCATGCCATTTTTTTTTTTTTTTTTTGAGGTGGAGTCTTGCTCTGTCACCCAGGCTGGAGTGCAGTGGCACGATCTCGGCTCACTGCAACCTCTGCCTCCCGGGTTAAAGGAATTCTCCTGCCTCAGCCTCCTGAGTAGCTGGGATTACAGGCATGCACCACCATGCCTGGCTAACTTTTGTATTTTTAGTAGAGATGGGGTTTCACCATGTTGATCAGGCTGGTCTCAAACTCCTGACCTCATGATCCGCCCACCTCGGTCTCCCAAAGTGCTGGGATTACAGGTGTGAGCCACCATGCCCGGCCCCCACGCCATTTTTTAAATCACTGTAGAGCAGTCTCACCTGTTCTAGAACTTCAGGATTCTTCAGAGAAACCGTGTATGGAATGAGCTTTATTTTCAGGAACTTGCTCACACAATTGTGGAGGCTGACAAGTTCAAAAACAAAGGGTGCACAGGGTGAGCAGGGCAGGCCAGCAGGCTAGCTCAGGCAAGGGCTGATGCAGCAGCCTGGAGGCAGAATTTGTTCTCCAAGAAACCTCAGTTATTTGTTCTGAAGGTCTTTGATTGATTGGATGAGGCTCATTCATATTATCAAGGGTAATCTCCTTTTCTCAAAGTCAACTGCCTGTGGGTGTTAACCACATCCACAAAACACCCTCGTGGCAATACTTGGCTTAGTTTTGATGAAATAACTAGATACTATACCCTTGCTATGTTGACACATGAGACTAAGTATGATAAAATAAAGGGGCGCATGCAGCTTGCACGCCTCCGTGTCTGGCTCCTTTCATTTTCATAATATTTCAGGGACTCATTTGGGACTGCTGTTTGTATCAGTAGTAGCTCATGCCTTTTTGTTACTGAATAGTACTGCCTTCTATGATTACAACAGGCTAGATTCTAATACACACCAGGCATTTTCAATTCAGCTGTGAGATCTGAAAAACAATTTTAAAAAATAAAATTGCTGTCAATACTCAGAAACTTGTAAACACCATTTAGAATCCAAACAGAGAAATTCACTGAGCTATTAGGTTGGTGCAAAAGTAATTGTGGTTTAGCCAAACATTTTAAGTTTTTAGCATCATAAGAAGAATAGTTAAAAATCTCTTGCTGGTCAGCTGATGCATAGTGGGATGCAGGGAAGGCAGCCCACCAGTCTCAGGAATATGTTACTTTTGTGGCTACATCTTGTTTTTACAGTTTAATTTAATGGGAGCTAATTAACCAGAAAATACATTCTAAACAAAAACTAATTATCTTGTCATCACTCCAAAAGACATATTTAACACACATTAAAGCAATTACATATGAACGAAAAATAAAATCCTACGTCCCCCACTGGCTGAACGAACCCCCCTGTGGCCAGTGGGGCCCCAGGAAAACCTTAACACTGAGGCTAAATAATGGAGGATGGGAGGTCAGACAGGCCTCCTGATACTCCCTCTCTTTTGTGGTTTAGACACAACAGACCAGCGTTAACGTTAAGCTAGAGACCATAAAACTGACAGAACAGACTCTGTGGCAGTAAGATGCCAAATTATAAACAGGGCCTAAGGCCGTGCGGGGGGAGGGTGAAGCCACACACTGCACACATACAGAGAAAACGTCATTCCCACTGCCATTGGGTTTTCCTTCCCTCCAGCAGCTACATAAGCACTGGCCTTGAGATGAGCAACATTAGGCAACTGCAGCTCCACCAGCCACTAAGTGACCCCCAGCCCTGCTCCAGCAGCCTAACTACAGCTTTCACTGGACAGAAGACCGTAACTTTCTCCTGATAAGAAACCACTGACCTTGGACCGGTTCTGGCCGGTTTACAGAGGCTGCACATCTGCATGCCTTCCTGTCCTGAAAAGACCTCTTGAGGTACAGGGCTTAGTCTGTCTTTATTTATTTATTTATTTATTTAGAGACGGAGTGTCGCTCTGTTGCCCAGGCTGGAGTGTAATGGCGTGATCTTGGCTCACTGCAACCTCCGCTTCCTGGGTTCGAGGGATTCTCCTGCCTCAGCCTCCCGAGTAGCTAGGACTACAGACACACACCACCACGCCCGGCTAATTTTTGTATTTTTAGTAGAGAGGGGGTTTTGCCATGTTGGACAGACTGATCTCGAACTCCTGACCTCAGGTAATCTGCCAGACTCGGCCTCCCAAAGTGCTGGGATTACAGTCGTAATATATTCAAATATTTAGTCTCCCCCATAGAGTGACATTGGGTCCTATGTTACATAATACACGTGTCAGGACCCCCTTCCTGAGTATTCATAGCTCCTCCCAAAGCCTGTTGACAATGTCTGTTTCGCCAACCTGTTCAGCATAGAGCTCCTGCCCCAACCCCTCCTCCTTCGAAGAGCCATCTCCCATCTTGGCCTGGGAGATGGCTGCCTTGCTGGCTGTAACCATTTATAAGAAATAAAGTTCCTCTTTTTCTAAATTTATAAATTGTCGGGTTTTTAAGTTAACACATAAAAGAGATCTGGTCATTAACTCAGTTTTTCAAGTGCCCTCCTGGGCAGATAGGCTAAATCTACATTTTAAAAAGAAGATTACAGACCCATTTTTCTGCTCTTCTTCTCCTCAACAGAGGAAGTATTCACTGCCTCTAGTTCCTCTCCTGCCACTGTCCCCAGAGCCCTCTGCAAACTTGTGACCTGAGTCCATTCCATAGCCACTGGTCCATCCAAGTCAGCAATGGCCTCCCAGTCGCTACAACCAAATGGTCCCTCCTGTATACTCATCACATAGCATCACAGAGCAGCCACTCCCTCCTGTCTTCAATGGATCCTGGTGGTGGGTTCTCCAGGAGCCCTCCTCGCAGGCTGCTCACTCATCCTCCCCGTCCTCACCCCTTCAGGGCTCTGTCCTTGGTCCTGACCCCCATCTGTCCTCCTTCCTGGAGTGACCTCACCCAGTTTCCTGACTTGAAATGACCTCTAAGTGCTCTCACCTTGATGCTCTGGCTCTGACTTCCCTGTGTGCTCCTGGCTTGTCTGTGCAACAGTGCTTCGTGTTGGCAGCGAACCTCTGGTCGGGCTGCACCGCCCCCACCCAGCTGTGCCTTTTGCAGCCCTTCTGCTGCAGAAACTCATCCTTCCGGGTGCTCAGACGACCCGAGAGCAGGCGTTCCTAAGTCCCTGCTTCCTCTCACACCGCATCTTCTCCATCAGCAAATCCCAGGGACTCTGCTGTTGAAGCACTTTTCTCTGAAATCTGACTGGTTCTCACCACCCCACCCCATGTTCACCACTCTGTCCTCATCCCCGTGCCTGGTCAGCCCAGCTGGCCACCTGATTGGTCTCCCTGCTTCCCCTCGTTGGTTCCTCACAAGCTATTCTCAGCAGAGCATCCACAGTGGCTCTGTGAAAGCCCAAGTCCACCACGATCCTCTTCTGTTCATGAGCCCATCTCACTCACAGTCCAAGTCCCCTAAAAGGCCTGCCCACTGTCCATCCTCCTCCACTCACCTCCCTGCCTTGACTCCAACCCCTGGCCTCCCCTCCACTCACTCTGCACCCACGCGGCTTCTGGCTGCCTCCTGCCCATGCCAGGCATGGCCCTCCTTCCTGTCCTGGCACTTGGTGGTCTCCCCTCCTGGCCAAGCTTTCCTAGACCCCTGCATGCTTTGCTGTTTATCCTCGAGTCTTCTCCAGTCACCCCGTGCAAGACTCCAACTCTCCCCATACACATTTCCTTCTTCCCTGATTTTTCTCTCTAGCTCCGACTTATTATGTATTTATTTCCTTATTGTCTGTCTCCCCCACTGAAAGGTAAGCTCCACCAGGGCTGAGATTTCTCTGCTCTGTTAACCTCTCATCCCCAGGGCTGTGGAGTGTGCCGCACGTGGCAGGAGCTGTCAGTAAATAATATTAGTGGAGTGGACAAATGTTCCTGATTTGCAGCGACTGTCTTTCAGTGGTGCAATACCATCAGTGCTCACCGCAGCTATCCTGAAAGAAGTTCTGATTCCGGACATCAACCCCATAGGGACAGTCTCCCTGATGATACAGCTCGACTTCAGATTTTTCAACTTTACGATGGGTAGATTGGGTATTAGATGCATTTTTGACTTAGGAAGGGCTTATTGGCGGTGAGGGTAGCCCCACTGTAAGTCGAGGAGCACCCATGATCGCTCAGTATGCCAGAGAAAACCACCCGCAAATGAAGAAACGATCGGCCCTGTTTCCCTAAGACTGCACTGGGAGCTTCGAGAACCCGTAAGGTAGCCATCTGGTGAGCACGGTGCGCTCCGAAAGGGAGGTGGACAGGGTTGGGAGGCCGAGGCCGGCAGATGGCTCGAGCCCAGGAGTTCGAGACCAGCCTGAGCAACACAGACCCCCGTCTCTACAAAAAAATTAAAAATTAGCGAGCCTGACGGCGCGTGCCTGTGCTCGCAGCTACTTCCGAGGCTGAAGAAGTAGGATGGATTGAGCCCAGGAGGTCGAGGCTTTAGGGAGCCGAGATCGCGCCCCCGCACTCCAGCCCGGGGTACAGAGCGAGACTCCGCGTCGGGGGCAGTGGGCTGGAGGCAGCGGGCTGGAGGCAGCGTTCAGGTGCGGCGCGCTCAGGTGAGGCCGGCCCACATGCCCGCCCACCGCCGCCAAGCGCGCCCTCCATTGGCGGTTCCGCGGAGAACCCACGCTTCCATTGGCCGATGCGGGATGAGGGCGTGTCCGGCCCAGCGGCGCCCTGAAGGCGTGTCCGGCTGCAGCCGAGGCTCTCCGGGAGTCCCCGGAGAGTAGGGGCGGGCGGCGGCCCTAGTCTTCTGCGGAGCGCCGGGTGCACACCGGTCCACTGCGAGAGGCCTAGGGCCGAGGGCCGAGGAGCTGGCCTGCGCCCGCCGACCCCGGCTTCCCTCCGCAGTCGCCCAGGCATCCCTTCCCCCCACAGCCGAGCGGCGCCGGGCCCGGGGCCGGGGTCGACGGGCGCAGGCGCATTGGGCGCCCCTGGCAGCCCCCGCGGCCCGCCCCGTCCGCTGCCCGTCCGAGGAGGCGGAGGGCGATGACGTCATCCAGCGGGGCGACGGGCATTGGGCGCCATTTTGAAAAGGGAAAAAAATCCCTCCCCGGCGGTGGCGGCGGCGGCGGCAGCCGGGGCTGAGCGCTCGGCTGCAGCGGCGCGGAGGCCGTCTCCCTGGTCTGCCGCGGTCCCCGCCCGTCCCGCCGCCGGCTGCCATGGCAGGTGAGGGGGCCTGCGCGGGCCGGCGGGGGCCACGGGGGCGGGCGGGGGCCGCGGCCGGCCTGACCGTCCCGTTGTGTTTGCAGGAGCCGGAGGCGGCGGCTGCCCCGCGGGCGGTAACGACTTCCAGTGGTGCTTCTCGCAGGTCAAGGGGGCCATCGACGAGGACGTGGCCGAAGGTGAGGCCCGCGCCGCGCCCCGCCCCGGGACCCTCGCGGACAGCTCCCAGCCCGGCCGCGGCCTCCGGGCCCCAAGCGTCCGTGGAAGCAGGCAGGAGGATGGGGGCCGGGCGGGCGGGGCAGGGGCCAGGGGCCGAGCTGGGGGCCGTGGTCGGGGGGCGGCCGTCCTCTGTCCGCTGTCCCTGCCCGCGGGGCACGGGTGGAGGCGCCGGGCCCGCGGCGGGGCTTATGTAAGTCACCAAGGTCACGGGCGGCCGGGCCCTCCGAACCCAGCGCCTAGGGGTGCCTCCTGCCCGGGGCGGAACCGAAGCCCGGGGCTCTCTCCTGCCCGGGGCGGAACTGAGGAGATCGTTGCGGAGCCGGGGACGGGAACGGAGTCCCGATCCTGCGCTCGGGCAGCGCGGCACAATGGCCCAGAGGCTGGGAACGCGCCTAGGGCTGGGTTGGGGCCTCGGCCCCCACCGGGCTCTGCGTTTCATCGCCGGTGCGCTCTTGAGCGAGGCTGGTTGCCTCGGTTTGTCCACCCATAACAAGAGAGCCGGACTCCCTGATTCTTAAGGTCTGCTTTCTGAGGTTCTAAAATCCTTTAATTTTACTGTGAAGTATTGCTACCTTCTCCACTGATATATTTTAAGGTCTCTATTCCCGATTTTAATCTTGAACTTTATGGTATTACTTGAAGTTAGCTGGTCTTTTCCTTAAATCATACCCTCAAATTGGCCCAGGCACAAAGTTTTAGGGTGATGGGAGGGAACTGGGGAGTGCCTCCCACCCCAGCTTCCCATGAAGCTTACCTGTCACCTGAAAGTTAAAAAACTATGTAGCTTTTCTCCTTCACCGTTGAATGTCTCAGAACTTGGTCGAGTCTTAGAAGTTTGATTGCTATTTCAGATTCAGAATGGTAGTGACTTTTTTGTTGTTCATACATCTTACTGAACATTGTAAACCTTTAACCTTTTCTTAAAAATGATTGGTGTTTGTACCAAATACACCTTCCCTGCCTCAAGTTACTAAAAGCCGCTTGTCAGACGTCCTGTTCACTTCCCTGCATCTCGGCACCCCCATCCCGTGAACTTTTACTCCCTCTTCCCTACCCTGTACCTCTCCCTGGCAGTGTCTGGTTTGGCGCATGACCCGTGAGGACATCTGGAGATTCTGGGCCCCGTGGGACAAACAGGGCCTAGGTTATTAAGCAGGTGAAACTGGGCTCTAAGAAATGCGTAATGTATATGGTTTGAGATTAAAACTAGGTGCATTTTATGTGATCTAAAAAGTTTATTGATTTTATTTCTTTAAAATACATTACTTTTTTTGTTTGATTTTGCGTGTGCTAAGCAAGTGACAGTTCAGCCTTACTCAAGTGTGCCTTCTATCGCAAATAAAGCAAAACTTGTTTGGGAGTAGGAAGGTGAGAGGGCTTAATGCTTGCCTTAATTTCTGTTAACTCTTTGTTTTCTTTTTTGGAGGCAGGGTCTCACTTTGTAGCCCAGGCTGGATGGAGTGCAGTGGTGCGATCTGGGCTCACTGCAACCTCTGTCTCCTAGGCTCAAGCGATTCGCCCACCTCAGCCTCTGGAGTAGCTAGGACCACAGACACGTGTGCGCCACCACACCAGGCTAATTTTTGTATTGTTGTAGGGGATTTCGCCATGTTGCCCAGGCTGGTCTTGAACTCCTGGGCTCAAGTGGTCTGCCCACGTCAGTCTCCCAAGGTGCTGAGATTATAGGCGTGAGCCACTGCACCTGCCTGGTTTCTTTACTTTAAAAAAAAAAAAAATTATTGATAAGCTGAATGAATTAAAATTTAAGTATAACTAAGGTAGTGTATTTTAAATGTGACTTTACACATATGAAAATAGCATTCTTTCTTTAAAAAAAAATCTTGGGCTGGGTGTTGTGGCTCATGCCTATAATTCCAGCACTTTGGGAGGCCAAGGTGGACAGATCACTTGAGGTCAGGAGTTTGAGACCAGCCTGGCCAACACAGTGAAACCCCATCTCTGCTGAAAATACAAAAGTTAGCCGGGCGTGGTGGCACATGCCTGTAATCCCAGCTACTTGGGAGGCTGAGGCAGGAGAATCACTTGAACCCGGGTGGTGGAGGTTGCAGTGAGTGGAGATCGTGCCATTGCCCTCCAGCCTGGGCAATAGAACAAGGCTCCATCTCAAAAAAAAAAAATTGACAAATACTTTGTTCTCTGAATTAAACTGATGGGAGCTTTTTGCAGTTTTAAATCCCCATTTTAAGTTAAATTTTGAGTAAATCCAAAAGTTTGGTATTTCGAGTTGTCGTGGTTTTTTTTTTGTAACATTGCTTTGCGGTAATTATCCGCATGTGTTTT
This sequence comes from Nomascus leucogenys, assembly GCF_006542625.1. Taxonomy (NCBI): domain Eukaryota; kingdom Metazoa; phylum Chordata; class Mammalia; order Primates; family Hylobatidae; genus Nomascus; species Nomascus leucogenys. The sequence goes on along the minus strand of NC_044383.1, from coordinate 1,729,167 downwards.
GGTTATTGTATGTATTCAGAGCTTTCTATTTTAATCCATGTATGCTTTGGCCATAGTAACCCATCCAGATTAACACATTTATAAGTCACCATCGATTTGTCCCATAGTTGTGATGCCGTTTGTTTGTATTAAGACCAGAGAGTCAGTGATGATGAAGGGAAGTGTAGTCGTTAGTCACCAGGGATTGCTGAGCAGCAAGTATCAAGAAGCTGGTCGTACCCAAATGCAACCCTGAGGGAGAGATGTTGGTGAGAGAGAAGAGATGGGTGGCCGGGTACGGTGACTCACACCTGTAACTCCAGCACTCTGGGAGGCTGAAGCAGGTGGATCACTTGAGGTCAGGAGTTCGAGACTAGCCTGGCCAACATGACAAAACCCCGTCTCTACTAAAAATACAAAAATTAGCCAGGCGTGGCGGGGCCCGCCTGTAATTCCAGCTCCTCAGGAGGCTGAGGCAGGAGGATCGCTTAAACCTGGGAGGTGGAGGTTGCAGTGAGGCGAGATGGTGCCGTTGCCCTCCAGCCTGGACGTCAGGGCGAGACTCCGTCTCAAAAACAAAAAAGAGAGATGGGCAGTTCACAGGGGTGTTTATCGTGCACTGCTGCTCAGGCTGTAGAACTTAAGGTATAGCAGATTTTATTTGTTTAGATTTGTGGCTTGTGAGGCATTTTGTTCTTGAAGGTTTTGTTCTGGGCCAAGTTCAGCTCTGTAGAGCTCTACTACAGCCCTGCACTCTGGCCGCCTTTCTGCCCTCTCTGCAGTGGGTAAGGAGAAAGAGCCTTAGAGATTAAGGCCTGGGTCCTCTCCTGACTTCAGTGGGGTGGTGTCCAGTGCACAGGAAGTGGTGCAGGGGTAAGAGTAGGCACTCCTGACTTTGGAGGTCATGAAGTGAGTAATGTAGGAAAGCCTTTGGTTTTTGTTTTGATTTCTGTTTTGTTTTTAAGACTAATAGTTTTGGGCTGGGGATCAGAATCATAACCTACGGTGAAAGTGTTGGCCTGTGTAAAATTTGATGTGCCCCCCCCTTTTTTTTTTTTTAAAGAATTGGGTTTAGCTATGGGTCAGGTCATTTTGCTAAGAGTTGTGATCCCACTGGGTCATCAGACTTCCCATCCTCCTGCAGGTAGGAGTAGAGCTGAGCTCACAAGGAAGTTATTAAGTGTCCTGCTGATGAGCAGGGGTATGAGCAGCAGTCAGTGGTGACTTGCCTCTCCTCCCTTTGCTGGAAGGTGGGACTAGGTGAGTTTATATGCTGAGGTGCCCAAGAGTTAAAATAGTAAAACCAGGGGACTTCCAGCAGGAAGCAAGTAGAAAAGTTTTTGTTAGCTTCTACCTCCACGATGTTTTGGTTCTAGATGGTGGCTCCTTTCTGGAAATTGTTAACTGTTTTGCAGATTTTTTCTGCATGTTATGGAATCACCTTCACCCAGCCCCTGCTCCCTCTCCTGGAACGTACTTCATTCAGCATGTGATGTGTTTTGCAATGTCACATGGTATTTCATCCTTTGCTTCTCTCTCTGGTAGGCTGAGCTCCTCAAGCTTGAAGGCTGGCTATCCCCTTTCCCACCCCAGCCTTTGTAGAGGACCCAGCACGAAGGTCATGATAGGTGACAGTTGCTGAGTGGTCATTCTGTGCTAGAGAGTGCTCGCAGTGCTTTTCCCATGTCAATTAATCTTCACACAACCCAAGAAGGGAGGAAATATTGTTCTTCCCAGTCTCAGATGCAGAATCCAAGGTGCGGGAGCAATTAACTTGGGTCACAAAGCGAGTATATGGCAGGGCCAGGGTTTGAAGCCATGCCAACTGGCCGCAGAGCCATGGAGTGCTGTATTGCTTCAGCGACCATTTGCAGCCAGCACAGTACTGATGAAGCCCCACTGTGGCATGTGGCCGTCCAGCCTTGGGATGGAGCTGTTCTTCTAAAGCTCGGTAAAAATCTTACTACCAAGAGGCGTGTGAAAATGCTTTTGAAGGCAAATGAAAATGGAATGCCTTTAAAGGAAGTGCGTATCAAAATGATAGAAGATTAGTAACAAGGATTCAAGAATAGCATCACTTTCCAACCAATTCTCAAACTCTTTGAAGAGTAGATACCGCAGAGACAGTAAGTAAGTGAAACACCTGCACGTCAAGCAAGTGCTGCAGCACCTTTGCCTGCGACGGCACTTTCCACATGACTGCAGCCTGCTTACCTGCAGGGAAGCTTTGGGTCTTGCTGCTTTATGTATTACACGAATTGCTCCTGTGGAGAAACCATGAGGAGGGGTTGGGGGAGGAGGGTCTTACATTGAACCTGGTTTTATATAGCTTTATAGCTTGATAACAGCTGGTTCCTTTCTTAGCATTTGCAGTTTTAAGTGTATTGGGGTTTTATTTGTTGATTTTGCTTTAATCAGTTTCTTAATCCATGATCTATTGCTTTGAATTAGACATTAACCTGTTTCTAAAGAGATACACTAAACAAAACTAAAGGTTTGTTTGCTGAAGTCAAGCTTGAGTCTGGGGAGTTACGTAAGTAACATGGATATCTGGTTAATCTGGTAGGATAGCCTTTCCAAGGGAGTTTACATTGGTACTTTGAAAGAAACACTTTAAATCGCAGAAAGGTAACAAAAATTAAGGTAACTTGAGCATCAATACCAGAAAGTTACTGTGTTTCATTGAATGTAAGATAACGTCTGGCTCAATGGCTCACGCCTGTAGACTCAGCACTTCAGGAGGCCAAGGCAGGAGGATCCCTTGAGCCCAGCAATTTGAGACCAGCCTGGGCAACATCTTGTCTCTACCAAAAAAAAAAAAAAAAGAAATTCAAAACGTTTACCAGCTATGGTAGTACACACCTGTAGTCCCAGCTACTCAGGAGGCTGAGGTTGGGGGATCGCTTGAGCCAGGGAGGTTGAGGCTGCAATGAGCTATGATTGCACCACTGCACTCCAGCCTGGGCAATAGAGTGAGACCTTGTCTCAGAAAAAAGAAAAAATAATAATAATTATGTATGTATATATATAATCTTTGAAATTAGGTGTATCTTTTATATATAGTCTATAATGTCTTTTATGTGTATATATAAAATCTACATCTAATTTCAGAGATACTAAGATGTGGGGAAATGTACTTAGAATCAATGAAATACAGTGTTGGTGAATGCAAAACTTGTCAGTCATATTTATTGACTTCTTCTGTGTATAGAAAATGGGCATTTGGTATTTATCTTTTTTTTTTTTTTGTCTTAATGGGACGTGGTGTCTGCTTATTTGAATTATTTCCGGTCTGATTTCTATATTCCATTGTAGAATTTTCATTTACTTAATATTTATATCTGTGCCGTTGAAGAGAACATTCAGGAAAGCATCCTCTGGGGAAGGCCATCAAACAAGGAAACAGTCTAGTAATATTGTGCAGTTTGACTTACGAGAGTTTCATAGGAAGCCTCTGCCTTTAGGAAATCGGTTGTATGCCTTAAGATTCACAGACTCGCCGGGCGCAGTGGCTCATGCCTGTAATCCCAGCACTTTGGGAGGCCGAGGCGGGTGGATCACAAGGTCAGGAGATTGAGACCATCCTGGCTAACACGGTGAAACCCCGCCTCTACTAAAAAAAATACAAAAAATTAGCTGGTTGTGGTCGCGGGCACCTGTAGTCCCAGCTAGCTACTTGGGAGGCTGAGGCAGGAGAATGGCGCGAACCTGGGAGGCGGAGCTTGCAGTGAGCCGAGATCGCACCACTGCACTCCAGCCTGGGCAGCGGAGTGAGACTCCATATCAAAAAAAAAAAAAAAAAAAAAAAGATTCACAGACTCATCCTGCTTAGTACAGCCATATCTTAACACTCAGGAGGCTGGCCTGGTCGTCGTTACATTGTGAAGTTACGTTTACAAGATACGTGGTGGTATTGAATCATACCTGGTGATTTCCATGTTCCCTGATTTTAAGCAGTCTACCGTTCTGATAGGAACTTCCAGGTTGGGTTTGTGTCCGCTGTTTTCAACTCTGAGGGCCCCTTTCTGAGCTTCAGCTCGCTTATCTAGAAGTTAAATCGGAAGCTTTTTATTAAGATCAAACAATGTGCAGTGCTTTTGCAACTTGAAAAGTGCTTTTCAAGTGCTAGATACAACTGTTAATTCTCTTGTATTTTAAGGTATTGGGGCTTGGTTTTAGCTATATTTAAACACAAAAATAGCAGTTTCTTGTTTTTCCTCACCTGCTTGATCTCCATCTGCCCAGATCCCTTCCACTGGGCCTGGCCTCTTCATGTTTACATTATTATTCAGTGATTATTCCCATCCCTTGATCTTTGCTCCTGTTTCTTTCTCCGCCTAGAGTATTTATTTTGCTTCCTGTCCACTCTGTAAGCCCTGCTGATCCTTCTAAATCCACCTCCAATCCCACTTGGCGAGTCCCTGCTCCAGCTCCCCTCAGCGTTCAGTGTCGTCTTAGACTCCAGGCTTCACTTTCACACCGTGTTCCATGTTGTTTAGCAATTGGCTGTGTCCTGCTTGTGGTTCCCTCGTTTTATCACGTGTGTTATTAGGCTTGTCTCTCCCACTGGATGTCAGTCAGCGTATGGAATGTCACAATATTACCAGGTGATGGAGAGGCATTGTGCACGTGGAATTTGGTACACATCCCTTTTTCCCCCTCTTCAGGCTTTGTGTTAACTTGGCAAGTTACTTACTCTTTTCTTATCTGTTAAACGGGTACTATTACTTGTGACCATTACAGGGTTGCTGTGAAGATTCCAGAAAATGTATGGAAAGCTCTGGCAAACAAACACGTTAACTGGTAACTGTTTAGAGGCTGTTGTCTTAAGAGACCCTCTTGCATAGGAGAATAGCTGACTCTGTCACTTCAGAGAGCCAGTTTAAGAAAAACGAAGGGTAATGCAGGGGCCAGCTTTCAGCTTGGCACATCTGAAAAGTTCACAACAGCGTACCAAAGGGCTGCTAGTGCTGGCTGTTGGAAATAGAAACGCAGTTCTTGCCTTCAGGAAACTGTTCGGACACAGACAAGCAGGTGGTTCCTTGCACCATGGCTGGACCAGGGCACACTGAGGCAATGTGAAGAAGTACGCAGTACACAGACTTGGGTAGGGAGTGGAGGGGAGGACATCAGGGTATAAGAAGAGGGAGGAAGGGAGGGGGAGCAGAATGTTCCAGGTGGAGAGGGCTTGGTGTGGGGGTTGGACAGAGCATGGTATGTTCTGAGAGGTCAGTGCTTGGCACGGTCTTCTGGCAGAAAAGAGAGTGGCTGTGATGAGCAGGAGGCTGGCTGGGGCCACAGGATGATGAATAAAGGACGTGAATACTGTGCTCAGGACTCTGAGTGATTGTGAGCTTTTCAGATCCTAAGCAGAGGAGTGACATCAGCTATGTTTTCAACAAGGTCACTCTGCCCTTTGGAGAATGGATGGTGGTGGGTAAGAATGGAGATAGGAAGTTACTGCAATAATAAAGTTTGGGAAAATGGGCTTACTGTAGTTTCGGGGTGGGCAAGCTTTTTTGTATAGGGCCAGATGGTAAGTATTCTAGACTTTGAGGCCATACTGTGCCTGTTGCAACGACTGAATTCAACTCTGCCTTTAGCAGGAAGACAGCCATAGACCCTGCAGAGGAGGATAGGCGTGGCTCTGTGCCCTGCTTTCACACGAGCATGCCTACAGAAACAGGCAGCTGGCCAGATGTCGCCCAGCTTGTGGTTTGCTAAACCCTGACCTAGAGTTGGTTCGCAAAGTCTTTTGGTACTGGAATAATTCTATATACTCTTAATAGTTATATTGAGGATCCAGAGAGCCTTTGTTTGTGCTGGTTATAGCTGTTGATGTTTTCTATATTTGAAATTAAAACAGAACAACTTAAAATATTTATTTTACTTTAAAATAATCTACTACATGTTAACATAACATTTTTAATGAGAAACAACTTTTCAAAAACAAAAAGGTTAAGCAAGAAGAACAGTGTTGTTTTATACTTTTGTACATCTTTTTAAAATAAGTGGCTTAAGAGGTGATGGCTGGATTCTCAGACCTGCTTCTGCATTCAGTGTGTTCCAGTTGCTTTATTGAAGTGTGTAAAGAAAATGTGGCCTCACGCTTCCATGTGGGCAGAGGAGGGGACATCCCGGAGGCTCTTAGCGATGCACTGTAACTCGCCAGGTGGCAGCTTGTTTGAGTGTGCTGGCCCTTTGGGGTGAGTGACATTTCTGTACTCTCTTCCGTCAGAACCCTGAGGTCTGTCTTGTGCTCAGAGTGGGTCTTTTGCTCATGGACATGGTTTGGTAACATCACACGGGGGTTGTATGGAAATACTGTTACATAGAGTTGTTTCTTTTTTCTAAATGTTGACACATTCCGTTATGTAAAATTGAAGAAAATCATATTTTTTAATGTCACCACTGATCTCATCAGAAGAAAAAGTGAGAAACTGTCAAATTAGCAGTAGTAGATAAAAGTTTTCCAAAATTCTAATTTTCTCTTGAAAGCTTGGATTTTATCATTGGTAACAAATACTGGCAGTTATTTTCTGTGAAGTGAGAGGCTCACTGTGTTCATTTTCAAGTAAATTTCTGCCAGATACCAAGTTCTTAATAACCAAAGTTGGTCAGTTGTTCTTTCAAATAAAAATGGCGTTCCATGAAAAAAAGGGCTAGTTGAGCTTGTGTGATACTGTGGAATATGTATTTGGTCTTCCGTAGTACACAACTCCTAAAATCCTCGGGCTCATCAGTGATGTCTTCGTAATGAGTTGGCTAAGGGCCGGCAACCCCTGGGTAGCTTCAGAACGGGGGCTGGTCACCAGAAAGATGTAGGCAGGATTAGAAGGTTGGGACTTTCAGCCCCGATCCCCAACCTCGGGGAGTGGTGAGGGACGGGGGAGCTGAAGGTTAAGCTGATCACCAGTGGCCAGTGATTTAAATAGTCTTGCCTATGTATGGACTGGGTTTGAAGATAGCTTCCAGATGTTTCTGGAGGGGGCCCACCCAGAGAGGGCATGGGAGCTCTGCTCTCAGCCACCATCCCTCGCCCTATGCATCGCCTCTGTGTCCTTTGTAGTCTCCTTTATAATAAACCGCTAAACTAAAGTGTTTCCCTGAGATGTGCGTGCTCGGTGAGGGTTGTGGACACTCTGATTGATGGCCGGTCAGTCAGAAGCACAAGTAACACAACCTGAGGCTTGCTGTTGGCTCTTGAAGTGGGGAGGCAGTCTTGTGGGACAGAGCACTCAACCTGTGGGATTTGATGCTTTCTCCCAGCATCAAGATTTAACGGAATCAGGGGACCCCAGCCAGTGTCCAGTCCAGAATTGACTGCTTCCTTTCTGATGGGGAGAGGTCCCCACACATCTGGTGTCCTAAGTGTGCTGTGAGGATGTGATGGGAGAAACTGAATTTTGTTTTTTGTTTTTCAACACAAACAACTGTACCATGTACTTTTTCTTGAGACAGTTGTACTTGGGGATGCAGCAAAAGTTCTTTTGTGGCACATTTTATCACAGGGTTGGAATTGAATAAAGTGGCGAATTATTTTAACTGTTCATCAGGGAATAAGCTAAGCAAAACTGGCCTTTTTTCTTTTTCTTTCCCTTTTTCCCTGCCTGTGCAGGGCGTGGAGAGGAGAGCTTGGGGCTGCTGCCACAGATCGTGCTGAGCCGCCAGCAGCTCCACCTGCCCTTGGCTTTGCTCATCCGTGGAAATGACAACAGCGTGAAAACGGCAGATGACGTACAAGGATTATGATGAAAATAGTCTTGACCTCATGGACCCTCTGAGAGGTTTTTGAAGACCGTTGCACCCTCAAGGGCCCACAGACCACACTTTGAGAACTGCTGCTTGAATGCAAGCTATTAGCAGTAGGAGTGTCAAGGACAGGGCAGACTTAACTGTCCTCTCTCATCTTTACCAGCTTGTACTGGTTTTGTCTCAAAATACAAAAATAGAGTGTTTATTATGTAAAGAAAATCAAATGATAGAACAGCTGAGAACAGCTGGATCAAGAGCAGAGAGCAAAAGTTCCTCTTCATCCCACTGCTGTCCTGAGTCTTCCTCAGAGCCCGCTGCTCTTAACTGTGTCTCTGTAGATGATTTTCTCTGTGTGTATTTATTTTCTCTGTGTGTATTTATTTATGTTTTGAAACCTGGTTTATGTATGAGCAATCTTTTTTAATCCACAGACGTGGAACCTTATTCTAGACGTTGAGTAAGATTTTCTGTATTAGTATTGGTTTTTTGCTACTTCTTTTCCTTCCTTTCCTTTTTTGGAAATAGGGTCTTACTCCTCTGTCGCCCAGGCTGGAGTGCAGTGGTGCGATCAGAGCTCACTGCAGCCTGATCAGGCTCAAGCAGTCCTCTCCCTGCTCAGCCTCCCGAGTAGCTGGAACTATAGGCGTGCACTGCCATGCCCAGCTTTTTTCTGTTTTTTTGTGGAGACAGGGTTTTGCTGTGTTGCCCAGGATGGTCTTGAACTCCTGGACTCAAGTGATCCTCCCACCTCGGCCTCCCGAAATGCGGGGAATACAAGCACGAGCCATGGCACACAGCTGCCACTTGCCTTTTTTCATTAAGAGTCTATAATTGGAGATCTTACAGGGAACCAGGTTTTCTGCTCAGCCATACTCGAGCTCATTTGACCCCCGGCCACAGCCCCTTGAGATGTAAGTACTACTGTGTTGCCTTCATCATACACATGAGGCGATCAAGTATCAGGAAGATGAAGTCAGTTGGTGAAGGTCTCAGAGCTAATAGGTGCTATACTCGTTATTTGCATGCAGACATTCTGAGTCCAGAGCCCATACTTAAATTTTTAACCAGGCTGCCTTTTTATGAGACTCATTTTATCCTTTTTGATTGCTGCATAGTATTCCCTTACTTATTTAGTCCAGTGGTTCTAATGACAGTGCAGGAGAGTCTCGTCCATCCTTTTGCCCTTCCTGGGTGGCAGACACCCAGGAGTGGGTACACGGTGTCAGAGGCTGTGCACATTTCTTGACTGTTTCAGGCTGGTCTCAAACTCATGAGCTCAAGTGATCCGCCCACCTCGGCCTCCCAGAGTGCTGGGATTACAGTTGTGAGCCACCGCACCCAGGTTGTAGAAGTTCTTTATACATTATGAATATTAGTCTTCTGAGTTTTTAAAAATTGTTGACCTTGACTTTTAATTCTTTTGCCCCCATTCTGCACTCTCCTCTCCGAGTACAGTTGAATTTATTACACGTGTGTCTTTGACTAGATTTTTTTTTTTATTGCTGTTGCTACTCTGGAAATGAAGAAAAAGAGCTGAGATCCATGTTTGGGTCAGTAATGGGGTGGAAGAGGAATAATGTGTGGGACAAAAGGCGACTGGCGAATTGAACTGAAATACCATGCGAGGCTTAATGATGGGGGTGGATATTTTCTGAGCAATGTGTCGTTAGGGCAATTTTGGCATGCGAGCATCTGAGAGTACACTTACCGAGCCCAGGTGGCAGGGCTCACTCCGTTACAGGCCTCCATTATTATCTCGTGGGAGCGCCATGGCAGGTGTGGACGGTCGGGAGTTTAGAGCTCAGAGGCAGGGGCAACCGTGAAAACAGGCAGTCCTGGAGTAGTCACAGAAGTCTTGCTAATGATGTTAGATACCTCAGAGCGTGAAACAGACTTGAGCTTATTTTATCTGGATCTCCAGAGATGATAAAACCACAACTAAAATAGGAATGCAACCGTGTGAAGACACAGGCTGTGCTGATCTTTTTCTGTATTGTGCGCAGCACCTAACACTGCACCGGCACACAGGAAGGGCTTTTATGAATTCTTGGGTGAGTCACCATACCTGCCTGAAAGGGGCAGCAGGTTCGCTGATAATTGGCAACATTTGAGTGAAAAAACACAGACAATAGGTCTGCATGTTTAAGCACATCTAATGGCTGATTTGTTTTAAGTGGGTGGTGAGTAAAAGAGTTAACATAAATCATCATAGAGATGGTATTAATGAGCCAAAATATGACCGGCCTCACGCCTGTAATCCCAGCACTTTGGGAGGCCAAGGCAGGAGGATCCCTTGAGCCCAGGAGGTCAAGGCTGCTGTGAGCTGTGATCACACCACTGCATTCCAGCCTGGGAACAGAGTAGACCCTGTCTCAAGCAAAGACATTCTAATTAAAGCAACAATAATGTTCCATTTTTCCTAGTCATTTCTGGGAAGAGTGTCTGTACACTCATTTTTTGGAGGGTAATTTGACATTTCTCTCTCAAACTTAACACAAGGGTTAGGACCCCAAGGTTCCACTTGTAGGAATCCTACAGGAAATAGGCCAGCATTTCAGAAAGGTGTGCACTGCAGTGACACAACGTTGAAAACACTAAATGCCTAAAAGTAGTGAGGCGGTTAAATGTGTTAGAACACACTTTGTGGAGTAAGAGTGTTCTGTGCCCCTCAGAGAGCAGTCTGTGACACATTGGGTGAAAAACAGCAGCTTTTGCAGAGGAACGGTGACCCCAGGCGACGCTGCATGTGGTTGTAAACGCTGCTCTGGAAAGCAGATATCCAGGGACGACGTCGGAGTGCCTGTGGGGAAAGAGTGAGCACGCCTCACTGGATAGAGACTTTGGCATTTGTTCTGCACATTTCTATATTGTTTTATATTCCACACCAAGAATGCATTGTTTTGTGGATATAAGGAGAAAAGTGCCCTTAAGAAAAGGTAAAGAGGGAGTTGTAGCAACTCGAAGGAGGAAGGTTTTTCTCTCCGTGCGCCCCTAATAATGACTCAGCACTGCTTATCACCCCACCTTCTGTTGTGCTCCGGTTTTCTGGAATTTTAACGGTTTTAGGCTGCCATTACTTCACGTTTGAAAATACCTTAAACTTTTTTTTTTTTCGTTTCAATAGTTCTGTTCCAGAATCTAGAATGGCAAAGTAGTATCCCTAAAAGAGTATTCATTACAAAAGCTCTAGTACATAACTAGATTTAAAAGAAAGCAAAACAAAAACTTGGCTAATGATAATGATTGTAAAGGGGGGATTCGTGCCTTACGTGTACCAGTGCATTTGTAAACGTTCCTGGCTTTCGTAAGCATTGAAGGCTGCGTCTCAGCTTTGTTACTGTCCTTTGCAGTAACCTGTGTACGGGAGGCTCCATTGTTGGCCACCTCACATTTGGATAGACCTATAGGTTGCTTTTAGAATAAATAATTATGTATTATTAGCATACTGTAAATAAACACCCACGTACTCCACACCTAACAACGGTCCATCTTGTTTTGGGTTTTTGAAGAGATGAAGGCTACGGTCACGTTGAGGCTCTCCATCTCCGTTTTAACTCCCCAACTCCGTTGCCCGCACTCCTTCCTCACTGGAGGCAGTGTCTGTGAAATTGGTTCATAGCCTGTCCCTGCTCTTGAGTGTTTATCCAAATAGATCACGGGTTGCCTTTTATCAGACAGAGGCCGATGGTGAATTGCAGCTCCGCCGTGGCCGCGCTTCTCCAGCTCCCTGCAATTTTGTCAGACCCTGGAGATCTAGTTGAATGTCACAGGTCACATTTCTTAGATTTTGACGTCGTTTATGGTAACAGATAGATGTTGTTAAAGGCATCTGAAATATTAGATAATCCTTGAAGTGGTATTAACCAAAATTATTAATCTCCTCTGCCATAGAGCCCCGGTTAAGTTCAGTTGTGTAATAGTGATCTTAAAATGGAGAGAATGAGAAAGTTTTTACTTTAACCATTCTCAATTTACTTACTGTTCATTAAAGAATTCAGTAGTAAAAGGCGTAATCTATTTGGATTATGAAGGTATCAGCATAGGGCTTTCTGCATACTCCCTAAAGTACTGATCACAGTAAAATATGTCGTAGGTAAAATAGTAACCATAGAAATCCATTAAACGTCTGCTGCTGGGTTATTTGAAAAGTAGATGGAACCTCTCTCTGGCCATGCGCACTGATAACCTCGGTGTTCCCCACAGGACAGGCTGTGGTGGAGGCACACAGACCACCCACAGGCGGGCTCTGTGCAGTTCGCATCTGTATCTCAGCAACTTAGGGTGGTTTGGGCTGTGTTTCACTTGACCTACAGAGAGAAATGTGACACCCAGGTTGGCATAGATTGGGATTTTTTTTTTTTTTTTGAGGTCTAGGAATATTTTCTTAATTGTGGTAAAATATACATGGCACAATGTTTATCATTTTAGCCGTTCGTAAGTGTACAGTTCAGTGGTGTTGAATGCACTTAGTGTTGTGTAGCTGTCACCACTACCTGTTCCTAAAACAACCTCATCATTACCAACACAGCTTTGTCCTATTAAACAGTAACTCCCCTTCGCCCCTTCCCCAGCCCCTGGCAACCACCATTCTACTTTCTGTCTCTGAATTTGCCTAGTCTAGGGACCTCACGCGGGTGGAATGACATCGTGTTTGCAGGGACCTCACGCGGGTGGAATGACATCGTGTTTGCAGAGACCTCACGCGGGTGGAATGACATCGTGTTTGCAGGGACCTCACGCGGGTGGAATGACATCGTGTTTGCAGAGACCTCACGCGGGTGGAATGACATCGTGTTTGTAGAGACCTCATGCGGGTGGAATGACATCGTGTTTGTAGAGACCTCACGCGGGTGGAATGACATCGTGTTTGTAGAGACCTCGCGGGTGGAATGACAGTGTTTGTAGGGACCTCACGCGGGTGGATGACATCGTGTTTGTAGAGACCTCGGGGTGGAATGACAGTGTTTGTAGGGACCTCACGCGGGTGGAATGACATCGTGTTTGTAGGGACCTCACGCGGGTGGAATGACATCGTGTTTGTAGAGACCTCGCGGGTGGAATGACAGTGTTTGTAGGGACCTCACGCGGGTGGAATGACATCGTGTTTGTAGGGACCTCACGCGGGTGGAATGACATCGTGTTTGTAGGACCTCACGCGGGTGGAATGACATCGTGTTTGCAGAGACCTCACGCGGGTGGAATGACATCGTGTTTGTAGAGACCTCACGCAGGTGGAATGACAGTGTTTGTAGAGACCTCACGCGGGTGGAATGACATCGTGTTTGCAGAGACCTCACGCGGGTGGAATGACATCGTGTTTGCAGAGACCTCACGCGGTGGAATGACATCGTGTTTGCAGAGACCTCACGCAGGTGGAATGACAGTGTTTGTAGAGACCTCACGCGGGTGGAATGACATCGTGTTTGTAGAGACCTCACGCGGGTGGAATGACATCGTGTTTGTAGAGACCTCACGCGGGTGGAATGACATCGTGTTTGTAGGGACCTCACGCGGGTGGAATGACATCGTGTTTGCAGGGACCTCACGCGGGTGGAATGACATCGTGTTTGTAGAGACCTCACGCGGGTGGAATGACATCGTGTTTGCAGGGAAAGGGACCTCACGCGGGTGGAATGACAGTGTTTGTAGGACCTCACGCGGGTGGAATGACATCGTGTTTGTAGAGACCTCACGCGGGTGGAATGACATCGTGTTTGTAGAGACCTCACGCGGGTGGAATGACATCGTGTTTGTAGAGACCTCACGCGGGTGGAATGACATCGTGTTTGTAGAGACCTCGCGGGTGGAATGACAGTGTTTGTAGGGACCTCACGCGGGTGGAATGACATCGTGTTTGTAGGGACCTCACGCGGGTGGAATGACATCGTGTTTGTAGAGACCTCGCGGGTGGAATGACAGTGTTTGTAGGGACCTCACGCGGGTGGAATGACATCGTGTTTGTAGGACCTCACGCGGGTGGAATGACATCGTGTTTGTAGAGACCTCACGCGGGTGGAATGACATCGTGTTTGTAGAGACCTCACGCGGGTGGAATGACATCGTGTTTGTAGGACCTCACGCGGGTGGGGGGGGGGGGGGGGGGGGGGGCGGGTGGAATGACAGTGTTTGTAGGGCTCGGGGGGATGACAGTGTGTAGGACCGGGGGGGGGGGGCCGCGGGTGGAATGACATCGGTGTTTGTAGGGACCTCACGCGGGTGGAATGACATGTGTTGTAGGGACCTCACGCGGGTGGAATGACATCGTGTTTGTAGAGACCTCACGCGGGTGGAATGACATCGTGTTTGTAGGGACCTCACGCGGGTGGAATGACATCGTATCGTGTTTGTAGGACCTCACGCGGGTGGAATGACATCGTGTTTGTAGAGACCTCACGCGGGTGGAATGACATCGTGTTTGTAGAGACCTCGCGGGTGGAATGACATCGTGTTTGTAGAGACCTCACGCGGGTGGAATGACATCGTGTTTGTAGAGACCTCGCGGGTGGAATGACAGTGTTTGTAGGGACCTCACGCGGGTGGAATGACATCGTGTTTGTAGGGACCTCACGCGGGTGGAATGACATCGTGTTTGCAGAGACCTCACGCGGGTGGAATGACATCGTGTTTGCAGAGACCTCACGCGGGTGGAATGACATCGTGTTTGCAGAGACCTCACGCGGGTGGAATGACATCGTGTTTGCAGGGACCTCACGCGGGTGGAATGACATCGTGTTTGCAGGGACCTCACGCGGGTGGAATGACATCGTGTTTGTAGGGACCTCACGCGGGTGGAATGACATCGTGTTTGTAGGGACCTCACGCGGGTGGAATGACAGTGTTTGTAGGGACCTCACGCGGGTGGAATGACATCGTGTTTGTAGAGACCTCACGCGGGTGGAATGACAGTGTTTGTAGGGACCTCACGTGGGTGGAATGACATCGTGTTTGTAGAGACCTCAGCGGGTGGAATGACATCGTGTTTGTAGAGACCTCGCGGGTGGAATGACAGTGTTTGTAGGGACCTCACGCAGGTGGAATGACATCGTGTTTGTAGAGACCTCACGCGGGTGGAATGACATCGTGTTTGTAGAGACCTCACGCGGGTGGAATGACATCGTGTTTGTAGAGACCTCACGCGGGTGGAATGACATCGTGTTTGCAGGGACCTCACGCGGGTGGAATGACATCGTGTTTGTCCACTTGTATCTGGCTTATTTCACTACACATGATGTTTTGAAGGCTCAGCCATATTGTAGCATATGTCAGAATTTCATTCCTTTTTATGGCAGAATTAGATGTGGATTTTTGAAGTAGGAAATACGTTTCTAACCTACTTTTGTTTATTTAAAAAATTGTTGCTGGGCACAGTATCTCACGCCTGTAATCCCAGCACTTTGGGAGGCTGAGGTGGGTGGATCACCTGAGGTCAGGAGTTCGAGACCAGCCTGGCCAACAGGGTGAAACCCCATTGCTACTAAAAATACAAAAATTAGCTGGGCACAGTGGTGCATACCTGTAATCTCAGCTACTCGGGAGGCTGAGGCAGGAGAATCACTTGAATCCGAGAGGCGGAGGAGGTCGCGGTGAGCCAAGATTGCGCCAGTGTGCTCCAGCCTGGGCAACGTAGCGAGACCCTGTCTTTACAAAAAATAAAACAGGAATAAATGTTAATAGAAGATGAATTTCAGGAACAAGTTATTAGGAGAGAAACATTAGCAGCTTTGCTTTGCTAATATGATGGGCTAGGTTCAAGGATCATTTCCTAAAGTTTGAGATGTGTTTTTCCCCTGTTAATACCAGTTCTCAGAGTGGTGATCTTTTCTGTATAGGCAAGGGAAATACTTGTCACTGCCTTCTTGCTAGTTTGACTGACTCTGAAATACTTAAAGATAGTTGTATTTGTTGTTGCATGTCTAGATCTGCCACAGGGGAGGGGCCAGAGAGGCTTTGCTGACATGCAGGGAGTGACCGGGGGGATGTCGCTGCCCCACAGCACACAGGGTCCTAAGGCTTCGGCAGTTAAGTAGTTCATCCGTTGCCATTTGATGAGGGCTCTAGGAGTCAAAAGACTTCCCTGAACAAGGAACCCTTGAGCTCAGATACAAATGAGGGATGGGCCTGGACCAGGATGAGGGATGGGAGGAGCCTGCAAAGGGAAGAGAGGGTGGGAGGACTTGACACGGGAGAAGGACAGGCTGGGACAATGGGGTGTGAAAGCAAAGAGGGAGTAAGATTAACATTTTGGTCTTTACTAAGGGCAGTGAGGATTCAAAACAGCATGGTTGGATTTGAGTTTAAAAAATAGAACTCACTGGCTGCAGTGTGCGGAGGTGGGCTGGAATCCGTTTTTGCTCAGCTGGGGAGAGTGTATTTTTACTTTTCCAAAGCGACTATGTTGGTGATTGTGTCAGAGCCCCTGGCCTGTCGTTGGTGGTTATAGAGTGCTTTTGATTTGCCTGTAAATCAGAGTCTACCATGGCTCACACAGTTCTTATTTGCAAAAAGAACTAAGCATAAAATTGAGCATAAAATTGCCTAGTAGTAATTCAAGTTGCTTAATATGTTTGAGAGAAAGGTTAATATATTCAATCAGACAGCCTTTTGGATAAAGACGTTCTCATTTTTCAGCATGGCCTGGGGGAAATAGCCTGGAATATTCTTAGCAAATCAGATTTTCCTTGAAAAGAGTAGTCCTACCTCTTATAGGCTTCAATGGCAGTGGTTTAATATGGTTCCCAAATTCTGAAGTCTTCTGAAACTTGTTAGACAAAGCAAGACTTATGATCACAGCATGACGCAAACACTAATTTTCCGAGTAAAACACAATAAAAGATTGACCGTTTCTCTCTGATGTCATTTACTTACGTCTATGCCTGTGAGAAGTAAAGTAGCTGTATTTACAGTAAGGTAACTATTGTCAATGCTGATGTATTCTTGAAAAATAAAGAGTGGGTGTTAAGTATTCCTTGTCACAAAAATGAGTTATGTGGGGTAATACATTTGTTAATTAGCTAAATTTAATTGTTCCACAATGTGTGTATACTTTAGACATCATATTGTACATAATACATACATACGTTATCTGTCATTTTTTTTTTTTTTTTGAGACGGAATCTCACACCATCACCCGGGCTGGAGTGCGGTGGCTTGATCTCAGCTCACTGCAGCCTCTGCCTCCCGGGTGCACACGATTCTCCTGCCTCAGCCCCCTGAGTAGCTGGGATTACAGGTGCACACCACCACACCTGGATAATTTTTTGTATTTTTAGTAGAGACGGAGTTTCACTCCGTTTTCAAGACCAGGCTGGTCTTGAACTCCTGACCTTGTGATCCGCCCGCCTCGGCCTCCCAAAGTGCTGGGATTACGGGCATGAGCTACTGCGCCCGGCCATTGTCTGTCAGTTTTTTTCTTAAAAAAAATTGGAAGGTAGCCAAAAAGAAAACAAAATCCCTTTAGGTTTAAATAGGCAAATGAATTTAGTAATTTGTGGAAAACAAATTTATATCAGATTTTTGTTGGTTGGTTATTTTTAAAACTTGTAATAATGTAGTCTACTTTTAGAGTGTATTTGAGAATGGTTACAAGTTGTGAGGCCCTTTTAGTGACTCGATCCATTTGTTTTTATGGGGTAGTTTTACTTACAACAGCTTTTGAGCCGTATTTCATTGAGCACAAAGCTCATCCTTTGTGAAGTGTGTGGGTGAATATTCAGAGTTGTGTGGCCTTCTGCACTATCCAATTCTAGAACCTTTCCATCACCCCCGAAAGAAACCCACTAGCAGTCCCTCCCATTCCCTCCACCCTCTGCCCTCAGGTAACCACTGATTACTTTGTTTCTGTCGATTCGTCTGTTCTCCACAGTCATGTAAATAGAGTCATGGCCCATGTGTCCCTCTGTTCCGGCTGCTTCTCCCCAGCGTGATGCTGTCAGGCGTATCCTGCAGCATGCGTCAGTCCTCCCTCCTTTCCTGGTCAAACAGTTTTCCATTTTTGTTTATCCATTAGTTGATGGGTTGTTCCTAGTTTTTGGCTCTTTCAAATGCACCTGTGGACATTCTTGTACATGTTTTTGTGTATACATGTGTTTTCTGTGCTCTTGGGTATATTCCTGGGAATGGAGCGTGGTCATATGGCAACTGTGTTTAATGTTTTTGAGGAACTGCCAAACAGTTTCCCAAGGTGGCTGCAACATTTTAGAATCCCGCTGTCAATGTATGAACAGTTTTTCTTCACCTACGCTTGTTATTGTCTGTCTAATTTTAGCCATCCTGATAGTTGTGAACTGGTATCTGGTGGTTTTGATTTGTATTTCTCTAGTGATTAATGGTGTTGAGCATTTCCTGTGCTTATTTGGACATTTATATATATATTTTTTTGGAAAATTACATTTTCAATTGGCTTGTCTTTTTATTTTATTTATTTTAGAGACAGGGTCTTGCTCTGTCACCCAGACTAGAGTGCAGTGGTGCTGTCATAGCTCACTGTTAACTCCTGAGCTCAAGCGATCCTCCTGCCTCAGCCTCCCAAGTAGCTGGGACTGCAGATACACACTACCACAGCCGGCTAACTTTTAAAAAATTTTTGGTAGAGATTGGGTCTTGCTATGTTGCCCAGGCTGGTCTTGAATTCCTGGGGTTACAGGTGTTAGCCACCGTGCCCGGGCCTGTCTTTTTATTGTTGTAAGAGTTCTTCAGGTATTCTGGATACAAGTCCCTTATCGGATACATAATTTGCAAACAGTTCCTCCCATTCCATGAGTTGTGTTTTCAGTCTCTTGATGCTGTCCTTAGATGCACAAGAATTTTTAATTTTGATGATGTCCACCTTATTTTTTTCTTTCAGAAGTTTGTGTTTTTGGTACTATATGTAAGAGACCACTGTCTAATCCAAGATTGTGAAGACTTATTCCTTTAGCTCTTACATTTAGGTCTCTGATTCATATTTATATATCATTATATATATAATTTATGTGCAATGAATTATATTTACATATAATTTTTATATGTGGTGTAAGGGTTCAGCTTTTTTCTTTTGCATGTGGATATTTAGATGTCCTGGCATCATTGTTGAAATAGTATTCTTTTCCCATTAATTGCCCTGGTGCACTTGTTGAAAATCAGTTGACCATAAGTGTCCTTCTAGACTCTGACCTCTGACCCATTGGTCTGTATGTCTGTCCTCATGCCAATACCATACTGTCTTGGTTACTATAGCTTTATGGTAAGTTTCGAAATCAGGAAGTGTCCGTCTTCCACCCCTGCTTTTTTTTTTTTTTTTTGTGGATCAGTGATAATAACTCAATCCTCTATTTGACAAAGAAGAGGGAGAAGGAAGAGGAAGAAAAAGAAAGTGGGATAAAGGATCAGAAAGGGAGGAAAATAGAAAAAATTAGAGTATGACTCCAGGGTAGACCTGTTTTGTTGTCACTGAGTTGGTTGGTTGGTTTGTCTGTTGTATTTTTCATGTTTCGCCAAGTTGGCCAGACTGGTCTCGAACTCCTAGCCCGAAGTGATCAACCCGCCTCGCCCCCCAGAGTGCCGGGACCACAGGTGTGAGCCACCACGTCCAGCCCCCACATTGCTTCTGGCCTCCATGGTAGACCTCCCAGACGGAGCGGCCGGGCAGAGGCGCTCCTCACTTCTTCCCAGACACGGGGCGGCCGGGCAGAGGCGCTCCTCACTTCCCAGACGGGGCGGCCAGGCAGAGACGCTCCTCACTTCTTCCCAGACGATAGGTGGCCGGGCAGAGGCGCTCCTCACTTCCCAGACGATGGGTGACCGGGCAGAGGTGCTCCTCACTTCCCAGACGGGGCGGCCGGGCAGAGGCGCTCCTCACTTCCCAGACGGGGCGGCCGGGCAGAGGCGCTCCTCACTTCTTCCCGGACGGGGCGGCCGGGCAGAGGCGCTCCTCACTTCTTCCCGGACGGGGCGGCCGGGCAGAGGCGCTCCTCACTTCCCAGACGGGGCGGCCGGGCAGAGGCGCTCCTCACTTCTTCCCGGACGGGGCGGCCGGGCAGAGGCGCTCCTCACTTCTTCCCGGACGGGGCGGCCGGGCAGAGGCGCTCCTCACTTCTTCCCGGACGGGGCGGCCGGGCAGAGGCGCTCCTCACTTCTTCCCGGACGGGGCGGCCGGGCAGAGGCGCTCCTCACTTCTTCCCGGACGGGGCGGCCGGGCAGAGGCGCTCCTCACTTCTTCCCGGACGGGGCGGCCGGGCAGAGGCGCTCCTCACTTCTTCCCGGACGGGGCGGCCGGGCAGAGGCGCTCCTCACTTCTTCCCGGACGGGGCGGCCGGGCAGAGGCGCTCCTCACTTCTTCCCGGACGGGGCGGCCGGGCAGAGGCGCTCCTCACCTCCCAGACGGTGGGTGGCCGGGCAGAGGTGCTCCTCACTTCCCAGACGGGGTGGCCGGGCAGAGGCGCTCCTCACTTCCCAGACGATGGGTGGCCGGGCAGAGGCGCTCCTCACTTCCCAGACGATGGGTGGCCGGGCAGAGGCTCTCCTCACTTCCTAGACGGGGCGGCCGGGCAGAGGCGCTCCTCACTTCCCAGACGGGGTGGCCGGGCAGAGGCGCTCCTCACTTCCCAGACGGTGGGTGGCCGGGCAGAGGCGCTCCTCACTTCCCAGACGGTGGGTGGCCGAGCAGAGGCGCTCCTCACTTCCCAGACGGGGCGGCCGGGCAGAGGCGCTCCTCACTTCTTCCCGGACGGGGCGGCCGGGCAGAGGCGCTCCTCACTTCTTCCCGGACGGGGCGGCCGGGCAGAGGCGCTCCTCACCTCCCAGACGATAGGTGGCCGGGCAGAGGCGCTCCTCATTTCACAGATGAGGTGGCCGGGCAGAGGCGCTCCTCACTTCCCAGACGGGGTGGCCGGGCAGAGGCGCTCCTCACTTCCCAGACGGTGGGTGGCTGGGCAGAGGCGCTCCTCACTTCCCTGACGGGGCGGCCGGGCAGAGGCGCTCCTCACTTCCCAGACGGTGGGTGGCCGGGCAGAGGCGCTCCTCACTTCCCTGACGGGGCGGCCGGGCAGAGGCGCTCCTCACTTCCCAGACGGTGGGTGGCCGGGCAGAGGCGCTCCTCACTTCCCAGACGGGGCGGCCGGGCAGAGGCGCTCCCCACTTCCCAGACAATGGGTGGCCGGGCAGAGGCGCTCCTCACTTCCCAGACGGGGTGGCCGGGCAGAGGCGCTCCTCACTTCCCAGACGGGGCGGCCGGGCAGAGGCGCTCCTCACTTCCCAGACGGGGTGGCCGGGCAGAGGCGCTCCTCACTTCCCAGACGGTGGGTGGCCGGGCAGATGCGCTCCTCACTTCCCAGACGGTGGGTGGCCGGGCAGAGGCGCTCCTCACTTCCCAGACGGTGGGTGGCCGGGCAGAGGCGCTCACTTCCCAGACGGTGGGTGGCCGGGCAGAGGCGCTCCTCACTTCCCAGACGGTGGGTGGCCGGGCAGAGGCGCTCCTCACTTCCCAGACGGTGGGTGGCCGGGCAGAGGCGCTCCTCACTTCCCAGACGGTGGGTGTCCGGGCAGAGGCGCTCCTCACTTCCCAGACGGGGCGGCCGGGCAGAGGCGCTCCTCACTTCCCAGACGGGGCGGCCGGGCAGAGGCACTCCTCACCTCCCAGACGATGGGTGGCCGGGCAGAGGCGCTCCTCACCTCCCAGACGATGGGTGGCCGGGCAGAGGTTCTCCTCACCTCCCAGACGGGGCAGCCGGGCGGAGGCGCTCCTCACTTCTTCCCGGACGGGGCGGCCGGGCGGAGGCGCTCCTCACTTCTTCCCTGACGGGGCGGCCGGGCGGAGGCGCTCCTCACTTCTTCCCACTTCCGACGTGGCGGCGGGGAGGTGCTCTCACTTCCAGACGGGGCGGGGCAGAGGTCCCTCACCTCTTCCAGACGGGCATCCGGGCGAGGCGCTCACACGTCCAGATGGGGCGGGGGGGCAGGGGTCGGGGGCTGAGGCGGGCAGAGCACTCGGCGTCAGGAGCTGGCGAGCAGCGTGGCCACATGGCGACGCGCGCTGCAGCCAACGGAAAAGCGGCGCGGTGGCGCGCGGGCAGTCCAGGCAGTCCGCGGCGCGGGCAGCAGCGAGCTGAGTAGATTGCAGCCTGGGCCAGAGGAAAGAAAGGGAAGGAGGGGGGGGAGGACCCTGCTCTTTTTAAAGATCATTTTGGCTGTTCTGAGTCTCTTGCACTTCCGTGTGATTCTAGAATTAGTTTGGCAATTTTCCAAAAAAAAAAAAAAAGCAGCTGGGATTTTGATAGGGTTAATACCTTGACTATTGTAGAACAGTTTGGAGATACTTTCTTAAGTTTTCCAATCGTGACACAGGATAACTTTCTGTATATTCAGGTCTTTAATTTTTTTCTACAATATTTTGCAATTTTCAATGTACAAATCTTGTCATTCTTTGATTAAATTTATTCCTAAATATTTATTCTTTTTGATGATATTGTAAACAGAGTTGTTTTCCTGGTTTTATTTCTGAATTTTTCATTGCTAGGTGTAGAAATGCAGTTGACTTTATTGGCCTTGCATCCTGTGTCCTTGCTAAACCTGTTTATTAGCTCTGATAGGTTTTGTGTTTGTGGATTCCTTAGGATTTCCTATATGCAATATAATGCCATCTGTGAATAGAGATATGTTATTCCTTTTTAATCTGGATGCCTTTTATTTCTTTTCTTTGCTTAACTGCCCCAGCTAGAATTTCCAGTAGAATGTTTACTAGAAGTTAGCAAATCAAACATCCTTGTCTTGTTCCTGCTTTTAGGGGAAAAGCCTTCAGACTCATCATTAAGTGTGATGTTAGCGGTGGTCTTTGTAGGTGCTCTTTGTCAAGTTGAGGAAGTTGCATTTTATTCTTAGTTGGTTGAGTGTTTTTATCATGAAAAGGTGTTGGATTTGTTAAATGCTTTATCTGCATTTATTGAGATGACCATGTGGTCTTTGTCCTTTAATGTTAAATAGTATGGTGTATTATGTTGATTTGTTTTTGTATGTTAAACCAACCTTGCACTCCTAGGATATGGTATACTTCTCATATTTCAAAAATATTGTTTGTTCCTGTAGCAGAGAAATTAAGTTTTAGTTGTTCTTTCTGACTTCTGTATTTTAGAATAATTTGCCACAAACTTTTTTTTAGTGCCTAAGTGACTAGAAAGTAATATGCAGAATTTTCTACTTTGTCACATTTTATCCAGTCTAGTCATAATGATGCAAGATTTTTTTTGCTCCTTAGTTCAGCTAAATTCAGGTTCTTGTCTTGCAACCAGGAAAAATCAGGCATGCGGACACATTGAAGGGTGAGGAGGGCAGAATTTATTAAGCAAAAGGAAAGCTCTCAGCAAAGAGAGGGATTCTCCAAGCAGGTTTCCCCCTCACAAATTGAATACGAGGCCACCACACAGGTTGAAGAGGCCAGGCCCCTCCCCAGCATAAGATGCATATTCCTAGTGGCTCCGCCCCGTTCTTCAGCACGTACACAGGCCCTTAGTCTGAGCCACTCCACATTGATTTATTTCTCTTACTGGACATGTGTTAAGGGATGGGATTTTTCAATGTGGGCGTGTTTAGGCGACTTCCCCACCCCATGCACGGTGACCTGGGCAGGGCAGAGATTCTCCCAGGACCTTTCCCTGTTTGCCTATGTATTGCATTTGGCTGTCTCCTGCCTCTATCAGTAATTCAGATAAACTCAGTTTTGGATGCTTTTAGATTATAGTGTCTCTAGGGTCTTACTGGGTCCCGGACATAAATAGTTTTCCATTTTTTTAATATATGGTAGAGGCTTATAATTCACTTCTATTAGTTTATGTCCGGTTTTCGAACAGAACGGACTTTTTGCCTTTGGGTGAGCTTCTTTGAAAAGACACAGAAACGTGTGTGTGTATGTGTGTATGTGCGTGCGTACGTCTGTGTCTGCTTGTAGAAAATTTCTTACTTCCAGCTGAGCGCAGTGGCTCACGCCTGTAATTCAGTACTCTGGGAGGCTGAGGCAGCAGGATCGCTTGAGCCCAGGAGTTCGTGACCAGCCTGGACAACATAGTGAGACCCTGGTTCCACAAAACATTAAAAAAGGTAGACAATTTCCCACTTTTCTTGTCTGTCAGTTTGTCGTATCCAGAGTGCCCTGTTGCTGAGCTCACCGCCTGGCAGCCTCGGTAAACTCTACATCCTTGGAGAGCAGCTCTACTCCTCTTTCTGCATACATACTAAATTCTTCTTAGAGAAGTTTTATGTGAAGGAGTTATGATTTCCGAAAACTCTCTGGCTGGATGTGTTTTTTGACTGTTGTGTGTCATTGTTTGAGTCCCTGCAGTATGCGCACATCTCTGCCAGGTGCTGCAGAGCAGGAAACAAATGGCCTCGCCCGGCACCTTGCCTCTGCCCAGCGTGTAGAGGAGAAAAGTGATGGGGTGGGTAATGGTAGGAAACGAACTCGTTGCCAGAGTAGGGGTGCGTTGAAATGGGTGAACTTGCTGAGTCAGGGTAGCAGAGTGCTCGCTACAGCGAGTTCATGAAGGACTGGGAGGAGAGGGTGTGGTGACCACGAGTCCAGAGAGCTGCCCAGCTTGTGTCTTCCCGATCCAGGTGGTCTCTGCTGGAAGCAGTGCTTCTTCCGTTGCAGGGGGTGTCTTCGATCGGGAGATTATGGCTGTTCTCTTTTGGGGTTTTCTGTTTTTCATGAAATAAGCAGATTCATTAATGGGAAGTGGGGTGAGTGGCTGGGGTGCTGAAAGTTTGAGGGGAGAGGAGAGGTGTGAGACAGTCATTTTGAGGAGGGAGGAGCTGTGGTCTGGGAGCATCAAATGAAGGAAGGAGAAACTCTCCCCCCAGGGAGTGGGGGTGTGAGAGAACAGAGAGCCCCACGGAGAGGGCCTGGGAGAAGCTGCTGTCAGGGATTGCAAGTTTCAGACTAAGAGGATGAAGGAGTCTTCAGAGAGGGCGGGTGCGTGGGTCAGACGGGTGCGTGGGTCGGAGTACGGGAGGCACAGAGCTCGGAGGCGGTGAGAGTCCCAGTGAAGACGGATAGCTGCTTGGGCCTGAAGTCAGAGGGATGTTGTTTGCTGCAGAATGGGATACCTGCAGAGGGCACAGGTCCCAGGCATGCAGTACTGACTGTCGCCCAGCAAAGACCCCCAGTAAATACCCAGCTGCACCAGGAGCACGTTGCCAGGACGCCAGGCCCTCCCTCCCTCCCTCCGGGGCAGCTCCTACCCCAGCTGGCATCGCACATCGGACACCCCTGTTCTTGAACGTGGTATAAGTGGAATTGCACCATAAGTCCTCTGCAGTGTTTGGCTTTCTGTAACTAACCTGTGGTGTTACGCGATGGTCATTTGATTGTTTTCATTGCTGCGTGGCGTTCTGTTGTATGAATATGCCACAGTTTATGCATCTTTTCTACTGTTGATGGACATTTGAGTTGATTCTTTTGTGAACGTGCTGTGAACATTCTCGTAAGTGGTTCAGTGATGCACATATGTAGTTCTGGGGGCTGTGTGTCTGGAGTGGAGTTTCTGGGTCACGGGATATGCATGTTTCGCCTTAGTGGATATTGCCCGATGGTTTTCAGAGTTGCTGTACCCATGTTTGCTCCAGGAGCTGTCTGCGAGAGCTGCCGTGGATATCTGGAAAGGTCAGTCTCATTTCAGCTGGTGTGTGAGAGTGTGACATTCCAGGGTGGCTTGTACTGGCCCTTTCCTGACGGCTAGGGAGGGTGGACACCAGTTCATCTACCTACCAGCCTAGGGCCCGATTTGCTAGTGCCTCCGGTAAGGCACTGGTTTTCTTTATAACCACCTCTTGGGCTGCTAGGCTACCTCAGTTCCTGGTGGCCAGGTGGAGACCATCGGGAAGGGGCAGTGGTCTCGCGAGCAGCACCTGGTCTGTGGTTATGTGCCAGGAAGTGTGTTTAAATGACCCACTCCAGAACTAGCCGAAGAGGACCTGCAGGAAACTTTCATATCATGTCTGTCATGGATCCCTTTTGTTTTAACAATGACTCAGTAATTTTAGGTGATGCATTTTAAGTACCGTATCTTTTTTGGTAATAGACTGATTGTGGTACTTGGGTATTGACAGGGTTTTTTCAGGCTGGTAATGTTATCTTTATGCTTTTCAAGAGCTTCCTCCCGCTGCTTTCTGGACACTGGGCTCTGAGGCTCAGGAGAGGAAATGGGGGAACCCCTTGAAGGCTGCGGCAACCCTCCAGCAGAGGTGGTGGGTGCCGTGGGTGGAGGCTGGCGGCAGTGAAGATCCAGAGAAGTAGAGAAGTGAAATAGTCACATTTTTATTTTGTTTTGAAAAACCTAGTGGGTTTTCAAAAACTATTCAGTTAGGGAAAATCTCAGGATGTGAGCCATGCAGCCAGCAGGCCTCCAAATGACCATCCAGGCAGGGGAGACGGGTCAGGAGACATTGTCTCTCGGGACAAGAAGAGCTGAGAGCTGATCTGATGCATTCGTATTTGACAGACCAGTTAAATGAAGTAGTTAGAAATGATGTACGTATAAAAGAAAAGTAGAATAAATAATACAACAGGCGCCTCTGTCCTCAACCCCAGAACTCACCCCTGGAGTTGTTTGTCTGCCTTCGTTGTGTTTCTCTCCAGATGCAGTTTCTGGATCTCCTGAAGGCTGATGACCCCAGACGGCCTTGTCATTTCCCCCTGCAGTACCTCGGAAATCTTGGTTTCAGGCACCCCCTCGGATTCCTGTCTCCTGTGCTTCCCACAGAGTGGCCCTGCTCCCCACACCAGCTTCCTCCACACCATTGTCCCTCCTGGGGCTCAGACCCGGGCGTCCCTGCCCTGCTCAGGCACCCCCTCCTGATCCTCTGAGCCTCTGCCTCCTCCCAGCCACTGGGCAGGCTGGAAATGCCATCGTGGGAACTGTGCTGGGTGGTCTGGTGTTGCCCTTAGTGTTTCATTCACTAAAGCGTAAGCCACGTGAAGACAGGCTTTGTGTTGTCTTGAGGCCACCCACGCAGTGCTTGGTTTAGAGCCACTCAGATGTAGGATCAGCTTAAAAAGATAAGCTGCTGGCCTCAGGTGTGAAGTGGGCGTGGATCCTGCGAGGCAGGCCTGCGTTTCTCAAGACTCGTCACTCTTCTCTCTTTTGAGGGGACTTCCGCCACAGGCTCCCCACATCGCCTGTGTCCCCTCTCTTTCACTGCTAGCAGATGACCCTCCCTCATGCCTCATGGAAATAGTGCAGCCTCAGGGGCTGTGCTCTGCCCCCCACACCTGCCCTCTCCATTCTCACAGTAGCTCCCGGCTGTGCTCAGTGCCTCCCTCCCCGCCACCGGCGGCTGACTCTCCCTGGGGCACATGGTCCTGACTTCTAGGCCATCTTTTACAGGTCCCACTGACTCCGTTTCCCCTTCCCCATCCACAGCTCCTTAGTCTGCTTCCTCATAGCACCCAAATGTCCTTTAAACCTGGGACCTCATTCCTCGTCACCTGCCCCTCCTCTCTTGCCACCTAAGCCGCCGCGGTTCTAACTCCCGTGCTGGGACTGCTCACTTTTCATTCCGTGATTTCGAACCTTAAGTGCCAACCTCCTGTATGGCAACTGATGATTCCGCCTTTTACTGATACCACCTTCAGCCAACGTGTATCCCCACTCCCCGCAAAAAAAGAGGTTGAAAGAAATCTATTGCAAGTTTTTGTTACATAGTATTCTGTTAACAGGTAAATATTGTGTATTACCGAACTGTGCCTTTTCTTTTTCACACGTTTTCACTTTCCTAGATCTAATGATTGCCTGATTTTCTCATATGCTTAGTTACCTGTGTCTTTTTTTTTTTTTTTTAGCAAACACTTCAGCAGGTCTATCAAATACCAACACATCAGATCAGCTCTCAGCTCTTCTTGTCCGCAGACCAGTCTCCCTGGCCTGGACGGCCACTCTGAGGCCTGCTGGCCGCCTGTCTCATGTCCTGAGATTCTCCTCACCATTTTTTGGAAGTCGGATCCCTGATCTTTCTTCTCTTGGCTTTTTCTCTCATTTTGCCAAATTGCTCTTGCAGCAGTTTCCTGAGAAAGCATTTGTTTGTTTTGGCTCTTTGCATATTCGAAAACATTTTTACTGCTCCCTCAGATTTGATTGAAAACTTGACTAGGTCTAGCATTTCAGGTTGAAAATTGTTTTCTCTCAGAATTTTGAGGGTGGTTTGAGGTTTCATCCACCACGTTTCCTGCAACCTGTGTGATGCCATCTAACTCCCTTCCTCTCCGCATGTGACCTGTTCATTTGCTCTGGAAATTTTTAGAATCTCGTTTTTATCCCTGGTGTTGAGATGTGCGTGGCCTGGGTCTGCTGTCAGCCATGTGGGGCCTCTGAGCCTGGGAATGGGGCCTTGGGTGCTTCTCCCTTGCTTTCTCTGTTGTGTTTCTAGAACTCGTCAGCTGGGAGGTGGGCCACCGAAACTGATCCTCTGATTGTCTTATCCTTCCTGTCGCCCATGCCTGCCTTTCCACTCTGCCCTTTGGAGGAGATCTGAAGGTTTTGATGATTACTGTTGCCCTTTGGATTTCACATGGCACTTTCTCCTCTTTCTTTCTTGAGCATATTCTTCCTCTCCCGGGGGCCCCGCTGGGTGTCCTGGCTGTGACCAGCCCAGGTGTCCTGCCCCACTCACCCGCAGGGGCTTGCCACCTCAAGCACGCAGGGTCCCACGTCCAGCATCCCTCTCCTCTCCCCTCCATCAGGCAGGGGTGATGATAGCCCTGCTTCTTGGGGCTCTTAGAGGCCTGGCTGCGTTAGTACAGGGCTTGTGCGTGGTTAGAATAGCACCTGGCTCCTAGTAAGCACTCAACCAAACCCTGGGACTGTAATGTCTGGTAGTAGTTAGCAGATCTCCAGAACATGAATTGGGCTTTCCCGTCTCTCTTTGTTCAGATTCCATCCTCGTTCTTGTTTTTTTGTTATTTTTTACTCAGCTGGAATCTTGCTCTGTTGCCCAGGCTGGAGTGCAGTGGCGTGATGTCGGCTCCCTGCAACCCCCACCTCCCGGGTTCAAGCGATTCTCCTGCCTCAGCCTCCCGAGTAGCTGTGATTATAGACACACACCACCATGCCTGGCTGATTTTTGTGTTTTTAGTAGAGATGGGGCTTTTTAGTAGAGATGGGGCTTTGCCATGTTGGCCAGGCTGGTCTCGAACTCCTGACCTCAGGTGATCCGCCCGCCTCGGCCTCCCAAAGTGCTGGGATTACAGGCATGAGCCACTGTGCCTGGCCCCACCCATCTTTGTTTTGGTGACTTCTTGAGGCTCTGCAGGTCATGGCTATTGGTTTCTATTTCTGAGTGGAGCGAGGCTGCTGTTTCTGTGGGCATGGGCTTTTCAGCTGGCAGCTTCACTGTGGTTGGCCATGTCCTTGTAAAACCCAAATGTTTGAATATTGAGGCCCTTTCCCCAGGGCTGGAGTATTTCAGAGGGCATCCCTGGGGATGGCAGCCGGTAGCCAGTGTCTGAGGAACAAGAAACCGGAGTAGCTGTGTGCTCCCACCTGGCAGGGTGAATGGGGGGCGACCTGGGGACCAAGCAGCTCCGTGAAGACTTTCTGCATCTCTGTGCCAGCCCCTTGCTGCCCCCACGTTTGTTAAAGCTGCTCACGTAGATGCTTTTTCTGCTTTCTTCTGACACCTGGGCAGGGGTGGGAGGGTAAAGGAGATGAACACACGCGCATGGCCCACCGTGTTCAGTGGGAGGTCTGAGAGGACTCGAGGTGGCTGCAGACACCTTGCAGATTTGATGTGACCCGGATGTTGAGTGAGGATTGCACAGCCAGCTGGCAGCAGTGCCACGGCAGGCAGAGTGTGACACCACAGTGGAGCCTGTCTGGCTGAGAAGAGACCCGATGTCTCCATGGGATGGCCAGGAGGTGCCAGGCTGTACCATGGGCAGAAGCTCTCCCCTACCCCAGCAGGGAGATGGAGGCAGAACGCAGTTACGGAGGCATAAATGCAGCCACGTTTATGGTAGTTTAAAATACCTAACTCACTTTGGGAAGCTGAGGCAAGTTGATCACTTGAGACTGAGGCGGGTTGATGACGCGAGGCCGGGAATTCGAGACAATTCTGGTCAACATGGCAAAAGCCTGTCTCTACTAAAAATACAAAAATTAGCTGGGTGTGGTGGCGCACGCCTGTAATCCCAGCGACTCAGGAGGCTGAGACATGAGAATCACTTGCACCCTGGAGATGGAGGTTGCGGTGAGCCAAGGTCACGCCACTGCACTCCAGACTGTCTCAAAAAAAAAAAAAAAAACCTAACTTGGTGCCTTTAGTACCATATTTATGCCTTCAGCACCATATTTATGCCTTCAGCATCAGTCTGGTTTTTAAAAACTATCTCCATCAGATTAATTTGATGTTGATAATTTAAACGTTGTTGGTTTTGCAATTTTGTGTATTTAGTTTGGGTTTAGAGATTGAGCACTGCAGTGTTTCTAATTTTAGGTTCACGTGTGTTTGCGTAGCTTAATGAAACTTCCCAGCACTGACAGTTACGGGAGTTTCTCTTTTAAAAGACTCGGTCCATTATCATTAAGTTTGAAAATCACTGACAGAGCTAGAATACCATTAATTACGTAATTTTATACACCCTCTGGGTATAAATGACATAGATTGAGACCTTTTTAATCCAATACATAATATTTTAGTTTCATTTAAGCAAGTTAGGTTATTTTCAGTAATTTAATAGTGACATTTCTAAGAAGCAACCCAATCCTTCTTCCAAAGTCTGAAGATTTTAAAAAGAAAGAACTCCCAGGCCAGGGATTCCCATGTGAGGCCGGCAAACAGTGCCAGCCGCGGGAGCTCGCTGTGCGGATGTTGGTGGAAATCCTTCACTAACACGATTAAAACACCTTTGCAGACCTTTCAGAATTGCATTCTAGCCACTTTTGGAGGGAGCTGTTTGAGTCGCTTCAGCTTTAGGGCCCATTTCTTCTTAGTAAGCAGGTTGTTTACAATAGCCATTTAGTTGTTTTGTTACTTCCTACTATGAAGATACCGTGGGCCCTGGGTGTGCCCAGGTCACTGTGAGCCCTTGAGTTGGTGCCCAGCAGGGAGGCGAGCTTGTGTTCTAGCTGTTCCTGAGACTCCCCCACACTGCAGGGTAAGGCAAGGAGTCCCGCTGTGGCCATAGGACAAGCTCCGACAGCCCCTTGGGAGGCCACGCCAGGCCTTATCCTTGTCAGTCCGCACGCGACACAGCAGCACTGCAGAGAAGCCAGCTTCCTCCAGAGTCCATCATGGAACTGCTCCCTGAAAATAGAAAATCTTTGTCCAAGTCACAGACCTGGGATTTTTTTTTTTTTTAATTTAATAGTCAGTCATAAATCCAGACACTCCCTTCCCAACCCAAAGGGTTAGCCTCAGGACACCTGAGGACTTTCTCACTGCTTAGTGGTGGTGTTCCTTCTGCCCCGGGGTCTTGGCCTCTGTTGAGCTGGTGTCTGGGGTCTTTGTTACGGTGTCAGAGATCTCAAGGCCTCCCTGACAGTTGTCTCGCTTGGTAATGATGTCATCATTATCAGTGGTGGTAACTGTATCCAGACAATGACATGGAACTCCTACTGTCTAGAATATCACATTGTACAGAAGCCAACAAAAGTTATTGCATAGAATATTACAACATTTTTATTACTATTGTATAAGAATCAGATTTATTTTAAAAGTTAACATTAGGTTTGCATTATAAAATTAGGCAACATTCTTCAGGACCCATTTTTTTCCTCTGTTTTTTTCTTTTACAAATGAATTTTCTAAATTTCTACCCTTTATCCTTTTCTCAAGACAACCCAGTCTAGATAAATCCTGGTGCTCCAGGGGCTCAGGCACGGAGGTGGGGTAAAACTCACCCATTCACATGTGCAGACAGGTTCTCTGCACCAGAACCAGTAAGTGGCCGCCTGGTAATTACAAGTTTGCTGTGACAGTTTTGCTTTATTCTCAGAGAAAGTTATATGTGTTTATCTTTCTTTTGCTCCTTTTTATTAATTTTTTGGTATTGTGACTCCTCCCCAAAACCGCATCTGGTAAATCGCTTCTGTATTTTGTTGACAGCGGACATCATTTCCACCGTTGAGTTTAATTACTCTGGAGATCTTCTTGCGACAGGAGACAAGGGCGGCAGAGTTGTTATTTTTCAGCGTGAACAAGAGGTCAGTAATTTTCAGTCCACAAATCAAATGCAGTTATTCAACCTTTCGCATATAACTTAGCAGGGAGGAAGCAAAATTATTTTCTCATTGTCTCATTTCATTAAGATTCAGTTCCATCACCTTAGCCATACAGAATCTCCTTTCAGAAATTATCTTAGTTCTGGCCTCAGCTGCTGAGCCCCGGTGAAGTCTCCAAGGCCTTTGTCTTCAGAGTAGGGAGGAGATTCCGCTGGGGACCCCATGAAGGATGCAGGGTGGTGGTGAGGTGCATTTATGTGCTTTCATTCTGTAAGAACTCACACGGCTCTCTCTGAAAATCCCTTTATACGCCTGTGCAGGTACTGGCCCAGCCCCGCCGTCCTGCCCTGCCTTGAGGTGTGAGCAGCTTTCTCAGCACTTCCTGCAGAGAAGTCTGGCAGGGGTGTGAATTCTCTCTTCCCTTCAGGGAGAGGTGAGCAGCACTCACTCCTCCATGCCCCCTTGAAGACTTCACCTGTCCGGAGGGAAGGGAACCTTCAGAGTGTGGGCCTTGGAGGAGCCCACAGCTCATAAGCAAGCACTGGCTTCCCGGTCACGGCACTTCCTTTTCACTGATGCCTTGCCAGCCCCCTCCCTCTTCTTTCTGTTGAGCCTCCTCAGAGGTTCTAATGAGCAATGTTAAAGGAAGCGAGATCATGATTTGGTAGTTAAGGATTCCGGGCAGGAACCTTGGCTCGGTGCAGCCAAGCCTGGGGTCTGAAATATTTGTCCTGCCTTTTCCTTACCAGAGGGTAAATACAGTCCCTTGCCCTTCCTGTCTCTGAGTTTCCTAACAGATGAAAGGGACAGTTTATCATCTCCAAAGTCTGGTCTCTAAATTTGTGTGGCGAACTTTGGTTTAGAGGTTGGTGGGCCCTGGTTCCCCTCTCTGCAGATCTGTACACAGGAAGCGCTGGCCCTGCGCCCAGGAAGGGGAGCCTGGAGGAGGACTGTCCCTGGGCCACATGGGGAAAATTGACAGGTGCTGACCAATTTCATTATCAAAGCATACCTGTTGCAGCTTTATTTTGATTATGTCTAGGGAAAGATTTTTTTAAATCCTGTTTTCTCTGATTTGGGATGGTAAGAAATCCTTTTGTGAATAATAAGTATGTTATTAATCTTTCTAAATCTTCACAGTTTGATACATTTATAATTTTGTATTTTTATCTCAGAAGTAGAATATCACACAATGCTACTTAAGAACCATATACCTTGGCCAGGCGCAGTGGCTCACACCTGTAATCCCAGCACTTCGGGAGGCCGAGGTGGGCTGATCACCTGAGGTCGGGAGTTCAAGACTAGCCTGACCAACATGGAGAAACCCTGCCTCTACGAAAAATACAAAATTAGCCAGGTGTGGTGGCACATGCCTGTAATTCCAGCTACTTGGGAGGCTGAGGCAGGAGAATCGCTTGAACCCAGGAGGCGGAGGTTGCGGTGAGCCAGGATCACGCCATTGCACTCCAGCCTGGGCAGCAAGAGTGTGGGTTGTGGTGTTTAAATGTTACTTTTAAGGCAGGAGGAGTTTTTGTTTTTGTTTTTGTTTTTGAGATGGAGTCTTGCTCTGTCACCCAGGCTGGAGTGCAATGGCGTGATCTCGGCTCACTGCAACCTGTGTCTCCTGGGTGTGCTCCCTCCCAAGTGCTGGTTACAGCATGCACCACCCCGGCTTTTTGTATTTTTAGAGATGGGTTTCCCTGTTGCCAGGGTCTGACTCTGCCTCAGTATCGCCACTGCCCCAAGTGCTGGGATTACAGGCATGGGCCACCACTCCCGGCTAATTTTTGTATTTTTAGTAGAGATGGGGTTTCACCGTGTTGGCCAGGTTGGTCTTGAACTTCTGACCTCAGGTGATCCGCCCACCTCGGCCTCCCAAAGTGCTGGGATTACAGGCATGGGCCACCACTCCCGGCTAATTTTTGTATTTTTAGTAGAGATGGGGTTTCACCGTGTTGGCCAGGTTGGTCTTGAACTTCTGACCTCAGGTGATCCGCCCACCTCGGCCCCCAAGTGCTGGGATTACAGGCATGGGCCACCACTCCCGGCTAATTTTTGTATTTTTAGTAGAGATGGGGTTTCACCGTGTTGGCCAGGTTGGTCTTGAACTTCTGACCTCAGGTGATCCGCCCACCTCGGCCCCCCGAAGTGCTGGGATTACAGGCATGGGCCACCGCACCTGGCCAGCAGGAGGATTTTTTCACAAATTGTTGAGTCATGGCTATCTTAATGGAAGACTTCACTTATAGCTTTTGCTTAAAAAGTCTGTCATTGTAGCGATAGCCTTAGGGAAGATGCCTCATCCCTGCCTAACAGATTTTAGGATAGAAAATGGAATTTCTCTTGTTTGTGTGAATCATTGCTTAACAGTCTCAAATATAAAGCAGACCATGATAAAGTCAAGCATCTTGTTCTGAAATATGTTGGGTATTACAGAGTTTTAAGTGCTTATTTAAGGTGTGTTAAGTTGTTACGTGAGTGACAGATTTACACAGGAGCAAGTCCCTACTAAAGTTGTTTAGTCACCTGCAACCTGATAAACCCCAGGCAGGTTTTTTTCTTTTTCTTCGTATTTTGGTTAACATCTGAAAGGCTTTCATATTCCATCTATTTTTAGAACATTTCACT
The DNA here is from genome assembly GCF_006542625.1 of Nomascus leucogenys. Taxonomy (NCBI): domain Eukaryota; kingdom Metazoa; phylum Chordata; class Mammalia; order Primates; family Hylobatidae; genus Nomascus; species Nomascus leucogenys. The sequence goes on along the minus strand of NC_044383.1, from coordinate 1,694,626 downwards.
GGTTTCCACATGTGACCTTCACTGTGGACTTCAGTATGTCTGTGTGGGTAAGGGTGGCAGTGCACATTTTCATCCATGGTCAGAGAGGCCGCGGATGGTGTTGCAGCCGCCAGGAGGATGAAGCTGCTGCCCATTAAGTGACCCCAGCTCCCAGTTAGAAGCTGCAGCAAGGTTCACAGGTGTCCAGATGTGCGTCTTAGAATCGAAGGAGCATGGAGGATTCGGAAGGCTTGTGAGTGAGCACCAGACTGTGGAAGGTGCAGGGCCTGAGATTCAGGAGTCAGATCCATAGAGGCCTGTTGGGAAGCTCTGGCTGTGCAGAAGACGAGGTAGGAAGCATAGTCAGCACCTTGAGTTTCAAGCTTTTCTTATTTTTCTGTGCAGATTAAGTCTTGCAGGAAAGCCCAGCCAGTAAAACTAAGGCACACAGAATTTATGGGTGTGGCTGTGCAGCCCCCTGCCCTCCAGGCTCAGCTCTAGCCCCCAGGAATCAGGTTAAATCAGAAATGAGCATGTCCAAAAAGAGAAGGTGCTTGCTTCCTCCTCCTTTTCCTGTGTGTTACTCCCTGCTCTCTTGCCTCTGTCCCCGTGAGGCTTCCTTTAGAATTCCTCTCCCTAGCAGAGTGGCGCTCCATGAGATCTCGGAGTGTTGGAGAAGGCTGAGGGGTTGCTTGGGTTTGAGGTAACTGGGATGGGAGTTGGAACCAGTTCATGGCAGAGAGACAAGCCTGCAGCCTAGGGACCATTCTTGTTCAGGCTCTTGGGAGAAAGGCCAGGGCAGCACAGGCAGCACTTTGACTTGGACGTTTTATTTTTTTTGCTTCTGTTCCACTGTTTTTTCTTGGTAGATGAATGTCTTGGGCATAGGACTAATTTAGTTTTACAGATTTTTCTTTTTAAATAATTTGGTTCCACTTTTCTCCCTTGAAATAGAACTGTCTGTTGAGGGGCTGTGCTTTTTTGTAGAGTGGTAGGAGAGGGTCAAAGGAGAGCAGTTTCAACATCTGCCCTGTGCAGCACACACGGGACAGTCAGCGGCGAGGCGCTCAGCTCCTCCTGCCTGTGGAGGCTTCGGTTGAAGGAATGCCCTGCATATCAGACTCAGTGCAGCGATGCGGGGCAGGCGAAGTGCTCAGCTCCTGCCCACGGAGGCTTCTGTCAAAGGAATGTCCTGCATATCGGACTCAGTGCAGCGATGCGGGGCAGGCGAAGTGCTCAGCTCCTACCCGTGGAGGCTTCGGTTGAAGGAACGTCCTGCGCATCAGACTCAGTGCAGCAATGTGGGGCAGGCGAGGCGCTCAGCTCCTACACGTGGAGGCTTCAGTTGAAGGAATGCCCCGCGCATCGGACTCTGCAGTGATGCGGGTGTGGGTAGCTTCCTGGGATGTCTTCTGATACTTGATCAGATTGGAAATATCAAGGAACATCTGTTTAGACTTAAAAGTTTGTTTAGTTCCGTTCCTTTAGCGTATGTACTAAAGTGTTAAACACCCAAGGTATTAGATATTGGTTATAGAGCAAGAGTGAAAATACTGGCGTCCTTGATTTTGAATTATGAAATATTTAATACTTAATAGAAAATTTTACTTAGGGCATACAGAAGATTCAGAGGTTAATACAGATGTACCTGCAAACCCACCACCCAGAGGTTGTCCCTTCATCAAAGGAAAGAGAATGCTCGGGATACAGATGAAGCTCCTGTTGTCCCCTCCCGTTTCATCCTGCTACTTTCCTCCCAGTCTTTTTCACTCCCCCTCTACCTTCCCAGAGTTGCTAATGATTTTGAAGATGGTATATATCTTCCCAAGCATGTTTCTCCACTTCTGTAACAGAATTGTTCTGTACTTACATCAGCAGCGCCTCACTCTGGGCGCCTGTGCGGCCTGCTTCACTTGCACAGCACTGTGCGATTGTCTGTGCTGGCTCGTTTATCTCAGCGGCTTCGTGGTGGTCCCTGGGTCCCTGCATGGCTCTGTGGCTTACTGTTGCCCTTCGCCTCTGGTTGACGTGTGTGTGGCGTCTGGTTCACTACCACTGTGTTGGAGCCGCCACATCACTGTGTCACGCTCCTCGGGCCCGTGCTAGCTCTCCTCTAGAGCAGACGCAGCAGACGCTTTCTCTCCAGGGCCAGATTGCAAACATTGTTGCCTCTGTAGCTCATGCGGCCTTTTCACAGCCACTCACCTCTACCCAGATGGTGCAGAAGCAGCCAGAGACAGTATGTGCACACATGGGCTTGACTGTGTTCCACTAACACTTGCCTTAAATACGGCAGGCTGCATTCGGCAGACCTGCTCCAGAAAATACAGCAGGCTGCATTCAGCACACCTGCTCTAGAAAATACAGCAGGCTGCATTCAGCACACCTGCTCCAGAAAATACAGCAGGCTGCATTCAGCACACCTGCTCCAGAAAATACGGCAGGCTGCATTCGGCAGACCTGCTCCAGAAAATACGGCAGGCTGCATTTGGCAGACCTGCTCCAGAAAATACGGCAGGCTGCGTTTGGCAGACCTGCTCCAGATGCATACCTAGAAGTGGAGTCAAAGAGTTGGCAATCAAGTTCTTTCTTTCTCGTTTTTCTCCCTGAGTTTCATCTGTTTGAGATTTTTTTGAGCCAGGATTTTTTAGCTTTGAAAAATATGTATGGTCATTTGATATTCAAATTTATATACTGAAATTTTCTCTGCACTGTGCTTTGTTCATTAAAACAGCTCTCATGTTTCCTTGCAGAATAAAAGCCGCCCTCATTCTAGGGGAGAATATAATGTTTACAGCACCTTTCAAAGTCATGAACCAGAGTTTGACTATTTGAAAAGTCTAGAAATTGAGGAAAAAATTAATAAAATCAGGTGGTTACCACAACAGAATGCTGCTCATTTTCTGCTGTCTACAAATGGTAAGAATTGTTTTCTAAGTGGCTGTTTGATTTAGTGTTTTATTTTTAATTTTTGTGTGTGTAGATTTCCTTTTTATTTTAGAAGTTATTCCTGCTTTAAATTTTTGGGGGGAGGGTAAGTTATCTAGGGTAGCAAGTGATAGGTTGAAAATTCAAAGTATGCAACAAAAACCACACGTGCACTTTATTATGATGTTAGTGTGCACGTCTTCACATCTTTATTTATTGTACAAAACACCTCCAATTGGAAATATTCATGTTCAAAGACCCGATAGCTTATAAACCAATATAGGACCACACCGCTTTCGAATACAATACTCAAACAATAGTGATGCATGTTATAGTTTTTCTTTTCATATGGAGAATGAGGTTTTTATTTTCAGATAAAACTATAAAATTATGGAAAATAAGTGAACGGGATAAAAGAGCAGAAGGTTATAACCTGAAAGACGAAGATGGAAGACTTCGAGATCCATTTAGAATCACAGCACTACGGGTATACGTTGCCTTTTCTTTATCCAATGCTGTTCAGAAATTAAGAATAAACGTTGAAGTCTGCTGTTTGGAGAGTACTGCTCAGTGGAATACTGTGAGGTCTGCCTCATGATTCATGAAAGTCATTTGCACTCGTGTGTGTGTGTTTAAAAGCAAGGTCTTTCTCCTATTTTCACAAAGGCAAAAAGTCACATGTGGTCCTTAGAAAATACAGCAATACTAAGGGGAAAACTCATATTTAATTCTACAGCAGAAATCTTTGTGGACATACCAACCACCCTTCTCTTTGAAGGTTCAGAACAGCACCTGGGAGGTTGAAGTTCAGATGAAATTCAGAACACTTCACAGGTGAAATAGCACAGGTTGCAGATCAAAAGATGAGCTGTGGGCCACCAAGGTACATTCAGGATGCTTCTCGTGGAATTTCTCTGGGGTTGGTTTAGGCAGATGCTGATGGTTCAGAACTCTTCACCTGTCCGTCCATGAGCATCATTCCTTTTTAATTGTTCAATTATTTGCTCCATTGTTGGTACCCCTTACCCCCCCATCATGCAGCATGAAATCATATTTCATCAATTCTGATGCCTAAATTTTTTCATATTTTAACATTTATGAAATCGGGCAAAACTTAAAACCTCAGTGTCTTATAATTGGCCTGGTGCTACGCACCACAGATGTTGTCTTAAATTAGATGGAACATGGTGAAGGGTGTCCGGCAAACTGGGCTCGAGCCCAGGTGTGTCTTGGTGAGAAACCAGCACCTGTGCAAAGGTGTGTCCCCTGGAAGGAAACCCTGCCTGGTCCCAAGGGAATGCTGTTACTAGATTTGAAAACCGTTGGTTGGTTGGTTGGTTGGTTGGTTGGTTGGTTGGTTAGTTAATTGGTTGGGTGGTTTGGTTGCGGGGGGTGGGTGGGTGGGTGGGTGGTTGAGTTGGGTGGTTTGGTTGGTTTTTAATGAGATTTCAGCCCCCATTACACTATTGTTTATCAAGTGAAGACAGTGAGTGAGCCCATTCCACATTAGTCTTTGAGAGTGCTACAGAGAAGGACACTGTACCGCAGAAGCCTTTCCCTAACACACGTGCCCCTGGGAGTGATGCTGGGTCTGTTCTGATGCCATTTCTCCAGCTTTGCCGTGCGGGGTGGCTGCACCTGGGGTCGTGCATTCCCCAGGAGGAGTGTTCTCAGACTTCTCACATCGATGTTATCACCGTATTTCCTATGAGTTCATCAAAGCGAGAAAGGCTGTGGCATTTGCTGAAAATCTAGTTTATAGGGTCCTAATTTGAACCAAGATGTTTTGATCCAAAATGTTGGTGATGTCTGATACACAGTGCTGCTGCCTTTGCACCCCTGAATTAGTGTAAATCACTTTTAGTGACAGTAACACGAGTTGTGCAGTTCCATCATCATCAAACTGCTGATCCTAAAGTAGAAGTGTGATAGGACCCCCGAGGGTGGGCACTTGACCCCCTCCAGCCTTGTCCATCTCTTGTGCAGCCAACACCACCTCCCACCCAGTTACCTGTGCACACCCCACCCTCAGAAACCCCTGTTCCTCCTGATCAGACCCTGCCACAACCCATGAGCTCACGTGCTCATTTTGGGAGAACAGGCCTTTACTAGGCCCAGTCTTGGTTTTATTCAAGGCTGCTTTTGTAGGTTTAGCCTGAATAAAACGGGTATAATTGGTGGCCCTACTGAAGCGTGTGAGAAGTGTAGTTATTTCATTAGTCGGTGCATGGGGAAGGGACCACAGACAGGTAATTCTGTACATTGACTTAGGTCAGTATTTGAGATCTCACCTCTCTGACAGTTTAGAGTGGGCTATTTATGTATCTGAGCCTAACTGGGTAAGAGTCAGAAATGTTGCTATTTTTAAATTTTTGCTCTTGAATTATTTTAGTGCCAGAAAAGGGATATAATTGAAAGAAGAAATATTGGCCAGGTACGGTGGTTCATACCTGTAATCCCAGCACTTTGGGAGACTGAGATGGGAGGACCACTTGAGCCCAGGAGTTCAAGACCAGCCTGGGCAACATAGCCAGACCCCATCTCTAAAAATGAAAACAAATTATTTTATATGCAAATTAAAATTTTTTCAATAAAAGAAGGAATCTTTGTAAGTATTGCAGCTATCATGTGTTTTGATTAATGGGAAACTTGTTAGAGGATTGTGGCAGGTGTATGTTTTTAAGCCTGAACTTGTTAGAAGTGACTCTTCTTGCGCTAGAGAATCCAAGGGTGTGGTCAGCACTAACTGGGTTAAAATGAGGGAAGTCTCACTACACACACTTTTCCAAGTTAATTTTTTACAGAATTCGGCCAGACAAGACTCAGTTGAGAGATTTTTTTTTCCCTAAGCTTTCAAGGCTCTCCCTTTTGGTTTCTAATTACAAGAATAACAAAAAATACTATCATTAATTTTTTGTTTTGATTTTAAAGCTTATGTTTTTCTTCCAGCTGGATGTTAGTGAGACACAGGCCTTTTTCCTTTTTTCATGTGTGATGCTGTTCCTCACGCCTGAGCTCTCACCTCTGACCACAGGCAGCCTCCAGCCGGAGCCCTCTCCTCTCTGTCCTTTCCACTTCTGTGTGAATTGGGCTTCCCTAGGAGCCTCCCTGACCACAGCACTCAACACAGAGATGGGTGCGGGAGGTACCTTTTACTTTTTAACCTCAAATGAGGTGTAATATATAATACATACCTCCAAATAAGACATCTGCCCTATAAGTGACCAGCTCCGTGAATGTTTGTAGAGTGGACATGCCCATGTAGCCAGCCCCAGACCAAGAAATGGAACATCCTCAGCTCCCCAGCACCCTGCTGTGCACCCTGCCAGTCCCTGGAGCCGGTGGAGGCTTGCAGGGTTTGCACCGAGAAGCATAGCCCTAGTGCAGTGAGTGGAGGTGTGTGCATCTAGCTGCAAGGAGAGGACAAAGGGAGGGGCTCAGCTGAGCCACCCCGGAGGACTTTGCTGTCCAGCACCTCAGTGTGGCCACTGGAGGACACACAGGAGAGGGAGCTGCAGGCCTCGGTGCCTGGGCAGTTTGTTACCTGCCAGTTGATCTTCTTTTCTTCAGCAGGAACATGTTGACCTCCGTAATGGAAGCAAGGGGGAAGACTTGGAATAGACAGTATTCCATTTTGTAGCATATTTTCATAACTCTGCTAATTGGTTATTTGGGGGTATTGCCCGTACAGAATCATTACTTAGCCGTGAATATAAACTTGTCCTCTTTCGTTATCTACTGTAAGTATTCTGATTATATGCTGCTGTGATCTTTGTTTTGAATTGCTATTTCCTTCCATTTTTAGGTCCCAATATTGAAGCCCATGGATCTTATGGTAGAAGCGAGTCCACGGCGAATTTTTGCAAATGCTCACACATATCATATAAATTCCATTTCAGTAAATAGTGATCATGAAACATATCTTTCTGCAGATGACCTCAGAATTAATTTGTGGCACTTAGAAATCACAGATAGAAGCTTTAGTATCCTTCCTCAGAGGGACACTGGCGTCTTCCCAAGGGTGCACTTTAGATAGTAATTTCTCTTGTTCCTTTATACATGTGTATCTCAGAGTCTAGTCTTGTCAATACCGTCGCTGCACAGCGGCCTGTGATACAAGTTCTCTGATTTGAAATGTTTGTCTCTAAAAATACAAATTTCTTTCTACCTTTGGGAAAAAGTTATCTGTATAATGAGAATTACTTGAAGTCCACTGCCTGCCTGGTTTAATCAGAGGCAGTTTTAAATAGGCTGCATTTGAAAAACCAACATTATGTGTTCTTTTATTTTTCTAAATTTGCTAATGGATAATAGAAAATACTGGCTTAGGTTAGAGCAGTGTTTAATCACCCATCTGAGCAGCAGCTTCCAGTTAGAACCTGCTTTCTTCCGTGGCTGTGCACGGTCTGGGTGGCCCCAGCCCTCCTCACATGGGCCCCTTTCCAGCCAGCAGCTGGGAGCACGGGGCTTGCTTCGTCTGCAGCCTCTCCAGGGTCCCTGCCATCCTCCCTCTGCTGTCCAGCGGCTTGAGCTGGGGTTCCATGTGGTATGTTGGTTTTCTTAGTTGTTTCAGCTTGAAGGGTGAAACTGGGCCTGCTAGTCTGAATTGGCCCACAGCTGAATTCTGCCCTTTCTTATTTTTTTCAGTTGAAGGATTTCTGTATAGGGCAGCCTGCTATGTTGGATCTGCTCTAACTACACAGAGTAAGCTCTTCATGTCAGGAAGAGCAGCATCTTGGAATTCGGCGGCATTCTTGTGTTGTAGTTTTGTATGGGAGTGTGTAATTTTGCACAGATGGTGCTAGCTTGCTTTTCCTATTTCTATGATTAAGTATGTACTGTCTTGCTGTTAAGGGCTTTCTGTATAACATTAATAATAGCAGCAAGATGAAAGCGGTGTTCACGTGTCTGGGTCTCCCCCTGGGCTGGGCGTTGCTGTAGTCCGAGTGTGCTCATGCCAATCCTCTTACCAGGCGCTCCTTTGGAATTCAGGATGTGTAACCGGCCTTCTTAATAGCTAATCCCTTAAACCTCACTGCGTGGATTATTTGGCATCCTATTTCTCGTGACTGAATGTAGACTAATTAAAAACCAGCTGAGCTGAGCACTGTGCCTTAACCACGCACTCCCAGACATCGTGGACATCAAGCCTGCTAACATGGAGGAGCTGACCGAAGTCATCACCGCAGCCGAGTTCCACCCACACCAGTGCAACGTGTTCGTCTACAGCAGTAGCAAAGGGACCATCCGACTGTGTGACATGCGCTCCTCGGCCCTGTGCGACAGACACTCCAAGTGTAAGTGCCTGCGTCTTGTTTTTGAGACGGAGTCTGGCTCCGTCGCCCAGGCTGCAGTGCAGTGACGCAATCTCGGCTCACTGCAAGCTCCGCCTCCCGGGTTCAAGCGATTCTCCTGCCTCGGCCTCCCAAGTAGCTGGGACTACAGGCATGTGCCACCTTGCCCAGCCAATTTTTGTATTTTTAGTACGGACAGGGTTTCACTATGTTGACCATACTGGTCTGACCTCAGGTGATACCCCTCCCTCGGCCTCCCAGGCTTGAGTCACCGCATCCGGTCATGCCTGGCGTCTTTTAAAGCATCTCATTTAGAGCCACTTGTTCTTCAGACACTGCAAAGACTTAGAGGGTTCTTCCTGTTCCCCAAGTACCTTTGCGCGCCTGGGGAGCCCTCCTTTGCTGGGGCCGTCTGAGAGGGGCTGTGTCAGAGGCTGCTGCTAATAAGTGGAACTCAAGGTCATGCTTCCCACAGGCTTATGGCTGTAGGGTGGGCACGCTTTTGGCACTACCAAGAAGCGGGGTCACTTCTACCCAGAGCCTGGGCGTCTCCTGGGAGGCTGCCAGCACTGGGTCTCACCAAGAGCCACCCATTGCCTCTGCCTCTGTGCATGAGACCTGGGCTGAGGCCGCCAGCACACAGGAGGCCGTTCCCAGCTGTTGGAATGAGCTCTGTTCATGTTGAGCTTGGCTGGATTGGAAGCCACTTCCCTGAGCTGAAAGTCTAGCATTTTAATCCAGTGAGCTTTCAAGTTCCTTTTAGGTGAGGGAGGTTCTGGTTTTGTTTTTATTTTTAGCCATAAAGAATGGGCTTGACTTTATAGGGCACTGTAGTCAGCATGTCCCAGGGTCCTGAAACATTGCTGACCCTCCAGTGCCAGCAGGTAGACACGGGTCCAGTGACTTCCTCTAACGGGGAAGCCGCCAGTCAGTCCCACCAGACTGAGTCGCTGCTCATGTGCAGCGGCGCCCCCAGTGCCTCGGTGGACTGTGCCCACGGACTGTGCTCAGCAGCCTTTTTGTCTGTTCTCTTTCCTGAGGGTGAGGTGTGTTTTTAAGAATTTCGTATTTCTACTAGAATTCCTGCGATGAAGATTAAGTGTTTCATAGCATTTGGCCTTTATCTTAAGCATAATATTCTTGAGTAAATAATTTCAGATTCCAGTTCTATTTGTCATCAGAGTGATTTATTTGAGTCAATTCTTGGTGTTGGCACAGCTGGCTTCAAGTTAACTGCAGATGCTACGCCAACAAACACACATGCTTCTACATCAAGAAAAAACCTAAAGCAGCTTAAGGTCAAGGAAGCACAAGCCAGGTGCAGTGGTACGCACCTGTGGTCCCAGCTACCCTGGAGGCTGAGAGGGGAGGATCGCTTGAGCCTGGGAGTTTGAGACCAGCCCGGGCAGCATAGCAAGATCTTGTCTGTTTAACAAAAAAAAAAAAAAAAAAAGAAAGGAAGCACATCTCTCCTGGCCTGAAGTTTACAAAACCTTAAAGCATAACCGTATGCTAGGGCAGTCAGTGGCCCAGTGGGGCCGCAGGCTCCTCCGTCTGCCACAGGTGCAGGTAGAGGGAACTCTGTCAAGTTACTGCAGAGAAAGCAAGTTCTGCTGAGGAAGCACCCAAATCTTTCTGAAACTAGGAATCCAGTTTTGTCACAGTAGAACTTGAGTATTCAGTATTGGAGATAAACCTTTGCTGGCTGGCTTTGACCGGCGGGACCATCTTGGTGGTTAAAATCAGGACCACAGCGTTGCCAGTCAAGGTGGTCACTCCTGCAGACCCACCCACAAGCTGTCAACCCTCCAAAGAGCAGGCAGTTCCTTAGAGGCACAGACCGCTGTGTCTGCATGACCATATAATGCTGTTTGTGTCTTCCTATGATGTGTATGTGATAGGATTTCATGTGCTCGGGCCTGGTGCCATGAGGACGCGGAGACACTCCTACAGGAATGCGGTGGTGCTGAACCTGGCACACATCAGGATGCCCCGAGGAGCTCCCACAGATTGCAGTGCCCAGGACCTTGCCTAGAGATTCTGATTCAGGGTCTGGGTGAGACTTGGGTGTCTGCGCTTCTGATGCCCGTCCCTTGTCCATAGCTGGTGCTAGAATGTCTTACCCGAAGCTCTTGTCCACGGAAGTCACAGAAGATCAGGAAACCTAGAGAATCAGAAAGATCAGAAGACCTAGTGTTGAGGCCAAGCCCTTCCAGAGTCTCTGTGAAGGGGCCACGTCCTACTTGAACTTGAAAATGATTTATTCTCTGATTTTTAAACAGAAGCTGAAAACATTTCATTTTGTTTTTCAGTTTTTGAAGAGCCTGAAGATCCCAGCAGTAGGTCCTTCTTCTCAGAAATAATTTCATCCATATCCGATGTAAAATTCAGTCATAGTGGGCGGTACATGATGACCAGAGACTACCTGTCGGTGAAGGTGTGGGACCTCAACATGGAGAGCAGGCCGGTGGAGACCCACCAGGTCCACGAGTACCTGCGCAGCAAGCTCTGCTCTCTCTATGAGAATGACTGCATCTTTGACAAGTTTGAGTGTTGCTGGAACGGTTCGGATAGGTAAGACCTGCGTGGAGATGAGCCATCGCCCCAAGCTTGCTGGTTTCCCAGAGTGCAAGGTCAGTGAGGGAGGCGAGCTGTCCTCCAGCGTCAGAGGAGGACCCTCGCTTATAGGGTGTTGTTTTCCAGACCTTTTGATTGATGGATGATAGTATCAAGGTAGAGAAAATAGGATCTCTGAGCAAGTTTTTCACCTAGCTTGTCATTCCATCTGTATTTAGACAAGAAGTACAGCACTAGGTACAGGCCGGCTATGCGTTAAATGCTTAGTGAATGATAGTCTATTACTTTCTATTATGCTGAAGATGAATGAAAAGGAAGGAAGTGGGGAAGTGATTCACCGTGTTGCAGTCTGCCTTTCCTTCTGGAGAGAAGCAGATGAAGACACCCCAGAGCCACTGCCCGTCGTGCCCAGACACAGCGTGGTCATGGCTGGTCTGAAACACCGATGTAATTTATAATGTGATGGTTCTAGTACCTTGATAATTTATTTTGTATACATTCTTTAAAGATACTATGATTAGTGTGGTTGAGAGTTATGTTTTTTTATTATGCAAATGTTACGTTTCAGATGATGGAAGATTATCTTGCACCATTTTTATATAGAATTTTTGTTCAGAATTCAAGAGAACAGAGGAGTCTGCTACTGGCAGTAAGTGATTGACTGGATATTCTGCAAAACCCTCTGGCATGAACACCTAGAAATGCTGGATATGATACAGCAGGTGTCTCTTCAGGTGCATAGTTGAGCTCACAGATGAGCAAGGGAAATCTCACAACGGCCAGAAACTAAGAGGGAGCTGAAACCAGAATGGCAGCCTCTGAAGGCGTCTATTCCGAGAGCAGCCTCGCAGCCCCGGCTGGCCTCAGGGGCATCAGCCCATAGCAGGAACCACTGCCTCTGTGAACAGCAGGTTGTGGTGCAAAGCCGAAGCCTTGTCCCACACGAGGTGACTTGCTCACGGTGGCTTTTCCTGTGTGTGCTTGGTAATCTTCAAGAGCTGAAGCCTTGGCCCACACGAGGTGTGGAGTTGGAACAGGGACCCCTGAGGATGGTGTGTCCCTCCACTGGCAGATGGGGTCCAAAGGGCAGTTTGTCTGTCTGAGGCCTTGCATGGGGGTGGCCAGCACTGCCCTGAGAAGTGGAAGCAAAACCTCTCCTCACAAGGGTTTGCAGTTTGGGTTTGTGCCAGCTACGTCATAATCTGTAAAATCTCACACTGTGGGGCTCCCGCCTCCATGAGGGCTGTGTGCGGGCATCGGGAGGGACCGGCGTGTTTCCAGCTCTGGCTTCTACTCTGTTTGCAGACTGACCTGCCAGCCTGTAGCATCTCACGGATGTTGACTGAAGACATGAGGTTCCCAGGTCCTCGTGGCACAGCCGGCAGCGTAAGCCTGGGTTCCCTACGGGTGGACACTTGAGGCCGTGGCTGATGCACAGAGCTTGGAGAACCCCACTGCTTTCACAGTGGGCAGTAAACACACCTGCACTTTGACCAGAAGAGACATGACCTCATTCCTCAAGGCCGCTTGCTGGAAGCACAGCCCTGAGAAGTGGCCCAGGTGGCTGCTGCCAACACACCCAGGTCTCTCTGGATTTCCTCACATTAATATCATCTAAACATGAGCTCACAGGTGAAAATTACCAAGCACATACAGGAAAAGCCACCGTGAGCAAGTCAGCAGAACCATGGCAGAACTGAACCTCCAGGAAGGCAGCTGTTGAGATCCCAAGTTAAAGAAGATAAACTAAGAATGCTTGAGATATTCACAGACTAGAGGAAGGAAACGGCTTGAACCAGGAGCCACATGACCGCCAAACATGACCTGGAGGCTGGAAAGGAATCAGAGAACATCTAGAAATGACAAGTATGATAGATGAAACTGTGTGGGTTTAGCGGCAGGTGCATTTTGGCTAAACAGATCTTGTATTAGTGGACGGAAAGGAAAACCAGAAGAAATGCGGGCTAAAGAGCCAAACAGAAAACAAGAGACAGTAGGAACCGTGGAGGCCAGGGTGAGGCACAGCACACGTTTAAACGAAGTGTGGGGGTGTGAGGCTTAAAGTGACAGTGGCCAGCAATTTTCTCTAACTTCTGAAAGCCTGAATACACAGGATTGGGAGCACAGAAATGCTCATCCATCTCATAACGAAATTGCAGGACACCAAACGCAGAGAGAATATCTTCAATGCACCCAAGGAAGAAACTCAAATTACCTCCAAGAGCAGACACTGAGACTGAGACTCGGCTTTGCCACGGCCACAGTGGGAGCCAGAAGCCGTGTGACAGATCCAGCAAGTGGGACTCCTGACTCTCCACTGCCAGCTTAGAATCAAGCTTTGAAATAGATGCTTGTTCAAGAATCTGCTTGTGATAAAGGCATTTTCAAATGGGAAACAATGTATCACAACAGGAAACTCAATAGAGCAAGCTGTAAAGGGAGCGTGGCCCTGCAGAAAGGGGCTGAGACAGACAGGCAGGGGAACACAGCCCGCGGGGAAGAGCAGTGCGAACTCTGAAGCTCTGCCAGCTGGGCGGCCTTAGTTATCTGTGTTGGGGGGAGAAAAATTAGAGCCCTCACCAGCCCCACACAATAAATAAATAAGCTCTGAGTGTTTTCAAGCCTGAGGCATCTTTGTGAGCTCTGGAGACAAGGGCTTCTTTAAGAAGGCCCCCAAAGCCCAAGGAAAACATTAAGAAATTCAACTACATTAAATTTTAAACTTCTTTATATTGAAATTAAAAGTGAAAACAAAATCCACAAAAGGATAATGAACAGAGATTAAGTATCCAGAATAGGTACAGAATTAGGAGTCAACAAGAAGGTGGCAAACAAACTCAGAAAAGAGCAAAAACCATGAATGGGGTTTCGCAGAAATGGAAAAATAAATAGAAATGCTCATCCTTCTTAGTGATCAGCAAGTAAAGCCAGAGGGACGTCCTTTCATGCCCATCAGAATGATGATGGTGTGGGGGAGAGGGTGGAGACCAGTGCTCTCACCCAGTGCCCTTCCTGTGACCTCCTTGGTCTCACCCAGTGCCCTTCCTGTGACCTCCTTGGTCTCACCCAGTGCCCTTCCTGTGACCTCCTTGGTCTCACCCAGCACCCTTCCTGTGACCTCCTTGGTCTCACCCAGCGCCCTTCCTGTGACCTCCTTGGTCTCACCCAGTGCCCTTCCTGTGACCTCCTTGGTGACATTCAGTCTGGTTGGGAGCTTCTTGCATGTACAGACAAGAAAACGTGCTCAGTGGCCGGGCGCGGTGGCTTACACTTGTAATCCCAGCACTTTGGGAGGCCGAGGCGGGCGGATCACAAGGTCAGATCGAGGCCATCCTGGCTAAAATGGTGAAACCCCGTCTCTACTAAAAATACAAAAAATTAGCCAGGCGTGGTGGCGGGCGCCTGTAGTCCCAGCTACTCGGAGAGGCTGAGGCAGGAGAATGGCGTGAACCCGGGAGGCGGAGCTTGCAGTGAGCCGAGATCGCGCCACTGCACTCCAGCCTGGGTGACAGAGCGAGACTCCGTCTCAAAAAAAAAAAAAAAAAGAAAGAAAACATGCTCAGATACCTGAAATAGCGAACACCTGGAGAGAGCCCACAGGTGCATCATTAGAGGAATGGACGGGTAAGTTGTTCTCTATCATAACATATACTGCAAAGCAGTGAGAATCAATTATTAGAACTACATGGATCACCTAGGTGGATCTCACAAAGATAATCCACAAAGAAAATTCAGGAGGAATGCGCACAGTGCAATGACATACAACATGTTTAAGACATACAAGACAGTTTTGTTTTAAGAATCTGTAACTATTGGCCAGGCGCAGTGGCTCACGCCTGTAATCCCAGCACTTTGGGAGGCTGAGGGCGGATCACGAGGTCAGGAGTTCGAGACCAGCCTGACCAACATGGTGAAACCCCATCTCTACTAGAAATACAAAAATTAGCCAGACATGGTGGTGCATGCCTTTAATCCCACCAGGAGGCTGAGGCAGGAGAATCGCTTGAACCTTGGAGGCGGAGGTTGCAGTGAGCTGAGATCGTGCCACTGCACTCCAGCCTGGGCGACAGAGTGAGACTGTCTCAAAAAAAAAGAAAAAAGAAAAATCTGTAACTATTCAAAATATAAATGTGTGGGGGTGACACATATGTACTCTAGCAAGTGAGGACCCCAACTGGGGATCGGACAGGAGATCATCTTTCTTTCCAGAGTGGCAACACAGTGCGGGGGGGGTCCCTGTCTTAGCAGTGACTTGCGGGTGTGCGGGGGGGTTCACTGTCTTACCAGTGACTTGTGGGGGTGTCCCTGTCTTAACAGTAACTTGCGGGTGTGCAGTGGGGATTCACTGTCTTACCAGTGACTTGCGGGTGTATGTGGGGGGTCCCTGTCTTACCATTGACTTGTGGGTGTATGTGGGGGGGTCCCTGTCTTAGCTGTGACATGTAGGTGTGCAGGAGGGTTCACTGTCTTACCAGTGACTTGCGGGTGTGTGTGGGGGGTCCCTGTCTTAGCAGTGACTGCAGGTGTGCGGGGGGGTTCACTGTCTTAACAGTGACGTGGGGGGGGGTGGTCCTGTCTTAGCAGTGACTTGCAGGTGTGCAGGGGGGTTCACTGTCTTAGTGACTTGCGGGTGTGCGGGGGGTTCACTGTCTTAGTGACTTGTGGGTGTGCGGGGGGGTCCCTGTCTTAGCAGTGACTTGCAGGTGTGCGGGGGGGGTGTCCCTGTCTTAGCAGTGATTGCAGGTGTGTGGGGGGTTCACTGTCTTAACAGTGACATGCGTGTGTGCGAGGGGGGTCCCTGTCTTAGCAGTGACTTGAGGTTGTGCAGGGGGATTCAATGTCTTAGTGACTTGCGGGTATGAGTGGGGGTTCACGGTCTTAGTGACTTGTGGGTGTGCAGGGGGGTCCCTGTCTTAGTGACTTGCGGGTGTGCGGGGGGGTCCCTGTCTTAGCAGTGACTTGCAGGTGTGAGGGGGGGTTCACTGTCTTAGTGAGTTGCGGGTGTGCTGGGGGGGTTCACTGTCTTAGTGAGTTGCGAGTGTTCGGGGGTTCACTGTCTTAGCAGTGACTTGTGGGTGTGCAGGGGTTCACTGTCTTACCAGTGACTTGCGGGTATGTGGGGGGTTCACTGTCTTAGTGACTTGCCAGTGTGAGGGGGGCTTCACTGTCTTAGCAGTGACTTGCGGGTGTGCTGGGGGGGTTCACTGCCTTAGTGACTTGCCGTGTGAGGAGGGCTTCACTGTCTTAGCAGTGACTTGCAGGTGTGCAGGGCGGTTCGCTGTCTTAGCAGTGACTTGCGGGTACATAGATAGTCACTATATTTTTTATTCCTCTTGATATGTTTCAAATATTGCAAAATACCCTTAGATTACATATTCCCAGGAACATCTAAAAGCGTTCCCAGTAACATTTGCTTGGTCCATTCACTCTCAGAAACACTCCCGTCTTCCTACCTGGAAACTTCTGTTGAGGGATGCGATGAAGGGGAGTGAGGCATTTCAGTGCTGCCTCAGCCCAATCCTGATTCTCCGTGTGGCAGCGCCTTCTTGTGTTCTAGGTTACCCCACAAAACCAGCTATGCGCTTACGCCTGTGTCTGTGTCTGTGCTCTTCCCTTCCTGGGCCAGCACCGGGCTGCTGGGCAGCGCCCTTGTTTGCAGTGTGGAAACGCCCACTCTGGGGCTGGCACTGTCTGTCAAGAATTTAAAAGTGATCATAAATCTGTTTAAAAGCTGATGTGCTTTGCATTAT
Organism: Nomascus leucogenys; assembly: GCF_006542625.1. Taxonomy (NCBI): domain Eukaryota; kingdom Metazoa; phylum Chordata; class Mammalia; order Primates; family Hylobatidae; genus Nomascus; species Nomascus leucogenys. The sequence continues at coordinate 1,678,098 of NC_044383.1, read as the reverse complement.
TACCGTGCACCAGCAATTCCAGTCAATGTCGGCCATACATCTTTCGTCGTCTGTGTTCTGAATAATGGTTGCTGTTGAGTTTTAATAACATAAATGTAAGCTTCAGATTCACACATTCTTATTACTTACCCTTTCGTAAAGATTGTGTTCTATGTGGAAACTATTTTGGGGAACTCCCAGTCAATGGCCCTCACGTGCCAACTTGGCTGCATACCCCTGTTCCAAGACCACATGCACAGCTTGGCATTGCTGGAGGGCGCTGGGCACACCTTGTGTCTCCCGCCTCTGTGGCGCTGTGGGCTCCTGGATGGAAGCAGGAGATGGGAAATAAACGTGGATTGTTGAATGCAGTTTCTCTCCTCTGAGTTTGTCTTTTTTTTTCCCGCTTTGAAGTTTTAGACAAGGTCAGTCAGACACTAGATATTTGCCAGCAGCCGGGGTCAGTGCTGGGCCGTGGAAGGGAAACGGCTCACTTCTTTCTCAAGGCACCTTGAAGACACGCCAGCGTGAAAGGCCTCTCACCACGAATGACCATGGGGGCAGGACGTGAGGGTGCGGGTCAGTGTCAAAATAGGAAGAGGAGGCGAGCTTCGAGGACTGCTGGAGAAACCAGAAGGGCATTGTTTGAACACATCTTTCATCAGAAACTGGACTCATAAAGCCGTGGGTCAAATCATGGCAGCGTTGGCTATCATTCAGCCATTTTTCTGTCATTTTTGTAGAAAAAGTAAGATTGCAGAGGTTTTTACCAATATTATAAAGTTTTATCATGAGGATGTGTGCGTTAGTAGAATTTTTCAACAGCAGAGACATTTGAAAGCCATTACAGTTGATCTTGAAGAAACAAAAGTATGGACGATATTGTATTATCTGGAACGTGTGTGAAATGCAGTTGTTCCAAAATTCTGCCACACTTTGCCCAGTGGATTTTTACTATTTCTATCCGTTGCTTCATTTGAAAGAAACTTTTTGAAATTAATAGAAAAGCAGTTTAACTCTGAAGAAACGTTGACAGATATGACTAGTAACTGTTGAACATGATAAGGATTATGTTCAGGTCATTATGAATTATTGACATTGCAGAACTTAAGGCTTAAAAATAAACCGTACTGTTATTCATGAGTGAGATAAATAGGTGGGGTTGTTTCAAAAAATATACTAATGTTGTTAAAAGTGTGACTCCATTATTTTGTTTCTCCTGTGACATTTATTCTTACTGACATGATTATATATAAAATTCAGTAAGCATCTTCACTGCATTTCTCTTCTACCCATTGTGATTGTTCATTCCTGATTTCTGAAAGTAACTGGGTTGTGGGGGAGGGTGGTGTGTGCTGTGCACCCCAGGGGTGGGGTCTGAGTCCTTGCTGCCGCTCCCCCCACTTAGGAGTGCTGCTGTCTGCTCTTGTTTTGAACAGCGCCATCATGACCGGGTCCTACAACAACTTCTTCAGAATGTTTGATAGAGACACACGGAGGGATGTGACCCTGGAGGCCTCGAGAGAGAGCAGCAAACCACGCGCCAGCCTCAAACCCCGGAAGGTGTGTACAGGGGGTAAGCGGAAGAAAGACGAGATCAGCGTGGACAGTCTGGACTTCAACAAGAAGATCCTGCACACGGCCTGGCACCCCGCGGACAATGTGATTGCCGTGGCTGCCACCAATAACTTGTACATATTCCAGGACAAAATCAACTAGAGACGCGAATGTGAGGACCAAGTCTTGTCTTGCATAGTTAAGCCGGTCATTTTTCTGTCAGAGAAAAGGCATCATTGTCCGCTCCATTAAGAACAGTGAAGCACCTGCTACTTCCCTTCACAGACACAGGAGAAAGCCGCCTCCGCTGGAGGCCCAGTGTGGTTCTGCCTTCTGTGAGGTGCCAGGCAGGCGCTGCTGCTCACGTGGAGACACTTTCGAAGCAGAGTTGACGGACACTGCTCCCAAAAGGCCATTACTCAGAATAAATGTATTTATTTCAGTCCGAGCCTTCCTTTCCAATTTATAGACCAAAAAATTAACATCCAAGAGAAAAGTTATTGTCAGATATCGCTCTTTCTCCAACTTTCCCTCTTTCTCTGCCATCGCACTTGGGCCTTCCCTGCAGCGTGGCGTGGCCACCGTCCGTGTCCTCTCGGCCTTCTCCGAGTCCTGGTGGACTCCGTGGATGTGTGGATATGGCCCGAGCAGGCTCAGACGGCCCCACTCACCCACAGCATCCGCCACCACCCCTTCGGGTGTGAGCACTCAATAAAAACAACACACTATAAAGTGTTTTTAAATCCAAACATAAGTATTGTCTTTTTATTTAATTTTATTGCACAGAATGAAGTTATGCAGGGTTCTTCTTTGGAACTAACTGTTTGCGAAATGTGTGTCCTTCTTTGACAGCGTGGGGGTATGTGTGCAGCATTTCTGTCCCCAAGCTGCCACCCGCTGTGTTTCTGTAGAAGTAACCCATCGGATACACCAGGTAAGGTCTGGGAAAAGCCAGAACCGAGGCCACCTCTGAGAAAGAAAGTTGCAAGGAAGAACCAAAATTGCTGCCGTCCAGTAAGCCTGGTTTAAAGTAGCCTCAAATTCACTACAGTTGAAGAAATATGTGCTTTCTTTCTAAGGCTTTTGAAAAAGCACTTTGGGGGAAGTATACTTTTAAAATACTGCTAAAATTACATGCGTGCTAAATTTCATCCTGCATTTCAAGCCAGCAAAACTAAGCAATTTTAATTACATGATGCCACAAGTACCTTGGTTTAGTTTCAAAGTAAGATCTTTGATACCAGAAATCAAAATTTTCCAAGACAGATAATACAGAGCTGTGCCAATGCCGAGTGAGCAGAGCTTGCTTCCGTGGGATTTAACACACGCCCACTACATGTCCCCAAGGGGAGTGAGGAGTCGGGCTCCCATTCCCCTGTGGAGGTGAAGGTGTGTGCTGATTACTTGTGCTCCTGTGGAGATGGAGGTGTGTGCTGATCCCCTGTCCCCCTATGGAGATGAAGGTGTGTGTTGATTCCTCGTGCTGCTGTGGAGATGGAGGTGTGTGCTGATCCCCCGTCCCCCTGTCTAGATGAAGGTCTGTGCTTGCTGATTGTCTGTGCCCCTGTGGAGATGGAGGTGTGTGCTGATCCCCTGTGCCCTGTGGAGATGGAGGTGTGTGCTGCTCCCTCATGCTGCTCTGGAGATGGTGGTGTGTGCTGACCCCCTATCTCATCCCCCTGTCTAGATGAAGGTGCATGCTGATTCCTCATGCCCCTGTCTAGATGAAGGTGCATGCTGATCCCCTGTCTCCCTGTGGAGATGAAGGGGTGTGCTGATCCCCCGTCCCCCTGTGGAGATGAAGGGGTGTGCTGATCCCCAGTCCCCCTGTGGAGATGAAAGTGTGTGCTGATCCCCCATCCCTCTGTGGAGATGAAAGTGTGTGCTGATCCCTCATCCCCCTCTGGAGATGAAAGTGTGTGCTGATCCCCCATCCCCCTGTGGAGATGAAAGTGTGTGCTGATTCCCCATCCCCCTGTGGAGATGAAAGTGTGTGCTGATCCCCCATCCCCCTGTGGAGATGAAAGTGTGTGCTGATCCCCCGTCCCACTGTGGAGATGAAAGTGTGTGCTGATCCCCCTCCCCTGTGGAGATGAAAGTGTGTGCTGATCCCCCATCCCCCTGTGGAGATGAAAGTGTGTGCTGATTACTAATCCACATGCACAAGAACAGGCTGTCCGTCATTACCCTGAATTAATGCTAACACAGTGCAACTTGAGTTCACATTAAGTTAGAAATTGAGAATCTAAAAGTACCTTTATTTTAACTAAAAAATAATTTATATACTGTATCTTGATTGTGACACAATTTACAAAGTCTGAGGTGTGGAACAGAGTTATTTAAGCATTAGTCAACCCTGGTCCTTAAGACAATTCTAGTAAAATGGGATTGTATATATTTGTTCAACTATTTTGACCAAAAAGTTTAATAAATTTTAAATGTTTAACTGGATTTTAACTGCGTATTTGGACACCTTTTTCCATCTTTCCTCTAGAACGTATTTCCCACTAAATAGCCCACCTCCTCCACCTCCAGGGCAGAGCAGAAGGTGCAGCCCAGGCTAGTCCCGTGTGTAGAGGCGCACATTCCCTGGAGGTGTCCTCACCTGGCTCTGGGGCGCCTGTGAGGGAAGCCACCTGGCCAGCAGTCCTGTCCGTTTCTGTGGGTTCTCCCCAGTGCAGTCTTGATGTTCTGAGAGGCGCTGGCGATTGCAGGCACCTATGTCCGCAAAAAGCAGGATCCATTCACTTGAGAGAAAGAAGTGCTCTCAACAGGCGTGGAGGAAGCTTCTCCTGGGTTCTTTTCCCTTTTATACTTCGGATTCCATTCAAGCCTTTTTCCATCCCAGTGAGGTAAGAATCCTGTCTTTTTCAGACTTATGTTTATTATTTATATTCAAGCTTAGGAAATATCTGTCATTTCTCTTGTTTTAAAACTTTCCTCTTTCCTGCTTAAAGTAGAACAGTGTCATCAGCTTCTGAAGGTTAATGCTGAGCAGTTTTCATTGATGAGGATTCTGTGCCCGTGGTTCACCTGGAGGTGATTCCATGAACACACTTCATATGTGGATTTAACATGCCTTTTTTGAAGAAAGAAAAATGGAGCTCCTATGAACCAGTGTATGATGCCCTCGTGGACAGACTCGTTCTGATTTCAGAGGCCACACGACTGGCAGGTGTGGGCTGGAGGCAGCAGCATGTGCGTGTCTGTCTGTCCTGTGTGGAGCCAAATCATCACTGTCAGTGCCAGAAGCCTTCCAAAGCCCAGTGCCATGGGATTGGTGTGTGTCCTGCTCCTGGCCGGAAGAAGCTGGTCCTGGATCCGCCTGGCCCGGCTGCTCTGCGTCACCCCTTTGCTTGCTTCGGAGGAACAGTGGGTCTGGGGCTGCGGAGGCTCTCCGGGTGGCCTTAAGCTTGCTTTCTCCTAAACCTGTGCTGTTTGTCCTTGGCCAGCGGCTTTGGCATCAGCCAGGGAGTGGGGGAATGAGGTCAGAGCCAGCAGGAGTCCGGGCTGTGCGGGGCAGCAGAGGTTGCGTCTTCCCAGAGCTGCAGGCAAAGGGAGAGGATGTGCCTGCTGTATGCAGGGCGCGGCTCTGCTCGCCCTGGGCTGGGCCAGGGGTGCTGAGCGGGGCTGGAGCCGCATTTTCTGTGGCGAGCTGTCCTGTCGGTGCTGTGCCGGGATCACCAAGGGAGTCGGTCGGAGGCTGTCCATGAGCTGGTGAGACAGCAAGCCAGGAATCCAGCCGCAGGTGGGGAGAAAATGCAGCTCAAACCGGTGGAGCTGCAAGGGGCCCACAGACCACCTTCAGACGTTGCCTGCGGCAGACGCTTCCCCAACCCCCGGGAGAGGGCTGGGCCTGGGGGCCTGGCGGGCCCCGCGCTCTTCCCTCAGGTCCTGTGCTCGGCAGAAGGACTTGCTCCTACCCTCCGAGGGGGCTACCTGCCGAAGCCGAGTTCAGCAGTCCCCAACGGTGGGCTTCTCCGCGCAGGCGGTGTGTGGGGGTGGGTGGAGTGTAGACCAGTTGTGAGTAAGGGCAGCACCCCCAGCCCCACGGGGCTGTCACAGCTCAGGCCCTGCAGAGCTGTGGGGTTTGGCTGGTGTGGGTGGCAACCCCTCCTGAGTGCCTGCTGCAGGCGGGCGCTGAGCCAGGGCTTTCCCTACAGCCATCCTGGCCGTGGGTCACAGATGCACACACCACAGCACCCAGCTGGGCACTGGGGTGACGCTGGGCTTGGCTTTGAGCTCCGTGCCTCTGTGCCCCATATGCCCCTCAGAGCTCTGGTGACGGTGCGGGGCCGCCTGCATAGGACGCCCAGGGCTCCTTGATCTTTTAGGAACTGTGGCACCGCCGAAGCTGTGAGAGGTGCAGAGGTGCTGCCGTCCTGGGCCGGGCCTCATCTTCCGCCTTCTGCGCTCTGGCCCCGGCACCCAGTCCCAAGAGCACGGCGGCTGCGACTTGCCTCTGGCCAGGGCAGGTGGTGGTGTCATACCCAGGATGGGAACCCACACTTGATGTCCTCCAGGGTTTTTTTACATTATCTTAAGGACTGACAGACTCCCACCCCATCTGCTCCCACCTGTCCCTAATTTCATGCACCTCCGCCTGAGTTCCTGCACGCGTTTCCTGAATAAACACACCCCTGTGCCAGTCCGAACCCGCGGGGGTTTTGGAAGTGGGAGCCCAGCAAGGCAGCTGGCCAGGGGGCGGCCCTGCCTTCCGGGGAGCACCGGTGCCCAGGACTCTGCTTCTGAGACTGGCCTGTACGATGATTTTGTATAAATATCTCCAGTTAGAACCTTTTAGTGTATTTCTTAATATAACAAACTGGTGTCTTAAAATACAAGACCAGCTGCCCAGCGATCGACACCGGATGGAGCAGCGGGGCTCGCAGTGGCCGGGATCCCTGACAGTGGAATGCTGAGGTGAGAACGGCATTTCGTGAAACTACCATCACGCACGGGAAACAGGTTTGGGGTGAGGGGCGGTACGGTCCTAAGAAAGCTCTCCAGCTCCACACAGTCACCTTCACTCACTCACCAGATGAAGATTGCAAAGAGGCGAAACTGTGATTTCTTTAATAATCACAGTCTCCATCTGGTGAGTGGTTAAAGTCACGTTCCGTGACTTTCATTTTCCTTTTGGTTGCTGGGAAATGCTTCCGATAGTAATAGTTTTCGGTTCTGCAACTCCCATTGTCTTAGGCTCTGTAGCTCTCCATTTTCTTCTTATCCTTGGGACGTGTCTTGGACATTTCTAACAGGCTGTGTTCCTGGACCTGAAACTCAGCTAGAGACTGGGTCCCTTGCAGATTTGCAGGGACCGTCCATCACTGGTGTGTAGATGCAAAAACAAAACACTGGCACCACCCAGTCAGAACTGGCAGGGGCTGCCTGCACTGGGCACCAACCCTGCAGATGGTCAGGCCCAGACCACGTGACTGCCTGCCGGGCTCCACCCCCAACCGCAGCCCAGCCAAGGCCGAGAGGGGGCTGCACTTCCACCGATCAGAGGTCCAGATAGAGCTCCGTCTGCTTGAAGGGGTCGACTACGTGACATCGAGTTTCATAATCAGTGGTACTTTCCATTTATTAATATTATACCTTTGAAGATGACTGTGTGACCTTAGACAATTCACTTGCTTGCCTTGGAGTTGTTAGAAAATTATCTTTGGGGCTGGGCATGGTGGCTCACGCCTGTAATCCCAGCACTTTGGGAAGCTGAGGCGGGCGGATCACGAGGTCAGGAGTTCAAGACCAGCCTGGCCATCATAGTGAAACCCCGTCTCTACTAAAACTACAAAAAATTTAGCCAGACGTGGTGGTGGACGCTTGTAATCCCAGCTACTTGGGAGGCTGAGGCAGGACAATCACTTGAACCCAGGAGGCGGAGGTTGCAGTGAGCCGAGATTGCGCCGCTGTACTCCAGCCTAGGCGACAGAGTGAGACTCCATCTCAAAAAAAGGTTGGGACATCTTTTTAAGTGTGTCTGTTCCAGGAGGATGGGAAACACTAATTTATGATTCCAAGAACTTTCAGGGGAAATTTGTTATCCAAACCGAAATATCTGAACACAGTGTAACCCTGGTTCTTACTAGAAGTGTTTTTTCTTACAGAAGCTGTGAACTGGTCATATGTACAGCATTCACAAGTCCCCAGAGGAGGGTGACAAAATCTTGCCCTTGCCTCTGGCTCCCTGGATCATTTTGGATACTTGTTTCTTGGGGGGGGGGGGGGTACTTCCAGTTTTTATACAAACACAAATAAGATTCACTCCTGTTTCCCTTTCTACACATTGGGTAGCATCCTGTGCATGCCGCGGGGCAGCTGGCTGTCCTCACTGCACGCATCTGGGCAGGCTGTCCACACCATCCGTGAAGCCTCACTGGCCGCTGCACGATGGCGTCGCCACACATGTAGGACGTGGCTTCTGACGCCACAGGGCTATGCGCTGAGGCGCTGCCTTTCTAACAAGCCCCCAGGCAGCGCGCTGACACCCCTAGTCCAGGGACCACACCTTTTTTTTTTTTTTTTTTTTTTTTAGTAAAAAGGTATCTTCTATTTATTTTCCTTCTTAGTAGTGTACTTTGAAATAATTTTGAACAGGTTTTGGAAATCCTGCAGCCTTCACCCAGCCCCCTAACAATGGTGTGTCCTGCAGCTTCATGGGGACTCGCACCATGCAGGGCGAGTGGCCTCACCTGCACCTGCCTTGGCACCCGCCTGGCTGTCTCACGAGTCAGTTTTTCCTGTCCAGGGCCTTCCCAAAGGGCCCACATTGTATTTCGTTGTCTCCCTGTCTTCCAGTCTCTGCTGCAGTCTTTCAGGACCTGAGCACTTGGGAAGTGTGGGCAGGCATTTTGTAGACTCCCCCTCAATTTTGGTTTGCCTGATATTTTCTCGTGATTAAACTGCAATTATGCATTCTGGCAAGAACACGGAAGAGATCTGGCCTCCTCTGCATCAAATCAGGATGTAGGTGGTGTCTGCCAGGTCTCTTCACTGTAGAGTTACTGTTTTCCTTGGTGTAATGAGTATCTTGCGGGGACACAACGAGAATATCCTCTCAAGAACCCACTAACTTTAGTTTCCATCGACAATCAGCACTTACTGGTATTTGCCTGATGGTGACTTTCTGTTATTTATTTTTTTCTTTGAGACAACCGTCACCACCACCGGGACCCAGGGCTGGCCATGAACACGGCTGTTGGAGGATCATTGCTTCCAGGCCCTTTTGTTGAGTGGCACTTGGAAAGACACACTCCCCCATGCACAGCTCCAGCTCAAACCGCAACTCACTGCTAAACCAAACCCAGCAAGCCCACGGCTTCATGCTAGCCTTCCTTGTGACTGTCCAGCAGTGGGAAATGAGGCTGTCATTATGTGTAACATCACACAATGTTAATACGCCTGTGGTTTCAGGATTGCCAACCCATGGGAAGCAAATTCACTAGCAAGAGTATACTGGGTTCTTTTTTGTCACTTTAACCTTGCAGTGTCCACCCCAAATGGTGTTCTCTGGTCATTTAGCTCACCAGCCCACCCCTTCAGTGTGGCTTTATTATTTATAACAGTGAGGTTCCCTTACTGTAGGTATTCCATTTTGGATTCCCCCCAAAATAGTTATTTATTGAATTTGGCAGCATGTGAAGCATTAGTGTGGTTCTAAGTCTGTTACACAAAAAGCTGCACTCCTTCCACCCTCTTCCATTTTCCATCTCCACCTGTTACCACCCCGTGGTAACCAATCTCATTTAATTCTACCTTATTCACCCTAATTTTTTTGCACAAATGAGCAGGTATGTGTTTTTCTTAGCTCTTTTTACAGAAAGTATACTGTATATACTTAAATAATCCTGTATTTTGTCCTCCCATTTGCAGTTTGGATGGGGCTCAGCAGGTTCAGTTCATCTGTGCTCCAGACTGTCAGCGAGGGCATCTCTCCTGGCACTGGAGGATCCACAGAGGGGGCCACATGGCTGGCAGGGGTGCTAGTTGCTGGATCCTATCTGACCAGGCCTCTCTACTGAGCAATGTGGCTTCTTCCCAGCGCGGAGGCTGGGCGCCAAGAGCGTGCACCCCCAAAGAGACAGGAAGTGGTGGCTGCCAGTTTCTTAAGGCTGGGCGGGCCCAGAAAGTGGTGCTGCACCACTGGCATCACTCCCTCCTTATCCTGTTGGCCTGAGTCCAGAGCCGAAGGGGCACAGACCCCCATCACTCATTAAGGGCTGTCAAAAAAACTAGGGGGCTTTTTTTTTTTTTTTTGAGACAGAGTCTCGCTCTGTCACCCAGGCTGGAGTGCAGTGGCACGATTTTGGGTCACTGCAACCTCTCCCTCCCGGGTTCAAGCAATTCTCCTGCGTCAGCCTCCCAAGTAGCTAGGACTACAGGTGCACGCCGCCACACCCGGCTAATTTTCTTGTATTTTAGTAGAGACGGGGTTTCACCGTGTTGGCCAGGCAAACTCCTGAGCCCAGGCAATCCACCCACCCCAGCCTCCCAAAGTGCTGGGATTACAGACGTGAGCCACGGCACCTGGCCGGGGGCTGTATTAAAACTGCTACAGGTTTCCTGTTTCAAGGAGCTGCTTCCAAATGTTCTTTCCTTTCTGCTAGGGACACATCTATTTTTGCACGGTGTTTTACTTCACGTACCCTGGAAACCCTTCTCATCGCGAGCTCTTCCCCTTGGTGCATGAGTGGCCAAGCACCGGCCCTGCAGGGCAGCACTGTCGCTCTCTCGAGTCTCTATGCATGGGCACCTCAGTTGCTTCATATATTTCAATACAAACATGTTATAATAAATACTACATATTTAGTTACATCCTTGTGCATGTGCACGTAGAAGTTTCTAGGTCTATCCAGAGTGAATTCTTAGAAGTGGATTGTGCGTCCAAAGCATAGATGCATGGCTAGTTTTTTGAGGTGTTGCCAACTCCTCTCTCTCGCAGCCATGTGCATTCCTTCTAAGCAACGTGTAGGCGTCACGTTCCACACCCTAAGCAGATGTGTATGGGCAAATGTCTGCATCGGAGTACATATTAGGTAAATAGTGGCCAAGTGTTCAATGTTTTTATATCAAAATCATTTAGATAATGTTAATTTTGTAAACTTGTTAATGATTAAAATGAGTGGTATGGGCAGTTATTTGTATTAACCACTGTAGAAAAGGGCCATTTACAAAAGCTATCCAGAAAGGCTTACTGCCATTATCCTACCTCAAAGATAAAAACATTCAGATACGCACACACATCAAACTTGTTTCATTTTTAATAAAATGTCTAATGTTACAATCTAATGAAAAACACCTCTAGAAAACTTGATTCTTGGTCTCCCATCTGTCTAAAGCAGTCCAGTCCCAAAGTTGTTGTTTTGAAACAGGGTCTTGCTCTTGCTCAGGCCACGTGCACTATCCTGGTTCACTGCAGCCTTGAACTCCTGGGCTCAAGGGATCCTCCCAAGTAGCTGGGGCGACAGGTGTGACACCACATGAGGCTAATTTTTGTATTTTTTGTAGAGACGGTCTTGCTATGCTCCCCCAGGCTGGTCTCGAACTTCTGGACTCGTGATCCTCCTACCTGGGCCTCCCAAAGTGTTGGGATTACAGGTGTGGAGCCATCACACTGGCCCAGTCCCGGAGCTTAGTATCTCCAACTGGTTTTTTTTTTTTTTTTTTTTGAGATGGAGTCTCGTTCTCCCTCCCAGGCTGGAGTGCAGTGGCATGATCTCCGCTCACCGCAACCTCTGCCTTCTGGGTTCCAGCGGTTCTCCTGCCTCAACCTCCCAAGCAGCTGGGGTTACAGGCACGTGCCACTGCACCCAGCTAATTTTTGCATTTTTATTAGAGACGGGGTTTCATCATGTTGGCCAGGCCGATCTTGAACTTCTGACCTCAGGTGATCCGCCCACCTCAACCTCCCAAAGTGCTGGGATTACAGGCATGAGCCACTGCGCCCAGCCATACAGCTGGTTTCACTGAGAGTTCAGCCATTGTCATCTGTGAGGGGGACACGTGGTTGGCTTTGCTGTGTGCTTTGATGGTGACGGGGGGGTTCACTGAGCTCTGTATGGTGCTGAAACTCCACTGATGTTTGTGATGAAAGACAAACAGCAAACATTTGCTCTAAACCAAAAACGGAATTCTCTTGACCAGCATGCTTTGAAATGATCTCAGATTATTCTGAGGTTAAATTATATAAAGGAATTCTGATGTCATGCCATGCACTTTCTCCAAATGTAAGACTTAAGAGATGACTGCTTCCAAGGTAGTATCAACGAAGATTTTTACAAATGAAAACGTTAGATTTAACACCCAAATTAAGCGTGGAAAGGTGAAACATCAAGGCGGCAGGCAGCCTTTCTAAAAAGCTTGCTGTAGGAAAGATAATGTCAAAACAGGGACCAGTCCTGGTTTCATCAAGAAGCTATTATGATGTCTGATTTTAAACCATATGTAAATACAGTAATCTGAAGGATTTGGCAAAGATTTATTTTTTTTTCCATTTCCAGTTTTTTAAAGTAGACACAGATTTGCTTAGAATAAAGCTGATTTTAAAAGCACACAAAAGTTGAGCACAAAGGAGAAGATTAAATTCAATGCAGAGTGGTAAGAGGAAAAAATACTGAGCAGGTGCCTTCAGCAGAAAACTGATCATCCAAGGTGATCACCTAATAATCAGAGACTTAATTCCTTATAATGCAAAAGCCGAAGAGTTTAGTGTATGAACTGTACAGCTGAGTTTGTAGCTCTATCTTGGTTTCTGTTGATTACGAACAATTAGCAAGTTATGTATAATCTTTAGTAGACAACCTGCATCCATTTAAATTAAATAATACTTTCTACAATAACGTGATATATAAGGCCACAATATTTATTTTGGACAAACCCCTTAAAGTAGCGATTTTATTATCAATGTTATTCATTCTTTTGAAATATAAAGTACTTCAACTGAATTAAGGTTGCAGATAATTTTTAAAATACAACATACATCATGACTGGTATATTAAAATTATTTATATTCAGATATTTATATCTAATATCAAATGAAAATTCACTACCAGATTTTTACAGTAGACATTAATCAGTCAGACATTAATCATGCTTATTGATCCCATAGGTATAATTATAGATCAACATTTGTGTCTATTCTTTTATTTTACTAAATTAGGAACGCAGCATTTACAGAACAAATAAACACAAGTGATACGGCCACCCCAGGATCTAACAGCTCTTCAGTGAGCTGCGTTGCAAGCAGAAGTAATCCACTAACGAACCAAGTCAGACTCCAGTTCTTCATCAAAAGGTGCTGGTGGAGGTTGTCAGACGCCTTCCAATGTAGATCCTTAACAGAAAAATTATCAGCAGTTAACGTATCTTGTGATTCACAGGAGACTGTGTTACAGCTGAAACAGGGTACTCACTGTGGTTAGAGCTTATGCAAGGGGACTGGTGATTTTACACCCATTATAAAAATTTTGTAATGAATCTATCTGTAATCTTTTATCTAGTGTTTTATCAATATGTATTTTGTATTAATTAATTTAGAAAACATCAGATTGTATTCTTACATAGAAGGATCACCAAACTGAATGCTGTTTCCACACAGAAAGCTTCTGCTTTGTTCCAACTCAGTGCTGGGGGAAGTCACCTACCAGGGCAAGATGGTGTTGCTAGTTCATCACCACCAGTCTCACCAAAGCCAACTGCTTAAAAATGAAGCCCCTGCTCTCATGTGGTTTCAGTTTGGTAGTGGGAGAGATGTCCCAAACTAAAGATGCAGGAGTGTCAGAAAAGGCTTTTCGGCAATAGAGAGGCTCGCTCCGGCTGACCAGTGGGCATCACTCCCGGAGGGAGGAGGATGGGTCTCCAGGAAAGGGCAGAATCGGAAGCCTGGCCGGCCTGGCCTATGGGCAGTGGTGTGGTGGGCACTGTGAGCACAGACAGTGCCGGCCTGTGGGCAGTGGTGTGGGCACCGTGAGCACGGACAGTGCTGCAGCAGCTTTCGGGGCAGATTTTATCGTGCGGTTCTGAAAAGCAGCTGAGGGGGTGTGGGTCGCCAGTGGCAGCATCGGGCTCTGAAAACCTGGGCAGGATGAAGGACAGTAGCTGGGAAGTAGTGGCTGCAGAAATCTATCCTGAAACGAAAGGCTAAACCTCATATTTAAAATGAGGATCCCGAGGCCTTGCTCCCAGAGTCTGCTTGACAGTTCTGGAAAAGGCTCCAGAAAGCAAACTGCCTGGTGATGCTGATGTAGTCTGTGGGTCTGACTCCAAAAAGCACCAGCAGAAATAAAGGTGATGGGGGGTGGGGGGTGGACGGGAGAATGTGTACAAGAGCTAGGAGAAAACCATGCACACACGAGGGTGAGGTGGAGACACGGACAGTGCTCAGGTCCCGGCCCAGGAGACTCAGTGGCTTTTATCCCGTTTCCTTCAACGCCAGATGTGAGCCCTCTGGCCAACCTAACCCACCTGCCCCCAGTGGCAGTCCAGTCTTTCCAGTCTGTCCAATACACGGCAGGCACAGAACACTGTCTGCACGCCAGGACTAGACATCTCCTCCCCACTGAGAGAGGCTGGGACCAGCCCGAGGAGGAGTGGTTTTGGCTTCCCGCTCTGGCTCTTCACCCCTGCTGCAGCTAAAGCTCTTCAGAATCCACAGCGGCACCTGCCTGGTCTCTGTGTTTTCTGCAGAGTGAGTTAGTATAAGAAGCCAGAAAAGGCCAGGCGCGGTGGCTCACGCCTGTAATCCCAGCACTTTGGAGGCCAAGGTGAGCAATCACTTGAGTTCGAGATCAGCCTGGGCAACGTGGCAAAACCCCATCTCTATTAGAAATACAAAAATTAACCAGGAATCCCAGCTACCCAGGAGGCTAAGGCAGGAGAGTCTCGAACCTGGGAGGCAGAGGCTGCAATGAGCCGAGATCACGCCACTGCACTCCAACCCGGGCAACAAGAGCGAAACTCAAGCCAGAAAAATCAGAGCCCGCATCGGTTCCTTTATTCCTGAGAGTTAACTAGAACAGTCCTGTCTGGAGGAAGTACAGCAAGTAACTGAGACCCTCCATCTACAGCCGACAGCTGGGTGCATTCCCACCACGCAGTACTACGCAGAAATGAGACTGTAGTTGACTGCTTTCAACTACACACAGGACAGAGAGGTCAGACATAAGAATCCCTGCTTTGGCTCCGTTTACATTCAGCGAACAACAGGCAGACTCGTCCAGGCCAGACAGCAGCACCACGGGGCGCCTGTGCTGGGGCCTTCCGGGGCTGCAGGCTGGTGGTTTCTTGACCTGAACAGTGACTACGTGGGTGTGTGTGTGAAAATGCACCAAGCTGTAACTGATGATCTGGACTTCAGGGAACAGTTTACGAATAAATCACCGCGACCCAGAATCGCCCCACGACACGCCATGACAGGAGTCACAGTCACATCACCTACCCCAATCCGATGGCCAGCAAATGAGAGAGCAGCAGAGATGGAAGGAAAACTTTCAGAAATTCTGCAGAGAATATGCCCCCTTTCTTCATGACGCTCGTGTTCCTCATGCTGAGGGTGGCCGTACGCTTCGGGTGTTTAAAGAGGAACTCCCTGAGGCGGGAAGAAACGTGTCAGCTGATGTGTCCTCTGTCAAGGGGTGCCCCCGTGACACTGAGAACACACTCACTTGGGGGGAATATTTTCAGGCCGACTTGACCAATCCCATATCCAATCTGAGTTTTTCTTCAAGATGCTTTCAACTTCTTTCCTTCTCTCAATATCATCTTCCTCAGACTAAGATAAAGTCAATGTTAAATGCAGATTAATGTACCACACTGACACGGGAAAGCACCCAGCTCCCACCCAAACTTCAGATCCCCAGGCTCAATTCAAGTGCCCAGAGGCACATGTCACTGCCTCAGACTGTGGTCCAAGGGGAGTCCTGGGGTTGGGGGCCTTCCCCGGGCCGCACCGCACTCCCGGCTCACAGCATGCTCGCCTCCTCCAGGGACAGATCACCTCTGGGGGAGCCCCACACAGGGTGTAAATACATTTGGGTCACTGTGAGATTCTGGGGGCACTGACAGCGGCAAACACTGTCCTAGGGAAGTCATGTGACATGAGGGCAAAGATGGTGACTGCAGCACTGGTTATAACAAAAGAAAATGAAAACAGCCGAAAATGGCTCAAAAAAAAACAGGGACATGACGAAGAAAACGGACACTGTATAGTGAGCAGGTTTACAAGATGCTTCCGGGATAAGCAGGAGGGAAAAGGCAGAAATGTACACATAACCACAGCTGCGGCCAAATCCTCAGAATTATATAGCAGCACGAAATTTTAAAGAGGATTTTAAATCTGAGAGTCTATAAGTGTTTTTCTCTACTTTTTTGCATTTTCAAAATTCTGTACCTGAACATCTAATTCCTTTTAAAACTAAGGGGGAAGTTTTGTTTAGAACAGTGAAAATGACAAGACCCTGTCTCAAAAAAATAAAATAAAATTGAAAATACTCAAGAATATAGCTCTCCAAACTCACCAAACATCTGGGTACACCCAAGCTGGGTACACCCCCAGGTGCCCAGGAGCAGGCCGCACGCCCTAGTTGCACCCACACACCCACAGCCAGGGCTCCTGGGGCTCCCGAAATCATGCTGCCCCTCGGAGTGGGGCCAGGGGGATGCCTTGAGAAAGCCTGGGTAACAGGGACTCCTTGTTTCCTTGGTGAAGGACGCCTTGAGGGAAGCTGGCACCGAAGGGCCAGCTACCAATCCTGCCTGGAAGGCCATGCTTCCTCACAGAGCTTCCAAAATACAGAACACGGTCCATCATTAAAGTTCTCACCAGCAACAAACATCCAAGAAAACATTTATCGCACATCTCATCTGCAACAAGGTAAGGCACTACCAGATACAACGGAGCAAGACGGTACTGATCACTGCCTCGAACCCTATCTGTGCCGGAGTAGGAGGGGAGAATGACAGTAAACCAAGGCAATAATCCCAGGTACACTTTTTCCTCTAAGACTCTGCTTTCACAACAATGCTGAATGCCGGTATGTAAGGCCCATTAAATAGCTGTTAACAGAGAAGTCATCTTGGGCTGGACATGGTATCTCACACCTATAGTCCCAGTATTTTGGGAGGATCACTTGAGCCCTGGAGTTCAAGACCAGCCTGGGTAACCCAGGGAGACCCCGTCTCTACAAAAAAACTTTTTTAAAAAAGAAGAAAAAGTGATGATCGTACACTAAATTATCAGGCTGATCAGCCACTAATGCTACACTGCTCAGGCACCAGTTAGCTCAGGACTAATGCTACGAAAGGCACAGGGTGTAATTTCCGGCAGGCAGTGACAATGTCTAATGAGGAAGACACCTCAGAGTCACAGCCACAGTGGCCAAATGGCCTCAAATGGCCCCGTGGGCAACGCCTGAGTCCCACACAGCATGCAAATATTAAAACCCACTCACTGTCCAACCAGCAACCACGAGGAAAGACCAGCCAGTAGCTGGCTCACTGCCACCCTTTCCAGTGGTCCCTCCCTCCTCTCTAGGCTGCAGCCACCAGGGAGCCCTTCCTCCTTTCTGGTGTATCCCTAATGGCAGGCAGGGACAGGAGGCCCCTGCTGCCTGTCTAGGCGCCTCCCCTGCTCAGCTGAGTGTCCAGCCCATGTGCTTGTGGATGTTCCCACCCACAGTTTCTTTTTGGGTTTTTTTTGTTTTTTTTTTAAAGCAGGAGACACCCTTAAAGCCCGACTTTTCTCTGAGGTGCTCAATTACATTTAAAACTGTTTCCTGTACAAACAGATCACAAATACTTTTACAACTGCACACTCTCCTTCCAGCTTACCTGTGAGCTGTTTTTCTCTCCAATGCTATGGGTATCTGTTTCAGAAACTCTGTTGGTATCTTGTGGTGTCTGTGAGCGAGGTGGACTTGGCGATGTGAATAGAATGGGAAAAACAACATCATGTGAACATTCTATCATTAGAAGCTCAAACCCCAAAGGCAGTGAACCGCCTCCGCGATGAGGGGCTCTAGCCAGTCAGCGTACGCGTCTTCCCTTCCACCCAGCACCAGCCAGAGCCAAGCTATTCCTCAGCCCTTTCGACTGAACACGACAGGAGTTAGCTAGCCATTCTTCCAGAGAAGACACAGGGGCAACTGGCAAGCAGCTGGCTTTGTCACCTGCCACCTTCACGGTCTGTTGCACGGCTCTCAAGGGCACACGACCTTTGACCACTGTCAGCCACTCTACCTTGGAGTCACTCAGAAGTGCTGCTAACCAGGAACGGCTCCTCTGCAACCACAGCCCTGCTGAGGCGCGTGAGTGCGTTTCTCAGAGCGGGGTTTGTGGCTGTTCTGCTGCCTACTGACTACTTGAACACGGCTCCCCACAGACTAAGTCCCAGGTCACTGCATCCCCAAAGAGGGCAAGGCTCCTATGTAAGAACGGACTGCCGCAGGAGCCACTCCCGAACGCGGCCTGAGGGGAGCAGCAGCCCACTGTCCTAGAGGTGACACGGGCACTTCCAGCTGTGACTCACCCACTGAAGACATCAGCACTGTAACACACACACTTGTTGACGTGCACCTACCTGTCACAGTGAGAACTCTTGGAGCTGCTCCGTCCAGACTCATGCTGTGCGTCCAGCAGTATTTTTTCCATGTCACCGTTATAAATAGAAACTGAAGCTGGAACACTGCTCCCGTTCCCATTATTGCTAAAGTGCAATTCTACCCAGGAGCCTGGTGGGGACAAACAAAGGGGCACAGATGGAATTTTCTACCCACTCTGGAATCTGGTCTTAATATCTAACCAGCCTGCCCTTCCATTTCCAAGAGGTAGCAATGGTGACACACCAGGAGCCATCCCTTAACCCCGACTTGAAGACATCCCTCTGCCCACTCTCATGGCAGTGACTGTACGCACACACTCCCCGGGTACAGGAAGGAAGCTCCCTGGGGCTGAGACCACGTATCTGTCCAGCTCTTGCAGTTCCTTTATACCAAGCAAATGTCCAATAACTCTGCTGAGTCACCAGAATCCAATTAGAATACTTCCTTGCAGTGAGCTTTTATAAGAAAAAGGCTATTATTTGGAAAAAGAGGTCTTTTAAAAAAAAAAACACTAATGTCAACATAAGCTTAAGGGATTTGAAGTTTTCTTTAAAAGATTTAAACTCTATTTTTTGTTTCTTTTCAAGACAGAGTCTCGCTTTGTCACCCAGGCTGGGGTGCAGTGGCACAATGAAGGCTCACTATAATCTCAAACTCCTAGGTTCAGGCCATCCTCTAGCTGACGCCTCCGGAATAACTGGAACTACAGGCATGTACCACTACTCCTGGCTATTTTTTTTAGGAGATGGGGTCTCGCTCTATCGCCCAGGCTAGTCTCGAACTTCTGGGCCCAAGCAGTCCTCTCACCTCAGCCTCCCAGTGTGCTGCAATTACAGGCGTGAGCCACCATGCCCAGCCTCTATTACTTGCGTTGCGTGGCTTACTTTGCATTTATATAATTTCTAACGAGGTTGAACACGGTTTTTTTTTACAAGTTTGCTAGCCATCTGGATAGCATCTTTTTTGAACTGGTTCTTCGAATCTCTTATTCTTTTCTATTATCTGTCTTTCTCTTATTTGTGGGCATCCAGCAGTATTTTTTCCATGTCACCATTATAAATAGAACTGAGGCTGGAACGCTGCTTCCGTTCCCTTCCTGCTAAAAGTGCAATTGTGGGATAATTCTGTATTCTAGATACACGTTTTTCTGCATTTAAATACGTTGCACGTAACTTTCACTCGGTAGCTTGTTCTTTTCACTTCTCATGTCTTCTGATGTACAGAAGTTCTTGATTTTAATTCAGTCAAATGCAGCAATCCCTTCCTGAGCTGAGATATTCTATTCTATTATTTTCACACAGCTCTGTTATGACAGTCACATTTAGATCCAAAATCTACATGGATTAAGTTTTCCATTGATGTGATACGGATGCCCCATTTATTGCAGACAGCTCCCACCTCCCCTCTGCTCTGGGCTGCTTCCTTTGTCAGAAATCAAGCGTGCCTATAGGCACATGTCTATTTCTGGGCCCAGGATAATTTCTCTACTTTGTGTCATAGGTTTATTTATTTAAAGCAAATCTGGTAGAAGCTTCCTCTGGTAGCGTATGGAGGATGGAGTGCAGTGGGAGGAAAGTGCAGGCCATAAAAGACGGAGAAACTTATGGATGAGAACAACAGAATTATCTCATTTTGCAGTCACTATAATTGTATTAAGCAGAATAATCACCCTGAGCTGCTGACTGTCCTTAAACCAACACAGCACTAATAACACCATGCAACTGGGGGAACGGAGCAGCCTCTTCATCTGTCATGTTCACTGGAAGCAAAGGCAGGTGCATTTCCACACACGAGGCATCTCTCCTGAAAGAGGGCTGGCCTGGGCTCAATACGCCACTCATTGCAGAGTGTATTTCATATTAACCAGAAAAAAGCAAACCGAAGGCCCAGGAAGGAAAAGTGGATTTGCAGCTTACACCATCAACAGTCTCCCAGTAAGCTGCTAACGAAATGGTCACAAATTTTCACATGAATGCATGATTTTCTCTTTGGCGTCTCACGTTGCCTCATGTCCTGGCCCACACGAAGCACATCCCTAATACAAAGGCAAGCCAGGGTCTGTCTGGGATCCTGGAGCTCAATGGAGGAGAAAGGCCCAGGTCAGTCTGACCCACACTCCGGCAGAGGGTACGTGGTGCCTTCCGAGATGTACAGACCACACCATTCCTGAAGCCGCTCATCTGACCAGACAGTATTGCCAAGTACTCTGATGTTCACTAGCCCTCCTTCCCTCTCTGGGGTTCAAGATGCCATGCGGCCAGCTAGCCACAGCCTGCCCCTGAGAGAATGGCACCACAGCCTCTGTTTTGGCCAGCTGTCTTTCTACGCTGAATCTACAGTATTCACATTCTGGGCCTGCTTCAATTTACTTGACTAAAGTGTTGTTCAGATATCTGACGATATGGAACACAAATGGAGCTTGAAGGTGTGGGGTCTCTTCTCCGATGCCACTCTTAACATCAAATGTGGGACACCAAGTCACCACCACCGGGGTGTCCAACAATTCAATTCCATTCTGACTATCTACCTAAACCCTAGTGTCGGGCCCACAAGACCGTTCCCACAGATGCAAGTGGAGAATGGGGTGTCCGGGTTACCCACATTTCTGCCAGTGCCTCGGGATCCCACACACCTGCCTCGGGTTCAACAATTTACGACAATTCACAGAACTCAGAAAAACACTTTACTTACATTTATCCGTTTACCAGAACAATTCAGAGCAGACAAATGGGAATGACATACAGCCCAGATCCCCACCCACCCCACACGCCCCAACTCTAACCCCAACCATGCTACCCACACCTCATGGCTCCCCCATCTCCGTCTCCAGTCCCCTCCCCTCCTAGGAGGGGCTGCCCTGGGAATTTCCACCTCAAATAACTATCCTGGGGCTGCCCTTGAGCCACTGTATTAGCAGTGTATTCTGAAGGGGCTCCTTACAACTTACACCAAAAATGGTTAACCAAGGAGCACTTTTGGAGTACGCTGCTAATAGGGTGACTTTATGAATAACGCACACACTGGTCAGGCTGCTCTGCCTATGGAGTCGCCACCTTTTTACTCTCTTACTTTCTTAATAAACATGCTTAAGACGCTTATTGGCACAGTGGCTCACGCCTGTAATCCCAGCACTTTGGGAGGCCGAGGCGGGCAGATCACCTGAGGTCAGGAGTTGGAGACCAGCCTGACCAACATGGTGAAACCCCGTCTCTACTAAAAATACAAAATTAGCCGAGCGTGGTGGGCGCCTGTAATCCCAGCTACTCGGGAGGCTGAGGCAGACAAATATCTTGAACCTGGGAGGTGGAGGTTGCAGTGAGCTGAGATCATGCCACTGCACTCCAGCCTGGGCAACAAGGGCGAAACTCTGTCTCAAAAAAAAAAAAAAAAAAAAAGACGCTGCTCAGGAAACCCCAGGGGTTTGGGTGCTCTGCACCAGGAAGTAGGTAGGGTCAAGACCAAACACTCTATCTATCACCCAAGGGGCAAGCTGAAGACGACAGGAAGAGGAAGATGAAGTAGGGACAAGTGTATCTCTGTCTTCCTCTGTCTGTGCTACTGTAACAGAATCCCACAGACTAAGCGATTTACGAACAGAAATTGATCTCCGTTCTGGAGGCTGGGAAGTCCAAGATCCAGGCACCAACATCTGGTGTCGGGTGAGGGCCTTCCTGCCTCATCCCTTCACTGAGGTTACAGAGGGACCCACCTCCCTCCATCCAGCCCCTTAGAGCACTAATCCCATTCACTAGAGAGGAGCCCCCATGACCAAGCCACCTCTTAAAGGCCCACCTTTTACTACCATCCCACTGGCAACATGGAGGGACGCATTCGAACCAAAGCAGTGCTTTTTAAAAATCGCCCCAGAAAGGGTCCTAAAAATCCAGGAAACAAGGAAAAAAAAAACCCATTCCCGATTGTCCATGGCTAATGACTTTGGGCCCAAAAGCTGTATTCCCAGGAATGATTTACTAAGCGACAGGAGTTTTATTATTAACCTACAGCAACCGGGTAGGAAAAGAAGGCACTTCCTGGAGAATGCAGCATGCTGTGTATCTACTCACATGTTACAGTTCTCCACTCGGATCATTCACCTTTTCGAAGAAAGATGGGGTTACAGTAAGGTTGCTTAATAACCTTAGAAAACTTGCTCATAATCACAAGTAGTTTACACTTCAAATAACTGTAGTATAATTAGGCCCCAGAAAGAAAGGTGCTGCTGTTACTGCTGCAAGAAAAGCCCTCCTTCCTAATCTCGTTTCACGTCCCTCTCCTTATGTTCCTCCCCCTCCTCACTCACTCATAATTTACATTGCTAACCAGACACACAGCCAGTGAATCTTACCTCCCTCTTCTATCAAGGCAGATGAGATTTTGAAAAGCCTAGACTATAAATAGTTATATCACATTACAAAAAGAAAACTGATAGGTCTGCCTCAGAGACAAAATACAATCCAACGAGTTCTTAATCCATTTATTCTCACTTTGTGTAAAAAAAAAAAAAAAAAATCTGACATCCAGCTTTTCTAGGTGCCCAAAGCAGTTCTCTCTCCAGTGACAGACGCCAGGGAATCCCTTCGATTCGCTGCCCTCTGCATGTCCCAGGTCAACTCCCTGGGTCCCATTCCTCAACATGGATTCACGGGCCACAGCCATAAGCCCCACGTGGAGTAAACAGAGGGCCAAGTTCTCAAGGCCACCCTATGCCCTAACCTGGGGTGACAATCTCAACTCTGGCTATGAAGGGAGAATCACCTGTGGTGTTTTTTTCATTGTGTCCAACTCAGCCCACTCTGAAAGTGACTATTTGGGATGCTGGGGTGGAATCCAGGCAAACAGATTGAAAAAGCTCTGGGATAAATGTCAGAACAGAGGGAGGCAGCATCCCAGAAAAAAAGCCTGAAGCAGAGGAGCTGTGAACCCCAGAGGGAACTAGCACCCCCAAAACCATACAAAGGGCTTCTTCCCCAGGGGAGGTGGGCTCTAAGAAATTGCTGTTTTTACCTTTAAAAGCTTCTCAGGTTAGTGGGGAGAGGAACAAAAGAGACCTGCCTGACAAAAGATTTCAAGTATCAAGTCAGCCCGGTAGGTAAATCAGGTCCCTGGTTTCTAACGGGGCTCGTTTCCCTCCACCTTCCTCTTGCCGGACTCTCCTCCAGGACCCTGGCCTATCGCACGCAGCCTCAGGCATCTGGGCTCCAGGTATCCCACTGGTGCTTAATGCAGAGTCCTTGGCTTCTTCTTAAGTGTTGTTGCCAGCCTTTCACTCCACCTCTAGAACCTCATTGGGACCATCTCTGAAATGCAGGTCTTGGACGAGAATCTAGATGTCTGCAACCCCTTCAGGTCTCAAAGCGCACAATGCTACAATTCCACTCCAAAATAAGTAGAAACATCTTTTCCCCTCATACAACTTTGCCCATGGTGAGTTGCCTCTGACAAAAGGGAGAACCATCTGCCAGTTGCAGACACAGCAGTGGGTGAAGAGGTGAGGGCTTGGATCATTAAACACGGCCGCTCCAGAGTAAATGGGCATGCACTTTACTGAACTGATGCCCTCCTGGTGAAGACAGTGGGTCCTTCAAGGAAGTGATGCCCCCGCAACCGTGACACGATCTCATCACAGAATCCTACCTCTCCTGCATGTTGGCAGTGACATGTCTAGGAGAAAAGGGCCAAGTTCACGGCTGCAGTGAGCTATAATGATTGTGCTGCTGTACTCCAGCCTGGGTGACAGAGTAAGACTGGGCTCATAAAAAATAAAAAGGAAAAAGACGAATACGAGCATCCTGCGAGTCAGCAACTTTAGCTAGAATGATCAAGAGACAGAAAGGAACAGAATCAGCCCATTTTGCCATTAACTCTTTAGGAAAAGCAGTTGGCCCCACAGCGTACACTCAGAGGAGACAGTGCTTGCTGCTTCCATCTGTGGGTCTGGCTGCAAGGCTCCCAGAGTTCTCTGTTCCGAGGTAAACAAGGGGCAGTGAAATCGGACAGGCAGAGGTGAGCGCTGCCTGAGCCACCGCTCTGTGCTGGATTTGCAGGCAGCTGGAGCCCGCGGGACCGGCCAACCCCGCCCACGCCGAGCCCAGGGTGGCCCCGTCTTGCCGCGCGGACACTCAGGGCGGCCCAAGGAATCGCCTACATGGGATCCACCCCGCGGGTAACTACCTTTTTATAGAACAAACAAAACAGAAAAACAAAAATCTCGTAACTCCGGCGCTGGCCGTCTTGCGCTGCCAATGACTCAGCAGCCTGTGTAAGTTACATACTGGAGAGAGGACCGAGCCCCCCCGGAGCCCCCTCCACCTCCCAGCGCCCAGATCCCAGCCAGGCAGTGAAACGCACAATGTCAGGAGTAACGCGGCTTCACAACCGGAAAATGGGTGATTTTATGGCAAAGAGTTTATAAAAACATCCCTTGGATTTTATTTTATGACAGAAGACAGGAAAACATCTCTTAATCTATTTCAAAATAGTAATTCGCCAATGTTTAACTTTCAAGAGGAAAAATCTGAATTACAGAATTTTAAAAAATATGGTTCTAGGCCAGGCGCGCCTGGTAGCTCAGGCCTATAATCTCAGCACTTTGGGAGGCCGAGGCGGGAGGATCGCTTGAGCCCAGTTCAGACCAGCCTGGGCAACACAGTGAGACCCCGTCTCTTAAAAAAAAAAAGTTAATAAAAAATGGTTGTAGTGTTCAAATGTGTGTATGTATATATATGTATATATATGTGTATATATATGTGTATATATGTATATATATGTGTATATGTGTATATATGTGTATATATAAAACGGTAACTAAGTCCTGCCTAGTAAAATCTTTTTCTTGTAATAAAATTAGCAACTCACTAAATTTATGAGAATATATGGTTTTAAAAACTCTCAATGAAGATTAAAAGTTCACTGTCAGAGGTTTCAGCAGTCCTTTCCCAAGCTTATTTACATGCTAATTTTGCTTAGTAAACTCTGGCTTCAAAGAACACAAAGGTCAGCTGCCACCAGGTCCCTCCTCCGAGGCTTGGGCCCTAGGGACCCTGGGAAGGCGGCTTCAGTGCCCGCTTCCCTGAGCAAAGGCTCGTCTGGACTCTGACGCGGACCCACCGGGTGGGGTGGGTCTCCACGCCACCCGGCTGTGCGTGGGGCAAGTCCTGCACCCCAGGCCTGCGTTTCCCGCTGCGTGAACGGATGATCTTGCGAATCTAGCCAAGGGCACACAGCGAGCCTCTACTCGGGCATTAAGCAGGCTGTAACGACTGAGTGCTGCACGAGCAGCGTCCTTTTGCTTGTTTTCTTAATCCGTAAGTCATTTAAAGCTTTGTTTTGGAATGACCCTCTAGTGGAACTGGAACATGCCCATTTAATGCCATATTTTAAAAATGCTGTAACCCCCTCCCATCTCTGCGTTCACCCTTCAGGAAATCCTAAGTCACCATGGATATAAACATTAATAACAAAATTAAACCACGTAACAGGCCACTTGCCACGCCTTGGTTTTGGTCACTAAAACCAATACTGGTCTGAACTACAGACCGCGGAGGGCAACGTGGACTTTGAGGCTGTTCGGGCCAACTGCGAGACGCAGATTCACCTCCAGGTGGAATTCTAGCTCGCACGGAGCTGGAGAATCGGGGCTTTCCCGTGCGATCCGACCCGGGTCCAAGCCAACCCCCGCCCGAGAGGCGAGGCCGCGAACCCCGGGCAGTACGCGAGGTCCCCACGCCCCGGGCTCCGCATGCCCGCAGGAGGGGTGGGTACGGGAGGGGAGGATGGCGCAGCCTCGCCCGGCCCGCGATGCCCCCTAGGCCTCCCCGGCAACCTCCCCTTGGCGCCCCCTTGGCGCCCCCTTGGCCTCCCTCTGGCCTTCCCCAGGCTTCCCGCCCGCGCCCCCTCGGCTCCCGCGCCGCCTCCTCCGCCTCACCCTGCAGGCTCTCCTCCTGCATCCCGGGCGCTCCGTTCTGCGACATGGCGCCGGAGGGCGACTGCGGCGATGGCAGTCCGCGCCGGGCTGCGGGCTTGCTTCAGCTGCTGGCGGTGGGAAAGCGGAGGAAGGAGTGCCGCGGTCCAGCTGCGCTCCGGGACTGAGCCGAGCCCCGCAGCCCGGCCGGAGAAACTCACAGGGCAGGGCGGGGCCGGGCGGATCTGCGGCCGCGTCGCCCATTGGCCGCGACGCGGGGCCTGCGCGTGCGCAGAGGCGTGGGGTGCGTGTGGCACGTGCGGCGCGTGCGCGGGGCGGGTCCTGGGGTGGGCGAGGGGCCGGGGCCTGCGGTGCGCGGGACGCGGGCGGGGCGAGGGGCGGGGCGGGGCGAGGGGGCGGGGCGAGGGGCGCGCAGGCGCGAGCGCGGCAGCGACCGCCTGAGGTGAGCTGCCGTGGGCTGGACGCCGCGGGCCGCGTGACGAGTGGGCTGGGCGGTCGTCGCCGCGGCAGGCGGTGGGCCGGGTCCTCTTTTAAAGGGGCGGTGGGACCGGCGGACGCTCTGGGCACTCGCTACCACGGAGACGCCGCTACGCTTCGGGGCGGGGCCCGTCTTTCCATCCTGCTGGTGGGGAAACAGGCGCGGGGCTGGCGGCGTCCGTGCGGGGGGCGTGAGGACGTGCAGGGAAGCGGCCGCTGCGGCTCCGAGACGGCCCGTGGGATCGGGACCTGCGCCCAGGGCGGGAGCTGCGAGCGGTGGGCCGGAGCTGAGCGTCTCGGGACGGGGCCGCGTCCCTGGGTCTCTGCCCGCCCCGCCGGGGCGCCCCTGCGTGAACAGCGGGTCCCGTTGCGTCTGGGGCGTCCGCCCGCAGGAGGAAGCGGAGGCTCGAGCAGAGTCGAAAGAGTCCGCCCGAGGGAGGCGCGGACCCCAGGGGCCCGGGAGAGGCGCGCCATACGCCTCTGCGGCGAGGGGCCTCCGGGGTGCAAACGCGGTGTGGGGCGGGCGTCCCCGGGGTGGGCCGGGGCCTCCGCGGGTCACGGGGCGGAGTGGCGCTTGGTCGGGCCGGGTGGGTGCCCGGCTTCCGTGGGAGCCAGCCTGGCAGGGGGGCCTCGCAGCCTCGGGACTGGGAGGCACTTTTCAGAGGAAAGTCGCTTTCTCATTTCCCGCTTTTGATCAAAAGTCTTTCTTCTTGAAAGCATTTTTGATCCAAATCCAAGTGTCAAGGTGCGCCCCAGAAACGCTGCTTCCCAGACAGCCGTGTCTGGTCTTGCGGGGAAGGAGGAGGCGTCCCGCCAAGGAACCAGGAGCTCAGAAGCTGAACCGGGGTCACAGAGCCGCGAAGCCAGACCTCAGTCGCTGCGTGCATTTCATCACTGCTCTTGCCTGTTGAATAGTCTCTAGTCTTTGGAGTGCCGTGATTTTAGTTTTCTCAGAAGTAACAAACATCCAGAGGGCAGTGTGGGGTGCATGCCTTTCATCTCAGCACTTTGGGAGGCCGAGGCAGGAGGATCGCTTGAGCCCAGGAGTTGGAGACCAGTCTGGGCAACATGGTGAAACACTTTCCCCCCCAAAAATACAAAAAACTTAGCTGGGTATGGTCACACCTGCTGTGGGAGGATTCCTTGAGACCAGGAGGTGAGGCTACAGTGAGCCATGATCAGGCCACTACACTCCAGCCTGGGTAACAGTGTGAGACCCTGTCTTAAAAAAAAAAAAAACAGCCAGAGATACATAGCATAGCATTAATAATTTCGATAGTAGAACTGTAATGCTGGCCGGGCAGTGGCTCTTGTCTGTAATCCCAGCATTTGGGGAGGCCAAGGCAGAAGTGTCACTTGAGCCTGATAGTTCAAGACCAACCTGGGCAACACAGAAAGACTCCATCTCTATTAAAACAAAAATGTTACCAAGTACGGTGCACATAAGGATTACAATGAAAAAGAGAATGTGTATGCCAGAATGAAAAAAGGAACCTGTTCTAGGGAGTCAACTAAAAGTATTATGAAGAAAATTAAATGGAGAATTCTTTAGAATAGCGTAGCCAAGTGGCTCGTAATTTTTCCCATATGAGTTTCTACTTTGTGGAAAGGGTGTATGCACATCAAGCGGTATTTGCCACCATACATACACTTGCTTACTCAGCTAATAATTGAAAGCAGTGCAGTCGTCCAGTGCAGCCTTAGTGAGTCACTAGCTTTTTGTTGGGCTGTGATGGAGGCAGCAGTTTCATCAGCAATATTTCCTGATAGGCCAGATATGCTCGCAGTAATCCCAAGTAAAAGCAAACAAATACTCTAGGTCCACTGGAATACTAAAGAAAGCACTACATAAATCAGTCACAGTATCTCACTTCCAGCTGCCGAAAGAGGATGGGGCTTTGGTACTACCAGATCACAGTGTTGATGACAGTTCTCAAATCTTGTACAGAATACCAACTCTTCCCATTTGGCTTCCTTACAAGGATTGGAGTATTACATGCTGGTGCAAGAAATAATTAGACCCCTTTTAATATAGTCTTTTGTTATGGATCTTATTCCTTCAGTTGCTTCAGGTCATAGAGGATATTGTCTCATCTTGGGTAAAGGATTAATCAGGTTTACTTCCACTTTAATGAAAGTGGCTGAATATATTTTACTAATGTCAGTGGAAGACTCTGACCATAAGTGGTCTAACAAAGCTTGCCCTAAGCCATCCGTGTCATTAGTCCCAGTTTAGAAAAAAGTTGTTTGATCTGTATTTTTATAATTTCAGTAGTTTCTCATTCTGTAGTTTTTCCATTTGCTCCTTCCATTCTAAACCTGAATCCATTTCTTCCTTTTGGGAGAAGGAAATGCATGCATTGTGACGTTCCAACACAAAATGTCTGTCTAAGAGATGTCTGGAAGGTGGGGGAATGAAGAAAAGAATGAGGGCCCTGGGATTCTAAGAGCTTGGTCTTGTATCCAGTGATAGGCTGTTGAGATAACCCTACCATTTGTACAGTTCCATTACTCCAAGGAAGGAGACAATTTAAAGTGGACGAAAAGAGTGACTCCAGTGTCTTTGAGGGCATGTGTCCGTTCTTCATTTATGGAAATGTCCATTTCTCCTAATGCATTAGTAGAAATAGGAACACCTCCCTTTGATCCTCAGAGCAATCCTGTTCATCATGTAGGATCCTGTTTTTTCATTGGTCCTGCTGTTAAATTTTCTACAATCTTTTTTGAAATGGCCAGGCTTTTTACACTAGAAGCAAACAGCCCTTTTATCGTTAGAAGGAGGCCCTGTCTTTTCTTAAAAGGCCTCATTTGGTTAGTCAGTTCTTGTAGTTGCAAATTCATAATCTTTGAGACCTTAGTTTTTTTCTTCCTTCTGAATCGTTTTAGGAAGTTGATCTGCATAGCTTACTAATTTATGGGTTTGTATATGCACCCAGTTAAGCTGGTATCTTTTTAACTTAGGTAACTAAACCCTCACTTAAGCCATTGAGGAAAGTGGAATTTATGTGGAGTCATTCTAATGATCTTGGAGGTTAACAGGCCTTCCCGAATATTATTTAAAGGTTTTTACACACCCTTCAAAACATCTAAGCACAGATTTGTCTGACCTTTGAGTACATTGTTGAATTCTCCTCCAATCTACATTTTTAGGAAAGAACTGGGGCAAGGCATCAGAAAGAGCCTTGGCTAAAGTCCTTATTCAAAAAAGGGGGGCTTGGGAATTGACCGGGAAGGTGGAGCACCAAAGCCCTACCCATCAGCTCTCACACTTTGGCTTGTTGGGTGAATCTCACTGTCCTCTGGGAATTATGTACTTGTTTTCCCCCCACCCGAGGCCATCTCCCATCTGGAGCCTTTTTTTAGAGACGGAGTCTCACTATGTCACCCAGGCTGTAGTGCAGTGGTGTGATCTCAGCTCACTACAGCCTCAGCCTCCTGAGTAGCTGCGATTACAGGTGCCCACCACCACACCTGGCTAATTTTTGTATTTTTAGTAGAGACAGGGTTTTGCCATGTTGGCCAGGCTGGTCTCTTAACTCCTGACCTCAAGTGATCCACCCACATCAGCCTCCCAAAGTGCTGGGATTGCAGGCGTGTGCCACCATGCCTGGCCTTGGAGCCTCTCTTCAATGCTCTCCAGCAAGCACTGAATAATCCACATGCTTCGTTTTAGGGAATCTTTGTTTCAGTGAAATAAACCTCTCTGTCCTTAAATATTGGATTCACTCACCCATTGTCATCGCCTCTGCTGCCTCTGATGCAGATATTTAAAGAAAACAGGGCTATTTTATGGCAGTATCAGTGGACAATGAAGCTGTCATGTGTGGCAGGACAGCATATAGCAGGGAGCAAGCAGTTGGTGAGAACTCAGGTTCTACAGGCAGGAATGGAGTGGGAGAGACCCTCAATGGTCCAGTATTTGGGAGGATTCCGTGCCTAGTCCCTGTAAAAGCTGCCAAGTGTTCAGTATTACTGAACTAGGTTTGCAGACAGGGAGTCCCCAGAGTTTTGGAGGTTGAGATTTCTTCTTGGTACAGCTATGGGTAGATAAAGCAGTTGTAGGAATCCCAAAAGGAGCTAATTTGGAGAATATTTGGAAACAGTGGAGAGGTGGGTGCAGCCAGAAGCAGAAGTTACTTTCTGCAAGGTTAACCAATGAAGGCTCATACACCAGAAAATGTACCCTGCTGATGATATTTAAAGAAACTGGCAGGGCGTAGTGGCACAGTGGCTCACACCTGTAATCCCAGCACTTTGGGAGGCCGAAGTGGGCCAATCACCTGAGGTCAGGAGTTTGAGACCAGCCTGACCAACATGGAGGAACCCCATCTCTACTAAAAATACAAAATTAGCCAGGCGTGGTGGTGCATGCCTGTAATCCCAGCTACTCGGGAGGCTGAGGCAGAGAATTGCTTGAACCTGGAGGCTGAGGTTGCAGTGACCCAAGATGGCGCCATCGCGCTCCAGCGTGGCCAACAAAAGCAAAACTCTGTCTCAAAAAAAAAAAAAAAAAAAATCTGCTGCAGGATTGCAGGGGGCATCACAAGTGGTACATTACTTTTTTTTTATGATTTCATAGGCAAAAATTATTTTTTAAAATCTGACAATACCAAATGCTAATCAGGATATAGAGAAACAAGAACTTGACAAATGGGATCTAGTTAAACTAAAGAGCTTCTGCACAGCAAAAGAAACTACCGTCAGAGTGAACAGGCAACCTACAGAATGGGAGAAAAATTTTACAATCTACCGGTGCGGTGGCTCATACTTGTAATCCCAGTACATTGGGAAGCCAAAGCAACGACCAGCCTGACGAAGGGCTAATATCCAGAATCTACAAAGAACTTAAACAGATTTACAAGAAAAAATCAACCCCATCAAAAAGTGGGCAAAGGATATGAACAGACACTTCTCTAACGAAGACATTTATGCAGCCAACAGACACATGAAAAAATGCTCACATCACTGGCCATCAGAGAAATGCAGATCAAAACCACAGTGAGATACCATCTCACACCAGTTAGAATGGCGATCATTAAAAACTCAGGAAACAACAGGTGCTGGAGAGGATGTGGAGAAACAGGAACACTTTTATACTGTTGGTGGGACTGTAAACCAGTTCAACCATTGTGGAAGACAGTGTGGCAATTCCTCAAGGATCTAAAACTAGAAATACCATTTGACCCAGCCATCCCATTACTGGGTATATACCCAAAGGATTATAAATCATGCTGCTATAAAGACACATGCACACGTATGTTTATTGCAGCACTATTCACAATAGCAAAGACTTGGAACAAACCCAAATGTTGATCAATGATAGACTGGATTAAGAAAATGTGGCACATATATACCATGGAATGCTATGCAGCCATAAGAAAGGATGAGTTCATGTCCTTTGTAGGGACATGGATGAAGCTGGAAACCATCATTCTCAGCAAACTATCACAAGGACAGAAAACCAAACACTGCATGTTCTCACTCGTAGGTGGGAATTAAACAATGAGAACACTTGGACGCAGGAAGGGGAACATCACACACCAGGGCCTGTTGTGGGGTAGGGGGAGAGGGGAGGGATAGCATTAGGAGAGATACCTAATGTAAATGACGAGTTAATGGGTGCAGCACACCAACATGGCACATGTATACATATGTAACAAACCTGCACGTTGTGCACATGTACCCTAGAACTTAAAGTATAATTTAAAAAATAAATAAAGATAAAAGGTAAAAAAAGAACTTTCATATATTGCTGGTGGTAATGTAAAGTGGTACAGCCATTTTGAAGAACTGATTGCAAGTTTTTCATGAAGTTACATAAACACGTGATCCAATAATTCTCTCAAGTATTTCTCAAGATAAATGAAAACATATATCCATAAAATGACGTTTACAGATTTACCTTATTCATAATAGCCGAAAGTCTAAAATAACACAAATGTCAATGAACAAGAGAATGGATAAACAAATTACAGTATATTCATATAATAGAATTCAGCAATAAAAGAAATGAACTACTGATACACGTAACAACATGGATGAATTTCATAAACGTTAGGTAAAAGCCATATACAAAAGAATACATACTATATGACTCCACTTATATTGTAACTGCCCAGTGGTTTCACCTTGCTGGAGCTGCCTAGACAGAGCCAGTTTATCAAGACAGGGAAATGGCAATAGAGAAACAGTAGTTCACGCACAGCCGGCTATGCAGGAGACTGTAGTTTTATTGTTATTCAAATCAGTCTCCTCAAGCATTTGAGCATTCCGGATCAGAGTTTTTAAGGACAAACATTACTGTTTTTTGTTTTTTGTTTTTGTTTTTGTTTTTTGAGAGGAAGTCTAGCTCTTGTCCCCCAGGCTGGAGTGCAATGACAGGATCTCGGCTCACTGCAACCTCTGCCTCCCTGGTTCAAGCGATTCTCCTGCCTCAGCCTCCCGAGTAGCTGGGATTACAGGCACCTGCCACCACGCCCGGCTAATTTTTGTATTTTTGGTAGAGACAGGGTTTCACCATGTTGGTCAGGCTGGTCTCAAACTCCTGACCTCAGTTGATCCACCCGCCTTGGCCTCCCAAAGTGCTGGGATTACAGGCGTGAGTCACTGCGCCCAGCCCAAACATTACTATTTTAAACTACTATAGACTCTAGTCCTTTCTAAGAAAAGCTAGTTGAAGCAAAACGAAACATGTAAATGGAGGTACAAACTGTAGCAGAGGGAAGCCCAGTCCCTGAAAGGCACAAAGTAAGAACTGAGCAGAGGGAGATACCTGTGACCGGACATATGACAAATGTTTTTTGAAAAATAGAGACAGGGACTGGCTATATTGCCCAGGCTGGTCGTTAACTCCTGGGCTCAAGAGAGCCTCTTGCTTTGGCTTCCCAGTGTACTGGGATTACAAGTATGAGCCACCGCACAGGCCCCAATGACACATAAAGGGAAAGAGGAGGGCCCTGGAATTGTCTACCAGACCAGCTGGTCTACTAAGAGAAAAGGAGATAGAAAATGTGAACTTGATGGAGAGTTAGAAATGTTACCAGCTCAAGTGGTTTCTTTGCCTTTCACATGAAAAAAGGAAAGGTTTCTCACAGCTCCTCAACTTCAACCCCTTTAATAGAAGTGACTTCCTGGACTGAGTAGTTGAAAGCTTCCAGAAGGGAGAAGCGTCCCTCTTTGCATGTGTCATCCACCCCCCAGTGCCCTCCCATCACAGTAGAAAATAACTGCTGCTAATGTGGCTGAAAACCCTAAGGTAATTGTTAATAAATTATTCCTGAGATAGAATGAAATAAAAATATAATCTTGCACTAAAATTCCGCAGGATTTCAGTTAGAAATTGGAAGAGGCAAGGAACTTGTACATTACAGGACTTTCAGGAAGAAAAGGCTGTAGATACTGATATGTATAGAAATATGTTAAATATGTTGATGGAAAAAGTAGAAGTTGAACTATGTTTCTTAAAATATAAAGATAACTGGGCTGGGTGCAGTGGCTCACGCCTGTAATCCCAGCACTTTGGGAGGCTGAGGTGGGCAGATCATGATGTCAGGAGATCGAGACCATCCTGGTTAACACGGTGAAACGCCATCTCTACTAAAAATACAAAAAATTAGCCAGGCGTGGTGGCAGGCGCCTGTAGTCCCAGCTACTTGGGAGGCTGAGGCAGGAGAATGACAGGAACCCGGGAGGCGGAGGTTGCAGTGAGCCGAGATCATGCCACTGCATTCCAGCCTGGGCGACACAGCAAGACTCCATCTCAAAAAAAATAAAAAATTAAAAAATATATATATATAAAGATAACCACTAGAAGACTAGATTTAGGCCCTCAACTTTCAAACTCCTTGAGAGAAAAAGAGAAAACTAGCAATAGGAAAGGGGAAATAGCAAGTATATGAATAAAACAGTTAACAAACTTGATTTCACGTCTATATGAATTTTTATAGCAACACACAGAAACTACACATTTAAATCAAACACCCTTGGATCTTTTTTTCCAATCTGCTATGTATTGGATCACTTTTTTAAAACACAAACCTCGAAGTATCAAAAGTAGAAATTATTCAGGCTGCATTCTGAATACAATGTTGTTCTCAACATCATCTGCAAAAAGAAAACCTCCCGCCAGAAATCATTCCAATTGTTAATTATGAAATCCTTCTGGTCAGGTGCAGTGGCTCATGCCTGTAATCCCAGCACTTTGGGAGGCTGAGGCAGGTGGATCACCTGAGGTCAGGAGTTCGAGACCAGCCTGGTCAACATGGGGGAACCCCCATCTCTACTAAAAATACAAAAATTAGCTGGGCGTGGTGGCAGGCACCTGTAATCCCAGCTACTCGGGAGGCTGAGGCAGGAGAATCACCTGAACCCAGGAGGTGGAGGTTGCAGTGAGCCGGGATTGCACCATTGCACTCCAGCCTGGGTGATAAGAATGAGACTCCATCTCAAAAAAAAAAGAAAAAAAGAAATTATTCTAAGTTACTCATATAAATTGAAAGAGGGCCTGGCACGGAGGCTCACACCTGTAGTCCCAGCACTTTGGGAGGCTGAGGTAGGCAGATCGCTTGAGCTCAGGAGTTCAAGACCAGCCTGGGCAACATGGCAAAACTTTGTCTCTACCAAAACGATTTTAAAACTATCAGGGCGCCAGCCATTTGGGAGGCCATGGTGGGATGATCGCTTGAGCCCAGGAGGTCAAGGCTGCAGTAAGCCATGATCACACCGCTACACTCTAAACTGGGTGACAAAGCAAGACCTTATCTCAAAAAAAAAAATCACATTTTATAACACCTAATGAATCAGTGAATCTAACTACTAATCACAACTGTCAGTACTGCAAAAAAAGACACAGACAGAAATCCTGTGCCTCCTGATGGAAGAGCCTAACATGGCCTATGAAATAGTTTTGTCCGGCCGGGCGCGGTGGCTCACGCCTGTAATCCCAGCACTTTGGGAGGCTGAGGCGGGCGAATCACAAGGTCAGGAGTTCGAGATCAGCCTGGCCAACATGGTAAAATGCCTTCTCTACTGAAAATACAAAAAAATTAGCTGGGTGTGGTGGCGGGCGCCTGTAATCCCAGCTACTCAGGAGGCTGAGGCAGTAGAATCGCTTGAATCCAGGAGGCGGAGGTTGCAGTGAGCCGAGATAGCGCCACTGCACTCCAGCCTAGATGACAGTACGAGACTCCATCTCAAAAAAAAAAAAAAATAGTTTTGTCCTTTTCCCACATCCTCCCTGCAAAATAGAACCTGAACCTGATCAGGCTTTAGAACTGCCTACCAAATTCAGGACAGAGGAATGTATTAAATGACACTGTGGGCCAGGTAAGTTGGCTCAGGCCTATAATCCTAGTGCTTTGGAAGGCCAAGGTGGGAGGATTGCTTGAGGCCAGGAGTTGGAGATCAGCCTGGCCAATACAGTGAGATCCCATCTCTATAAAAAATAAATAGACAAATAATACTGTGGAATTGGAATCAGCAAAATACATCAAGTGGAGAAGTATGATAAATGAGTTTTACAGTAAATACATTGCAAGAAGAAAAATAGGAGATGGATTTGTTCCCTATCTAAACAAACTAAAAAAGGAGAGAGAGAAAAGGAACTGGAAATTTGAACATGTGACATTTGAAGATTTAAAATAGATTATTACTTTTAGATGTGATAATAGTATCGTAGTCTTTTTTTGTCATTCTTTTGGCATTTTTATCTTTTAATGTGTCACCTATATGCTTGCTGAAATATTTATGGGGAAAATGAAATGATGTCTTGGATTTGTTTCAACATAGCACAAGAGGGGGGCCATGGCTGAGGGTATGGATGAAACAGGATTTGCTGCGACTTGACAGTTGTTGAAACCGGGTCTTAGGTACATATGGGTCCATGTTATTCTACTATTGTATATGTTGGATATTTTTCACAATAATAGAAAAAGATTATGAAGTCAATATGTGTTACAACCTAAGTGAGAATTATAGCATACTGAACACATTTTTTAGTCTTGCCTTCCTCTCAAGACGTCATTGAAATGACAGTAAAGAAATAATGCAAGAGATTAAACCCACAATGGAGAGGAGAACTAGAGTAGGTTCCTCAGTGGACCAGCGTTAATAGCATCTAGAAGACAAAGTGACAGGAACACTGACAATATAAAAGAGCACAGGAAGACTGGGCACGGTGACTCACACCTGTAATCCTAACCCTCTGGGAGGCTGAGGCAGGCAGATCACTGGAGACTAGGAGTTCGAGGCTTGCAGTCAGCTATGATCGCGCCACTGCACTCCAGCCTAGGCAACAGAGCGAGACCTGTTTCTTAAACACACACACACACACACACACACACACGAGGAAGCAATCTACAATGTCCAAAAGCAGAAGCAGATTCAGGCTTCGTAAGACCTTAAAATTATGCAATTTTAAAATCAGCTTTATTGAGATGTAATTAATGTACAAAACCCGCTCATATTTAAAGTTATAATTTGATGAGATTTACATCTGTAGACACCACAAGACCATCAGGATAATGAACATACCCATTATCTCCAAAAGGTTCCTCCTCTGGCTGCTTTCACTCAGTGTAATGACTTTGGGATTCATCGGTGATGCCTGCATTTATCAGTAGTTGGTTCCTCTTTATGGCTGAGCAGAATCCGTTGTATGGATGTGCCACCATTTGTTTACTGTTCACCTGTTGGACATTTGAGATGTTTTCAGTTCTTGCCGCTGGCAAATCGAGCTGCTGTGAACGTTCACGTTCATGTGCCAGAGTTTGTATCTACACGTTCTTCCATTTCTTGCAGGTAAATACCCTGGGGTGCAGTGGCTGGGTCGCATGGTAAGGGTGTGCCATCGAGTGCTCGCACATGTTACATTCCCACCAGCGGGAGAGTGCCAGTGGCTGAACACCCACTCCAACTGTGGTTTAGCCGGGCTTTTTAATTTTAGCCATTCTAATGGGTGTATGCTGCCGTCTCGCGATTTTAACTTGCATTTCCCTATCGTAACATCTTTTCACAAACCCACAAACCTTGCTTGCCATTTGTATATCTTCCTTAGTGAAGTGTCAGTTCAAATCTTTCGCCTAGTTTTTAACTGGGTTTTCTTATTTAGTTCTGAGTTCTGTGTTTATTCTGGATACAAGTCCTTCTGTCAGATATGTGTTTGCAAACATTTACGCCTAGTCTATGGTTTGCCTTTTCATAAGTGTCTTTGGAAAAACAAAGCTTTCAATTTTTACAAAGTCCAATTTATTGATTTTTTTAATAGTTCATGCTTCTTGTGTCCTAGTATATTAGTTTTCTGTAGCTGCTATAACAAACTACCGCAAAGTTATTCTCTCACAGTTCTTGAGGCCAGTTCAACACCAGTTTAACTGGGCAGAAACCAAGGTGCCAGCAGGGCTGCACTCCCTCCAGAGGCTCCAGGGAAAATTTTTTTTTTGAGACAGGGCTTCACTCTGTCATCCAGGCTGGAGTGCAGTGGCACAATCACAGCTGGCTCACTGCAGCCTCGACCTCCCGGGCTCAAGCAATCCTCCCACCTCAGCCTCCCAAGTAGCTGGAAATACAAGTGCATGTCACCCCATGCAGCTAAATTTTGTATTTTTTTTAGAGATGGGATTTCCCCATGTTGCCCAGGCTAGTCTTGAACTCCTAGGCTCAAGTGATCTGCTGATCTGGGCCTTCCGGAGTGCTGGGATTATAGGCATGAGCCACACCTGGTGCCAGCATGGAAGGGGTGGTGCTTGTGCTTCATGCTCTACCTCAGTGGCTGTGGTTTACCTGCAGGACTGGCTGATTCTGCTGTCCTGGCCATGTGGCTGCTCTTTGTTCCTGCCCAGTTCTCAAATCTGGGCCCTCCCAGCCACCTGTGAGCCCTCCAACACTCTGTCAGCAAAGGTTTTTTCCAATTCAATCAGCCAGAGCTGGTCTCTATTACTTGCAACTCAGAAGTTTCCTGATAAAGGGTGTTTACCAGAAGTCCGTCGTGAGCACCGTCCATCGTGAGCACCGTCCATCGTGAGCACCGTGCTTGGCTGTGAAATATGAGTGGCATTTCCATTTCAGTGGGCAGCAGGCCAGTGGCTGTCATCAGCACCCCTGTTACTCAGCTGTGTTCTGGGGGGCTTAGGCCATGCCCTAAGGCAAGATGGAGAAATGAAGTCTTTTAAATACCAAACAGACACACTGTCTCTATTGCCCACTATCGTCCCCACCATATGTGAGCTCCATGAGGGTATGGATCCTTGTCTTTTAGGGTTATTGCTGTACATTGAGCACCTAAAACCACACCTGGTATATAGCAGGTATTCTGTTAACATTTGCTGAATATAAATTCACAAAGAATAATAAAATTGTTCACCTAAAAAATCCAAGAAAATCAACTGAAAAACTATTTGACAAATAAGAATGCAATAAAGTATGTGTTAAGAGGTAAGCATATATAAATCAGTAGCTTTCTCATATACTGGCAATGACCATTTTAGAGATGAACACCACCTCATTTGTAAGAGCAACAACAACAAAATCTAAGAATAAATTTAAGAAGAAGTGTTCAAGGAAAGGCTCGTGCCTGTCATCCCAGTTGCTCAGGAGGCTGAAGTGGGAGGATCTCTTAAGCTCAGGAGTTTGAAACCGGCCTGGACAACATAAAGAGACCTCATCTCTTAAAAAAGTAAAAAATAAAAGTTTTTTTAATTTTAAAAAAAGATTTGGTCGGCTGAGGTGGGAAGATCCTTTGAGCCCAGGAGTTTGAGACAAGCCTAGGCAACATGGCAAAAACTCATCTATACAAAAAATTAGGTGGGTGTAGTGGCAGGTGCCTGTGGTCCCAGCTACCTGGAGGCCGAGGTCAGAGGATCACCTGAGCCTAGGAGGTGGAGGCTGCAGTGAGCCAAGATCGTACTACTGCACTCCAGCCTGGGCAACAGAGTCAGAGAGTGAGACCCCTGTCTCAAAAAAAGAAAAATGTTCAAGACTCAAGACACGTACAAAGAAAATCATAAAACTTTATGTTAAGATATAACAGACACTATTCAGGGCCCCCAGGTCCTACCCAGGACTGCACCCAAGCTGGCCGGGTCTTCTTCAAAAACAGAAAGGCCGGGTGCGGTGGCTCACGCCTGTAATCCCAGCACTTTGGGAGGCCAAGGTGGGTGGATCACGAGGTCAGGAGATCGAGACCATCCTGGCTAACACAGTGAAACCCCGTCTCTACTAAAAATACAAAAAATTAGCCAGGCGTGGTGGCAGGGCGTGCCTGTAGTCCCAACTACTCAGGAGGCTGAGGCAAGAGAATGGCGTGAACCCCCAGGGGGGCGGAGCCTGCAGTGAGCCAAGATCGCGCCACTGCACTCCAGCCTGGGTGACAGCAAGACTCTGTCTCAAAAAAAAAAATAATAAAAATAAAAAAATAAAAATAAAATAAAAACAGAAAAAGAAGACGTCACTAAGGATTATAAGACATAGCGTGTTGTTAAAGGACAAAACTGATCATAATGGTGATCATAAAGATAGCCCAGCTTCTCCCTTGCCTTATCTGGGCCCCACAATGTTCTAGCACTTGCCATTGAATGACCCATTTAACACTGTCCAGGACTCATGCAGGCAGGAATTATACTGTTCTTTTTTTACAGAGTGGAGCGTCCATTTTATTGAAGTAAAATGGATTTTTGTATATTCAACTGAAAAGATATCCACCACCCACATAATAGGCAAAGGATTAGTAATGGAATATGCAGATGGATCTAAAAATCACAGTAAATGTACAAACAACACAATCTTTTTTGTTTGTTTGTTTTTGAGACAGGGTCTGGCTCTGTCGCCCAGGCTGGAATGCAGTGATGTGATTTCAGCTCACTGCAACCTCGTTCTCCTGGGCTCAAGCAGCCATCCCACCTCAGCTACCTGAGTAGTTGGGACTACAGGTGCACCCCACTGTGCCCAGCTAATTTTTTTTTCTTTTTTCTTTTTTTTTTTTTTTTTGTAGAGATAGGGTCTCACCATTTTGCCCAGGCTGGTCTCAAACTCCTGAGTCAAGTGATCCACCTGCCTCAGCCTCCCAAAGCGCTGGGATTACAGGCGTGAGCCACCACACCCAGCCCCAGCAGTACAATCTGGTAAATCGAAAAAGAACTGGCACCTCATGAAAACAGAGAAATGGCCAATGATCTGAAAAGACGCGCAGCCTTAGCAGACCCAGGGACGTCATGCTAAAGCAACGAAGCCCTTCCTCCTCTCCGGCTGTGCTCACTGCTGGGAACGGGCAGCTCGGGGGTCTCTGTCCTGCCTACTCCCCCTCCATTGCCCCTTGCTGCCTGTAGCTCCTCAGGCCTTAGTCCAGCTCCATCTGCTCATTCCCTGGAGTGCACCCTCAGCTGCCTTGTCCCTCTCACCCAGTTGGCCAAGCCCAGCTGGGCACCGGGCCTGCACCCAAGCTGCCGGGAGTGGAAAGAGAGGAGACACAGCCATGCAGACCGGTTTCATTTTAAATTCATGGCCACGAGCTCAAGCGGACACTTGTTGACTACTACACTTCCCCAGCCTGGTACCACCCAAACATGTCCTCATGTCCTGGCACACAGAGAGGGCAGAGCTGGGATCACACTGCCTGCCCCCTCTGAATGAAAGGTTGCTGAGCAGAGCGGGAAGCTGCACCTTTGCAGGCAGGTCAAGGACCTGGCTTCTGGGATCCAGGAGGACCCCATGTGAAGGGGAGCGGGGCTGGGCTTGTCTAGAATCTGCCTGAAGTGGGGACCTGGAAGAGTGAAACTGAAGGAGGCTGGAAGTATTCACCCGAAGGCAGAGATACTCCAGACCCCAAAAAAGTGGCCCAAGAGGGGCAGTCAGCTTTGGTCACCTGGGAGCCCAAGCAGTGTGTAGGCAGCAAAGACCCCCGGCCCTTGCCGCTGGCCTTTGGGCTGTCCCCAGAGGGTCAGGAGCTACAACTGGAGAGGAAGTGGGCAGAGCCCAGGCTGGAGCAGGAGGCATTTCGACTCAGAGTAAAGTTGGGAGTTTTGATAGTTTCACTGGCCAGGACACAAAAATTACTTCACTGAGACCAGGTCGAAAATGGTCATGAAAATGGGGCAAGATTTTCATCTGGTGGTGGGTGTGGGGTGGGGAAGAACACTGGGGGAAGGAACAATCCAAGTGACTTGTTTCTCTTATATTAATAACTCTCAAAGCTGCAAAGTGGGTGGGGGCTTATTCAAATGAATGTAATTCTTCTGTTACCTTCAAACCTCAGTGACACTATATGCACAGGGAACCATCAGGGGGCTGGCGCTGGAGGGGTTATCCTTCCACCTCGGTGGCACCCAGCTGTGCGCCTGCAAACCGTCCTGTCTCCCTCCCTCTTGCAGGAAAACACTTTTCTATGAATTCACAATGATATTTGTACTATGCTGGGGCTATTTTTAGCAGTTGGTATGATGAAATATTCAGCATTGTAAACAGCGTGCACACAAACACGTATGTCTCGAGTGTGTACTTGTACTTGGCTGGCGAGTGGAAAGCAGAGGGTGATCTTTGATAAGAGGCTGGACCGCTTGCTGGAAAACCTTCAAAACAGGAAGCAGCCACTAGACTCAAGTCACATTCCTGCCGGAGGCCAGACGTGATCCCCCAGGCCGGAATCCCAGGAGTGCTGGGCGGGCGTGTTTATTTGTCCTTGGGTACATGAAGCAATAGCTCTGTTGCTCCTTCGTGAGGAGATTGCAGAATGTTCTGGCTGGACTAAGCAGTCAAGGTGGTGTCAGAAGACAGAGTTACAGCAGATCTAGTTCAGAGGCCTTCACTGGCTTGGGTTTGCTCTTCTAGAATGGGCAACACCTCATTCTATGAAATAGAGAAAATGGCCGAGGAAAGCAGAAACCAGAACAGAAAGCTGATTGGTCTTTTCACAGTTAAAGGTTTAAGCAGAGGGCTTCCTTACTGTGCTAGCTGAAACTGGCC
The DNA here is from genome assembly GCF_006542625.1 of Nomascus leucogenys. Lineage (NCBI taxonomy): Eukaryota > Metazoa > Chordata > Mammalia > Primates > Hylobatidae > Nomascus > Nomascus leucogenys. The sequence goes on along the minus strand of NC_044383.1, from coordinate 1,635,612 downwards.
TGTTTGGGGATTTGGCTACTATCTGCTTCTCTCCTGATTTCTTAGAAGCTCAAACAATTTTCACTTGGTGGTGTGGAAACTCAGCACAAACAACCCTGTTTTGGTTTGGTCTGTTGGGCTTAGTGCAGGAGCCCTGTCCAAAGCCAGTGGCCTCCTGTCAGTTTCACTTCACCGTGACATGGGATCCAACGTGCCTAACACTCGTCTGTCCCGTGGACCCTGTCTCTTTCATTTTTTTATTTTTATTTTTTAGAGACAGGGTCTTGCTCTGTCTCCTAGGCTGGAACGCAGTGGTGCAATCACAGCTCACTGCAGCCCTGACCTCCTCCTCTTCTCAGCTTTCCAAGGAGCTGGGACTGCAGGCATGTGCCACCAGGCCTGGCTAATTTTTTATTTTTTGTAGAAACAAGTTCTCACTATATTGCCCAGGCTGATCTCAAACTCCTGGCCTCAAGTGATCCTCCCACCTAGGCCTCCCGAAGTGTTGGGATTACAGGCATGAGCCGCTGCACCCGGCTCTCTCTCTTTGAAAGCACAAGTCCACAGTTTTGCTGACACGTGGTGGCGATGGGGAAAGGCCAGCAGGGAGTAGAGAAGAGGACACAGGCTTTTGCCACTGTGTGAGGAGGCAGTGGGAGAGTCTGCAGATAGCAGGGGAGCAGAAAGCAGGGGACAGCTAGGGCTGGTGTCTGGGCTCTGCTACTAAGGAGCTGTGTCACTTGGAGAAGTGACTCACCTCTGTGAAGGTCCCCATCTTTAAAATGAGGGTGACCAGAACGGCACTGCCCTCTGAGGCCGCCATGATTCCGTGAGTTCACAAGGGCACTGCATTTGGTGTCTGGCAAGTTACAGTGCTTGGTGGGTGGTGCCTGTGCCTGACATTCCTGCCCTGTGTTGCTACCTCCTAATAGCCAACGACGGGAGGTGTGGTTTCCTTATCTCACACAGGAGGGGACTGAGGCCAGCGAGTCCATGGCCATATGAACTGGGACTTGGAAACAGGCCCTCATGGCTGTAAGCGCTGGCCTTATCTCACGTTGCATCACCAAAAAAAGACAGGATCAGTGATCAGCTAGAGGGGCCAAGCAGGGGCAGGAGGGAGGGAAAAGTGGTCCCTCCAAGGGGACCCAGAAAATGCCAGTGTGACAGGCCTCGGGGCCCCTGGCTGGGCAAGTGGAAGACAGAGCACTGGCCGGAGGCTGAGCCGGCAGGACTGAGCCTTGGCCTCCACAAGAGCCCCAGCAAAAGCCCAGCCCGGCACAACAGCTGTGCCCCTCGGTGGAAGCCCCCAGGCTGCGTCTAGCGTGGCAGAGCTCGCATTCCAAGCACTGAGACACTGTCTCCAAGAGCCCTGCGCTTCTAGCCGAGCCCTTTCCCTGGGTCAAAGGAGAATGGAGGAGCTCTTTTGGGGTACACCAAGGGGGACCCAGGCCAGGCTTTGTAGTGAAGGCCCTGATGACCAGTAACTCATGAGGACTAAGCTCTGCTTTTCTCATCTTGCCCAAATTCCTATCTAAGGGGTCTGGGGAGTCATGCCCTACAAACCATAAGTTCTCATGGGATGGGTTTTATTTAACCCTATATATCGTGACTTACTTTCCAAGCTGACTCTGGTATAACATTACGAGACAAAGAAGAAAATAAAAATATTTTACCTCAAAACATGTTTCTCCGCCATATCTTGAAATGGCCCTGCAAAGCTGTCCTTCGTGGGGGAAAATCTCCATCTGTAAAGAATGGAGTATCTAGTAACAGAGCTACATTTTTTTCTTCCAGGCCCTCCCAATCCTGAAGAGATTAAAAATCTAGCACCTTTTAAAGATCTGAATAGGGCCGGGCGCGGTGGCTCATGCCTATAATCTCAGCACTTTGGGAGGCAGAGGTGGGCAGATCACGAGGTCAGGAGTTCAAGACCAGCCTGTCCAATATGGTGAAACCCTGTCTCTACTAAAAAATACAAAAATTAGCTGGGCATGGTGGCGCGCTCCTGTAGTTCCAGCTACTTGGGCAGCTGAGGCAGGAGAATGGCTTGAACCTGCGAGGCAGAGGTCGCAGTGAGCTGAGATCATGCCACTGCACTCCAGCCTGGGTGATAGAGTGACACTCCATCTCAAAAAAAAAAAAAAAAATCTGCATAGGAAACATTTGTCATCTATTGTCTCTAAGGGCAGCCACTATGAGATTCAAAAGAACCTTGGTCTCCACAGTCTTTTATCTTAACCTGAATATTTCCTTTCTATCCATCCCAGGACTTTAGACAAACTCAACCAATTATCAACCAGAAAATGTTTAAATTTACCTATAGCCTGGAACCCCGCCCCCCCCCCCACCCCGCCCCAGCTATCTTGCCTTTCTGGACCAAACCAATGTATTTCTTAAATGTATTTGATTGATATCTTATGCTTCCCTAAAATGTATAAAACCAAGCTGCACCCCGGCCACCTTGGGCACATACTTCTTTTTTTTTTTTTTTTTTGAGATGGAATTTTGCTCTTGTTGCCCAGGCTGGAGTGCAGTGTCACGATCTCGACTCACTGCAACCTCCGCCTCCCGGGTTCAAGAGATTCTCCTGCCTCAGCCTCCTGAGTAGCTGGGATTATAGGCATCCGCCACCATGCCCAGCTAATTTTTTGTATTTTTAGTAGAGATAGGGTTTCATCATATTGATCAGGCTGGTCTCGAACTTCTGACCTCAGGTGATCCACCCTCTTCAGCCTCCCAAAGTGCAGGGATTACAGGCATGAGCCACCGTGCCTGGCTGGGCACATGCTTTCAAGACCTCCTGAGGGCTGTGTCACTGGCCAGGGTCGCTCATATTTGGGTCAGAATAAATCTCTTCAAATATTTCAGAGTCTGACTCTCTTCGTCGACACTCAGCTGAAGAACAGCCAAACTTGCCGGCAGAATGAGGCTGGCTCAGGTGACTAAAGAGGGGTCCGTGCTGTTTGCCAAGACACAGCTACAGGAAGAGGAGCCAGTGGGAAGTAGGAAGGCAGGGAAGGAGGCTTTGAGGGGGGCTCACTGTGCCTGGGGTGACTATGGAATAAACATCCAGGTGCAGGCGGGACTCAGGCTTAGGGTCACCAGGAGAGAGCAGCGTTGAGGCAGGGAGAATAGGGTCTGGAGGCAGGGAACCTAAGGCCGATTCTCACTGACTACCTAGAACTGAATCAAAAGGAAAACCCCCATCTCTCCACACCCAAGTAACAAACGGATCAGAGGCTACTCCCTTTGCAAGGCCCACTTTTCTGCTTTGCAGATGAAAAATGAAAGTGCCTCTGATTGGTCCCCTCCTGCAACCAATTAGACTGGTATCAGGCCAAGTCTTCATGTGTAGCTTTGTAACTTCACTTCAGCCTCTGATTGGCCACCTTCCTCAGCCAATCAGATGGTTGCAGGCCGCTACTTCATTTACATAGGGTGTAAACCAAGTAACCAATGGGAAACCTCTACAGGGTATGTAAACCTCAGAAAATTCTGTAAGCCGTGATCTTGAGCCTCTTGCTTTGGCCTGTTCCTACTCTGTGGAGTGTGCTTTTGTTTCGATAAATCTGCTTTGCTTTGGTTGCTTTGTTTGTGTGTTTTGTCCATTTCTTTGTTCAAAACACCAAGAACCTGGACACCCTCCACCAGTAACAGCATTATCTGGCACAGCTGCTGGGAAAAGCCATGGCTGCAATTTGCTCAGAGGGTAAGAGACACTGGCTCTGTGTACTCTTCCGCAAGGCAGCTCTGGACACCAGCTCTCCCATGTCTGCTCCCAACATCCAGGAATTAGCAAATACCCCACCCACCACCAAGGCTGCACCTTATCTGGCTGTCCTGCCTCCAGCCACGCAGGCGCACACCTGCCATCCTCCCTGCCCACACAGAGGTGGGGGGCCAGGATGCCCAGGTGGGCACATTCTCTCCTCTCCTGTCACCATTTTTGCTCATTGACATTGAGGGCTAAGCTCTAATTTTTTTTATCTTGCCCGAATGCCTACTAAGAGGTCTGGGGAACCATAAATTCTCATCAGGTGGGTTTTATTTAACCCTATATATTGTGACTTACTTTCCAACCTGACTCTGGCATAATTTCATGAAACAAGGGAGAAAGTCAAAATATTTTACCCCAAAACCTGTTTCTTTGCCATGTCTTGAAATGGCCCTGCAAAGCTGTCCTCCATGGGGGAAAAGTTGCCGTCTCTAGTAACATGGCTAGATCTTTTTCTTCCAGGCCCTCCCAATCCTAAAAAGATTAAGAGTCTAGCACCTTTTAAACATCTGAATAGGAAACATTCGTCATCTATTGTCTCTAAGGGCAGCCACTATAAGACTTCAGAAGAACCTTGGTCTCCACAATCTTTTATCTTAACCTGAATATTCCCTTTCTATCCATCCCAGATCTTTAGACAAATTCAACCAAATTGTCAACCAGAAAATGTTTAAATTCACCTATGGCCTGGAAGCCCCGCTTTGAGTTATCCCAGCTTTCTGGACCAAACCAATGTATTTGATTTATGTCTCATGCCCCTATAGAAGGTATAAAACCAGGCTGCGCCCGACCACCTTGGACACATGTTCTCAGGACCTCCTGAGGCTGTGTCACAGGCCATGGTCACTCATGTTTGGCTCAGAATAAATCTCTTCAAATATTTTACAGAGTTCGACTCTTTTCATCGACAACATTAATGCCTCAAAAGAAAGAAAAAGGCCAGGCATGGTGGCTCACTCCTGTACTCCCAACACTGGAGGATCACTTGAGGCCAGGAGTTCAAGAACAGCCTGGGCAGCAAAGTGAGATCCCATCTCTACAAAAAAATTTAGCTGTTCAGGAAGCTGAGGCAGGAGGATCACTTGAGCCTGGGAGGCCAAGGCTACAGTGAGCTATGATCTCGACACTGCACTCCAGAATGGGCAACAGAGCAAGACCCCGTCTCTAAAAAAATAAAGGAGCTCGTGGAAGGTACCCTATCTTGCATAGAAGAGATGCTGAGTTCTTCATACTCCAGTGAGCGCCTTTTCCCCACAGCCCCGCCCTCTGTTCCCTTCCCTGACCCAGAGTTGTGAATTCTCACCTAATCCTCTCACAGCTGCCAGGTGTTATCCCTCAGGAAATAGCCCCCTGTCATCTGTAATGACTTGATCTGCCTCTGAGCCCCCTCTGCACTCAGCTGGTGGGAGGAAAGGTGACCCTGATCCTCCCTGAAAGGTCCTGCCTGGGGGTATGCCCGGGGCTGTGGTCTTCCTTGGGGAGGGAATGGACTATCGGTCTTCAGAGCTTGCTGGCAGACATCCATCGGGTGGCCCTGTGGTCCCCTGGACTCTGCTGCCCCAAGCTTGGCTGGGAATGGAGCTGCCCCGTGCAGGTGGCCCAGCTCCGCCCCAGGCACCTTCAGCCGGCTGCTCCAGCATCTGCCATCCTTGGCTGCCATCTGGGAGGGGCTAACTGTGCAGCCCCCAATCCTCGGGGCAGGCTCTTTGCCCTGAGCCCCTCTTTGCCTTTCCCTGAGCCTCAGCTTTTGGGAGAAGCATCTGGAGAATGTGCAGGCTGGTGGGTCCTCTGCTCCCTCTCTCTGCATCACTCCTGGCAGAGCACAGAGCCCAGTCCTGCAGGAATGGGATAAAGGAAGGAGAGAAGTGTACAGAGAGTGTGTGCAGTATTTCCAAGGCCACCCATGGGCCTTATTTTTCCCGTCTGTTAAATTGCAGATAATGCGAAAACCCACTTCATTGAGTTTGCTGAGGATTACAGAAAGTAACGCACCTGATAGTGGCGCAGGAGACTAGGGTCTGGGGGCAGGGAACTTAAGGCCAATGCATGCTGAATCAAGGAAAAACACCAGGGTCTGGGGGCAGGAAATCTGAGGCCAATTTGTGCTGACTTCTTAACGCTGGATCAAAAGGAAAAACATCTCCCCACCCCGTAACAAAGGATCAAAGGCCATTCTCCCTACAGCCCTCCCACTTCCACCAAGAGGGAGAGGGCCTTGGGGTGGCCACAGGGCATCCCCTCATCTGCATAGGGCGCCAATTCACCTTAGCCATTTTTTTTTTTAGACAAACTCATGCTCTATCACCCAGGCGGGAGTGCAGTGGCGCGATCTCAGCTCACTGCAGCTTCCACCTTCCGAGTTCAAGCGATTCTCCTACCTCAGCCTCCCGAGTAGCTGGGCTTACAGGCATGCATCGCCGTGCCCGGCTAATTTTTGCATTTTTAGTAGAGATGAGGTTTCACCATGTTGACCAGGTTGGTCTCGAACTCTTGACCTCTGGTAACCCCTCTGCCTCTGCCTCCCAAAGTGCTGGGATGACAGGTGTGAGCCACTATGCCTGGCCAAGAATGTCATACGTTTATGGTGTGCTGTGATCCCTCTTAGGGGTAAAAACAATTAATATATTTGCTCTAAATTCCCTCCAAGCTACTCCAGGAGTATGATTTGCTATTCGTTCCTGGTGAAGCCACCTTTGATAAATTATGACTGAGACAGTGAAAGAGATCTAACGTAACCAACTCCATCTTCCTTCTAACCTTCAAGCTGTCCTTGTTCATTCCTGGGTGTAGGCTGAACTAACTTTGGGAAGAACTTAGTTTATAGTTTAAACAAAGATGGTCACAGCCCTTTCCCAAAGCTGACCTCCTTCTTGCCTGGGGACTAGATGGCCTTCGTAGGACTAACATTAGCCACAAGATGAGAAATGATGGTTTAGGAGTCACGCAGCAGGAGGCTACAAGATGCTGACCCTCCCTAAACTGCTCCTAAGATGAGCCCTTGAGATATTTTCCAGAACCTGTACTTGATGGGTCAGCTGGTACCACCCAGATCCATAAACTGGCTCATCTGCTCTTATAGCCCCCACCCAGGAAGTGACTCAGCACAAGAAGACAGCTCCGACTCTCTGTGACTTCATCTCTGACCAATCACACTCCTGGCTCACTGGCTTCCCCCCACCCACCAAGTTGTCCTTAAAAACTCTGCTTCCTGAATGCTCAGAGAGACTGATTTGAGTAATAATGAAACGCTGATCTCCTGCACAGCCCGCTATGTGTGAATTACTCTTTCTCTATTGCAATTCCCCTGTCTTGATAAATGGGCTCTGTCTAGGCAGCAGGCCAGGTGAACCCTTGGGCAGTTACACTGGGACACTGCAGGCCCCATTTAGTCACCCAGAGTCCTCCTGAGCCCCAAGGCGCTGAGAGGAGGACAGAGGCTGAGGGTGGCAGTGGGGGCCACAGTTCTCATTTCTGAGCCTCCTTCCCTGGGAGGGGGCTCCTCATGTTAGGGGGGTTCAAACCAGAGCATCTCCATGTTGAGTGAGGGCTGAGAAAGGAGGCTGGGGCTTGCTGGGCTGCAGTCCCGGAAAGTTAGGTATTCCCAGCCTCTGGATGTTTATGGTTAAGGGAACAGATTGACAACATTTACTAAGCAGACCAGACTTAAGAGCGTCCTCATATCCCGATATCTTGAGAACAGAAGCAGTCCTGTTTTGCTTTAAAGATAATATCGATTCTTGCAAAATATAGTAATTAAGAACATTAACTCTTCATCACAAACCCTCATAGCAGAGCACATCTCCCCATGCTCTGTTTTTATCGTGTGTATAAACAAGTATTGTACCGTGGGTGGGCACATTCCTCCTCTTACTTTTGGGAACACCCTGCTCTGTCTATGGAGTAGCTGTTCCTTCACCACTTTTGTCAACGAAGAGTCAAACTGTAATATATTTGAAGAGATTTATTCTGACCCAAACGTGAGTGACCGCGGCCCATGACACAGCCCTCAGGAGGTCCTGAGAACCTGCGCCCCAGGTGGTCGGGGTACAGTCTGGTTTTATATCTTCCACAGAGCAGGTGGGGTGGAGTGGGGGTGCACGAGACATCAATCAAATACATTTAAGAAATACATTGGTTTGGTCCAGAAAGGCGGGACCACTCAAAGTGGGGGTGGGGCTGAGGGTGGGAGTGGGAGAGGGCACTTCCAGGCTATAGGTAAATTTAAACATTTTCTGGTTGACAATTGGTTGAGTTTGTCTAAAGTCCTGGGATCCATAGAAAGGAAATATTCATGTTAAGGTAAAAGATTGTGGAGACCAAGGTTCTTTTGAAGTCTCATAGTGGCTGCCCTTAGAGACAGTAGATGACAATTTTTTCCTATTCAGATGTTCAAAAGGTGCTAGACTCTTAGTTAACCTCTTTAGAATTGGGAGGGCCTGGAAGGAAAAGATCTAGCTATGTCACTAGAGATTCTTCACAGATGCACATTTTCCCCTACGAAGGACAGCTTTGCAGAGCCATCTCAAGATATGGCAGAGAAACATGTTTTGGGGTTAAATATTTTGATTTTCTTGTCTCATAACATTATGCCAGAGTCAGGTTGGAAAGTAAGTCACAATATATAGGGTTAAATAAAACCCATCTGATGAGAATTTATGGTTTGTAGGGCATGACTCCGCAGACCCCTGAGATAGGAATTTGGGCAAGATGAGAAAATCAGAGCTTAGTCCTCACTTTCTTAATAAACTTGCTTTTGCTTTGCACTGTGGACTTGGCCTGAATTCATTCTTGCGCGAGATCCAAGAACCTTTTCTTGGAGTCTGGATTGGGACTGCTTTCCTGTAACACCTGCTGTAACTGCCCAGTGGATTTCACCTTGCCCACTGCCTAGACAGCTGATTTGTAGAGATAGGGGAATTGCAATAGAGAAAGAGTGATTTACACAGAGCCAGCTTTGCGGGAGACCAGAGTTTTATTGTTACTCAAATGAGTCTCTCAGAAAACTCAGAGTGTTTAAGGACAATGTGGTGGGTAGGGGGCCATTGAGTCGGGAGCCAGAGTCGGGAGTGCTGATTGGTTGGTTCAGGGATGAAATTATAGGGAGTCAAAGCTGTCACCACCTTTTGTTCTTCTTGAGACAGGGTCTCACTCTGTCACCCAGGCTGGAGTGCAGTGGCACAATCTTGGCTCATTGCAACCTCTGCCTCCCGGGTTCAAGCGATTCTCCTGCCTCAGCCACCTGAGTAGCTGGAAATACAGGCACACGCCACCATGGCTGGCTAATTTTTGTATTTTTAGTAGAGATGGGGTTTCACCATGTTGGCCAGGCTGGTCTTGAACCGGCCTCAAGTGATCTGCCTGCCCCGGCCTCCCAAAGTGTTGGGATTACAGGATTGAGCCACCTTATCTGGCTGATGCTGTCCTCTTGAGACAGGAAAACAGGGTCTGCAGGCAGGGAACATAAGGCTGATTCACACTTTGGCTATAACAGGAAATATCCTCTCCATAGGGCATACACCGAGTAAATGACTTTGTAACTTTACTTCATCCTCTTCATTTACTTAGGACGTACCCCAAGTAGAGGGTATTTAAACTCACAAAAACTCTGTAACGGGGCCCTTGAGCCCCTATGCTCAGTCCCGCTCCCACGCTGTGGAGTGTACTTTCATTTTCAATAAATCCCTTCATCCCTTCCTTGCTTTGTTTGTGCGTTTTGTCCAATTCTTTGTTCAAGACGCCAAGAACCTGGACGCGCTCCACCGTTAACATATCTTGGCGAGCCAGCCAGGAGAAAGAGGTGAGCCCAAAGTTTGGGATTTATTCTTCTTTTCTCCTTTTCCTTTCCGCTTCATCCAGGGCAATCTCTTTTTCTCTCTCTTCCTTTCCAAACTGGGACCCATGTGTAGGTAGCGCTAAACATGGAAGCAACTGTAGGTTTCCGGCGGTGGCCAGAGAAACTAAAGGGGTTTCCATGTGTAGAAACCTGACCGCCGCCACCAATTTGCTTAAGGGACCAGGGTCTTTCTCATTTTTTTTCCTGTCTTTCTTTTTCAGTCTTTCAGCGGCTGTTGCCTAGTAGCTCCTTGGAAATTGAGGGCAGTTGGCTGGGGTCACTCCCCCGTATTGCCTGAAGGCCTAGGAACGAATGGGAATATTGCCCCTAAGGGGAAAGGACTTTTTTTTTTTTAATCTTTTCCACACGTGGTCCCTGATCCCTAAGTGTGACGCAGCTCGGAGCAAACTCGCACGGGTTTCAGGCAACTTAAACCTTTTCTTGGCTGGGCAGGGTGGTTCATGCCTGTAATCCCTGCACTCTGGGAGGCTGAGGCGGGCAGATCACGGTCGAGAGTTCGAGACCAGCCTGGCCAACATAGTGAAACCCCGTTTCTACTAAAAATACAAAAATTAGCCAGGTGTAGTGGTGGACACCTGTAATCCCAAATACTCAGGAGGCTGAGGCAGGAAAATCACTTGAACCTGGGAGGCAAAGGTTGTGGGGAGCTGAGATCTCACCACTGCACTCCAGCCTGGGCAACAGAGCAAGACTCTGTCTCAAAAAAAAAAAAAAAAAAACCTTTCTTATGCTTAATTCGTCCCTTCCCCTATTCAACTGGCAAAGGGCAAAGGAAACCCACCCAGCCTCCAGTTCCTGTCTTTAAAGTTCATGGAACAGGAAGCATGGAAAAGCATGGCCTTATGAAACTATAAGGGTGCTAAAAGTCAGGGATTACACTCAGGTACCAAAGGAAAGCTCACGGTGGGCGCTGGAGGGAACACATGCAGAGCGGCACCGGTGCCCACCTAAGGCCAGAGACGTCTGGAGCTCTAAGATTGGACCCCACAGAAGGACACGTCAGGGGATCCTCTGGACCTCAAGCTCTCCAAAGAGGACATTCTCAGCAGAGGTTCTGAGGTCTAGTAATAAGTTCTCCTTAGAATTTTGTCTCACAGTTGCAATGCTACTTGGCCCCAAAATTGTTTAGAATCTGAAGTTAACCGTCTAATGGGAAAGTGGGATGGTGTCGCATGGATCCAGGCTTTTGTGCTGCTGTTCTAAGCAGGGGGCCTCTTAACGTGACACCCTCCTTTGGTACTGTTTGGCCCCAGTGCTCCTTGGAGTCTGGGGAGGTTTAGCCTTTGTTGAGACTGCCTTACCCGAAATTTTGGTTCACAGCCTTCCTTGGATTATCTACTGGGGCAAAGTCAAACTGGCAAGCTTGTACTGCAATCTCACAGCTAAGGTTCTAAGCTATGGGGTCTTCATTTATGTGTGTGTGTACATGTCTAGATGTGTTTATTTGTATGTACACTTACTGTTATATGTTGTGTCTACCAAATTGGCTTATAAGTAAAAGAGCGCTCATAAATTAAGTAAATAAGTCTAAGCAATTTTCAAGTTCACATGACTTAAGTATAACTTTAGTAAACAAGCTAGCTCTAAAATTAGTGGTGGAATAAAAATAGAAATGCCTTCAAAACTGTCAGCATACATGTTGTCTGAATTTGATGTTTGTCTTTGCTGGATTAAAATGTCAGCGTTAATTCCAGCTGGCAGCTGCTTGGAGCGAGCCTGCCCCCCATTCTTTTCAGAGTCTCACTGAGATTAATGAATATCTGATTGCTTCCTTTGGAAAGGCTAATCAGAAACGCAGAAGAATGCAACTGTTTGTCTCCCACCTGTGATCTGAAAACCCCCAAGCCTCCTCCCTGCCTCCAGTTGTCCCACCTTTCTGGACCAAACCAATGTTCATTTTGGATATGTTGACTGACATCTCCTGTCTCCCTTGTTGAAAGTAAAAATTAAGTACAGTGAATGAAATAAATGTTTTAGGTAAACTTTTTGTGTAAATTAAAATCTTAAAGTTATTTTTGATGTTCATTCAATATCTGGGTCACTTCCAATTAAGAAAGGGTTATGATATGGGGAAATATATTTCTGAAATTGTGAAATTGTTCTTATCTATAAATGCCAATATCTGATAGTCAGGATTTCCTGCTTTTTAGGATTTCACTGAAGTTTTAGGTTACTAAGGATAAAATTCTAGTTAACATGTAATTCTGTATACAAAATGTGCCAGAAAGGGTTATGTTATTAGTTTAAAAAAAAATGAATAATTTTGTCTAATTCAGAAGTTATCTAAAAGTTAGTTCAAATTACAGATTTGAAAAGGTTATTTATGAAGCAACGTAGTAAGGAACCATTAAGTACGGGAGAGAGATGTGGAAAACGTTTAAATAATAAAATCTTTAAAACGTGATAGAGAATTGGAGACATTTGGCTAATTAACATTTTCAGAGTGAAAGCTCTTAGTCTTGATTAAAGTAAAATAAGAAGTATTGTAAAATGCATCAGCAGCTTGGCAATTCTTTTTGTCTTTTTAAATATAGTTAAGCATGAAGCTGGATTTAGTGTGAAGCCAGTTTTCACATACATGCTTCACACTTTGGAAAACTGGTTATTGTTTAGCGTGGATAGTGCTGGAGTACTTATTGGTCATGTGCCTGCAGTGGATTTCTGGATTGCACGGAGGGTATAATGATATTAGGAAACTTAAGGACACTACATTGTGTATCAGGAATAGAATATTCATTATGGGGGCGTTTTGGGGCCCTCGGTAACCACATTGAGGATGAGAATTTAGGACTGGCTTTTTATTTGTTTTTGTTTTGAGTTTTCATTCGTTTGCTGTTGATTCTCCTCTGGCTTTGCTTGTGTATCCACATATATAAAACCACGCGAGTGAAGACTTTTACTCGGTTCTGTGAATAGTTATTTTGTTTCCTCTGCATTTTTAGGGCGTCATCATTCCTTCCATTTATCTGGAATTCCTAAGCTACCTTTGTCAGGCTGCAGGAATTAATGGAGTTCACCAGCTTTTTATCCTTAAATGAACTTTGGGGATTTTAGGCTTCCTGATACTTTAAGCGCGTTGAGTATATTCTTACAAATAGAATTTGAGTCATCTTTCTTTCTCTGCTGAGTTTCTCCAAAATGTGTAAACTAAATCTGTGAATATTCTGAATTCATGGCGATGTGTTTGTTTGCATACAGGCAGGCAGGGCCGCCAGGGCCGCTCGCTCGGGGAGCGAGAACCCGGAAACCTGGCGTGCCGGCCAAAGGGGAAGAATTTCTAACGTCAGTCTCTGGCCTCTTTCTCTCTCTGCAAACTGGTGAGTCTCCTCTGTGAAGTTTTAAATTAATTGGTTTAATAAGAGCTTAAATCAAATATTTTGTCAGAAAAGTAGAAAGTGTAATGCCTTTTAGTTCATGTGACTTTAGCAATCTTTGGGAAATAAAGATGGTTTTAAAGATTATTGGTAAAATACGAATGTCTTCAAAATGTAAAAGTATGGTCTAAAGTATGTTCAAATATTAGGTTTGCTAAATGCTTTAAGGTCACAAACTGCTTCTTTGGGTTTTGAAAATTGTTGGACTTGCCTGCTTTCCAGCCAGGTAAGGTCTGGGGACATGTGGAGTTGGCCACGCCCATGGCTGTGCTGGAAATAGTCAAACTGTATCAGAACATAACTTACCAGGTCTTACGTTAAAATTCACCATTATAACATGCAAGCAAGACTACTAGAAACAGTCTACATGCAAAGTGTGTAAGAACAGTAGAATATGTGTGTCTGTGTGTGTGTGTGTTTTTTGAGATGGAGTTTCACTCTTGTTGCCCAGGCTGGAGTGTAGTGGTGTGATCTCGGCTCACTGCAACCTCTGCCTCCCGGGTTCAAGTGATTCTCCTGTCTCAGCCTCCTGAGTAGCTGGGATTACAGGCACATGCCACCATGCCCGGCTAATTTTTGTATTTTTAGTAGGGATGGGGTTTCATCATATTGGTCAGGCTGGTCTCGAACTCCTGACCTCAGGTGATCCGCCCACCTCGGCCTCCCAAAGTGCTGGGATTACAGGTGTGAGCCACGCGGCCAGCCATGTGTGTGTTTTTTAAAGGTTATAAAAGGTTTTTCCTTCTTTAAAATGTCTGAGTCATCATTTTGACAAAATAAATAATTAATGGTAATCTGGAATTTCAAAAATCAAACTTCAGTTTCAAAATTGTCTTTCCTAATGCCTGGCTTTCTGGATAAAACAGAGAGCCCCTGAGAACATCCAGAAACGAGGTAAACAGAATTATTTGATGTGTTTAAGTACATGGGATTGCCAAAATGATGCTCAATCTTCCTTAGGTTGTATTTTTGTGAATAATACTAATACATATTCCTAAATTGTATGAGATTTCTTTTTTTTTTTTTTGAGACAGAGTCTCGCTGTCGCCCAGGCTGGAGTGCAATGGCGCGATCTTGGCTCATTGCAGGCCCCGCCCCCCGGGGTTCACGCCATTCTCCTGCCTCAGCCTCCTGAGTAGCTGGGACTAAAGGCGCCCGCCACCTCGCTCGGCTAATTTTTTGTATTTTTCGTAGAGACGGCGTTTCACTGCGTTAGCCAGGATGGTCTCGATCTCCTGACCTCGTGATCCGCCCGCCTCGGCCTCCCAAAGTGCTGGGATTACAGGCGTGAGCCACTGCGCCCGGCCTATGAGATTTCTAAAATTCTAATGTCTAAGTGTATGTCATCAATTATAATTATGGTTATGTTATTTTATTGTAAACCACAAAAATAACCAAATTTCCTTGTCAGTGCAATGCACCTAATTTGGAAAAACAACTGGTTTCCAAGAGGATATACACATGGGCTCATGGAGAACCAGGTTGGCCCCCTTGTCCTTCCCGAGTCCTTAAAGCTTTTATTATCAAAAGTTCTGCATTCCACGACTCATCATAGAAACGATATAATGATCCAAATTGGATACATTGGTGTAGTGACTTACAAATTATTAGAATAGTTTATAACCAATGCTTGATCCCATATTCCTGGGAAAATAATTAAAGCTTCAGATACATTTGGTCACCTGGTGAGCCATTTAAACATTTTATAAAGGGATTTCATTCAGTTGTCATTTTTGATGCGTGTGTTCTGGTTGTATAAAATCTTTCCCATGCAAGAGGACTGATGTTATAACAGTAGATTATTTTGCCACAGTATATTTTCACCAGGTTGAAAAAAAGCTTTTTATGGTTCAGATCTTCTTGGAACATCAGAGAAAGACTGTCCTTGCCATCCACACCACAACAAAACTTCGGGACCTTGAACTTCGGGTTTATAATCTCACAGCTGAGAGGGGTCCCTCCACACTCTTGGAGCTGTGCACCCACTGGAACCCTTAAGGTCAAAATAATCAGGGAAACTTCTTCCAGGAAGAGGATGGCATCCTTGTTGTGAACACCTTTTTCCGAGTTCACAGATTAAGATTTCTGTCATGAAACTCTTCTCCTTGAATACTTTTTCTTGCTTATACCTCTGCAAACACCAGAAGTAGAAAAGGGTCTGTTATGTGCACTTATGGGTTATACTTTTATTTGTGAAGGAGTTTGCAGCCAGCCTTATACATGGATAACCGTATACTTTGATAGATAAAAGATGAAGGCCCAATGTAGGTAAGAAATGTTAATGGCACACACGTTGCCTCATAATCAAAAACAAAACATTGGTTCACTCCTCTGAACCCACATCATGGGTTACAAAGAACATTGCCAGGAGGCCTTCAGTCTTCTAAAAGGGCATCATCTGTTGGGTCCTTTTTCCATGATTTAAAATAAAAGAAGAAATGATTAGAAATGTATCCCTCTTGGGAGGCTGAGGCAGGCAGATCATGAGGTCAGGAGTTCGAGACCAGCCTGGTGAAACCCCGTCTCTACTAAAAATGCAAAAAATTAGCCGGGCGTGGTGGTGTGTGCCTGTAGTCCCAGCTACTCGGGAGGCTGAGGCACGAGAATCACTTGGACCCTAGAGGTGGAGGTTGCAGTGAGCTGAGATCCCCACTGCACTCCAGCCTGGGCAACAGAGCGAGACTCCATCTCAAAAAAAAAAAAAAAAGGAAAGAAAGAAATATATCCCTCATTATAGGCTCTATAGAAGATTCTACTGTAAAGGCTACGCTACAGTTACACAACAGACTTTAAATTCTCTTGTGAAAGTTATAATAGAATTGGCTGACCAGAGAAGTATCTGTGCAGCTGCTGGCACTTGTGGCCTATGGAGAAATACAGCAAATGAAGATTATAGAAATTCAGTAGTAGGAGACGGATGAAGAAATTGCTTAGTCAAGTGAGTGAGCTTTTTTTTTTTTTTTTGAGACGGAGTCTCGCTCTGTCGCCCCGGCTGGAGTGCAGTGGCGCAATCTCGGCTCACTGCAAGCTCCCCTCCCGGGTTCACGCCATTCTCCTGCCTCAGCCTCTCTGAGTAGCTGGGACTACAGGCGCCCGCCACCACGCCCGGCTAATTTTTTGTATTTTTAGTAGAGACGGGGTTTCACCATGGTCTCCATCTCCTGACCTCGTGATCCACCCGCCTCGGCCTCCCAAAGTGCTGGGATTACAAGCGTGAGCCACCACACCCGGCCGTGAGTGAGCTTTTTATGTAGCTCTTTCTTTGATCTATCTGATTCTAAGAGGTTTGGTTTACGAGAGCCCTGGCTAAGGGGCGTACTCCGAACCCTTGATATTATCCTCCCGATAGTCATAATAATAGTCTCCCTGGCGCGCCGTGTTCTCTCTCAGGTTGTAAATGCGTGCTTGTAGCTATCTCTAGAATGTCACATGGTCTCTCTTCAGCTGAAATAACAGGAGCTAAAATAAATGTGCAACCACGAGGGCCCCGTAACCTACAAATGATGTGCTGAGACTGGAAACCCAAAATGATGGTAACTGAGAGTGGCGTGAAGCCCCTAAGCTTTGGTCACTCTCTCACCTAAGTGAGAACCTGACCAAAAAGGAGGCATTTTTTAAACAAAATTCTGGGAGGCCATTGTTTTGGACTAAGCTCATGCACTAGGCCCCAACAAACCAAACCAAACCAAACCCAAATGGAGTCACTTGTACTAAGACCTTATGGAAACACATAGATTCTAGAACAGACCAGGTTTTGTTTTTTTCTCCTGCAAATCTCTATAACAAACATTCCTGACTGCATGGGGTATCCACCCCCGAAGTTCCTATTAAATCTTTTAACCAAATTTATTTCCTCTCGCCTAGAGACCATCAAGCCTCAGATGATCATGCAACAAATGTTCCAGCCAGTTCCAGGTGAAGACACCACCCCTGGCTATCAAGCAGCTACCCTGCCTCCATTAGAGCAGGGCGAGAGTTCTGGGATTCCCAATAGGAAGGGACTACGCTCCAAGCCAGCATGAAGCAGTTACAGAAAAAAGACCATTGGTCCCTCTGCCTCCCATAAAGATTTATGAGGATCACATCTTGGGGGGATATGAGGCAGGAAAATAGGGTCTGCAGGCAGGAAACATGAGGCCGATTCACACTTCAGCTATAACAGGAAATATCCTCTCCATAGGGCATACACCGAGTAAATGACTTTGTAACTTTACTTCATCCTCTTCATTTACATAGGACGTACCCCAAGTAGAGGGTATTTAAACTCACAAAAACTCTGTAACGGGGCCCTTGGGCCCCTATGCTTGGGCCCGCTCCCACACTGTGGAGTGTACTTTCATTTTCAATAAATCCCTTCATCCCTTCCTTTGTTTGTCTGTAGGTTTTGTCCAATTCTTTGTTCAAGACACCAAGAACCTGGACACCCTCCACCATGAACACCCATGTCAGGGGCATTCAAACCAGAGCATCTCTCTCGAGTGAGTGTTCGTAATGCTTGTTCCCCAGTGCCATAAAGAGACAGCGCTTGAACATAAATTTAATTTCCTCAGCAAGGCCTTTTTTTTTTTTTTTTTACTTTCTGCAGAAAGGGTACACTCGCCAGCAGTTTTGGCACGAGAGTACACTGAACAAAGGAGGCAGGGTCATTGATAAGCTGACGTGTCCACCCTGCTTCTGTGTCTGGTTTCCACTGGCTGGAACAGGACCTCACATTCTGTATTTGTCCCGATTGGCAACTCAGAACTTTTTTTTTTTGAGATGGAGTCTCCCTCTGTCGCCCAGGCTGGAGTGCAGTGGCACGATCTCGTCTCACTGCAACCTCCTCCTCCTGGGTTCAAATGATTCTCCTGCCTCAGCTCCCTGAGTAGCTGGAATTACAGGCGCCCGCCACCATGTCCGGCCAACTTATATATTTTTAGTAAAGACAGGGTTTCACCACGTTGGCCAGGCTGGTCTCGAACTCCTGACCTCGTGATCCACCCGCCTCAGCCTCCCAAAGTGCTGGGATTACAGGCGTAAGCCACTGCGCCCGGCCGCAACTTAGAACTTTTTAAAAGAGGCAAAGGCAGAGGAGAATAAAGGAAGGAGGAAGTAACCTGTGGAATGCTGAGAAAAGCAAAAACACCTTCAAATAAGGAAGAGGAACAGGCTCTGACCTAATGCTTGCTCGGACTAGTATAAGCATGCCAGGGCAAATATTTAGGCTAAATTGTGGGAGCTAAGAAAATAAAGTACATTGATTTCTTTATTACAGCTAGCAGATATTTAAGAATGTTAGCACAGGTCTTTGGACAAATTTTGCCTCTAAGAGAAGTTACTATTTATTCCTAATTAGATGGGGAGGAAAGTCTTTGAAGAGGAACCTCTACTTTACTTTTTACCGTGAGGGCTGGGAAAGGGGGCTGGGGCTTGCTGGGCTGCAGTCCCGGAAAGTTAGGTAGTCCCAGCCTCTGGATGTTTTTGTTTGTTTGTTTGTTTTTTTGAGACGGAGTCTCGCTCTGTCACCCAGGCTGGAGTGCAGTGGCGCGATCTCGGCTCACTGCAAGCTCCGCCTCCCGGGTTCACGCCATCCTCCTGCCTCAGCCTTTCCCAGTAGCTGGGACTACAGGCGCCCGCCACCATGCCCGGCTGATTTTTTTGTATTTTTAGTAGAAACGGGGTTTCACTGTGGTCTCAATTTCCTGACCTCATGATCCGCCCGCCTCGGCCTCCCAAAGTGCTGGGATTACAAGCGTGAGCCACCGCGCCCGGCCCCCATGCTCTGTTTTTATCGTGTGTATAAACAAGTATTGTACCGTGGGTGGACACATTCCTCCTCTTAATTTTGGGAACACCGTGCTCTGTCTATGGAGTAGCTGTTCCTTCACTTTACTTCTGTCAATGAAAACAGTCAAACTCTGAAAAATATTTGAAGAGATTTATTCTGACAGAAACATGAGTGACCACGGCCCATGACACAGCCCTCAGGAGGTCCTGAGAACCTGCGCCACAGGTGGTCGCGGTGCAGCCTGGTTTTATACCTTCTACGGGGCAGGGGGGCATGAGACATCAATCAAATACATTGAAGAAATACATTGGTTGGGTCCAGAAAGGCGGACAACTCAAAGTGGGGGCGGGGCTTCCAGGCTATAGGTAAATTTAAACATCTTCTGGTTGACAATTGGTTGAGTTTGTTTAAAGTCCTGGGATCCATAGAAAGGGAATATTCAGTTTAAGATAAAAGATTGTGGAGACCAAGGTTCTTCTGAAGCCTCATAGTGGCTGCCCTTAGAGACAGTAGATGACAAATGTTTCCTATGCAGATGCTTAGAAAGCGCTGGACTCTCTGTAACCTGAAGAAATTTTCTCAACAGATCCTTTTTCTCTAAACATTCACAAATGCAAAAACACATTTTGTATATTTGTGCGTGAGTGATCTATAGAAGTCCATGTCTTATCCTTGTCATGAAAGTTCATGGAGACATGATACCTTTATCACTTACTGTGCACTCATACGTCACTGGTTTCAAACATTTCTCACCTGCGTGATGGGGCACTGGGTGCCTCTGAGAATATGCTGATTTTTGGACTGGACATATTCTCCACTCCTCACTTGACTTCATGGTTCTTTGCTCATACAGATGTGTCTGTGACTGAAAACCTAACGCTGATATCCAGCAGATTTTCCTCTTATGAGATTCATATTCTCTCTCTCTCTTTCTCTCCATGTCTCTATTTTTCTGAGACATGCTGAATCCTGCCAACAGCCTCCATCTCACATTCTGCCAATCTTCTGCCTCAAAGATAACTAGGAGCAAACTCATCCTTGCCCAAGGTGGGAAAACTCTCCGGACTTATACCAGATTTACAGCCTCATGTGAAGAACCATGATCAAACATTATTTGTTTTTAGATTATACCTCAAAACAAAAAATGCTTTTTCATAATAGCTATGGCATTCTATATTCCCACCATTATGCAAAGCAGCATGGAGGCTCCCAAATACATTAAAACAGAAATACCATATGACCAGCGATCCTTCTGGGGCTCCTTCCCTGGGAGGGGGTCCTCACTTCTGAGCATCCTTCCCTGGGAGGGGGCCCTCACGTCTGAGCCTCCTTCCCTGGGAGTGTTCTGTACACGGAGCCATCCTGGGACCTCAGAAGCCTGGGCTGGGTTCAGGGGCATGAGGAGCCTGAGGGGCTGAGGGGTGCCCAGGGCTGGGGACCCTCGGGGATCTGGGAAGGTACCTGTCTTCCTCTCTGGGGTTTGGCTAACCATCCTGTTCAACTCTGACTTTCAGCCACTGCTCAAATTAGCCATTGCCAGTAACAAGGGGAATATTTTGGGCCCCATCTGCTTTTGTGTTATTTCTCTCTCTGTTCAATACTCAAGCAAGGAAAAGGGATGCTGTTCATCGTGGGACCCTTAGAGGCGTGAAACACTTGCAGCTTAAACTGCTGGAGAGGAACTATCTAGACACCAAAGGCAGGTAAAGTCAGATCTTCAACATGAGACGTGGGCTTGGGCTCTCATCTGTATTTGTGACTAGGCCTCACCTGCTTTTTTTTTTTTTAATAAACTTTAATTTATTATTTTTGTGTGTGCATAGGGATGGGGTCTCGTCATGTCACCCGGAGTGATCTTGAACTCCTGGCCTCAACCAATCCTCTCTCTTCAACCTGGCTCTGGCCTGGGCGCTGGCTCTCTGTGAGGCTGTGGCTGGACCCGGTGCACTGCAAGCAGCTTCCAAGGCTGCCACTGGGAAATGCAGTGGTGCTGGAAGCTTGGAGACTCCAGGAACCACAGGGCCACAAAGAGGGAGTTACAGCCCTGGCTCAGGAAGCTTCGAGGCCTGGGCTCCCTGAAGGGCCACAGCTCTTGTCTCCTTCTCTTCACCTGCAACATGGAGAGCAAGGGGCAAGTTTCAGCCCTGTTTGTGTTACAGCTCTTTCAGCTCTGCCATTCAGCAGGTCCTGAGTTCTCGTCCTGTGTCCAAGGAAGAAAGAGGTATGTGGATAAGTGGAGGGTGAGCAAGGTGAAGAGGATCTTTATAGAGTGACGGAATAGCTCACAGGAGGCCCTGGAGTGAGTAGCTCCTCTCTGTAGCTACTCATCCCAATGTCTGCTCGGCTCTGGCTGAGCCCAGGCTCTTATGGGCCTCAGAGGGGAGGAAGTGTACACCAATTGGTGCATGAGCAGCCATGGGCAGGCCTGGAAAAGGTACCACAAGTCCCCTCTCTTGTCTGCAGGACTGGCAGCCCTGCCCCTAGCCTTCAGGCCCTCCCTGGCCTAAAGGTGGGCTCTCGCCAGGGGCCCACCCCCTTCCATCCGGGAGCCTGTCTGCCTCCTGCTGCTGTTCATAGTGTCCAGGCTGTAGGTGCCAAGGGCTGCCTGCAGGCCAGCGCCGACCTGCCCTCAGACCCCATTGGCTTCCCTCCCAAGCTCGTCAATGCCCAAAGTCTGGAGGGGGCCAGGCAGCAGGGGGTTGGCATGTCAGCACTGCTCCACGTGTGTGCACACCCAACCGGGCTGTGACAGCACCCGGGCTTGGCCCCAATTTTGCTCTGAGATTGGAGTAGACACTGAAAGCAGGGAGAAGCCAGGCAGTGGGGGCAGGCACTTCTGAGCCTGTAAGGGCAGCGGGATGCCTTCCTGGGCCCCCAAGAGTGCAGGGATGCCTGGGTCCACAGCCATGGTTTTGGCAGCTGCAACTGAGCCTGGAGGGTGGGGTCGCAGGGCTCCTGCCTTCTCCACGGAGTGGGAGGCCCAGGTCCACAGCTGTGACTTCGGTGGCTGCAGCTGAGCCTGGGAGCGCAGGGCTCCTGCCTGCTCCCAGCCCCCCTAAGAACACAGGGAGGCCCGGGTCTGCAGCCATGACTTGGGCAGCTGCAGCTGTGCCTGAGGGGGTGGGCAGGGCTCTTGTCTGCTCCTTGCAGTGGCAGGCCCCAGTCTGCAGCCACAACTTGGCTGGCTGTGGCTATACCTACAGAGCTCCTGCCCCATCAACTCAGAAGGGGCAGGGATCCCACTTGTCCCTGGCTCCCGCCAGCTCTGTGGAGTATGCAGCCCATATGCAGCCCCAGCCACACCTCCCCACTGTACCCAGCGTGATGGCAGCCACCGCTCCAGATGGGCCACCTCTGCCATCATCACTATCACTCAGAGTCCATGTTAGGGTCCACTCTTGGTGTTGGACATTCTATGGGTTTGGACGGATGTGTAATGACACGTACCAACCATGACAGTATCACGCAGAGCACTTTCACTGCCCCAAGTCCTCTATCCTCTGCCTGTTCCTCCCTCCCTCCCGTCCCCTGGCAACCACTCATCTTTTTACTGTCTCCATAGTTTTGCCTCTTCCAGAATGTCAAAGAGTTGGGATCATATTGTGTGTAGCCTTTTCAGATTGACTTCTTTCACACAGTAATGTGCATTTAAGGGTCTTTCATGTCTTTTCCTGGCTTGATAGCTCATTTCTCTCTAACCCTGAACCACACTTTATGGGATGAACCACAACTGATGCTTCCATTCACCTGCTGAAGGACATCCCGGCTGCTTCCAAGTTTTGGTGAGTATGAAGAAAGTTACTGTAAACATCCACGCTCAGGTTTTGTGTGGATATGTTTCCAGTTCCTCTGGGTAAAAACCCAGGAGCTCAACCTCCACCTGCGTCTCTTAGGCAGCCCTCTTCTGCCGAGCTCTTCCTGCTCTTCTTGTCTCCAAGCCTGGCCCCAATGCCCTGGCTCTTCTCTCTGCCTCCGGAGTCCTCCCAAGCCTGGCCCAGACCCCGGACTCGCTCCCTCCTCCAGATGCTGCAGCCGTCATTGCCTGGAGAGTCACTGAGCACCTGCTCCCTTGTTACCACGGATCTTCCGGGTGTGTGCATTCTCTAAGGGACTTGTGTCTTCACAGGACAGACTTCGTCGTGCTCCCCTGAGGCTTCTCTCAGGGCTCAGCAGCCTTGGGGGCCAACTTGATGGGTAGTTCAGTTGATGGTTGCTGTGAGACCTCGGTTCTTGTCTTCTTGGTTTAAGGGAGTTTAAACAAGAGACACTCGGCAAAGGAGACGGAATGTATAGTGATTTAGTGCAAAAGAAAAATAATATGAGAAAAGTTTGGTGCAGAATGGACAGTACACCCTGAAAGAGAGGATTCGGGGTCGGCTGCTCATGAGGATGAGACGGCACAGGCTGGAAGGAGGGAGATTCCCTCTATGGGAGTCTTCCATGATTACGCATGAGGAGGTGGGAGAGGCGTTGCTAGGAAGCATGTTCCGAGTGCTCCTCTGGCTGCGCATGCGCAGTAGCTGTCCACCCTTGTTCATAACGTCGCCTGTCTCACTAGCATCTTCAATGCTAGGGTCGGTCTGAGGACAGGTAAGTTCACAGTGCGCGTGCTCTCCAGAGGGGAAGGTCCCTACTGAAGATGGCTGTGCTCGAATGAGCTCAATTACACTGCCAGTGCTGAGGCTTGCTGTGTTGACCGTGTGGTCACCATGGTCGCCATGCCCCGAGGACCTGGTCACTTCCTTGACTACCTGTCCTGCCTCGGGTTTGACACCCACATTTACAGGGCACTTTGAGATGCTGCTGCTGCCAGAAATGAAAATGTCATTAAGGTGTCACATTTGGCCCTCCTCAGCCTATCCCATTGGGCCTCCTCTCTCTGATGGACGCCATGGCAGTGCTGTGGGCACGGACTGCACAGCTGCTGTGTGGTGTGGGTCCAGGTGCGGGAAAGGCAGGCATTGCAGAGAGATGCCCAGGTGCACAGGGGCGGCTGCAGGAGAGCTTGAGGCTCAGGGCCTGGGAGGGCTGGGAGGAGAGATGTCCCCACACAGCATGTGTGAGCCTAGCACGTGCTCATCACCGGGGAGTGGGTGGGGTGGGTGGAAGACGTGTTGGTGGAGGGGGATCCAGAACAAAGGGCAGTGTGTCTGGACTATGACAGTGAGTGCCGGGCGCTGGCCTCGTTGGGAACAGGCTGGCCGACCCACATGGCACTCCTCGCCTGCGCCCCATCCCCTTGTGGGTCCCTTTGGTCGCTCAGGACCCCACACCTGCCCTCTCCAACCCACACTCATCAGGTGCTCAGACCTGCAGCTTCCTAACCTGCTGCATGTGGCCTGGTCAGCGAGTTCAAATGACCAATTCCCAGGTCCCAGCCCAGACCTCAGGATTACTGGGGAGGGGGCTGGACTCTGCATTTTAAACAAGGTTTCGATGACTCTGGAAGCCGCACTGTGAACCAAGTCACTCCACTCTTGCTGGAACCAGTCTGTCAGCATCTGACGCCCTCCTGCCCACCACTCTGCTTTCCGTTTTAGCGTCGAAAGTGGCTTCCAGCAGAGGACACTTGGGAGGGACACAGCCACACCCAGGACCCAAGGCCCAGGTAAGATCCGGAGGCTGTAGGAATGCTAAGGGGCGGTGCTGGTGGCCCAAGTCATGAATCTCCAAGGATGTCCCCTGCAGAGTGGACCAGGAAGAAAGTGTCAGAGGATCTCTGCACCACAGCATCTGGGTTGCATCCTGCAAGAGACACCACAGGAGCCCAGCAGCACGGCGTTTTCTGAGTGTGGCCCCATGGGCAGCAGCAGTGAGGGCTGCAGGGCGTGAGGGCCTCCCCTGCTGCTCCCCTGCCCTGTCACTCACCACATCCCGCATGTGGGGCCTCTCTGCTGCTGATGAAACCTACCACACTTGGGTCACTGGTCATGATTCCTGCAATAACCAGCTCCCTGATAATTAAGATCTGTTGGCCAGGCGCGGTGACTTACACCTGTGATCCCAGCACTTTGGGAGGCCGAGGTGGGTGGATCACGAGGTCAGGAGTTCAAGACTAGCCTGGCCAACATGGTGAAACCTTGTCTCTACTAAAAATACAAAAAATTAGCCGGGCATGATGGCAGGGACCTGTAATCCCAGCTACTCGGGAGGCTGAGGCAGGAGAATCCCTTGAACCCGGGAGGCGGACGTTGCAGTGAGCCGAGATCAAGCCACTGCACTCCAGCCTGGGCGACAGTTCGAGATTCCGTCTCAAAAAAAAAAAAAAAAAAAGAACTGTCTGCCAGTCATGGTGGGGCACACCTGTGATCCCAGCACTTTGGGAGGCCATGGCAGGAGGATTGGAGCTTAGAGGTTCAAGACCAGCCTGGGCAACATATGGAGACCCCTGTCTCTAAAAAAAAATTGTCGTATCGAAAAAAGTTCCTTAATATTTGGAATATGCTGATGCCTTTCTTCCTGGATCTATTCCTGAGAAGGTGGTCACTGAGCTTCCTCTTCCGAGACAGCCTGGCGCTCTGGACGCTTGGCTTCCGCTCGCTGGCTCGCCGCCGCCCTCTGCTGTCCACGGTTGGGAAACCTGAAAGTAGCAAGAGCGTGCCCGGGACAGGAGGCTGTGCGCAAAATGTTTACAGCCGTTTTATTTGTAATAGCCCCAAACTGGAAAGCAGATGGGTGTCCTTCAACAGGAGAATAGATACATACACCGCGGCAAATTTGTACAAGAGAACAATCTCCAGCAATAAATAGGAGCACACCACTGATGGGCGTGGCAATTTGGAAGCCTTCCACAGAACAGCACACGGATTGCATGGGTGCGAAGTTCCCCTCAACTAATCAATGGGGAAAATCATCAGAAAAAATGGGTGCCTCTGGGAGAGTAAGGGCAGGGACTAGCCAGAAGGGGCAGCGGAGCCAGGTGGAGACTCATTCGCCTCTGTGGATACTCTGGTCACGCGGCTTTGGGAGTGCGTGTCCCTTGAAGAGCCTGATCCAGAAACAGTGCCATGTTTTCTGAAGCCGAATGCAACTAAATGCTGCTTCATCCACTGAGTCACTGCCTGTACCCCCAAGGATCCCCAAGGGGGCGACGCTGAGTCCAGAACGCAGGAGGGAGCCCATTCTTCTTCACGTGAGGAACATGCTCCAGGGTCCGGAGTCTACGGAAAAATAGGAGGGTTTGAGAAAGTGAAACCCGTTCATTTTCTGTGGAGCAGAATCAGCAAATCCTGTCTCGGGGGGCCCTGTGGGCCTCGGGAAGCATTTTGGACTAAACCAGAGGATAATGAGACACCACTGGAGGTTTACCAGCAGAGGCGGTGCCATGGGGTTTGCATCTCTGGAAGATTCTATGGGGGATCACCACCACGCCCAGCTAATTTTTGTATTTTTAGTACGTTGGTCACGCTGGTCTTGAACTCCTGACCTCGTGATCCACCCGCCTCGGCCTCCCAAAGTGCTGGGATTACAGGCGTGAGCCACCATGCCTGGCCCAATTTTTGTATTTTTAGTAGAGACAGGGTTTCACCATGTTGACCAGGCTGGTCTCGAACTCCTGACCTCATGATCGCACACCTCAGCCTCCCAAAGTGCTGGGATTACAGGCATGAGCCACCGCGCCCAGCTCATTTCTTTTACCAGTACATCAAAGACTCAACTGTTACCTCTTCAGATATTGCTTCTGGCTATTTTCTGTCTGATCTCTTCTGGAACACTAGTTGAACATATATTAAACTTTTTTTTTTTTTTACTCTCTTCTCCATCTCTCTTAACTTCTCATTCTGATTTTTAATTTTTTGTATCTCTGGGTTGCTTCTGGGTTCTTCTACCTGTTTTATGGTTCACTAATTCTTTCTTTGGCTGTGGCTAATTTGTTGTTAAACCTGGTTTTTAATTTTGGTTATTATATTTTTTCATTTCCAGAAATTCTATTGAGTTGCTTTTCAAATATGCTAGTCTATTTTACACAGTTCCTGGCTTTCCCCAGAAAATTTCGTCTTGCTTTTCATGTCTCTAATCATAGTGTGCATAGTTTTAATATCTTTGTCTGGTAGTTTGAATATCTGAAGTCTTTCTAGGTCTGTCTAGCTGTCTTCTCCTTCCCACCCACCCCCTCCTATTTCTTCTCCTTTTTTTCTTCTTATCTGATTCACTCCCATAATACCTTGTTTCCTGTGTCATGACTGTTTTCAGCTGTCCTTGAAAAATTGCTTGTAGGTGTCCTGTGAGCCCTACACGAAGCTGTCCCTCCAAAGAGGCTGGCATTTGCTTCTTCCAGGCGCCCAGGGGCCGTGGTAATCTGGGACCACTTTACATTAATTACATTAAATTATAGGCTTAAAGTGTTCTCGGTCACGCGTGTGATCCAGGTCACCCGTGTGATGCAGCTTTGGACATGGCGGGCTCATGCCTTCGTCTTCTCTGAAAAGGGTTTTCTCCTGCCCTTGCCCTGCTTTTCTTGCCATCCCTTGATTATGTGGGGTTGGAGGGTGTTACCTCTGATTCACCCTTACCCTCAGGGTGTAGCCTTTGGGGGCCTCAGTTTTATGGAGAGAGGGCTTCCTCTGACACTACTCACTTGATTGGTGTTTTACTCTTGTGCCTTTTGCCCTGAAAGACCATTAAAAACTATGCTCAAGTAAACTGGGGCAGGTGAATGCCCCCGTAGTAAAAAGAGCTACTGTCTTCAGCCCACCCGTCTGGTTGCCACTTCGATTTAGATGTTTGGCCTAGTCCTTGCTGTCTCATCACTTCTCTGATGAGTTTAAGGAGATTTAAAAAATCTTAGTAGCATTTTCTTTTTTTTTTTGAGATGGAGTCTCACTCTGTCGTCGCCCAGGCTGGAGGGCAATGGTGTGATCTTGGCTCACTGCAACCTCTGTCTCCCGGGTTCAAGCGATTCTCCTGCCTCAGGCTCCTGAGTAGCTGGGATTACAGGCACCCGCCGCCACACCCAGCTAATATTTGTATTTTTAGTAGAGTCGGGGTTTTGCTGTGTTGGCCAGGCTGGTTTTGAACTCTCGACCTCAGGTGATCTGCCCGCCTCGGCCTCCCAAAGTGCTGGGATTACAGGCGTGAGCCACCGCGCCCTGCCCTTAGCATCATTTTCATCGTTCTATGAAAGGGTTCGTTCAAATAATCTAATAAAAATATAAGACAAATGTTTATTTTTATAACGATCCCAGTTAACTCCGCGGATATTCACATCATGACCGTGGGTCTTTGCTGGGGTCTAGGCATCTTCGGTTACCAAGCAAACCACCCCTCCCAACCTAACGTTAACACCTGGGGGGTGTGGACCACATTTCACAAACATTCCTCTATATAACCCAGAATATTTGGAGTTTTAGAGGGTGGTCTTAGAGAGAGGTGAGAAGGAAGTGAGGTGGGAGGGAGCAGGAAGGGGGATGCATGCACAGTGGGGTAGAGGCCAACGGCCTTTCCAGGAGCAAAGATGCCTAAGATTGCCCTGTGCAGTTATTAGTGTCCGACCCTTAGCAAATCTCTCCTTCCCATGAAAATTCTGTATTTGGGTTGGAAACGATAGAGGAATGAGGTTATCAAAAAAGGATTGTGATGTGGAACCAACAACACGACCACACCCTCAGTTACAAGCCCCGTGGTAGAGTGATCATTAGACGCACGATTCCCAGAAACCAAAAAGGCTGAAGCATGCTTTGTGCTTCCACGAGGCATGAATTCAAGGCACCCTTTCCTACATCTTCAGGGGGCAGGGAAGTTCCAGGATAGATTTGGATGGCATGGCTATTTCCTGCACAGTTTTCCACAGATCAAGCGCTTTCTCATCTATTACTGTCTTTGTTTTTCTTTTTTTTTTTTTTTTTGAGACGGAGTCTGGCTCTGTCGCCCAGGCTGGAGTGCAGTGGCGCAATCTCGGCTCACTGCAAGCTCCGCCTCCCGGGTTCACGCCATTCTCCTGCCTCAGCCTCTCGAGTAGCTGGGACTACAGGCGCCCACCAACACGCTTGGTTAATTTTTTTTTTGTATTTTTTAGTAGAGACAGGGTTTCACCATGTTAGCCAGGATGGTCTTGATCTCCTGACCTCGTGATCCGCCCGCCTCGGCCTCCCAAAGTGCTGGGATTACAGGCATGAGCCATCGTGCCTTTTGAGACAGAGTCTCACTCACTCTTCGCCCAGGCTGGAGTGCAGTGGTGTGATCTTGGCTCACTGCAACTTCCGCCTCCTGGGTTCAAGCGATTCTCCTGCCTCAGCCTCCCCAGTAGCTGGGACTATAGGTGCCTGGCTAATTTTTGTATTTTTAGTAGAGATGGGGTTTTGCCATGTTGCCCAGGCTGGTCTCGAACTCCTGACCTCAGGCTATCTGCCCACTTCGGTCTCCCAAAGTGCTGGGATTACAGAAGTGAGCCACCACGCCTGACCTTTCTTATCTACTACAAATCCTTGTCCCTACAACCACCTCTGGAGGTAGGAAGGACAGAATCATTATCCACATTTTACACACGCCGATCATGCTGTAAAACAGACAGATGGACAGAGACTTCGGGGAGAGCCCCACCAATGACTGCACATCCACACACTACCTGGGAAAATCAGAGGCAAAGACAAAGATGTGAGACAAAGGGGTTGAGGCTGAAGGAAGCCCTCTGTCAGCACCGGCACTGCCTGCCACATGGCAGCACTGACGCCCTGGCACCTCGGAATTATAAAAAAAAGGTGAAGCACCAATACTAGTGGCGAACATTTCGCAAAAAGGAAAATAACGCCACAATCACCACCCTAACACAATCATTTCCAATGATGGAATCACCACCCTAACACAATCATTTCCAATGATGGACGTCTATTTCCATTTAGCACATGCAGGCAAATATTATGACAGGGATTTAATGAACACTCTCTTCTGTCTTCTCCCTGCTTTTTAAACTCAGTATATGTCATGGTCACATCATTGACCCCCAACATTCATTCCACATGGATGAGTCAGCTGAGCTGACCAGGGTTATTCTGCCTCTCTCGTGAATGATGGCTTAGAAGGGTTTAGATGGTTTAGAAGGAAAGCCTGCTCCAGGGATTTGGGGAAAAGAGGCTATTCATCCCTTCTTTTGGTCCCTGTCATTACTGAGTGTGATGTGTGGAGCCACTGCAGCCACCTTGGCACCATGTGGCTAACCAGCCTTAGGCTGAGGATGGGGGTAAGAGGGAAAGGAGCCTGTGTCTTTGGTGATGATGTTATGGAGATGATTAATCAGCCAGACTTGGTGTCTGCCCTATCTCTGGATTTCTCGCTATGTGAGGTGATACATTTACTTGTTCTTTAAGCATGTTGCAGGGTTTTTTCTTTTCTTCCTTTTTGGTTACTTGCTGCTAAGACATTGAACTGATATAATTTTATGTCACAAGACCTTTTTTCTTTTTCTTTTTTATCTTTCTTTTTTTCTTTTTGTTTTTTGAGACAGAGTCTTGCTCTGTCACCCAGACTGGAGTGCAGTGGCATGATCTCAGCTCACTGCAACCTCCGCCACCCAGGTTCAAGCGATTCTCCTGCCTCAGCCTCCTGAGTACCTGGGACTACAGGTGCGCACAGCCATGCTTGGCTTATGTTTGTATTTTTAGTAGAGACGGGGTTTTACCATCTTGGCCAGGCTGGTCTTAAACTCCTGACCTCGTGATCCACCTGCCTCAGCCTCCCAAAGTGCTGGGATTGCAGGTGTGAGCCACCGCCATGCCCAACCAAAATCTTGTTTCTATATGGTCCTCATATCTGTAATTCTAGATGCATGACTTTGAAACAGTTTCACATTTATGGAAGAGCGGCAGCAATGGTGACTGTACCCATGCTGTCCCTCATCCAGCTTCACCCTCTTCCTTCTCTTCTTGCAAAAACACTGCTCCTTCATTGGAGCTTAATTCAAGTCTTTCTGAGCAGACACTCGTAGTCAGATAAGCGGTTTTCTCCTCTGCATTCTTGCAGGATTTCCTGACGCTTCTCTTAGGATCTGTTTTTTTCTACCCGTGGGTTCAGTATAGCAGATCACCTGACTCATTGTCTATTTTGACTTCCTTCTGGCACCTTCCTGGATGTAGAGATTGAAGAGTTAAACGTCAGTTTCTCTGGAAGCTCTAGGCTTCCAGGTGCAATTCAGTTTCCACTAATCAAATGAAACTGAACAAGATCTGGGGTCAGGATTTGGTTAAGTGGAAAGAGAGGCTCTGCTGTGAGAGTCATCATTTTACTGCTGTGGACCTAATGGGTGTGGCACATTTCTGGGACAAAAGTTGTGGTGACTTCCTGACCCCTGGAGGGAGTATAGCTGGTGTTGGGTGATCACGGAGCCAGTGGTGGGGTCAGTGGGTTTCTGAACACAGTCTTTTTTTTCTTTTTTTAATTTAAAAGTAAACTTTAATGTCAAAAATGCATACTTGGGGAGGGCCGAAAGATCACACATAAGGCTGCCACTTCACACTTGGAGGGTTGCACAGCAGCCGGGCAGAGGCGATCCTCACTTCCCAGATGGGAACACAGTCTTTTTTTGAACTGTGTTTTTTCGAACTCAGTTCTTGTTTTTGTCACAGTAGCTGTTCCCTTGCTGGGCTGTGTCTGTGGGGTTATTCTGGGAGTGACATCCTGAGACCCAGCTTGGAGCCCATTCTTCCGGTCTCTTGATGATTTTATAAGCACTCAATTTCTTGTTTGAAAATTATTTCTGCTAAAAATTGTGTTGTTTCTTCATATGCATTTGACCTATGACAGTATTATTTCCTCAAGTGGCTGTAAGCAACACATCCTCAGGGATGGGCGCCTGAGACATATCTGCCTGGCTGAGTTTGAAGACAGGAGATTATCGTTGTCTCGTTATGGCCAGCGTCAGGTCACCGCAGTGTATGGTCAGCGTCGGGTCACCATAGCGTGTGGTCGGCGTCGGGTCACTGTAGTGTATGGTCAGCATTGGTTACCATAGCGTGTGGTTAGCGTTGGGCATCTGCAGCCCCTCGGCGTGGTGGCCTGATAAGACACGTCGGCTGAAGGCCTGGCTTTGTCCGGCCAGGTGGCCCCTGTGTAGCACAGGATATTACAGAGCTAAATGCAAGGAGTGTGAGGGTCTTGGACTGGAATGGTGGCCCCTGCCGGGGTCTGGGTAACTGTGAACACCCTGAGGAGACTGGTCCTGCTCTGCTTGAAGACTCACGGCAACCTCACCTGTGGTAGTCACAGGCCAGGAGGCGGCAGTTCCCTCTCCTACCTTCTCTGTGGTTCTGGGCCAGAAGGGTGGTTAGAGACCAGCCTGCTGCAGGGACCAATGACAAAGTCAAACCTGGGCAGAGAAGCTCACACATCAGAGGGGCTGCAGGAGCTGATCACGTATTTTGGCAAAATTGTGGGGAACCTATGAGGAAATGGATTCTGAGGGTGCCAGACCACGGACAGGGATGAGAACGTGAAAAAAAAAGACGTAATCTGACATGATCTAGACTTCCAGAGGATTGCAAGAATAGGGCAAATAATTATTACATAGCCTTCACTTAGATTCCTCAAATATTTTACCACATCTACGTCATACCTGTGTATTTATGCATGTGTATAGATATGTGTTTATACCATTTTATGTACATATAATTTTTTTCAGAACCATTTGAAAGTAAATTATAAACATGAGGCCCTCTTTCCCCAAATAATTCATTGTGTATTTCCTAAAAACAAGGAGATGTTCTTATATAACCACAGAAAAACTATTAAAATCAGGAAATTAATATTGATATAATATTTGCTAATCAAATTTTCCCACGTCCTCTAGGCTGGGCGCAGCGGCTCACACCTGTAATCCCAGCACTTTGGGAGGCCGAGGCGGGAGGATCCCTGGAGCCCAGGAGTTCAAGACCAACCTGGGCAACACAGGGAGACCTGTCTCTACAAAAAATTTAAAAATTAGCTGGACATGGTGGTGCACACCTGTAGTCCCAGCTACTCGGGAGGCTGAGGTGGGAGGATCACTTGAACTCAGGAGATTGAGGCTGCAGTGAGCTGTGATCGTGCCACTGCACTTCAGCCTGGGGGACAGAGCGAGATGCTGTCTCAAAAAAAACCCCAAACCGAAAACCAAACAGATTTTCCCACATTCTACTAATGTTTTTATAGGAAAACAAACTCCTGGATGGCGAGTTGGCCTTTTTGTGGTGTCTCCTTAGTTTCCTTTCATTCAGAGCAGCTCCTCAGCCTGTTTTTCAGCATCTTGATACTTTTCTGAGCGCTGGGCAACAGTTATTTTGCAGCAATGTCCCTCAATTCAGATGTTTGCTCGTGGTATGAATTTGGGCAAAAATACCTCAGAAATGAAATTGTGTCTCAGTTCTCTTTTGAGGCTCATAGTTATTTGCCCTCTTACAGATGTTGTTAATGTTAATTTCTCGGTTAAACTGGTGCCTGCCAGGTTTCCCCACTGTAAATATACCGTATCCCCATTTGCTGTCAGTAAGCACCTTGGGAAGAGGCACTTTGAGGCCACTTATGTATCCTGCTGCTCCTGTTTCTCAGCCGACTCTCACTCAGTGCTGTTTCCTCTTTCTTGTGCTGTTATTTGGGGCACATTTTTCTTGACACGGGTTTGCTCACTTGTGAGTAGGCAGAGATTCTGCGCTCAACGTACAAACTCCAGCAATGGGAGCAGTTTCAACTGGGCATTTGTTTCAGTGAGGTCTGACCTCAGTGGTAACTTAAGTGGAAAGCATTTGAGAGGCAAGCAATTCCTTTATGTACAAGAAAGGCTCTGAAAGCTTAGGGACGCAGGTGCATTGAAGTGGATTTTTTTTTTTTTTTTTTTTTGAGATGGAATTTCGCTCTATCACCGAGGCTGGAATGAAGTGGTACGATCTCGGCTCACTGCAACTTCCGCCTCCTGGGTTCAAGCAATTCCCCTGCCGCAGCCTCCCTAGTAGCTGGGATTACAGGTGCCCACCACCATGCCCAGACAATTTTTGTATTTTTAGTAGAGACAGGGTTTTGCCGTGTTGGCCAGGCTGGTCTTGAACTCCTGACCTCAGGTGATCCGCCTGCCTCAGCCTCCCAAAGTGCTGGGATTACAGGCATGAGCCACTGTGCCTGGCTGAATTTTTTCTTCTTTTTTTTTAATAATGATGGGGATTTGCTCTGAAACCCAGGCTGGAGTTCAGCGGAATGATCATAGCTCACTGTAGACTTGACCTCCTGGGCTCAAGCAGTCCTCCTGCCTTGGCCTCCCAAAGTGTTGGGATTATGGGTGTGTACCACTACTGTGCCTGGCTAAGGGGGTGGATTCATTTCTTGCCAGCCCCACTTCCCCCTGGAGGGCACAGAGGCACTCCCCTCCCCAGGACAATAAGACACCCATTGGTGAGGCAGGTGCCTCAATCCCTGGATGGCACCTCAGTGGCTGTCTCTGGAGGCCAAGGTAGAGGGGTTGCTGCAAATGGGCTTCCTGATTTCGATGGAGAGTTGGACCTGTGGAGGCAGAGGTCAGGTAACAGCTCTTAACTGCCAAAGCAACACAGGTGAAGTTACCTTAATTGTCAGAAGAATTGGGTGGTGATCAGAACGGCTTGACCCACAGGAGTGTTTTGTGGTAGTAAATTGCCACGCAGTTGCCAAGAGTGAAATAGATGGGAAGCCCCCTAGGGGTCTATTTGACACTTTTATTTTTTTTTTTTGAGATAGAGTCTCGCTCCCATCGCGCAGGCTGGAGTGCAGTGGCATGATCTCGGCTCACTGCAACCTCTACCTCCCGGGTTCAAGTGATTCTCCTTCCTCAGCCTCCCAAGCAGCTGGGATTACAGACGCGCACCACCACGCCCCACTAATTTTTGTATTTTTAGTAGAGACAGGGTTTCGCCATGTTGGCCAGGCTGGTCTCGAACTTCTGACCTCAGGTGATCCACCCGCCTTGGCCTCCCAAAGTGCTGGGATTACAGGCGTGAGCCACCGTACCTGGCCTATTTGACACATTTGATTGAAATAACAAACTCTAAGTTAAGCAAACAGAGCCAGAGTCTTCAGTCACTGTGTAGAAGTTACAGTTCCTCAGTCCGTGCAAGGACCTGAATCCGTTCACAGACCCACAGTCCCTTCAGTAAGGGAAAGGTTTGATGTCCCTGGGGAAGGATCCTATGCTAGCATCAGAAACATGTTTTTAGAAAGTTCCTCCAGCTTTTCCTAAAGAAACTGCAGCCAGGTTCCCTAGACCAGGCACTGGGGAAAGGGGCATATTCAGAGCTGTGGGAGATGACTGGACACTAACTCGGAACCAACACCGATCCCCAGGAAACAGAACTCAGTGACCTGCTGGGCAGAGTGAGGGTTTATTTACTTATTTGTTTATTTGAGACAGGGTCTTGCTCTGTTGCCCAGGCTGGAGTGTAGTGGCGCGATCTCAGCTCACTGCAACCTCCGCCTCCCAAGCGATTCTACTGCCTCAATCCACCAAGTAGCTGGGACTACAGGCACGTGCCACCATGCCTGGCTAAGTTTTGTATTTTTAGTAGAGACAGGGTTCTGCCATGTTGCCCAGGCTGGTCTCAAACTCCTGACCTCAGGTGATCTGCCCACCTCTGCCTCCCATAGTGCTGGGATTACAGGTGTGAGTCACCATGTCCGCCAAGAGTGAGGGTCTATAACGAGCAGAATGAACACAAGTTTTGCTGTGAGTCCCACTCCCAGGGGGCCCAGTCCGTGACTCTAGCCTGTGGTTGTTCCCTTGCTTTTGAGAATAGAGTCAGAATAGACAGAAATATTCAGTGACGGATGGGATTCCCAGATCTGCTCCCTGATTCTGGAAAGATGGCCATAAGGTGGAAAGTCCCTGGGGTCCTGTGGGACCCCTCCCTGACACCACAACAGTAACCCCAAAGCACTGTTGCCTACCTGGGGAGAATCACATCGATTAGTGCCACATCAAAACCTCGAAACATTTGGGGGTGATGATTTCTTTAATTCACTTTCTGGCCTGTGTGGAAACAGATGGACGATGGGGCAGGACTGTGAGTTAGCCTAAGCTTTGTCAAGTTGTGATCTCAATTGAATGGCTACTGCAGATGGGGCAAATCAGTTCACTTCCCGTCATCTACTATGTGGCTATAGAACTGGCAGATGCATTTTATTTTCTCTGTACCAGCAATCACAGAATACCAGGAAGAGTTCACTTTCACTCTGTGGGGACATCAGTACACCTTCACAGTCTTGATTCAACAGTAACCAAGTCTGTTCTGTGCCACAGTTTAGTCCAGGGGGGCCTTTGTCATCACCACCAAATGATGCTGATTAGCTGTGTTGCAAGCATCACATCCACAGGACCTGATGAACAGGAAGTAGCAAGTACCCTGGACACCTGGCTAAAGGCTCATGGGTGCCAGGTGAGGGGAGAAGATAGCCATGAAAGTTCAAGTCTCCCCTCAGCATCGTTTCTGGGGTTCAGAGGACGGGAACATGTCAGAAAGTCCGCCAAAGTGAGGGAGAGGCAGTCTGCCATAACCTGTACGTGTCACCATTAAAGCCTCTTTGAATATTGGAGGCTGATGTGGTTAGGCTTTGTGTCCCCACCCAAATCTCATCTTGCATTGCAATCCCCAGGTGCTGAGGGAAGGACCGGGTGGGAGGTGACTGGATCACGGGGGTGCTTTCCCCCATGCTGTTCTCGTGATAGTGAGTGAATTCTCACGAGACTTGCTGGTTTTATAAGGGGCTCTTCCCGCTTTGTTCTCCCATCTCTCTCACCTGCCACCATGTGAGACGCACCTGCTTCCCCTTCCACTGTGATGGTAAGTTTCCTGAGGCCTCCCCAGCCATGTGGAACTGTGAGTCATTGAACCTCCTTTCTTTATAAATTACCCAGTCTTGGGTATTTCTTTATTGCAGTGTGGGAACAGACTAATACAGAGGCCATATATACAAAATTTGGATGTGCTTTCCTATTTAACAAGTGACTTCGAGTGAGGTTCAGAGCAAGAGAAAATGCTGGCCTGCTGATTAGGCTGCCAGATGAGCCTTCCTTCCACTTGGCCCTGTGATGTGGTGAACCCATGGCAATCTGAGTGTCTGAGGAGTGTGAGAATGTCATATGGAGGGCCAGGCACATGGTGGCTCACCCCTGTAGTCCCAGCACTTGGGGAGGCTGCAGCAGGTTGATCACTTGAGTGCAGGGAGTTCAAGGCCAGCCTGGGCAACATAGTAAGACCCCATCTCTTAAAAGAATGTTGTGTGGAGCCTGTGGCAAACCTTGACAGGACAACCGCAATCATGGTTATTGATGAGTATTGTTGAGTGATCGCCTCATCAACAGGTCACCATTCCCTTTTGAGAAACAGCTGCTGGCTTGCTCATGGGTTGAGTAGACTGTATTTCACTACAGTTCACTAAAAGATCATGCAACATAAGCTGTCAATCAGTACCTGGTGTTATCTGACCCACCAAGCCATAGCGATGGGCCTGTCCAGCAAAACTATCATAAACGTGGAGGCAGTACATGTGGGGTTTGTTATGGACTGAACAAAGTTTCCCCAAAATTCATATTTTGAAGGCCTAGTGCCCGTTTGGAGACAGGACCTTTAAGGAAGTGAGGTAACCATCAAGGTTAGGTGAGGTCATCAGGGTGGGTCCTGACCCAATGGGACTGGTGTCCATAAGAAAAGGGGTGACACCAGACATGAGCACACACAGGAGAGACCACGTGAGGACCTGCAGAGAAGGCGGCTCTCTGCGAGGCAAGGAGAGAGGCCTCAGCAGAAACCAACCCCATCAGCACCTTGATCTCGGACTTCCAGCCTCTAGAGCCCTGAGAAATACACTTCCATTATGACAGCCCCAACAGACTGACACGAGGCTGTCCTCAAGCGTATCCGAGTCACCCTGAGACACCACACGAGCAGGAGGCTCGTCCTCCAAAGGCACCCACTCCCTCTGCAATCCTTGTTCCTCCACTTGCATTTTTGGTTTTATGGGGAGTTCCCTAAAACAAGTTGAGGAATGAACAATGGAGCCTGGTGTACAGATGGTTCCGTGTACGAGGCTGGTGCGGCGGGCCCGGGCTCAGCATCACAGCCCTGCTCCAGCTGGCCCTGATGGACGGGGTGGAAAGGAATTTCATGCAGCTGGCCAAACTTCAAGCCTCACCTGATTATCCTCTCCTTTACCTGGAGGGACAGTTGATCAGGGGCTTAGAAGGCACAGGTTTGGAGGATTGGGGTTGAGGAGGTATGTGGACCGACAGACCGTGTGGAGGGGGCTGGAGGTGAGGGGGCTCTTGTGCTCCACGTGCGTGCTCCCCAGGGCTGCTCCTGCACCTGCAAGCTCGGTGGGGTGGGGGTGGGGATGATGGGGGTGGGGGGCGTGGTTCAGGGGATTCCCAGCTCTGCAGAGGTCGCCAGCTCTGCTGCTCTTTCCCAGCCTTTCACAAAGCGCCCATCAGTGTGGCCGTGGTGGCGTGGATGGAGATTATATGTGGGCTGAACACCAACAAGTGGGTGCGGACCTTCCTCCCGCTTTACCCTGAAGTCCCAGCCCGGAGCACGCGGCCGTGGTGAGCTGCGATCCCAGGCCCCGGCGCAGCGCTGAGATTGTGGCTCTCAATCCGCAGCAGCTGCTTCATTTGCTCAATGCCAGACTCCAAAAACCATTTCTCTCGCAACAGGCCAGGGGAGGCAGCGTTCGGGGATGGGACGCCAAGAGTTAAGGGTGAGGCCGCACGCGTGCAGCTCCCCCGTGCTGCGCATGGCGCTGGGATCGGCCTGAGCGGCGGGTGAGTCCCTCTAAGCCCGCGGCGCCCGGTGCCCGTCACCCGAGCCGGGCCGGGCCCCGGCTCCCCACACGCGCCCCGCGGCCCCCGGGCTATTTTCAGCCAGGCCGCGCCCTGTTTCAGGAGCTTGCACAGCGGCTCCGCGGAGACCGGGACTGCGTGGGGGAGGATCGCGGCGGGGGCCGTCGCCGAGCAAGGAGCGCGGCCGCGGGGACCGCCCGGGAGTGGGGGCGGCGGGGCGGGCCGGGTTCGGGGCTCCTGCCCGCGGTGACGGTGACGCGCGCCCCCGCCCGCCGCCTCTGCCATGGCCGATCGGGGCCGTCGGACGCCGCCCAGAGTCGCTCGCGGGGAGCCTCGGTGAGCAGCGGCCGGGGTGGGACCGGGACCCGGGGCCGGGTCTCTGCGCTGCGTCTGGCACGGTGCGTCCGGGACGCGGGCGCCCTGGCGGCCGTGGGGCGGGTCGGGGGTGACGTCCCGAGGGGAGGGGGTCCCGCGGCAGAGACGCCCTTGTCTGGGGCGGGGTGCTCCTTGCCTCTCCCGGCGGCCCCCCGTGGGCGGGTCCTCTCCACTGCACCCCCTGCCCTGCACAGGCCTCGGCGCTGGCGTGACGCGGCCGCTGGGTGGGGCCCGCGCAGGTGCTGGGCCGGGGCTGGGGACCCGCATCTCCGTGTCTCCGACTGTGTCTCCTGCGGAAAGGGGCGCCGTGCGATTGTTTTTATCTCGGTGTCTGGTTTTTAAATTTCACAGCCCCCGTTTCAGGGATGGCCAGCGTGGCCGTGGGATGCTGATGATACGGGAAGCCAGAGAATAAAGGCTTTGGTGGAGGTCGGGGGGAGGCGCCGGCCTGGACAGTTTTCCTAGAAAATATCGTCTGCGTGTACCCGCGACCTTGCCTCTCGTGGAAAGCCGCTGGGAGTTGGAGCGGCTCCCTCCTGCCCCCGTCTGAGGTCTGGCTGGCTGTTTTCTTGGTGAGGTGCTGGAATGCACAGGAGGCTCTCCCAGGCAAGCTGTCTGCAAATGTAAGAAATGGGGTGGTGACGCGCAGACCTGGGATTCGCTTGCAGAACGGTAGGAAATCCGTTGTCATGGAGGGAGCCAGGGAGCTCTTAGGTGTGGGGGAAGCCTCCCTCCACCTGCGGGTGGGTGGCAGGAGGAGAAAGTGCCACGCCGTGTGTCTGCAGGGGCTGAGGATTACACGCAGGGGTCAAAAGACCCCTGCTGGATTTGGTAGTGAATCAGTGCTGGCTTTGGCAGCTGAGGCAGGATTCTCTCCAAGTAAAGGGCAAGTCGGGCTGCTCTGCTGACCCCTTAGTAAACTGCAGTGGGGAGGGCGGAGTGTCTCCAGGAGGCTCAGCGAAGGCGAGCAGTCACCCTGCAGCCCTTTCAGGAGGAAGAGCCTGGCCAAGCGCATATCTGGTTTGGGCTTCAGTTGCCTGGGCGGCAGCGCAGGCTTCCCCCTACCCCTGCCCCTGGGGACTGGCCCAAGACTGCTCTGGGGCTGTAGAGAACAGCTGTACCAATTGGCCACGAGTGGGTTGCAGCCTCTGCCACAAATCTGGAGGAAGCCGGGGATCTCACTCCTTATCTGGCCTTGTCAGCGTTCTACTACAAAGAATATGCCTGGCAAGAAGAACTTCTGTAACAAGTTATAGTTTGGAATTCATTGAGGATATAGTTTAAGTAGGATTTTTCAAGCAAATTGACCTGTCCATGGACAAGCTTCCTGTTTTAGGACATTATTTATATTGAAAATATCTGCCCAGACATGATTCTGGCTTTTATTGTCAATTTCCAATGATAGCCACTGAAATCCAGATTTCGCAAGGGAAAGATGAAGAGGACGGGTGGTGGTTCAGTTCAGATGCCCCAAAAGAAGCTGTCACCAGCACGCCCTGCAGTCAGCGTTTCTCACACTTCAGGTGCCCTGAGGGGGCCCATGTGCAGGGCACAACCTCCACAGCAGGCAGCTCATGGTCAGCAGGTTCCAGGCTCTGGGGTTGGTCCCACAAGTATGTATCCGTGAGACTTTTGCAAGATCTAGGAGTTTGTGGAAAATGGCATAATAATAAACTAATTTTTTAAAAAAGATGACAAAGGAAATAGCGATGATCAAAATAGTCAACCATGGCCAGGCGTCGTGGCTCACACCTGGAATCCCAGCACTTTGGGAGGCCCAGGTGGGTGGATCACCTGAGGTCAGGAGGTCTAGACCAGCTTGGCCAACATAGTGAAACCCTGTCTCTAGGAAAAATACAAAAATTAGCTGGGCATGGTGTGCCTGTAATCCCAGGTCCTTGGGATGGTGAGGCAGGAGAATCGCTTGAACCCAGGAGGCAAGAGGTTGCAATGAGCTGAGATCGCACCACTGCACTCCAGCCTGGGCAACAGAATGAGACTGTCTCAAAAAAAAAAAAAAAAAAAAAAAAAACCATCATAAACGTACTTGCTGCATGTATGGCAGGCTCTGTTCCATTTCTTTACCCGTGTTACGGGGTGTGGGTGTCCCCCTGTTAGGGTACAAGAGCTGGGCTGCAGGAGCGCAGGAGAAGCCTGGGATGGGCTGGGAAGGGCTGCAGAGGCAGGTGGAGGCTACACCCTTCACCCAGAGGCGCCGCCCGTGAGGCCACACGGGGAAGCAGGCTCAGGCCACATCAAGGAGCATGCAGTTCAGCAAGGGAGGAAGTACAGACATCGCCTAAAATCACCAGAACTAAGGAGCTTGGAGTTGCAAAATCAGCATTTGAACCTATGTCTCATTTTTAAAAATATTAAAAAATTTTTTTATAGAGACAAGATCTTGCTATATTTCCCAGGCTGGTCTTGAACTCCTGATCTCAAGTGATCCTCCTGCCTTGGTCTCCCAGACTGCTGGGATTATGGGCATGAGCCACTGTGCCCAGCCAGGACCTGTGTCTCTTAGTTGTGATTCAGGAACTTAGTCACCTCAGCTTGGGCCCGGATCCCACACCAGGGCCCTGTCTGCCCTGCCTTGCCCCCTCGGGTTTTGACACCACCCCCATACCTGCAACCCCCAAGCAGAACAGTCTCAGTCAGGCCACCCACCGTTTCCCAGTAAGGCCAAGGGCTAGACCCTTTCTCCCATGGCCCCTGGACCCCATGGTCCCCGCACGGCTGTGAGGCCTGGCCTTCCACACCTGCCAGGACTTCCTGCTGCATGTCACCTGCCTGTGGCTCACTGGCTTCCCCGGCAGAGGTCTCTTAGCACAGCAGCACATCTGTGCACTCCAGAGAGGTGACCCTTGGTTTGAGGCCACCCCCACTCCCTCCACAGCGCTGGGCTGTCAGGCCAGTGAGGTCTGAAAATCTGGCTGGCCCCCCATTCCCTACAGCGGCATCCGGCAAAGGTCTTGAAGATGGGGGAAGCGTCATTTCTGGCCTCCTCCCTCGGCCTCCAGCCGCTGCATCGACTTGGCTCTTACAGCCTCTCTGGGATGCTTCCACCTCCACGCCCCACGTGCTGGGGCACCTCTGTGCAAGTCACGCTGTGTGTGGAGGTCTCACTGCTCCCCAAGTCTCTGCCATCACACTAAGCACCTGGGTTCCTTCACCAGCTCATGCTGCTTTGTTTTGTTGATAAAAATTCTAAAATTTCGGAAGGCTGGGATGAAGACAATCAGTACTCAGAACTAATACCTGCCCAGGTGACTTCTGTAAGTCATTAGGTGCTGCTGTGGAC